>NC_064922.1:246843135-247520010 GCF_023897955.1 Schistocerca gregaria | reverse complement strand
GGTACATCCAAACCGTCATCGAACCCATCGTTCTACCATTCCTAGACCGGCAAGGGAACTTGCTGTTCCAACAGGACAATGCACGTCCGCATGTATCCCGTGCCACCCAACGTGCTCTAGAAGGTGTAAGTCAACTACCCTGGCCAGCAAGATCTCCGGATCTGTCCCCCATTGAGCATGTTTGGGACTGGATGAAGCGTCGTCTCACGCGGTGTGCACGTCCAGCACGAACGCTGGTCCAACTGAGGCGCCAGGTGGAAATGGCATGGCAAGCCGTTCCACAGGACTACATCCAGCATCTCTACGATCGTCTCCATGGGAGAATAGCAGCCTGAATTGCTGCGAAAGGTGGATATACACTGTACTAGTGCCGACATTGTGCATGCTCTGTTGCCTGTGTCTATGTGCCTGTGGTTCTGTCAGTGTGATCATGTGATGTATCTGACCCCAGGAATGTGTCAATAAAGTTTCCCCTTCCTGGTACAATGAACTCACGGTGTTCTTATTTCAATTTCCAGGAGTGTAGTTCTTCATTTCCTTACATTAGGGAGTCTGGGCAAGTTACCTGATGTGTTGAAGTAACTGTTTCTTGTTGGGTATGATCAAGAAGTGCCCTCGGAAGTGATCCACTTTGTCAGCTTCAAATCATATAGTGAATAAAAGGTGCCAGGAAATTGCTTAAGTCAATTTAAGTTTGAATGTTGATCACCTCAATGGAATTCTTATTGAGTTCTTAGAAGTAAAAACTACAAAAGATACTATGGCTTCCTTGAACTGATGAAAGACAATCAGTATATATTAAAATTGTGCTTTTAACTTAACCAAGAAATTTTGTTTATTTTTTATTTATTTATAAGAAAACATCTAGCTGCTCACTGATTGCAAATCCATTTCCATTCTGACATTCAGGTTAAATTTACCTTTAAATATTACCTGACTTTTGTAAGTATTTGCTTATCCATATTTTGTTTAACTGCTGGTGTTACAGGGAACATCTTCTAAGCCGCATGCTGCAGCCACTGTCATTAACACGCGCTACACTGGATATGTATGAAGAGCAGTCTTTCCTACGGAACCCACAGTACAGGACCTTCCTCACTCAGATTCTTCATTCACTTGATGAATTTGATATTGTGCTGGAAAACTCGATCACAAAGGATATTGGACAATGAAGGGCCTTTGAAGTGTAAATGTCTGCCTACTGCTAGTCCATATAGTGTGGATCTCATCTCAAGACAGTTCCTTCTCATTATGCAGAGAGGCCCCTTAATTCTTCTTATACGAGGAAATGACTGTGAAGTAGTTTTGAAGTCATTGTGTACCTGATATGTATATGTTTAAGGCCTGTCGTATTTTACATGCAGCTGGCAGTTATGCCTGATGTGGACAGGTCTGAAACATAGAAATTACTGTGAAAATTAAATTTATGTATATGTTGTAACTGAGTAAACAAGAATTGATGTTTATATTCTAGTTACCATTGTGAAATTTTTTTTATTATACTCTGTTGTTAGTTCCTACTACATGACAACAATGATTAATTTTGTGAATATTATTACTCTTTCAGTGAGTAGATGATGTCTTTCACAATAGTAATTTTGTTTGCATTACTCAAAAAATGTGCATTCATGCTGATACTCATTAAACAAAAATGTCCAACTATTTGGCAAATAATAATGTCAAAATGAACTATTTATGGGTGCTTTTGCTTTTAAATTGCCAACTAATATTAGCACTTGATTTGGTAGATTTGAAAGCCAAGTAAGAATCTCTTTCAGAAGTTTTAAGTTGTGGTTGATTTCAAGTTGCTGCCCCTGGCAATCTCTTATAAGAGCTGAGGACAGTGGACAACCACTGAAATTTTCAAGTTCTCCAGGTTCCTTAATAGACAACTCTAATACATTACCATGGGAAGTGTTACTCCAATACAGAGATAAAACTATGAGTCTAGGGATCTGTCTGATTCTCCCCTTCCTGATAGAATGAGTGCTTCTCTCTGTATCCTGGCTTCTTTCATAAATTATCTTTACATTTTAAATGTCCCAGTGTCAGGCTACTGTGACTCTCTGTGTGTCTATGGTATGTGTCCACATTTGTTTTTTGTGATATGAGCCTTTTTGAAATGACACTGATGTGTATGGCATCCTACAGAATTAAATTACTTGTAGCAGTATAACGCTACTTTTTTTTAGGTAATTCAAAATTCCGATATGCCCTCATACTGTTTGCCCAAGGTGCAACAAAGAATCTGTGTTACTATTGAAAGTACAGCTTTTTCTGAAAGTGGGACCACTGAGTTAAATTAAAGAGTAGGGATACATTTGTATAGTCAAATGGACTGAACCAAATTATTTTGATACTCAGGGAATATTCTAACATCAACAAAAAATTTGCGTATTTCTCTTGATATTATGATTGCATTGTGAAACGTGGTGCAGATGTGTTCACAAAGCTAATTTGGTTCTTTAGTGTGCCATTCACTTGTACGCTCCTTATTTCAGAATGCCACAAAAAAAGCTTTCTTTGAAAATATTGAATCAGGGTCCGTACATAGAATAAAATGCTTCATTGTAAATTTCGGACAGCCAACATATGACATGGAAGATTGTTAATTAGTTTCATATTTTTATATTGATGAACTGACAGTTGATACGCACAACAAATTGTAATTGATATATTTTTTATTTCTTTGTAATAATTCACAACAGAAATTGTGTGTCTCCTATCCCAATAAACATTTGATGCCTTTTTGTTGTAACTAATTGAATAAGTTTACTGTGAATGTGTTGTTAATTTCTGTAAACTAAAATGTAAGCTTGTTGACTTGTGGCACTTCCTACTCTCATGTCAGAAACGTATGTGAAATGGAACCAACCTCTGTATGAGACTATTCAGATAAATGATTAATAATATTTGGGTCTTTGATTACTCTTTTTGTGGCTCAGTGTAATGATCCAGACAGAAGTGCGTGCATATGTCATATTAATATGAAGAACTAAAATGAATTTGTACAGTCTACCCAAATCTTAAAATGGGGAAGGCGAGACATACGTGATTCACCCTTCTCTCCTTGAACAATTCATGCGTAAAGTTATGAAGAGAAATACCTGTTATGTCAATGCCTTTGTTTATTTCGCACATCCTTCCTCCCTATTAATACAAAATAATGATTTCTTTTCTGTTTGTTATTTTTAATGGACAGGGATCTTATGTAACTGAACCCATGAATATGGAATTGTACAGAACTCTGCACTGGGATATAACTGTTGTTGTTTGCTAATCAGGCAATAAACATGAGAGTGGTTTGTACAGGTTAAATATTAGTGCCTGGAGCATCAGCTCCTATATTGTGTAACATGCTCTTTCTCCTGTGCAGATGGTATCAGTGTATTTCACATTGGTGCCCATTTTGTCCTTTCTAACAGATGCAATGTGTCAGAAATGTGGAACTTATAATCAGTGTCATCGTCATAATTGGCTTGTTTTTCTGTGTATCGTCGAAATAGTGACTGATGTGATTCCCTTAAATCCACACCTTCCTCTCAATTCAGCTATTACTCACACTTTTTCTTTCAGTGTATATTACTGTGACTGCCCTTGGCTTGACTTTATGTACAGGCTTATGAGATAGTGTTGGGTCTTTTCACTCTTCAACGTCAGATATGCCTTATAATTTTCGAGTAGATTTCAGCACTGCTCTCTTTTTTTCTGTTGTGTTGCTGTGTGTCTGTTATCATACAAGAAGCAAAGATCAAAAGTAAAATCTATGCATCCATGCAAAGAATTATTTTTATTTTAGAAAAGCATTTTAATACAGAGACAACTTTGGGATATCATTTGGATATTAGATGCCTGCGTCAGATAAGACCCGACTGGTGTAACCTGAGATCTTTTCCCAGTATGCCATACACATCACTATATAAATTCTTAATAATATACCAAAATTCTTTATTTCAGCTGTTATGATTTTCTGGTCACATAGCAATTGTGTACAAGTTTTCAGATCTGTATTTTGGATAAAGTTTGCGATATTAAAAGTACTTTTTGTATTTAATACATTCACTAGATTCCTGTATTTGATGAAATTCATATACATGACTGTTCTAGAAGCCATCAATTTATATATCCCTAGCAAATACTCGGGACTATGTACAAACCTTGAAAATAATTTTCAAGTCTGTGATAAAATGTATTATAAGGTTGATTCACCTTTACTGAGAAGTGCATGTTCATTCCACAATCATCAAATCATTGTTTGATAATATCCATTTTTCCCCTCTGTACATGCCATGTCTGTGCTTTACTTGACGTATTTCTTATGGAAATAAGTATGTTTTTATGACAGCTTTACAGTGAACGTGTTTAGTAAAAGATTTTCTATTTATGAGAATTACATTTATCAAAATAGAACTGTGTCCTCTATTAAATACTCTAGCTGAGTAAATTCTACTTGCATTTACAATGCTGAGTTAAAGCCATACATTAAGATACAGATAGCTTTAAAAATTATTGTTATGTAACAGAAAGGAACAGTGTATCATCCATATCATTCTTCTATTTGATTCTTAAATGTACACTTTTAAAATATAAAATTTGGATGGCATCATTTCTCCCATTAGTATTCTTTGTGAATGTTGTACATGTACAGTGTCTAATAAATTTTATGTCATTTCACAACAAATTTTACTTGTGATTGTTAATATTTATTAATCTGTGATTTATGAGAATGATCTGAAAAGACCATAGTCTGAAATGAGCATGCCATGTTTTGCACGTCTCTTTGGAAACTGTTTCAGGATTGGCATGATGTCATAGGGTTATCCATGGAGAGACACTTATTTCTATTTGTCAAGCTTATATTTGGAAAGAAAAAACGATTTTAAATGTACTCTTTCATTATTACTTCTCAGACCATTTTCATGGTGTGGTTTTGAGTATGTAATGAGACAGCTGAGAAATTGAGGAAAAACCCAGGAATTTTTTCATCTGAGAAATATCCAGGATTTTTCTTTAGGATTGCAGGAATATTTCATTATTTTAGTTTTCAGATACATTTCTGTAATTTTGACTGGTATGAACCAATACTTAGAATTTGCCATTAACCAGCTACTGCTTATTAATACTGCAGCAATAGAACATAATAGGGAGAATAACAGCAAAATAAAACTTTATTTCCACAGAAAATGTGCTATTTCCAACAACAAAATGCGATCCACATACAAAAGTCTACTAACAGCAAAATGTGTGAAAGGCTTTAGGATGAAGACTATGCAGTACTTCATAACAACAAACTGTTTTTGATGAGCATGATGTCACAACTGTTTACATTTCTAACAGGTCACTGAAAAATATTGTGAATTGTGGTTTGAGAAGGGTTACTTTCAATGCAAATTTTCTTTTACACAATATGAATTACGTTTACTTGTGAAACTGTGCAATGAATTTCTTAAATTGAGGAGCATCTGACTCTTTCAAAACTTAACACTTTGAGGACAATCCACCTAAAGAAAAATTTAGGGCTCAAAAGACAAGCCATTTCTGCCATCATTTAAAATTTTACTGGCACACACTAAAAAAAGACCAATCTTCAAGATTAATTTTTCATATTTTTTTAGCACTGTCAAGATTAAAAATTATGCAATAGTGATGGCAAAAAGTATAATTTTAAAAAAAAGTTGCAAGTTGAGTTCCTGAGCATTTTCGGGTGTGAATGGCATTTCTATGTAACAGTTGAAGTGCTGCTGTATTCAGCCAGGTAACCCACGAAACGCTCAGTGCACAGTAGTGAAATTTACAATCGTGCTTGTCAGAAATATTCAGCTACTGCAATTTAAGCTGTGCTCAAGGGCCCCACGTGCAGTTATGTATGAGCAGTACCTTCTCCAGGATGAAGACTATGCAATACTTCAAAACAACAAACTACTTCTGATGAGCATGACGTCACAATTGTACGTTTGAGCAGTTGCCAGCGGGTACATGCACAGTTGAGTCACATATGAGCAATATCTTCTCCCGCTTCAGGCTACTTGAAGTGTAGCTGTTAGCCAGATCACCACTAGCAGCAAGCAGACAGATGCTACCCAGAAAATTTTCTGGTGTGCCGAAGCCAGCAGATTCATGCATGCATAGAGCAGTTTGCGTTGGAGTGGGGAGGGAGGAAGTTGCCTGTGAGCCATTGTTCTATTTATTGATTTTGCTGTTTCCTTCTTGTTTCAAACTCTCACAAAACGGATTCCTGTTGTTGGGCGCTATCAAGTGAATTAAAATAAATTCACATAATAATGGAAGGATAAAATATGCTACTATTTTAAATTTTCTGATTTTACTCTAGTTCCTTGTTTTTGGCAGTCAGCATTCATCACCTTGCAGAACAATGAAGTTATTTTTGCCAGTTTGCTAAAGAAATTTGACTTCCACTGAGGCAGTCAATTTATTTGAAATGAAGTGTTTCATTCCACACTGTTTGCTAGTTTCAACTGTTTATTGAACTTCAAGAGCACGTTTTCATCTTCTGGCATGTGTGGCATTATGCCGTAATAAATACGGAACTGGCACTCCAAGAAAATTTACAGCCTGAAAACCCACACTGAAAAGCTTAATATCAGCTTGGGGGCTACTTCATTGTGAATTTGGGTATACAAATGAGCACTTTAAGCCAAATTATGTATTTTAGTGTGGTTTATGAAATTACAATGCTCTTGGAGTAGTCTCTGATATCTTGTTTATTTTATGGCTTAATGTAAGATCTCTTAATGCTTTTATTCTTAAACCTAGAACGGTCAGCTGAAAAATAGTTTCAAATACATTCGGGCCGGGTCTGTGGGACCCAATAAATAAAACACATATATTAAGTGACAAGCAGTATATTCACTTCAAATGGCGAATTTTTATTTTGTTCTGGTAGTACTAAATGCTATAGTGACATTATTTTAACTTTTTGAACGATATAATTTTGAAAAACATGCTGAAAACATACTTCATTGCAGTGCCAAATGTAAGTAAACTGGAAGTACAAGTAAATTAGCTTGAAATATATAAATGTGAATTAAGAAGCAAAAATGTTGAATTTTTGTTGTATAAATAGAAATCTTGACTATATCATTTTTAAAAACAGTTACCACAAACCATTTGAGCATGTGCCAGGCATAGCCACACCTTACAAAGTATTTAGTTTTGTTGTCTTTGCACCTTGTGCATCTTCCCCTTTTTCCTGGTTGTGGATCTTCAGCTATTCTTTGTTCCTGGGTGCCAGAGAAGGGTCAGAAGCAAGCCTGCAAATTTCACGCAGGAGATGGATTGCACGCATTGTCAGATATGGTGTTATTAGGCATTTTCCTAGGGTTCTCAGGTATTCTCTTCTAACTGAAACGTTTCTGTTTGCTCTATGTTCAACAATAAAAAAAAAAAAAAAAGAGACTGAGATGCCATCGTGTTGGTCCTCTAGCAACAGTGCAAACACCAGATGCAGCATCAATGGCATCTATACCACCTGTTGTTTTGTTGCACTACGTTATTGTACTTGGTTTTTTCTTTCTGCTGCTGCCACTGTCAATTTTATCACAGTAGCTGTGTATTTATGCTTCTCTTGGTAGTTCCAATATAGACTTTGACACGTACATGGAATTTTGTATACAGCATATGTCGACAGAGGAGGGCATTTATCCTTCACAGCTAAAAGAGCACTAAAGTTTTTGCTGAATAGGACAAAAAAAGAGAAATCAGCTGTAGCAGAGCATGCTCTTCAGTTAGGAAACCACGAAGTGAAGTTTTCTGAAACAGAAATTTTATCTACAATATCAAATTATTATCCAAGGTCCAAGTAGAGAAGCCATTGAAATTTATAAGCATCAGGATAATTTTAATAGAAAACATGAGGCAGTGAAACATAGCAACATATGGACAGTAGCTCTGCAGAATTGCTAGACAATTTTATCTTTGACAAGACGACAATCAATAGTTAAGTTTTATCTTTGACAAGGACTATCTCTGCTCATCACGTGTTACTTTGACCATGCCCCCTTTCCTACAGTATATTTGTCACACTTTGATGTCCGACCAGTCATTCGACAAGACTCAGCAGAGGAGCGCCTTTGAAGATGTCCAGCATATTCCTGGACGAAACATCAGGAACAGAAGAGTTTCTTGGGCCACAACCTCACATCCCGAAAAGTTTACCAGCACCTATGTCATCTGGTCATGATAGCCTTCATTCTACTGTTTCTTTTTCCCACTGGGGATTATATTTTGTAGCATATTATACATTTTTGGGCACTAGCACCACAGATTCAGAATTTGACTTTGAAATCATGTCTACATAAGTCCAGCACTCCAGTACTTTGCACAAGCTTACAGTGTCACAAACTGCCCAGTCCCTTGCACGCACTTTGCCCATATGCTCCTTTGTTCAAATGGCAAAACTTTGAATACATCTAGTAGTAGGGCAAGGCTGACACGAGCATTGATTGTTAGTTCGGGTTATATACATTCTGAGGTAATCATACATTCAGGAGCAAACCTTTTGTTCTCTTTTGACTGACAAGTCCTTAGTCTATTGTTCTGCTAAGTGTATTATGAACCCCTGCGGATAATCCGCCCTTCCAAGAAAGCCCCCCCCCCTCCCCCCCCCCACCCTCCTGGAAATTCCTCGCTGATACAAGCACACATTTGATATCAATTTGATTGACTAATTAATTAACTTGATCAATTAATTAACTTGATCAATTAATTAACCCCTCCCTTTCTGTGAAACTCCCAAGTTGTCCCACCCCCACCTTGAAATTGGAAGGAGAAATAATCTGTTGATTGGCCATATGGCGGGAAATAGATTGCAGTGTATGGAATATAGTCTAAACAGTTTCTGGTAGAAAAGGCAATGTGTGCAATATTGTTTATTTAAACAATTTATGGGATACAAGGCAGTGTTTGAAATATAGGGTATTCATTTAGTTAAAGAATTTGTCGGGAAATTGACTGCAGTGTGTGGAATACCATTTTTTTTAAACAGTTTGTGGGTGACAATGCAGTATGGAATATTTAAACAATAGCGGCACTTTTTTTGTTCTGATTGCACATGGATATGTTGATGGGCTTAATTTATATTTGCTGCTGGAGTCAGGGATGATAAGGCATGTATTTTTTATTTTTCTCACTTTTCAAAGCACCGAGCTGTCTAAGAATAGAATGGAAAATTGGAGCAGTTACATATATAAGAGTTCATGACATATTTTGAAACCCACAACAGATCATGGGGAAAAAAACTGTGCTGGATGCATATGAGTATGGTGCTGTACTATACCATCCGACCAGAAAAACAGTGCATTTGCACTAGGTGTTGACAACTGTACTACATTTACAGGCAATTTTAGAATATTTGGTGAGAAGAGATGTCATGATCACATGGACAGAAGTGACATAAAATTGATAAAATTATGAAAAATGAGGGAAAATGCAGGGGAAATTGAGGGGGAATGAGGGAGTACTTGCATGTGTTCTGTTTGGTGCCGGAAAATTCTTGTGCATAGAAAGAATATGTGACATAGCAAGAGGAATCCGAAAAAAAGTTGACATGAGAGCACTGGAAACCAGGGAGACTGTCATTTCTTGTTGACAGCGATAATACAGTTGGAATAGAATGTTTAATGTGGATGACCACCGCATACATAGTAATAAATTTATATACGTCCGATCACAGGCCCAGGTGTGACCCCAAAGTTATTGGCAAGTGCCTTACGAATTTTTATAAAGTGTCCTGACTTAAAGAGCATTGTATTACCAGATCGAGCGACTGCAATATACAACTACAGAATGGCTAGCGTGTTTGGCCCTGTGAAAGACTGTTCGGGTGTTTTAAGCCCTAACAATCAGTATTTGCAATGTGCTTCTCTCTATTCTCCACCAGTCACAACCATGTAATGTCAGCTAACAAATACCTTACAGAACAGTTGCACTGTAGTTTTTAACAACATTCTCCTGAACGTCTGTTGATGCTTTTCTGGAAAAGAAATCCATCTGCCTCTAAATTGACATGGATGCACATGAAAGGATGATAGAAAGTAGATGGAGTGATCGGTTGAGAGGGGGTTGTAATGAGGTATGATATTATGGTAGACTGATGATGTATTCTAGAGACAGGGAGATGTTGCTGCAGGTCATTTGTCCTGCATTTAACCTTTTTTTTTTTCCATTGTTCCCTCGGGGTGCATCAGTTGTGTGGTATAATTTGTGATCATCTTGTATACAACAGCATCTTTTGTGTGTGACTTAGAGCACTACCTACTTGCAATTGTTAACACCAAATGCCTGCACACTGCTGTCAGCAGAGGGTATCCAATGCATGTGTGATGAATCATGTGCATCGATGGAAAACCTATTTCAATACCCTCCTCTAGATGAATGAAGATGTATGTGAAGTACTGCATTTCTCTGTCACATCTCGGATATAAATTGAGGCTTCAGTTTCATATAGGTACAAAGCGATTGTTACTACACTTCTCATGTTCATTCCATGGAAAATGCAATCAAGTGGATCATCAGGGAGAGGGCAAATCTTAGGATTTTTTAGTAGGTTGGTGTATAAAAAACGTGTGTGAATTTCTAAGAGACCAAACTACTGAGATCATCGGTCCACAGACATACTCACGACTTAAACTTATTTATGCTAAGAACTACACACACTCCCATGTCCAAGGGAGGATTCCAACCTCAGGCTGGAGGAGCCATGCAATCCATGACATGACACCTCACACCACAAAGCCACTCCGTGTGGCAGTTGGTGCATAAGATGTGTGAATATTCTTATAGAAAAATCAAACAGCACATGGGTATGCCAGCAACTGACCATATGCATATGGAAAACTATGGAAAAAATATGAAAAGTGACATAGAATCGGTAATATTCGAGGAGAACCTGATATAATCATGTAAAATTTATGAGAAACATGTAAAAATTGAGGGAATATGATGAAATATGTAAAATTGTGAAATATGGTAAAATTACAGAAACTGACTGAGAATACATAAAATTAGAGGAAAATACCATGAAATAGATGAAAAAAATCAATAAAAACTTCGTGTTCTGGAGGAGGCGAATAGACTGATAAAAGTCAAGGTGAAATGGCTACATTATCATGCACATGAGCAATACAACCTAATATCGCACCATGACCCCTGTGTACAAGAGGAAAGTTACCAGTTGTGGTGATAAACTGTGATAAGACTGTTACATTTCCTCTGGCTACTGGTTGTGGTGCTCATTTACTCCTAAGATATCACTGTTTCTTCACATTGATTTTTGGCTGCCAATGATCATGTTATAGAACTGTTGTCAACACATAACTTCTGAATCATAATTGGGCTTGAACCTCATAAACAGCAGGTATCATACACCTCTGGAAACCTATGTAGTGTTTGTTTTAAAAAGGCTCAAAGTTTTCTTTGGTGTGCCAGGTGGTAGTAGTTATCACTTTAGTGTTTTCACCATATTTTGTTGTAGAGAAACTTGCAGGGAGAACTTATGTCATGGGCTGGAAATATATTTCTTACATTGTAATATTAACAGTGTTGCATTCCACAAGACTAATAGGTCGGAAACTGCCTGCTCTAGCATTACAGCTTGTTTACATGCACAACTGAGTAGCCTGTTTATGTTCCATGATTATCTCACTTTCTGATATCTTCTTGGTATGGATGCCAAATACCATAACAATACTTCAAAATTGGTAGCACAGTTGATTTACATTAAATGTTTTAAACTACATCTGTCTGGAGCTCTATCTTGCATAAAGCACACGTTTCATCTTAACTGTCTGTTATATCATCACAACACACCCCTATAGATACAATACACCGATAAGGGGTGCTAGCCTCCTTGAAATGCAGACATCTGGAGAGATCATGTGCGCAGGGATGGGGGCCATGAGTAAAATTGGTGTGGAGACAGTATCCTCCTACTTTTGATACGCTGCAAATTAAATTGGTGACAGTGTTGTTGGCAGGATTGGTCAAAGACAATGCAGGGAGAGCTTTCAATCTCCAACTTTACCCTAAGAATGCGAGAATGTTCTGTGACTTCCATTCAAATAAGAATATAATTTACCCCCAATGATCGAAGTGCTAGAAATATGTAGATAACCTAACTGTATTGGTATACTTTGGTGTATATGTTTGAGAATCAACCATGAATGGATGTAATGCAGAGTCATCTATATACATTCGCAATCTAGTATACGGTACTTGAAAGTAGGGGAGGGATGGTTTAGCGATGAGACAGAAATTGGAAAGCATGCTGTCATGTCACTAGTTGGCGTTGAAATTACGGAAGAACTAGTAAAATTGCGAAAATTGATCGCAATACAAGTACAGCAACAGTGTATCTTCCATCCCATCCATCCTCTGGTACGCTTTTGATTAGCACATAATAACTGACTGCCACTACATGTATGGGATGGAGAGATTCTTGGTGGGAGCAGCGCCTTCTGGGGATAACTTGCACGAAACAGTGATTGTGTACATGACTGCAGTATAAGGAATCAATCGAAACAGAACACCTAGACATCTGCTACTACGTCACTGTGGAAGATGAGTTTGAATGTACAAGTCATCGATCACCTTCAAGCATCTGTTTGGAAATGCCCCACAATTCCACACTCTCTTCCAGTTTCCATGTCGCGATGTCTTCCACAATTTTGTCAATAAGAAACACTGTCTCTGTCTTTTATTTCAGTCATCTTGTGTGTTGCGGGAGCAGCATAATTTACACCTTGTGATGCCCAGCTTTCAGTGAGAGCCAATGGATTGAGACATGTTAATATCGTTTGATGCCTGACACAGACCTCGAAGTCATGGTGGAAAAAACAAAATAACGGTGGTGTACATAGCTGTACTCATACATTGCCTGGATGTGTTACAGTAGAAAACAAATTGTGTCAAGCTGCTTATGAAAGAACAGCACGTGGATCCTCTCTTGCAATTGATAGTCTGTTGGATATGGTCCTCCTACAGTTCAGGTGAGTGGTAGTGACTTTGATCACAAGCCAACTGATCCAATGGACCAATACCTGTGTATTTAATAGGATCGCAAAATGTGCTCGATGCCAGCATGCAGACAGTATTTCTTTTTGGTATATCAGAAGACAGGAATGGAGTAATATCTTATCAAGTTCTCTACTGGGTGGCATTAACAGAGCTGAGTGGTACAAAGTAATGAGGAGGGAGAGAATGTTTGGGTGACAAACACGAATGCACCCTGAGACATGCGGATATCCTTCGGATTGCAGTACCTGTAGGTAGTATGGAGATGCACAACAATGCAGTTGCAAAATCCTTGTACTTCTTCCATTTCCTGTATGATGTGGATTCTTCCTAATTTTATAGCTGCTCATACTGTCTTTTCTACTACCTCTTGTTGCCTTACACACTGTACACAGCTGTTGGAGCGACAACAACATGTTCCCATTTCCACCAAGTGGTCAATACACAGTCCTGTTGCATTAACTCAGCTCACCCTGTCTCTCCACATGATGCAGAACATCCTAGATATAGTACTGTCTGACTTTCATTCAGTTCCAATTTAAACTGGAATTATCATATGGACAAAGCTGCAGGGAGGGCACATCAGAGACTAAGGAACAGTTACAAGATGCAGAGAGGCTTAAAAACCGATGCTGGTGTTTTGCCGTATGGGATCCTTAGCAGATAGGTTCCAGAAAGATAACTTATTTCAAGATATGAGAGTGGCACAAATATGATTCACCAGTGGCTGTAATCATTAGAAGTTATCTCCATAGGATCCAGTGCAAGTATGTGGTTGAATGGATAGACTTAATTTCAAATTGCAGACAGCATTTCTACTAGAAAGTATAACACTAACAGTGACTCTTGTGTGTGCCTGTAGAACCAAGACCACTTTTTATACAGGGTGACAGTAACACAGTCATTGTGATCGTGTTTTTAATAGTGTGGTCCTTACGCAAAATGTATTTTGCCAGCAGTTGAATCCTTCTGCGATCATCTACAAATATCAGTTCTCAAGTGTGTTTCTTGAAAAGCACATAGTCTTTCCTCCAGGGATTCCCATTTGAGCTACCGGATGTGGGGGCTACCGAAGTGACAGTGTGCTGGGCGAGTGGTGATAGAAGCAGTTGTGTGTGTTGCATGAGAAGATTCAAAATGACGGGTGTTTGTTCTGGATGATTATTCCACCCATGTAACTTGATTGGTTGACTGCTTGGTGACAGTCTGACCTCTGAACATTTGGTATAGCAAGTGTGTGGATGCCGGGGATTGGGCCTGCAGCTTCTGGTGTAACGGCACATGTGTGGGTCTCTCCTCATCGGTATTTGCGAGATGGTGTGATGCCCCTGCCAGCAGCGGGTGGTGCAACTGCATCTCCTGGCAGTCGGCGCAGTCTTCTTGATCACAGATTTGTGATCAGTTGGATTTTTTGCACCTGATATGTTTAGTAGAAATGTTGTGGTATAAGAGGGCGTTTGTGCTCTCAGACATTGATGCATGCAAGACCTTGGACATATTTAGTGCTATTATCTATTTCTATTTGGAAATTTCATTACTTGATTTACATAAAGTTTGCGTGTGATACTCAAACATCTGAAATATGTTTTATCTCTAGACCAGCATTTGTAGGACATAAAAAAATCCAGACCTTTTTCTTATCTGTAGGACAGCACTTCAAATTCTGTTTATGCACTTTTTTCCTTCATGATCTGTTGCTGGTTTCGAAATATGTCATCTGATTTTCCTTTCAGTGCTTAGACAGCAGCGTGCTTAGAAAAGTGAGGAAAACAAAAAATAAGTGCATTATCATCCCTGACTCCTACGATCTGCTGTGCGTTTCTAAATATGTCATGAACGTTTGGATATGTAATTGTTCTGATTTTCCTTTCTGTGGTTAGACACTAGTGTGCTTCGAAAGGTGAGGAAAACAAAAAATAAGTGCCTTAACATCCCTGACTGCAGCAGCAAATATAAACTAAGCCCACTCAGCATTTCCATGCACGATCAGAGTAAAAAATATGCCACAATTGTTTAAATATTCCATATTGGCTTTAACCCACAAATTGTTTAAATAGACAATGTTCCATATACTGCAGTCAATACCCTGGCAAACTCATTAACTAAATAAATAAACTATATTCCAAACACTGCCTTGTATCCCATAAACTGTTTACATAAACAATATGCCTTGTCTACCATAAATAGTTTAGACAATATTCCACACACTGCATTTGATTTCCTGCCAAATGGCCAGCCAACTGAGTCTTTTTCTGCCAATTTCCAAATGTTGGAGGGAAGGCTGCGGGGGAGGGGGGGGGGTGGTGGTTCCTGGAGGGGAAGGGATTAATTAATTAAGCGAGTTGATTATTTAGTCAATCAAATTGATATCAAAAGTGAGTGGGCGTTTCGTGGAAGGATGGATCGTCCCCAGAGGGTCATAACCCAAATTGGTTAAGGACCTGCCAATCAAAAGAGGGAAAAAGGTTTGCCCCTGAATGTATGTTTGCCCCTGAATGTACGCTACCAGCACTAACAAACTGCGTTCACACCTACTACTTGTGTTGTCTAGCAGGCTAATAAATAAACATATGAAACAACATATGACGCATATGCTACCCACAAGGGAAGATCAGAAAAGTTTGGAAGATTAACTCAAAATTTTATGATATTCGGAAAATTTCAGAACATGTACACATTTCTTCATATTTTCTGGAATAATTCCTAAAATCGGCAGATCTTCTGAAAATCTGGAGGACCTGGCAACACTGCACAGTAACTGCTGTTTTCTGATGCTCTCTGGCAACTGCTGAAAGAAACTTGTTTCTAACAGGTCACGGGAAAATATTGATAATGGTAGTTTGAAAAGCATTACTTTCAATGTAAATTTTCTTTTACGCAAGATGAATTATCTTACATGTGAGAATTTTGGATGAATTTCTTAAATAAAAGAGTGTTTGACTTTCATCCAAAGCTTAACACTTTGAGGAACAGCCACTTAGAAGAATTTACAGCCCAGAAGACCAGACATTTATGTCATTATTAAAATTTTACTGGCACATTTGTGCAATGATCTCAATGTGTAACACATGCAAAACCCAACCAATATCACATGTGAAAATCTGCTTTTCTTGTAGTGACACTATGATATTAATTTAAACCATTAACTTTTGCTATTTGTTTGTTCGTACTACTTAACAGTGATGTTGCTATTGGCTGACTACATCATGTGTCCTATGCTCTGAATATGTGCTGTCATTGACTTGCGAGATCACATGACATGAGTTATGATTGACTTACAAAAGTATATCACAATCTTGATTTCAATACTTTGATAAATTGTGCTGTGTTTGGTGGAATTCGAATTTCACTTTTGCAACATGAAAATGTGCAGCATACATATTGCTGCATGTCAAAGAATTTTCCAATCTATATTTCTGGTTTTCTAAAGTGCTGCAAAGTTCTATGCCCGTGTATAAAACCTAGAATTAATATGTTTTACAGCCCCGAGGGAAAGTATAAGTGTATTTTTAATGGGGAAAAAACTGGGAATTTTTTTCCTTATTTGTGTGTACACCCTGGTATATATTGCCATGCATTAAAAGATCATTCCAAAATGTGTTTTGCTGGGCATGCCAGGAGATTCTACACCGGTGTATAAAACCTTTGCCATTCAAAGGATAGATAAGTTTTCAACTCTGAGGGAAAGTATATTGTTACTTAACGTGGAAAAATGTACTTTCACCTGGGGTGCAGTGTATTTTCACATGGAAAAATGTGCATTTTCACCCAGAAAAAGTTTATTTTTAATTGGGAAATTCAGGAATTTTTTTGTTCACCTATGTACCATGTGTCAGAAAGGGAAAAACCTTGAGTAAATGCACATTGCCAACTAGCAGCAGAAACAATAGACAAAGACCTTTTTATTTATTTATTTTTTAAGTCACTCTTCTGCCTATCATGCTTAGTAACACACTAACCATCATAGATATAATAAGGAAAGATCTGGCAGAATGTAAATAATTTGGGAGTGAAAGAGACCACTCACCAAATAGCAGAACCATTGGGTCCTCCTCTACAGGCACACGCAAAAGAGAAAGAGAAGTTCCTAGATTTCAAATTAAACTAGAGTACAACACACACACACACACACACACACACACACACACACACACACACACACACCTGTGCCCCAACATTGTGATGGATGGACTCACAAAGCTGCAAATGCATTTCAACAGATGTACCAGGGTGGGGTAGGGTGGGTAGAGGTGTAGAGGGGTGGGAGGCACAAAGAGGGGTTGCGGACAGTTAGCTAGTCACCCAGAGGAAGGCAGCAGGTTTGCTGGCTACGATTGTGGAAGGGAGGAGTGGAAGGTGCGTTGGCCAAGAGCATGAGGTGTGACGCATGGTGAAGGTAACATGGAAGTGTAGACTGGAAGAAGGGGGAACCAGCTATTCATCCCCAACCTCTCTTCCTCCTCCCACCTCTCTCTCCTCTACCCTCCCAACCCAATTCAATACCCACACCACCCTCATCCACCTGCAATCTCAACGTCATTTGTTTAGCTGGCTAATATAAGGGCACAGGTGTTTGTGTGTGTGAGTATTTATACTTTGTCTCATTAATGGACCTTTTCTGAAAGATAGCAAGTTTCTTTCTCTTTTGTGTGTGCCTGTCGACAACTCAACACTTCTGCTATTCGGTGAACAGTCTCCTTCACTCCTCAGTTATTTACAGACATCAGAAATAAATACATCTGTATTCCAGTCTCTGTTCTCTTGTACAGTTATTGCTTTCTCTGTCTCCCTCTAGTACGTCGGAGGTTATTTCCTACTCTCTTAATCCATCATATCATCCTGCCACTCTCAATTCTGCGAACCTTATCATTTTTTGTCTTATTAGTCCCTGTGTAACGCGCATCTCAGATGCTTTGATTCACTTTTTTCCTGCTGTTTTGTATTCATACAATGTTGTGTGTCAGATATTCTCAGAAATTTATAATCATTCTATCAACAGTATATTATTGATGAATGAATGTGAATACTGTTTCTGCACAGTAAACATACTGTCAATATATCATGCCCATCTATGGATACTGTACTCTTATAACTTTCCAGGTTACAGTATTCATGTTGTACTTAACAACATACTTAATGGGACACGTCTGTTGTCTGGTCTTACTCTTTCCATTATGTAACTCTCTGGCAGGTAATGATTCTACTTTTGATCCACACATCTTGCCTGGTGTTCTGCAGCTTGTATATTTTTGTTAAAGAACATCTTTTAAACACCTTGAACTGCACATAAAATGTTTAATAGGCGAACAATTATTAGGGTGGATAACCCATTGTTAATGGTACCTGACACAGAGGACAACAAACAGTTTTATGTACACTGACATCTACAACATAAATGTTGTATACATAACAACAAAGACACTGAGTCTGCTTGCATTATGTGTGTCTTTGCAAATGATATGCATGTCAGTTACAATTTTTTTATGATGCTCAACTCCATGTTCATCTGGAAAGTGAACTACAAGATGGATGTTTAGGAGCCAGTTATAAATACACTCCTGGAAATGGAAAAAAGAACACTTTGACACCGGTGTGTCAGACCCACCATACTTGCTCCGGACACTGCAAGAGGGCTGTACAAGCAATGATCACACGCACGGCACAGCGGACACACCAGGAACCGCGGTGTTGGCCATCGAATGGCGCTAGCTGCGCAGCATTTGTGGACCGCCGCCGTCAGTGTCAGCCAGTTTGCCGTGACATACAGAGCTCCATCGCAGTCTTTAACACTGGTAGCATGCCGCGACAGCGTGGACGTGAACCGTATGTGCAGTTGACGGACTTTGAGCGAGGGCGTATAGTGGGCATGCGGGAGGCCGGGTAGACGTACCGCCGAATTGCTCAACACGTGGGGCGTGAGGTCTCCACAGTACATCGATGTTGTCGCCAGTGGTTGGTGGAAGGTGCACGTGCCCGTCGACCTGGGACCGGACCGCACCGACGCACGGATGCAAGCCAAGACCTTAGGATCCTACGCAGTGCCGTAGGGGACCGCACCACCACTTCCCAGCAAATTAGGGACACTGTTGCTCCTGGGGTATCGGTGAGGACCATTCGCAACCATCTCCATGAAGCTGGGCTACGGTCCTGCACACCGTTGGGCCGTCTTCCGCTCACGCCCCAACATCGTGCAGCCCGCCTCCAGTGGTGTCGCGACAAGCGTGAATGGAGGGACGCATGGAGACGTGTCGTCTTCAGTGATGAGAGTCGCTTCTGCCTTGATGCCAATGATGGTCGTATGCGTGTTTGGCGCCGTGCAGGTGAGCGCCACAATCAGGACTGCATACGACCGAGGCACACAGGGCCAACACCCGGCATCATGGTGTGGGGAGCGATCTCCTACACTGGCTGTACACCTCTGGTGATCGTCGAGGGGACACTGAATAGTGCATGGTACATCCAAACCGTCATCGAACCCATCGTTCTATCATTCCTAGACCGGCAAGGGAACTTGCTGTTCCAACAGGACAATGCACGTCCACATGTATCCCGTGCCACCCAACGTGCTCTAGAAGGTGTAAGTCAACTACCCTGGCCAGCAAGATCTCCGGATCTGTCCCCCATTGAGCATGTTTGGGACTGGATGAAGCGTCGTCTCACGCGGTCTGAACGTCCAGCACGAACGCTGGTCCAACTGAGGCGCCAGGTGGAAATGGCATGGCAAGCCGTTCCACAGGACTACATCCAGCATCTCTACGATCGTCTCCATGGGAGAATAGCAGCCTGCATTGCTGCGAAAGGTGGATATACACTGTACTAGTGCCGACATTGTGCATGCTCTGTTGCCTGTGTCTATGCGCCTGTGGTTCTGTCAGTGTGATCATGTGATGTATCTGACCCCAGGAATGTGTCAATGAAGTTTCCCCTTCCTGGGACAATGAATTCATGGTGTTCTTATTTCAATTTCCAGGAGTGTATGTTTAATTTAATATGGTAGGTTATTAAATCCACCCTCCTAATGGTACACAGATTGTCTGTATGTTACTGCAAGCTTTATCCTTATAAGTGCATTACAAGTCTACAAGTGGATAAATGAGCCATGTGTTACTGGACTTTGTCCATGAGGCAAACAAAGTACAGGATGTGCACAAAGTCTTCCCCTGATTATATAGCAATTTATTGCAGAATAATCGTTTGACAAAATAATTTACAATTGATACCGTTACATAGGTTAGTGTTATTGGTTTTTTTTATGACCACTTATGTTAGTAAACGTGTGCTGCGTTGGTAGTAGCTCGGAGAATGTTCATGTGGTATTCCAGTTGCTGCCAGGTATTTGGTAACACGTGTTCTGTCACAATGCCCACAGCAGCTTGTATCCTAGCCTTCAGTTCCTTGATGTCTGCAACTTGTGTGACGAAGACTCTGTCCTTGATATAGTCCCCGAAAAAGAGTCAAAGGGCGTAATGTCTGAATCGGTGGATTGGAAGGAATGGTCCAACACCTTGGCCATCCCGCTCTCCAGACATTACATCCCTTGACTTCTTTTCTAAACACCTGGCGGGAACTGGAATACCGGCTCGACATTCTCTGAGCTACCAAGGGAGCACATGTTGAGGTTCACTAACGTAAGTAGTCTAAGAAAAAAAAAAAACTAGTAACACTAACCTATGTAACGGCATTAAATGTAACTTATTATGTCAAACTGTTATAAATTTTTGTAATAAGGGCAAGACTTTGTGCTCACCCTGTATATTATGTACTAAATATTTTAACGTCGATCACCAGGATACCACCTGTATCCAAAGTAAATAAAACGAATTTGCTGTTGGAAAGGTAAGGAACAGTGAAATTAGGCTTTGTGTTTTACAAGAAATATATATTTTTGTACTGAATGCTTCGTCGCAGCTTTATAATGTCAGAAGCTGCAGTCTAAAAAAATTTGAAGAACAACTTTTGCATCTTCCATTTCACATGCTAGTATATGTATTCGGTTCCCACATAGGTACAATTTGCTCTGATTTGCAGTTACTCACGTAACACCAACAGCAACACTCTTGAAATACCACTCGCCAAAAACTATAGACGAAATCTTTAAACATAACTAATAACGAGTTTTTATTATACAGGAACATAAAGGAATAAAAATCATTTTTATAATTACATATATGCTGCTCATTTGAAAAAATTCGCTGGACCAGTTCATAGAGTAGAAATCACTACTATATAGACCACTTCCACTTTGTATTGCACAATCGCTCACAGATGTCACTCTCATTTTCACTCTATGATCTCTTTATTGAGTCCTCTATAATTCCATTGTCACAAACCGTCCCCGTCTCTCCGCCACTTATCGCTTGTTGTGGCTTCAAAAATGTTACAGAATCATTTTAACTATTACTTCCTCTTTACTTACATAGCAGTATGCGATTTGTGCTTTTACCAGTGGGAGGGGGGGAGGGGATGCCTTAGGGGGTTAGTATAATTATATATGTTATTAGCTTGGACCGTGGCGTTACCCACGGTTAAACAGTTATTTATAAATAGATGTTAATGCCGAAACTCACTATTCACGAGCATGCCCTATCAGAAAATCCATCCCTTGTTATATCTTTAAAAGTGCATTAAAGGTAAAGCTTATTTATAAAATTATCTACATACGGGTATACGAGGGGAATTCAAGAAGTAAAGGCACCTTTGTGAAAAGCTGTACTTATTCTGTTGATAGAAAACTGAAACATGCGTTATTTTTCTACTTAACCTCCCTGGACTTCAATGCAGTTTTCCCGACGTTTTACGAGTTTTTTGTTTTATTTCATCAGAAAATACGTTTTTCGGTTGCATCTGTAACCAATTTTGCACCGCAGCAATGACGTCTTCATCACTTTCAAATCTTCTTCCCTGTAGTGCTTCCGTTAAGGGTCCAAACATGTGAAAATCGCTTGGAGCCAGGTCTGAACTGTATGGTGGATGTTCCAGCACCTCGAATCTCAACTCTTTTTGTCGCATCGACCGCCGCACAGCAGCCGTCAACCCTGCGCGGCGCGCTACAACACGCGCGGCACACAGCGAGTACTGCTGGCTCCGCACACGATGTCAACAACTGGCGCCAGTGAACGCGTCGTCGCGGGGTTAGCAGCACCGTACACGCCACTATCGATACGGATTACCCTGGCAGCGCTGCCCTTGCCACCAGAGTGAGCAACCGTATAAGGGCGCCATCTACCAGCACTCTGATTGTCCGGACCTGCTCATTTAAACGAGCTCCCTAAGCCCATTTAACCAGTTCGATCTTCGCCGATGACTGTGTTACTACCCGGCTGCTGGATTCACGACACCGAACCGTACTGTCACCTTCCTGGCTGGAAACTTGTGAAGCGTCGGTATCGACTGGTTGGCAGTGGTTTGGACTTGTATTCTCTACTAGTGACTCTGATTTCTCCTTGGCGCTGCAGCCAGCGAAGTGTTGTGTAGTCGAACTTAGGTTTTGTTTTGAGTGACAGAAGGTCAAATAAATTTGGTTATCACGGAATATTTGTTGTGTTATAGTGCGGACATAACACTTTTATTGCGTCGGCTGTCTGTTTGGCAGAATGTGGGCGAGCGTTATCTTGCTGCAGGATGACACCTCTTGACAGTTTTCCACAACGTTTGGATCTGATTGCAGGTTTTAGTTTCGTACACAACGCATCACATCCACCATACAATACAGACTTGGCTCTAAAGCCTCGTTTATGCTGGGGCGATATCTTGCAACTTTGTGGAATGCTACGGAAATGTGGAATGCGTCGTCTTGTAGCATGCTACAACAGGCAACATCTTGCGGCGTATGTTGCATGGGGCAGGTTAATTTATACCAAAGCAACAGAATTTGTGCCACACATGTGTCGGCCTTGCAGTATAATGGATGATAAAGTGATCGCAGTGGCGGCCTACTTGGTACTTGCACATGCACCTAACAACAGAAACGAAAAACCAAAGGAAAAGAAAACGATGGTGGAAGAGAAGAGTATTTAAAGAAGGTCCACGAAATAGTATCCTAGGAACTAGAAGCAGACGATGGTGCGTTATTTAGTAATTTTACGACAATGTCGACTGAAGACTTTAATTACTTACTGCAGTTAACTACACCTCTTATTGTAAAGAAAGATAACAACTGCCAAGACAGTATTTCACCAAGAATTCGATGGGCCATCACTTTACGATTTTTAGCCACTGGCGATTCATACAAGTCACTAATGTACTTATTTAAAGTATCACATTCTGCTATTTCCCTCATAGTGCCAGAAGTATGTGAAGCTAATTCATTGGTGTTGAAGAATTACATAAAGGTAAGCATGCAACATTCAATACTGACTTCATTAAGTAATGTTTTATTAGAATTTTAAGCAAATTAAAATGGATATTAAAGAACTGTTAAAAATACTTACTTCTAAAATTGTATTAATTTGAGCTCTTCTGTTTCTGTTTGAACAAAGTCGTCACAATTATTATTGTCCACATATACAATTTCACAGCTAGGTTATGCAACCAATGTTTCGATGCTTGAAGTTTGCTGTTCATACTCCCCCAAGGCCGCTTTAAAAAGAACATTTGAAAATATGTGCTTGACATACGTGGGAGGTACATGTTCTTCAAGAGCTACATCACTGTCATCTTTTGATACTGTGTCCTCTGTGACATCCTTCTGAAAAAAATAGGAAAAGTAATGAGTATGTTTTACTTTTCAGATTCCAAAGGATACTGAAGAATGGCAGAAGGTAGCAAGAAATTTCGAAGTGAATTAGAATTTCCCTCACTGCATGGGAGCCATATACAGCAAACATGTGCAAATTATTTGTCCTCCGAATACTGGAAATGAATACATCAACTACAAAAAAACATTCAGCATTGTCTTTATGGCAGTTGTAGGCGCAAATTAATGCTTTCAATATGTAAATGTTGGATGTCACAGGGACAGAAAGAGAGGGGAGGAGGAGATTGACTTAGAGGGGGAGAGAAATTGATCTTAGTGAAGGGGAGCGACAGAGGGGGTAGGAGGTGATAGAGGAGAGAAGCAGATAGACAGAGAGAAGGGCAGGAGAAGATGGGGAGTGGGAAAAGGAGATGGACAGAAGTGGAAGGTAGAGACATCTGGGCAATGCCGAGTTTATTTACCTCATTTATAAAATTAATAAATCTTCATGTGTTGTTAATTAACAACTTTGTAAATGATTCATGTAATATATGATACTCAAACTAGGCATATACTAAAATATGAGATGAATAAAATATAAAATTAAAATTTTTGTATTGTTTTGAGCTTAATTTTAACACTCTGAACTTATAAGAGAATGTTAATTTCTTAAATCACCGTATTATGACAAAGCCACGGCAAAGTGTGGCTGGTTCATCTAGAACTACAGTATATAATTGTCATGGTAACTTACAGAGTTTAGTTGAAGAGACGAGATGAATGAGTCTGCTCCTGAAGATTCGAGTGTTTGCCTGTTGGTTTGTCAAGGGCGCTATGGTGATGAGACTTGATCCACCTTGCTGCAAATTTTTCTGCATCGAAGCAATGCAGTGGAGGTCCATTTTCTAAAATGAAAAGTAGATTTGAAAGTGTCGGAATTTGTAAGTGATTTCTCTGATCAGTCAGTGTTAAATTCATGGCACTAAATCCGCGTTCACATCCAGCCATTGATGTAGACTGCTTTCACAAGTTCCTTCACAGAATTGGGCATGTGTTGAGGATTTTCTTTATAGATTCGAAAATCTTTAACTAGTGACTCACATGTGCTTTCACGTAATTTAAAATCCACCTTACTACACAAGTGAGAAATTGACATGTCACCATAAAACACACGTTCATAATCATCTGAAGGCCATGTATCTGAATTGAATATGGCTACATCCGAAAAGAAATCCAGGTCCTCAAAGAGGTTTTTTATATTGTCTACCAAAGACTGAAAAAATTTCTCTGAAATGTCTGAAATCTGTTATATTCATCACAAGATGGTTCTTTAATTAATACCCCTTTGAATGTGCGCTTTTTCTCCAACTCTTGTACTATCATCCTAATTCGTGGTGAGTCATTTGTTTTTCAGTGTTTCAAGAGTTCTTATAGCCACGTCACTTTCCTGGTTTGCTTTAAGCACTGAACAATTTCTGTTCTGCATAAAGAATGGTAATACTTGCAGAACTTCTAGGGCCTCATAAAGCATTTCTAATTCCATTACAAGCAAACACTTTGTGAGATGTTTTAGTAAACCTTCAAATTTAGATCTCTCCTGAGTTGATCGGGAACCATCATGTCTCAGTTTTTCAAAAAGATGGACAAAAGAACTGTGTCTTTCAAGAAGAGTTCGAACAGCATTAAATGAGGAAGCAACCCAACGTACACGAAAAATACGGCCTAGTTTTAATAGCTGTGAGAATAATTCTTGTGAAACATTTGTAGTAGTCTCTGATATTTGGGACTTCCAGAAAACACAGAATATAAGGAATCTAAAAAAACCTGTATATGGTATACATCTGTTAGATTATTCATAACATCGTGGGCAGCTAATTCCATTTTGTGGTTCATGCAATGAACGACAGTTAAATCCTTATGTAAATGACTAGGCAGTAGAGTGGCTACGGCTTTGTAAGGTGCAAGCATTTTTGAGGCACCATTTGTTGCGATACCTACAAGGTGGTTTTTTAGTACATCATTTGTAGTCCCATAGTTTTCAAGAGCTGGTAACAGTGTGCTGAAAATGCGTTCTCCTGTCCCACTTTCTAATTCAACTATGTCAAAAAAATTATTGCAAGCAACTCCCTCAAAGGAGAAACGTAAATATAATATTAAACAAATTTGTTTGGTAACTGTTGTACTTTTGTCCATCATGATACTAAAGTTTGTACCCGATTCTACAAGGAAGTGAGCAAGATTGTTTTTCATTTCTTCTCTGACAAACATAATGATATTTCGGCATGCATGGTCAGAATGAAGCAAATACCGACTGATAAACCATTAAGATTTTGTAGTTCGATTACTGCAGGATACGATTTGAATGATAATTTCTGTTTAGCTATTACATATGCAGATCTGAACAACAAAGCAGTTGCGATTACGTTTTCTTGATGCTGCTTTCCCCACAACTTTTCACTTCCACTCACGCATTTTTCTAAACTTTTCTTTTCTTTTTTCTCATGATTACTACGCACTTTATGTGTGATTTGCGCTTTGCATGATCCCCAATTTTATCATTTAGTTTTTTGGCGTTATTAGCAGAAAAACCACTTAAAACGCGTTATTGAAACGCACACGTTCATTTCTTTCCACATTAAGTTCATGATCTTGTGAACATACTGTGCATATTACTAAGTTTTTGTCATTTACGGACAGCCACGGCTTAGTCTTTTGCCAGTTTTGAAAATGTGATAAGGCAACACAATTTCCTACTATAATCTCAAGAGTACTGTTACTCCCATTCCTACTTTGAGACGTGTCACAGTTTTCACGGAGACTCAGTCTCTTCCCTTGTATTAGCACCATCATTAGCGTTTCCTTTTTTACATGAAATGTCTATTTTAAATCTTTTAACACAACTGTTAGTATCCTGATTTTCAGAGTTTGTATACGTATCAGGTAATGCACTGCTCTTAAGGAAATCAGACATTTTGCTTTGTTTGAGTGAGATCGTGAAATTCCATAGTTCTTACAGGCTTGGACACGCTCAACTCAATAATGAAGCTACTGAAGCGGGAATGTGTGAAGATCGCCGTGTGTTTGGCGGACGCGAGGCAACAAACGAACGGCACCAATTTATTTGGAGTACGCGATGCTGGGGAGCCTGTGTTAAGCTTTACCCACGTGGTTTGCAGCTAGCGAATTCGGACTGTCCAATCCTGTCTGGTAGGTACCGTTGCTCACTTAGCACTACTTTGTGCTTTCGCCCTAGGCTCGTTAGTCCGCGCCATACCGTTGCCAAAAGATGGCCTAATGGTAAATGTTCGCACAGGTACCGGGCCGGTCACCACCCTGTGTCAGGGCCCCGGGTGGGAATTTCAGCCCCCAGCTAATCCAACTCTGCGGTACGACTGCTGTGATATGACTGCCACACTACTTCCCTCACAAGTAAACGGATGACGCACCTTAGATGAAAGCAACAGTGACAACATTGCGAATGATGATTTAGTTCTAAATGTTTTTAATGCTTAACTACTACATAAGAGTTTTTCAAAATTAATAAGCAACCATATTGATAGTAAGACTGTATTAAAAACTTTCAGTGTTCGGCTCCACAAACTTAAATTATATGTAAAGTTTTACTCCAGTGTGTGGGAAATAAACATCCCAGGTTGGGATGCATAAGCTAAAAGCAGTGGAGGGGATGGTCTGATACAGAGGGAGGGGGGGGGGGGGATCCCCCCATCCCCCCTGCAAATCGCACACTGTTACATAGTTTAAAAACATTTCATTTATATTTCATTTGTCTGCTGCAAGGTGTTACCTGCGTTTCCTTTGACATGAAAACTGTGCAGCTAGTGAACGAAAATTATGTGGAAAAAATTGACACAAAAAAGTGTTACTATACAGGTCCTCATATGGCAACTTTACTTTAGATGAAGAATTGACCTGAGACATTTCAGATGGAAGTGGCCCAGTTTGTAGACATGGACATCAATTTTTTTGGCCATGTGTATGAGTAGGAAGAGTAACAGCTCTGCAAATAGCGAGTTTCAGACAGAAATGCAAGTCACATGAGAGAAAGGTTTGCTGACAGTAGATAGCAGTTATTATTCTTAAGTAACATCAATCTGAATCAGTTTGGCACAATTTTAACTTTTTTTACTAATATGTCACAACAAAAAAATACCATAGTGAGCGGAGGAATTGTGGGCCCATCAGATGCTAAAAATGAAGATTAGGATTAGTGACATTCCACACTTTTCCTTGTGATTCTGTTTGTTGGACAGCATTTTAAGATTTTTAATTCCTCTATTCACTAATTAACTGTTAGTAAATGATGAAAAGTTGGTTAAAAAGTGAAGGTAATTAGACGGTGAATCTGATTCAAAAAAATCGATGTATTATCCTTAAATCCATGTTTAGAGTTTTTTTGAACAAAATGTGGTCAAAAGAACTGAATTGAAAATCAGAAACGCATTCAAAAATCAACTGAAAGATGGGGTGTGCATCTGCACCCATGTTTCCTTTGCCTTCACACATCAGTGTTATCCTTAGACTCCTGTTTGAGAAATATATATTATACAACTGTTATTCAAATTGACAAGTTGACAAGTTAGAAGATATGCTCTTGATGCCCTTATGTTTCCCTTGAAAATATTTGGTTTACGGGTGTTGATTGTCTTATGAACTTTTCTGTAGTCTGAGTTGGTGCTATTCTGTTGTTCTCGAAAATTACCGTATTATGCCTGTAATTTGTTTTTAGGTGCGATAGTTAGCAGGTGTGAAGTTCTAGAGTTGCTTCGAATATGTCCTCGATGTAATATGAGACGATTACCGTAGGGAATTGATTCCATGAGGGTGGTTGAAGCTGAAAAGTGGACGCTTGAGGCAACTAAGCACGCCAGAATAGAAAGAATAAACAAGGAAAGGAAGAGGGAGTTCAGGAACATGTAAACCAAGAAGATTATGTAGCTGGAGTGTTTGACAAACAAAAGAGGAGCTCATAGATAAAATGTAGCTTTGAATGGAATTTCCCCATTTATGACATGTTTGTTTCAAGCACGAAAAACTTATTTGAGGTCGAGGTATGAAATATTTTGAGATGTTTAGGATATTATTTGGAGAAACGTAGACTACAGACGCTAATGTACTAGCAACATGAAGGAAAACACATTAATTATAAAAGTAATCTTAATTTTGATGATCAGATGTAAATATTTCTAGAATAAAAGCTTGTGGCTGAAATGACATGATTAGATAAACATGTTGTTAATGTGTACTTGAAGTTTCAAGTATCTAATTCAGTTCAATCTCTTTATTCATCCATTGACAATATACATTGTACAGATGTAGTCAATTACAATATAATTTCTTATATTTGTTATAAAAACTTGGATAATAAATATAAATATTTCATATCAGTATATATAAATAATATTACTTTTCCATATTCAGCTATTCTTCAATGTTATAAAAACTTGGTGTTAGTAAAAATTGTTTAAGATCTCCCTTGAATTTTTGAAGTTCTTTAGTTTTCTTTATTGTAGAAGGCAATGCACTAAAAAGTATTTTGGGCTGGTAGTTTACACTTTTTTGGTAGAGTGATCCTTTGTGAGAGTCTCTGTAAAAATCATATCTGTTCCTTGTTTCATGGTTATGAACCTGATTATTTAATGTTGAAACTTCCTGGTGGGTTTTCAGAAAGCAGATACATTCATAGATGTATAAGCTAGGAGGAGAGATTAATTTAAATTCTTTAAATATTTCCCTGCATCATACTCTGCAGGGAATCCCTTGCATTATTCTTATAGCCCTTTTTTTGAAGTTTGAAAGTTTGTTTTATCATACCCCAGAAGGTCACACCATATCTAAGCAAGCTGTGCATATAAGCATAGTAGGCACACAATAATGATTTAGTGTTGCAACATTCCTGAAGCATTCTTAGAAGTATTTACTTAGTTTTTTACTCCAAACTTCTAGATGCTTTTCCATCTCAAGTGTTCATCCACCCATATCCTAGGAATTTTGTGTATAGAGATTGTGCAATAACATAGTTTCCTAACTCAGCTTTCACTCTTCTTATAGCTTTACTTTTAATATTACTGAAATTCATCAATACCGTATATGACCAAATAATTATCACAAAACCATCTTCCTTCTCACTTATTGTCCTAGAGACACTCTGTTTTGGATTATCCTCAGTGTATCTGGGGTGTATTTTCCCCTCTTCCCCTGCTGATGTATATTTTGTAGGGTTTGTGGTGGGTCTTATACCAACACTAGTGGGAAGTTGCGTCCCTGGCCGATATAAATTGGCAATATTTTGCCGACCCTAATACACCCCCAGATGAAAGTAGTATTACCTTTATCCTCTCCTCTCAAAGTAGTTGTTTGGTGATCTGGATCCTTCTGTGCCACCTCCCTGTCGATCCAACTGTGGTGAAGATTCCTGGAATGCTTCCACAAGTTATCTCTACTACGCTACTAAATAAATAGCTACACTTTTCACAAGCAGGGGTATATTTTGCCCAAAATTTTCACTATTTCTTTTAACAGCACATCAAACAATTGCTATGGAAATACGACTCTCTTGAGTACATTCAAAAACGTCCATACATGCATACTTTAGAACCTGAGAGAGCCAACAAAACACAGATAAAAAACTATAGCTGTTCAAATGTTCATCACGCCCTTGTTGGCACGTCATTTACTCCATGGATCTCATATTCAGGGACTTGCTGCACCATGGCCCAAATGACTCCCAGATGATCAGTGCTTGCAATACCATTTTTACTGGTCACCTTCTCGGCAGCTCCACCACTGCACACAAGAAAGGCAAACATACAGTTTCCCTTTCGCACTACATTTACCCTTATTCACCTTACTTATGAGCATCTCCTGTCTACAGCTTTCCAATGATGTGTTGGGATGTTTGCAAATATGCTGAAACACTAAATATCCTTTTATAAAAATGCTAGTGCCATCAGCGAACATCACCGTTTCAGCAACTGTCAGATGGTTTGGCAAATCGTTTATATACACCAAGAACAACAGAGGGCCTAGCACAGAACCCTGGGGCACTCTAAAGCTAGTTTTTTTGAAATCCGAAAAAATACTCTTTGCCGTCATGACATATATGTACTTTCTGTTGTCTATCAGAGAGATAAGGCTTGAACCATTTGAAGGCAAGTCTCCAGACCCCATAAAATTCTAGTTTTATACGCAATAAGTCATGGCTGATTAGATCAAACACTTTAGATAAATCTAAAAATATCCTGCAGCTTAATTGGTTCTTGTCCTAGGCATTTAGGACCATTTTCATGAATTGGAAGACTGCCATTTCTGTGAGTCTGTTCTTTCTAAACCCATTTTCAGCGTTAGTCAGCATTTTAGTTTTATTCAGGAAATCAGCTAGCCTTTCATACATCACTCTTTCAATTACTTTAGAGAAACCTGACAATAATGACACTGGCCTATAATTATTTATGTCAGCTGTACTATCCTTTTTGTGAGGTGGCTTTATTATGGAGAGTTTTAGTTTTGATGGGAACACCCCTGCTCTGAAAGAAGTGTTAATAATGTCAGATAGGTGAGTATCTATGCTGGTAGAAATATGTTTGACTACTTTGTCTGCAATTCCATCAGTACCACAAGACATTTTACTCTTTAGTTTGTTGTTGTTGCTCTAGTCTTCAGTCCAGAGACTGGTTTGATGCAGCTCTCCTTGCTACTCCATGATGTGCAAGCTTCTTCATCTCCCAGTACATACTGCAACCTACATCCTTCTGAATCTGCTTAGTGTATTCATCTCTTGGTCTCTCTCTACGATTTTTACCCTCCGCGCTACCCTCCAATACTAAATTGGTGATCCCTTGATGCCTCAGAACATGTCCAACCAACCGATTCCTTCTTCTAGCCAAGTTGTGCCACAAATTTCTGTTCTCCCCAATTCTGTTTGGTACCTCATTAGTTATGTGATCTACCCATCAAATCTTCAACATTCTTCTGTAGCACCACATTTCGAAAGCTTCTATTCTCTTCTTGTCTTAACTATTTATCGCCCACATTCACTTCCATAGATGGCTACACTTCATACAAATACTTTGAGGAACGACTTCATGACTATCGCCTCTTGTTCGACAATTGTCAGTTATTTTGCTCCCCAAATAGCAAAACTCCTTTACTACTTTAAGTGTCTCATTTCCTTATCTAATTCCCTCAGCATTACCCAATTTAATTCGACTATATTCCATGATCCTCGTTTTGCTTTTGTTGCTGTTCATCTTATATCCTCCTTTCAAGACACTATTCATTCTGTTCATCTGCTCTTCCAGGTCCTTTGCTGTCTCTGACAGAATTACAATGTCATCGGCAAACGTCAAAGTTTTTATTTCTTCTCCATGGATTCTAATACCTACTCCGAAATTTTCTTTTGTTTCCTTTATTGCTTGTTCAATATACAGATTGAATAACGTTGGGGATAGGCTACTACCCTGTCTCACTTCCTTACCAACCACTGCTTCCCTTTCATGTCCCTCGACTCTTATAACTGCCATCTGGTTTCTGTACAAATTGTAAATAGTCTTTCGCTCCCTGTATTTTACCCCTGCCACCTTCAGAATTTGATAGAGAGTATTCCAGTCAACATTGTCAAAAGCCTCCTCTAAGTCTACAAATGCTAGAAACGTAGGTTTGCCTTTCCTTAATCCATCTTCTAAGATAAGTCGTAGGGTCAGTGTGGTTCAAATGTTCCAACATTTCAATGGAATACAAACTGATTTTCCCCGAGGTCGGCTTCTGCCAGTTTTTCCATTCGTCTGTAAAGAATTCGTGTTAGTATTTTGCAGCTGTGACTTATTAAACTGGTAGTTCGGTAATTTTCGCATCTGTCAACACCTGCTTTCTTTGGGATTGGAATACACAATTGACATGAATTGATGCAGGCGATCAGACAGAATGCTTACGTACGTGTCACTTGGCAGAATCGTATCTAGACGTATCATGGGTACCATATCACTCCAACTGCACACGCCACACACCATTACAGAGCCTCTACCAGCTTGTACAATGCCCAGCAGACATGCAGTGTCCATGGATTCATGAGGCTGCCTCCATACCCGTACACGTCCATACACGCGATACAATTTGGAGACTCGTCCGACCAGGCAACATGTTTCCAGTCATCAACAGTCCAATTGCGGTGTTTGACGGGCCCAGGCGAGGCGTAAAGCTTTGTGCCGTGCAGTCATCAAGTGGGCCTTCGGCTCCGAAAGCCCGTATCGATAATGTTTCGTTGAATAATCGGCACGCTGAACTTGTTGATGGCTCAGCATTGAAATCTGCAGCAATTTGCGGAAGGGTTGCACCTATGTCATGTTGAACGATTTTCTTCAGTCGTCGTTGGTCCCGTTCTAGCAGGATCTTTATCCGACCGCAGCGATGGCGGAGAGTTAGTGTTTTACCGGATTCCTGGTATCCACGGTACACTCGCGAATTGGTCGTAAGGGAAAATTACCACTTCATCGCTACCCCGGGGATGTGTCCCGCCGCTCGTGTGCCGACTATAACAGCGCGTTCAAACTCACTTAAATCTTGATAACCTGCCATTGTAGCAGCAATAACCGATCTAACAACTGCATGAGACACTTGTTGTCTTATATAGGCGTTGCCGACCGCAGCGCCGTAGCCTGTCTGTTTACATATCTCTGTATTTGAATACGCACGCCAATACCAGTTTCTTTGGCGCTTCAGTGTACAATAAAAGTTCAAGCAAATACGCGTGTTCTTTCATCATATTACTTTTGAAATGTTATATGTACAAAATAATGTGACTAGCACTGGAAAAAACATAAATTTAGAAAAAGCGTGAGTGGGGCTCGATCCAGCGATCCACTGATCACGGAGCTTCAACTAATCCTATGAGAGCCGGCATCTCGTGCTCAAGGTCGCAACGCACCGGTTCATCGATGACGCGTAAAACTTCTCTTGCGATCTTCTCTATATCGCTTAAGTAGTACGCCTTACTGTCAGCACATTATTTTGTCTTAATGGACTACTAGAAGTGTACAGGGTCTGAAGTGAATCTGTGATACGAAAGTAGTGGCCTCCCTTTGTCTGAATAATTTGAGAGACATCACTTCTGTTCCTCAATATCTCTAGTAATGACTATTTGCCAGTACTCGCCCTCAGACGTTCAGTATGTTAGCAGTTAGACCATATTATTGAACGTGTTAGGGTCTTCTTTTGCCGGCCGGAGTGGCCGAGCGGTTGTAGGTGCTATAGTCTGGAACCGCGCGACCGCTACGGTCGCAGGTTCGAATCCTGCCTCGGGCATGGATGGTGTGATATCCTTAGTTTAGTTAAGAAGTTCTAAGTTCTACGGGACTGATGACTTCAGGTGTTAAATCCCATAGTACTCAGAGCCATTTGAGCCATTTGGTCTCCTTTACCTGTTCCCTATTTTCGGGTAGTAAACAGGGTTGAGCAGTGGCCAACCGCTTGCCTTCCAGCGGCTCAAGAGGTGGCGACCCCGGCGTGGGAGAGAGACGCCGCCGAGACGGCAATCAACCTCCAAAGAGGCTCCGCGGCGCTGCCCGTTTGGCGCCCACACGTCAATTACTTCATTCCGCGTCCTTCAGAGTTTAGATTGCCAACCGGACAGGCACGCTGCGATGCCGCGTTTACACAGACGTTCTGCGCCTGCTGGTGGTACCTTTCGAACAGACAAGCGGTTCAGTCTACATACACTATCAGGTCAAAGGTATCCGCACACCTGTTAGTGTACATTAATAAGGGATATGTCCATCCTTAGCCTTTATGATGGCTTGAGCTCTTGCTGGGAACACTTTCAGTGAGATGTCTGTATGTCGAGGAATGGCGGCCTATTATTCTTCCTCAAGAGTTGAAACCGGAGAAGGTAGTGATGTTGAACGTTGAGATGTGAAGCGAAGTCTGCGTTCTAAGGCATCCCAAAGATGTTTCATTTAGGTCAGGTCGAGACTGAGCAGACCAGTCCTTTTCAGGAGTGTTATTATTCATAAACCATTGACTTGCAGATATTGATTTATGATGGGGTTCATTGTTATGTTGATGCGATCAATCATGCTATCTGAAATCTTCTTCTACTGTATACAGTCCACAATGATGTAAAAGGTGATCAAATTCATCCGCATTTAAACTGTCACTTTCGGCTTCATATTGGTCCAGCAGGTCCCGACAAATTTCTTTTCGATGATTTTTTTTGATCTCTTGTACTCATCTGCAAAACACTTTTTGCACACACTTTGCTATAACCAAGTTCATCTAACACCTCGCCTAAAAGACTTTCCAGCATTATTATTATTTATATTTATTAATTCCTGTAACTCCTTATGTGCAACAAAGGATGGCCAACTCATTCTGTCTCCTGCTAGTATTTTCACTTCTTCTCGTGCTGTTTCTTGCTGTTGACCTTCTGCTTCAGCTGATCGTCTACAGGTCATTTTGGGGGTTGCCTCGTCTGCGTTGTCCCTGCGGGTTCCAATAAACTGCTTTCTTCACAATATGTTCATTTGGTCTCCTAAGTGCGTGTCCTAACCATCTCCACTTCCTGCTTCTTATTTGCAGCTCAATTGGCTTGTGGTTGGTCCTTTCCAGAGTGTTTCGTTAGAGATGACATTGGGGCACCGAATCCCCAGGATGCTCCTCAGACATCTGTCGTTGAATGTCTACAGCTTATGGATTAGCTGCTTTGTCACTTTCCTAGTTACACATACATATAGAAGCATGGATTTTACATTACTTTCAATTATCCGCAATTTGGTCCTCAATGTTATTTCCTTCGATTCCCAGATAGAGCGGAGAGTTGTAAAAGCACCTTTGGCTTTGTTGACTTGGCTGTTAATATCATCTGTTGCACTACCATCTGGTGTAATCAGGCTTCAAAGGTAGCAAAACTTAACCACCCTTTTGATTATCTGGCCCCCAAGCTTAAGTTATGCGGTGCTGTTATCATATGCCCGCTTGTCTTTTGGGCGTTAATTTTCAAACCTACTTTCTTCGCCGCAGATTTCAGATCTTCTAGTTCCTCTTTCATGTCGTTGAGGCTGTGGGACGGAAGGCAAAGGTCATCTGCTAAATTGCTCCATTTGATTTCTCTCACTTTATCCATTGCTTGCTCCATTACAAGATTCAGTACTGTGTTAAATGGTATCGGCGAGACATGCAGCCTTGCTTAACTCCTGTTTTCACTGCTATTGGATCTGAAAGCAGACCTTGATGTTGAAGCTGGAACGTGTAGTTTTCATACATCCACTTGACAAGAGCAATTATTTTCTAGGGAATTCCAAAAGTTTGCAGTGAGCTCAATGTTTTTGCTCCAATTATACTGTCGAAGGTCTTTTCAAAGTATACAAACAGCATGTTAAACGGTGGCTGATATTCTTATGAATGTTCGGCTATTATTATCAAGGTGTTTATCTGGTCAATGAAAGAGCTACTTTTCCTGAAACCTGCTTCTAATTTTCTCGTCTACATATGCTTTTTCCCCATTTAGGATCATTTGCAAGAGAATCTTGCTTGGGACTGACAGCAGGGTGATGCCTCTCCAGTCATCACAAACGAGTGTGTCTCCTTTATTGGGGAGCTTGAGGAGCAAGCCTTTGTTCCAATCATCTGGTACTTTCTCATTCATCCATATGGTCGTCAGGAGTGGATGTAAAATTTCTGCTGTTATAGAGGGATCTACTTTAAGTGACTCTGGAGTGATGTTGTCCAGGCCTGGGGCTTTTCCATTATTTATTTGTTGGACAGCTTCAGCGATTTCTTCTTTGGATAGCGGTTCGAAGTTAATTGACGTATCTTGTGGGATATATCTTTACAGCATCCCCCGACTTAACTTAATTACCTTTAGTTATCTTTGTTTTACTTTTCTTGATGTTCGTCTAGTAACCACTTTCCAGTATTCTAAGCATTCCGCTTGTTCTTCTGATTCCTTTACTATTTCTGACGGAATTACAGTGCCATCGGCAATCATAAAATTTTTTTCTTCTCCCTCAACTTAAATTGTGTTTCCAAATTTGTGCTTAGTTTACGTTACAGCTTGCTAAATGCGCAGCTTGAATAACATGGGCACAGACTACAGCCGTCTTCACTCCCTTCTCAATTTTTGCCCCCTGCCCCCTCCCCCCATTCCATGACGTTCCAGATACCTTGTTAGAACTGCACTCTGATTTCTGTGTGAATTGTAGGTAACCTTTCGTTCAGTGAATTACTAAACACTGTCAAAAGCTTTACTAAATCTAAAAATGCCGTACTTTTGGGTTTGCCATTCTTCAAGCAAGGACCAATACTGCTTTTCCGGAAGACAAACTGTTTACCTCCCAAGCCCGTCTTTTATTACTCGGAAAAAAAAGTGACAACAGTTGTGCGTGGGTCGTGGAACGTTGACGATTCGCCGTTACGCGAACGAAGTATGGTTCCGACAATAGTAGTAGTCTAGTTCCGTTCGTACGCTCATACGATCCCCATTAACGAGCAGTTTTGAGAACGCTTTCCAGGATAATGACAGCCTTATTTCCTTCGTAATCAGTTCGTTCTCTTTTTTTGTGTGTTAACTGTTCTTTAAACATCATTAGTATATTTTGGTCACTTAGTTGTTCTAATCGAAGTATACCAGTCATTCAGCCCTTCTGTAGATAATTCGTATTAATTTTATACAATAATGACTAATTAAAAGATATGAGAAGTTGCATAATTTGTCTCACGCGTCGAGTATCGTATATCACTTCGAGCCGGCGTATTCTGAACTAAGTGCATCCCCACATCACGACGTAGGTCAAGCGAAGGAAAGTTCCACCCTCGATAATAGTGTCAGACCCCCGGCTTCTGCTAACCACCCGAAGTAATTCCTGAACTGTAATTAGTGGCGCTGACTATTCACGCTCACCAGACTCCTGTCAACCTTGAATATAATAAAAAGACTATGACTATTTACCCTCCTCAGTTCTTTTGTAGCTTTTGTGCTACATCCATCTTTTACTTTTTTTGAACTCAGAGAATAAATTAAACTCGCTTATACGTCACGCCATGCGCTTCCTGTACACCACTTGTTTTCGTTTTTGCATGTTCCCTGTAGGTGGCAGCATCTGTTTGAACAAAGCTATTTATCGCAGTGGCTTCGAGTAATAAAGATAATTTCAGTTTGTTTTTAGTAATTCTGAATTCGACTGTATTCAGAATATGCTGTAATATGCTAATGTAATCTACATCATCAAAAAAGTAATTGATAATTTAATTACTGCAATATATGGACACATTTTTTTAATACAGCACTGGATGTAAATTCGGCAACAACCAATATTTTCGCAATCTGGTGGCATTGTTTTAATAATTTTTTTTGTGTCCAACTTTGAGTCTTCTAAGTATTGGACATATTTCAGTTATTTTCTAACATGCGTAGATTCACATTGAATAATATTTTAAATAATTGTATGGGTTATACACGGTAGTTCCTCATGAAAGTGAGATTAAAAATTTAGGTTGGTGTATTACTTTTTAATTTTGAGTGATGCTCAAATCATGGAACTTATCGAGACCATCGACTCAGATCTGCCCGATTTTGAAGATGATGATAAAGTCACAGTCCAGCAAGATATTCCAACGATAGATGATGGCTCAAAACCAGAGTATGATTCTGTACCATTTGCAACAATTCAGAGAAAAGGAAGTACTTGGAGACATGCAAATGAGTAAGTTTATTAGTTTTTATTAGGGTTCTACCTTGTTATTATAACTTGTTAATATAACGAATGTCATTTTTCTCTCTTTTTTTTTTTTTTTAAAAAAAAAAGGTTTTCAGCATGTGTTCCTCGTGGAGTAGCTTCTACTCAATCAGCTCGAATGTCTATTGTAATGGACTTTAGATCTTTTGTTAGTACATAAGCCCTTTGTTATCCGATGGTACGACTAGGTTTTCTAATATGAGGAGTATTGCTAAAACACAAAAGTCAATGAACGCTACTGGAACTGAAACAAGGAAGTTCTGGGGTACCAGTGTAGCTGTTGCACTCTTGGGATTTCCTAGTTTAAGAGTCAACTGTTAGAGAACAATTCGCTATCCATTATAGGAAATAAAATTACATTTTATTTTCTTCGGAATACCTTGAAGTTTGTCGATAATAATGTTCATCAGGTTACCGTCCATTCGGAAAGATAAGATAATAGAGTTGTCAAAGCGCAGCATGAGAAGAACATTAACTTGAAAGCGTGTCCATGACTCAATATTGTCAAAGATGCGTGCCTTAGTAAGTCCCTATCAGCTGAATTATGTTGTACGACGGAAAGAGAGAGAGATAGTAGAAGAAAAAGTGCCGATGTCAGAGAAATTAGACACTTTAGACAATGGAGGCCGTGTAGTCTTGAAACAAGATGACTTAATACCAACAGGAGTCTGTCTTTAAGTCTATATATTTTACGCCAGTAACTCTCTTGGACAGTCGTGATCGGCCACTTTCCTAAGGAATTACCTTTCAGGAAACTTGCCAGGTATGATAATAAACCTGTTTACTTTCTCTATTTACAGTATGGTACTAAACCAGCTGAAGAGTAAAGGCGTTGATCCAAGGAAGATCGACCGTACGTTGTCTCTCCGCGGCCCAATGTAGTAAAAAGCTGCTACACCCGCAGGTGGTGCAGACCTCTTGACAGAGTACTGGGAAAATATGCCTTCACATGTCGGATATAAATGGACATTTAGGGAAATCGCCCACATTGTAGACTCTGCAACAGCTGCAGAACGCCTGCAGTATCGAGAGAATGCTACAACATATCTGTGAGAAAAACAAAATATTCCAACTTATTTCCGAGACTTTTTTACATTTTGACGAAGAATAGCAACCGACTGTCTTGACTAAAAAACAACGGTGCCGCTCACTACCGTAACGCATTGCAAGAGGGAAGCGCATTGCTTCTACTCTACTCTCTGGGCTTGCTGGCCCTGACTTTAAGAGTGGTCCCATAAAAGCAGGAACAGCGCTTATAAACGCGCTGGAGTAGTTCGTAATGACAAACATTTGAGTTCTGTTCCACCAGACGTGGAACAAACCATCCGCTCATGTCGATCTCACAGTCGCTGAAAATTTACCACATCTCATGAAGCGGTTGTGAAATGCTTCTATGACTTTGTAAGTGCTGAACAGGTTTCGAAGATGAAGAAAGATGCTTTGTATCAAGAAAACTTGGCGCTCTGTACAAAATAACGCTGCCAGGCATCCAAGTAACATAAGAAAAAACTGCTCTCTAAGTATTGCTCCGTTGCCATGGTATTCGATAAATTTATTGAGTGAACTGCTAAGTAATGCTGGAAAACGTGGAAGGATACGCTAGTGGACTGATAATATGGAATATACCATCTGCTCAAAAGCACCAGAACACACCTGTGTAATGCTGAATTGGCCACTAGATGTCACGAGAGACGAACCTGCAAGTATAGGAGGAGGCGGGGAGTCTTGTGTTATCAGAAGGACAGCAATAACAGGAGAATAGGCGGTCAGGAGAGCTAAGCGACTTCGAACGTGGACTAGTCATTGGATGTCACCTCAGTAACAGACCCATCAGGGACATTTCAATCCTCCTAAATCTGCCCAGATCCACTGTCGGTGCTGTAATTGTCAAGTGGAAACGCGAAGGAACTACCACGGCCAGACCAAAACCAAGCAGACTTCATGTACAGGCGGAAATGGAGCATCGAGCATTAAGGAAGGTGGGTGTAAAAATCGCTTGAGATCAGCGGAATGAATCACTGGCCTACACAGAAAGCCGACCTGTACCCAATGGAACGCCGTTGGAAGGAATTATCACGTCGCGTTCGCTCCAAACCCTAGCGTCTCTGGTTTCGGCCCCTGAAGAACAATGGGCCACCATCCCTCGACAGACATTGGGACACCTGATTGAAAGTGTTTACAGCAGAGATCAAGCTGTCGTGAAGACGAAATTTGGATAGATAATTTCCAGTAATAGTTGCCTGGACACTTTTGATGAGATAGTTCACTTTGATGTTTCGATAGTGGCACCCCTCGCCTTTTTCTGTAGTTGTAAGTGTCGACGAAGCATGGGTTCTTTATTACAGTTCCAATACAGTTATCCAACAGGAGCCTGCTCGACGATATGCAATATACAAGGAAAAATCTGAATATAATACTGTTGAAACTACTTGCGAAATGCGACTACATGTTAACAATGTTGTACGATTAATATCACAGGTTTTATTGGCGCAATTGATTAATGATGTGTTTCTAGTATTCTGCCGAGATGTTGAGCCTATGTCCCAGTACAACATTTTGGCGACCAACGCAGTCTCATCAACTGTGACGCTTTTTTTTCCAGCAAAGTCTTGCCAACGTTTTGCATTTCGATCAAGTCGTGGCAGGCGCCCGCGAGTTGTTGTTTTTGTTCGGGAGCCAAGGTGCACAGGACAAATCTTCCATACACTTTTTCTCTCCTTCAAAACATTCTACAGAGTCTTGAACACTTGATTTATAGATGTTGTTCCATTACGATTTGTGGCACAATAACGTTGATATACTTCGGAGGCGCGTCCACTACTTTACACTGCCTGCTCACAACTGACAACTCATGTTTCCGGAATGAGATTTTCACTCTGCAGCGGAGTGTGCGCTGATATGAAACTTCCTGGCAGATTAAAACTGTGTGCCGGACCGAGACTCGAACGCGGGGCCTTTGCCTTTCGCGGGCAAGTGCTCAGGGAGACGAGGTACTGGCAGAATTGAAGCTGTGAGCACGGGTCGTGAGTCGTGCTTGGATCGCTCAGTTGGTAGAGCACTTGCCCGCGAAAGGCAAAGGTCCCGAGTTCGAGTCTCGGTCCGGTACACAGTTTTAATCTGCCAGGACGTTTCATATGAATGCTCATGTTATATTAAAACAAATAAGCCCTCGGTTACAAATATTAAGTCAAAACTGACCAGGTTTCGACGCTACTGTGAGCGTCGTATTCAGAATTAGACTAACTGTTCTAAAACCTATTAGGTATATAATACATTAATAAAATTAAAGTTTGTACTGATTGGAAAAAGATGCAGTACTTACAAGACACATATTAAAAAAGATCTAAGCCGGAAAGGCGACGTCATGAATAGTTGTAAGTAAGATGACGAGCCGCTAAGGGCTGCTCGTACTTTAGTGAACAAGGGTTGCAACAGTCTTGTTCACTAAAGTACGAGACGAGCAGCCCTTAGCGGCTCGCCATCTTACTTACAACTATTCATGACGTCGCCTTTCCGGCTTAGATCTTTTTTAATATGTGTCTTGTAAGTACTGCATCTTTTTCCAGTCAGTACAGACTTTAATTTTATTAATGTATTATATACTTAATATGTTTTAGAACAGTTAGTCTAATTCTGAATACGACGCTCATAGTAGAGTCGAAACCTGGTCAGTTTCGACTTAATATTTGTGACCGAGGGCTTATTTGTTCTAATATAATTCTGACACGGTCACTGAACCTTAGCAGCTATGTTCAAAGTTTTATGAATGCTCATGTGTTTGTTTATAGTTTGTAGTTCACGCTGCCAACGCAATTACAGCTCTGGCGTCGCTTATACGTCTGGAATGAAATCGGTCTCGGAATATTTTGGACGGACGGCGTAAGCTGGAAATATTGGCTAGAAGAAGGTAGATGATGATAAGACACATGTTAAGACATCAGAGAATAACTGTGATGGCACCAGAAGGAGCTGTAGAGGAGAAAAACTGTATGGGAAGGCAAAGGTTGGAGTGTATGAGACAAGTTATCGAGGACATTGGGTTTAAATGCTTCTCTGAGATGAAAAAGTGACACGGGAGAGAAAGTCTGAAGACTGACGAGAGAATGGCAAGTATATCTCCATCAAGGCACTGTCAAGACCGTAGCGTCGAGTCTCCTAATGGTGCACCATCAGTGGATGACGCTCATCATCCGAGTCTTCAGTAGATTACCACGCAGTTTTTCGGAGCACAGAAGCCAAACCACTGTTTCCTGCCGGCCTGTGGAACCGGCAGTGTAGTGAACCCTTGCGTCATTCTCCGACAAAGGCGGCCACGTACGCGTCGTCGACCGACCTGTGGAGGAGCAGCAGGCAGTAGTTATCTGGTAGCGTGAGGTCAGCGTGGCGGCAGAAGGGCTGGAGGCTGCTCCATTGTGGAGGCCGGAAGAACGGCTGGCCAGTGTCCAGTGGGCAGCGGGCAGCCGCCGTCAGTGCGTCTGCAGCGGCCGGCGGGAGCGCACCACACCTCACCACGCCAGCCACGCAGGTACTGCATGTCCAAGTACACCACTCCGCATTTGTGTTCTCCAAGCCACAGTAGTGAGACAGTCGACCCGTACTGCAGAGTGGCCTGCACCAGCACACGAGGTCTGTCCAGAAAATAACCGAACTTCATTTTTTAATCTTTATTACACTGACGGAGAAAATCGCAACATCAAAAATAATTACAGTAATGAAATTTCGGGAGTGCATTTGTCTAGGTAACATACTTAAGTGATTAAAACTGCAAGATCATAGGTTGATGTAAGCGCGAGGTATGCCATCACAAATGTGAAATGCTGGTGAATTCATAACCGCTGTGACGGCCAGAATGTTGAATACAAGCATGCAAAGCGAATTTTGTTCAGCAAGTGATTGATTTCAGTTGGTGGGTGCAGTTCGCTGCCTGTTGCACTTGGTCGGTCAATACAGGAACAGTTAAATTAGAATTATATGAATACCTTCAACTGCTGACGGGCGTTGATATATATAAACGGGGACAGGTGAAAATGTGTGCCCCGACCGGGACTCGAACCCGGGATCTCCTGCTTACATGGCAGACGCTCTATCCATCGGAGCCACCGACGGCACAGAGGATAGTGCGACTGCAGGGATTATCTCGCGCACGCCTCCCGCGAGACCCACATTCTCACCTTGTATGTCCACACACTACATTCATAGTGTCCCACCCCAACATACTCATTACTCGTGGAAGACATTCTTACCAAGTCCCGTAAGAGTTTTAGGAATATGTGTGCATCCGCACTGAAGAAGGTCATGGCCGGTATTGTGCAGAGCTACATACTTGTAAGGATATGGTGTCTGTTCTTTCTGACATGTCCGAAAGAGCAGACACCATATCGATAAAAGTATAAAAAACTGTTAATGCTGGTTCGAGATGATGCTAGAGTTGACCTCCGTTGACGTCAGATATGTGCTCGATTGTAGACAGATATGTGATCGAGCAGTCCAGGAAAAATATGGCGACACTCTGTAGAGCAACTTCGGTTACAACAGCGGTTTGTAGGCGAGTGTTATTCTGTTGGAAACCACACTCTGGAATGTGGTTCATGAATGGCAGCACAAAGGTCAGGTCATTAGATTGACGTACAAATCTGCAGTCAGAGTGCGTGGAATAACCGCGAGAGTGCTCTTGCTGTTATACTAAATCACATCCCAGACCAGAACTGCAGGTATATGTCCACTGTTCAAGCACTCAGACAGGATGGTTGAAGGCTTTCAACTGGCCTCCATTTAACCAACACATCGCCATCACTGGCACTGAACCGTGGATTTATTTTCAAAGGATATTCTTAAGAATTTGTTTTATTTACTAGCGATTCATCAAGAACATTAACACATTTAATCACACTATGTGAGCGTGGAAGTAGTTGCCAGGGAGTAACTGATGAAATCATAACTAAACTGCTTTTAACAAATGGAAATTCTATTCACTTTACTAGTGCCTAAAAGCAATTTTTAAAAGAAACAGATTTAAAATCATAATCAGAAAGCACCCTCCAAATATCAAGTTACAATTTATTCAGAGACAAAAAGAAACAAGTTTTGACTGTATGAGCTTTCGGGTACAGATCCTTGCCCCTCCCTTTTGACACGGCCGTAGTTACGACAGCTCACAATAACCTCTGAAAGACTACACTGGTGCAAATCTGCAACACACCAAATTACTTTAAACTAAAAGTTTTAACAGTTTACACACGCACACAAACTATGCACGCCTGTAGGAGGGATGGAAATGGTACAAAACACTAAAAATTAAAATATTAATTTTGTCACCGAAGGTGCAGCTAGATTTTAACTTCTAAGAAAGTCTTACGGTGAAAGGGTGGCAACTTTACATGCTAAAATTATCATTTAAATAAAAGCCCATGAAATGCATTCTTACATCTACAGGGTTGGCCAAACAAGTTAAGATGCTCTACTGTACGCAGATACCACCTCTCAAGACGATAGGCAAGATCAAAACATGTTTCAGGAATTAGACCGTTACACTCCAAGCAATAAATTCGTTAACACACCAAATCCAACAAACATGACAGAGGCAGCTCCGAGCGACAGACAGACACTAACTGCCTAACAAATGCGGACGAGAGACTGACCCAGACTGACCACTGGCGAGCTCATAGCGCCCCTTAAGTGCAAGTGAACAGGGAACCTTTCCCTTTTCCCACCAGAGGGAGACACCAAAGCTGCGATTGCCACAGCGGCGCCACCGCCAGAAACGGAGGGCGACTGCTTCACACTACGCGCTGTGGCGCGCTCTTCAAAACAGCAATTTTTATCATGGCTTAGGCACCAAGGCAGAACCATTATCAGGAAAACACAACAGATCTCCACCCTCCCCTCCAACGATCTCTTGCTTACGCTGTTGAAATCACAAAAGTCGCTGGTTTTTTGGTCAGTGGAATAGACGTTACAGGGCGTCTAGTTCGGAGATGTGCTTAAAGTAATCGATTTGTGACAGTCACGTCATTATGGTGCCAACAGCTGCTCAAATTGCTGCAGATGCAGTACACTGCCAGGCGCACGCAAAGACGATGGTCTTCCCTCTCGGTTGTTCCACGTATCCATCCGAAGCCGTCTTCTTGCGACCGTACATGTTTGTGACCACCGCTTCCGGCAATCACGTACAGTGGCCACGTTCCTGCCATGTCTTTCTGCAGTATTGCAGGAGGTAAAAGCAGCTTCTTGTAGCCCTAAAGTACGACTTCGTTCGGACTCAGTGAGGTGTTGATAAAGACTCTTTGTTGCCTTACCCCATTCTTGACTAATATCAACTCGCCACATCTAAATCTCACGACCTTTCAGCGTCTATTTAAAGCAAACCAGATCTGTATCCTCAAAGTAGCGCTACTGTTACGCGACTCGCAATATTTGAATAGACATCATGTCTGAGATTGTAGAAACATGCCTACCAACGTTCGTTTATGTCACATCGCGCAACTTGTGCTTGATGTTGTAATTTTTTCCCGTAAGTGTATTAATTTTACATATTATTGCTCCTTATCCCCTTCAAAGTACCTACATTCCCTAGTCACACCCTTTTCTTGATGATGTTTCCATTTCCCGAAGCTGTACTGGACAGATTAATTTTAAATGGCCTTTAAGGCCCGTGAGTAGTTTGCTTTGATGTCATCAATACTGTGAAAACAACGTCCTTTCACCGCCGATTTTAATTTTAGAAATACGAATAAATCGCAAGGAACTAGGTCTGGCCAGTAAGGAGACTGTTGGAGAGTGATCATCATATTTTTGGCACAAAACTGACGAACTGAAATAGCCGAGTGTGCGGGCGCATTGCAGTGGTGCTAGAACTATGTGTTATCTCGCCACAATTCTGGTCTCCTTTTGCGGATTTTTTTTCTTCACATAACCGAAGCAAAAGGCCTTGATAGTGCATAGGATTCACTCTTCCATCTTGAGTGAAGAAATCGAATTGCACAATTCCATTGACGAAAAAAAGTGGGTATCACTTTGACATTGGTTCGACGCTGGCGTGGTTTCTTGGGCCTTGGGGACTCTTTGTGCATTGTGGTGACTGAACTTTTCTCTCAATACCGTAATCGTAATCTCAGCTATCACTTCGCATTACTATCCTTTGCATGAACTTTTCATCGTCATTAGCTTCTTCAAGGAGTTCCCAATCAAATGTCCACTCGATTTTCTTTCTGTTATTTTGTCTTCAAACAAGGAACAAATTTTGCTGCAGCTCGACGCATGTTCAATTTTGTCTTCAAAATTTCATGGCATGTCCCTTTCTGCAGTTTCTCTGACAGTCAATCGGTGATTCAGACGCACCAGATCGATTTTCTGAACTTGTGAGTCAACAGTTTAAGTGGAAGGCCCTTCAGGTCGAGGACCATCTTGAACTGTCTGAAGACCATTTTTTAAATCCTAGAAACCACTTGTAACATCGCGTACGACCCAGACCATAATCTCGGTAAGCTTACTTCAAAAGATGAAATCGTTCTGTTAAAGTGTTCCCAAGTTTCACGCAAAAGGTTCATCGCTGCTCTAGGAAACTGCTCTCTTCAAAAATCGCTACTAAAATTCAAACACGTTGTACTCAAATAATAATATCATGAAAACTAAACGGGATACTAAGACTCCAAATGGCTCTGAGCATTATGAGACATAACTTCTGTGGTCATCAGTCCCCTAGAACTTAGAACTACTTAAACCTAACTAACCTAAGGACATCACACACATCCATGCCCGAAGCAGGATTCGAACCTGCGACCGTAGCAGTCGAGCGGTTCCGGACTGAGCGCCTAGAACCGCTTATTTGTTATTCCACAAAAACAGTAGCAAAAATGGCTACAATGATATTACATAAATAAGGTGACATAATTGCAGTCATAAATTGCAGCATTCAAAAAATGAGTCTTTAGCAGCAGCACAATTTAGCACCTTCAGTGTCCCCTTCAACTGGTGGCAGTCCAGCAGCACATTTTCTTCTTCTGCAGCCGGTTCCTCATCATCATTTCCCAGACCCAAATGAATCATTCAGTAAATCCTTGACGTGTGTTCCTTCCAGGGTAAATTACCTTCCAGGGTAAATTACGTGGACGGAGGAGCAGTCCCGAACAGCGACATCGCAAAATACTTCACTGCCTTCTTATTTTTGTCAGTTCCAGCCTTCTAAACGCATCCTTAGGGAGTTCAAGAACTTCCTTTACATCAGACACCAGATGCTTGTCGCCATATTCTTGTATCTGCTGTACTACTGATTTATTTTTTATGTGTGACTTGCGGGTGAGGTTAGGGTCGGGAACGTGACGCAACCCATTCCCTCTCTACTAGGAGTCCAGTTCCTAACCTATACCCATTCTGTTGAAGACAATTCGGAGCATGTTACCATATTTCTTATTGTGATTTTGATATTTAAGTATTTTCTCGAATTCATTTTCTATATACATCTTGTATTCAATATGTTCATCGCTCCCAATATTGATAAAAACATAACTTGTATATTTGCCCATTAACCGAATCACTGCGTTATTTTTTGCCTGAGGGTAGTAACTTTCCTCTGGTCTGAAGAAAATGTTAGTCGGTACATTGTTTGCTGAAGTTCCTGTTATCTGAGCAATTTTCTCCCTTGTCCACCTCCAGTTGATAATCCGATCCCCACATGTGTAACGATGAAGCACACTATCAACGAGGTCGCATTTGCTGCAGACGTTAGTGTCACTTAAACCGATGGCAAGGAGACGCTCATTGGTGCTGATGATGTTATTGACTACCTTGTAAGTCGCTGTTCTCACGCCAGACGAAAGAACATCACTACTGATATTTTTCCAGACCACATTCCATGCTATTCCAGCATATTTAGTATCTATGTTATTTTTCCTTTCATGTTTCCGTCTTTCAGCTAAAATCGCCTTTGCTGTGACGTCGGCCACCGCGGCCAGCATACTGAGACTCCAAACACATTTGTTTAGTGAAAATACAACAGGTACCATGCGGACTTTTCTCTATTGGAGTAATGTCTCACACTGTCTACGCTTTGAACGTTTCCTGGAAGACCAGTAGTAGTTTCCGAAGCACATCTGGAGGCATTCTGTAATCTGTGACATTCAGAGTGTTGATGAAACACAGAAATTGGATCGGAATTGAATACAACATGCACCATGAGGACTTTTCTCCATGGGAGTAATGTCTCAAACTGTCTACGGTTTGATCGTTCCCTGGAAGACCAGTATTAGTTTCCGTAGCACATCTAGAGGCATTTTGTAATCTGTGGACCATCAGAGTGTTGATGAAACAAGGAAATTGCATGGAGATTGAACACAACAGGCACCATACGGACTTTTCTGCATGGGAATAATGTCTCAAACTGTCTACGCTTTGATCGTTCCATGGAATACCAGTAGTACTTTCCGAAGAATATTTGGAGGCATTCAGTAATCTGTGGACCTTCAGAGTGTTGATGAAATACAGAAATTGCATCGGGATTGAATACAACAGGCACCATGCGGAGTTTTCTCCATGAGAGGAATGTCTCAAACTGTCTACGCTTTGATCGTTCCCTGGAAGACCAGTAGTAGTTGCCGAAGCACATTTGGAGGCATTCTGTAAACTGTGGACATTCTGTGTGTTGATGAAACACAGAAACTGCTTTGGGATTGAATACAACAGTCACCAATCGGACTTTTGTACATGGGAGTAATGTCTCAATATGTCTAAGCTTTGATCGTTCGATGGAAGAACAGTATTAGTTTCCGAAGCACATCTGGAGGAATTCTGAAATATGTGGACATTCAGAGTATTGATGAAACAACGAAATCGCATCGGGATTGAATACAATGGGAACCATGCGGACTTTTCTCCTTGGGAGTAATGTCTCAAACTGTCTACCCTTTGATCGTTACCTGGAAGACCAGTAGTAGTTTCCGAAGCACATATGGAGAATAGTGTAAAGGGATCGCTGCAAACCGCATATCACTAAATAACTCCGTCGCCACATAATTCAAAATATTTGGTTATTTTCTGAACTGCCATCGTAGAGGAGGCATTACAAAAACCGGACAACTGTGATCAGGTCTCGCACTATGAGTGATCCGTACAAATTTAATTACGTATATAACAACTTCTCCCGAACAGTCCATGATGGTCCAACGGTACCGACCAGCCGCCGTGTCATCCTCAACCCATAGGCATCACTGGATACGGATGTGGAGAGTATGGAGGGGCATGTGGTCAGCATACCGCTCTCCCGGCCGTATGACCTCTCAATCAGGTAGCTCCTCAGTTCGCCTCACAAGGGCTGAGTGTAGCCCATTTGCCGACAGGGCTCGGCAGACCGTCACCCACCCAAGTGTTGCCCCACCGCGACAGCGTTTAACTTTGGTGATCTGACGGGAACCGGTGTTACCACTACGACAAGGCCGTTGGAATGTAAGGGCGGTATGCAAAGGGCGGTCGATGCGCGCACGTGTTTGCATGCCTTTTGATTCGATTGAGTTACATCAAGCGAGATAGCGCAGTGGCTACCACACTGGACTCGCATTCGGGAGGACGACGGTTGAATCCCGTGTCCGGCCATTCTGGTTTAGGTTTTCCGTGATTTTTGTAAATCGCTAGAGGCAAATTCCTTTGAAAGGTTCAAAAATGGTTCAAATGGCTCTGAGCACTATGGGACTCAACTGCTGTGGTCATCAGTCCCCTAGGAGTTAGAACTACTTAAACCTAACTAACCTAAGGACATCACACACATCCATGCCCGAGGCAGGATTCGAACCTGCGACCGTGGCAGTCACACCCTTTGAAAGGGCACCGCCGACTTCCTTTCCCATCCTTTCCTAACCCGATGGGACCGATGTCCCCCCCCCCCCCCTCCCAACCAACCAACCAACCATTGAATTAGAAGATTCTATCTTTTATATCGTGAAAGGGCCATAGAACTTAGTATATGACATAAAATTCAGCTTGATATCTCTACTTTTTTCTGACAAAAAGGGGTCTTAAAACAGTCGGGCAGACAGACGGACGACAAAGTGATCCTATAACGGTTTCGTTTTTACCAGTTGATGTACTGAGACCTAAAAGCGAGCCGTAAGTTTAAAATGAAAACCCTTGAAAGGACAGCAATGTCATTGCCTACGGAAGAAGATGCGGTGCCTATAAGGACGCTGAAGACCGAAACTCGCCGCTAGAGGGACACGGGGCACACCCACGTGATGACCTAGCGAACATGTGCGCGCATCGACTGCCCTTTGCATTTAGTCGTGCTGAAAACAGAAGTATGGACGCTTCAAAAGAAGATCCAGGGGGTGTATTGCGTTTCCTTACAGCGGAACAAGTGCTAGGAACGGAAATTCATCTAAGAATGTCGGTTGCAGTTGAGGCGCTCAATCCGACCTATGGGACAGTGGCTGATACCGTAACTCGCTAGTCTTCAATATGGCGGGATCCACATGCTGGACAATGGTACCGGTTCGCGGTGTGGGGTTCCAGATCGTGCGTCATCGGCGAACGACATTCGTCTTTCCTTGAACTGCTTTTGCCACAGCTAGACCCTTGCAACGGACATAAAACTGCTCTTCGCACGCTTGTGCAAGGCTTTGATGAATTTCCGCTCCCCGCACTTCTTCACTGTAAGGAAACGCACGAGCTTGCTCTGTTGTCACGGGAGTGTGTGTGCCCGTGTCTCTCTAGCCGCGGCGACTCTGGGGTCTCAGCGCTCTTATAGGGACCAAAAATGTTCCATTGTGTGTGAAATCTTATGGTACTTAACTGCTAAGGTCATCAGTCCCTAAGTTTACACGCTACGTAACCTAAATTATCCTAAGGACAAACACACACACACCCGTGCGCGAGTAAGGATTCGACCCTCCGCCGGGACCAGCCACACAGTCCATGACTGCAGCGCCCAATCCCGCGCGGCTCTTATAGGGATCACAGTTTATTATTATGCAAGATGGCTACTCATATCTATGGTTGCCCTACCTACAAGGTTGTCTGCAATTTATTATAATGGTTCCTATAATGTTGAGTGTTTGCCAATAAATCCAGTATTAATCTCTTTCGGGCTCATTTCACTGTAAGAGTCTTGTTCACTAACTTTCCGTTTAACAATTATCGAGATCCTTTGTGTGACTAGGGCCTTCCATCGGGTAGACCTTTCGCTGGGTGCAAGTTTTTAGATTTGACGCCACTTCGGTGACTTGCTTGCCGATGGGGATGAAGTGATGATGATTAGGACGACACAACATCCAGTCCCTGAGCGGAGAAAATCTCCGATCCAACCGGGAATCGAACGCGGGCCCTTATGACTGACATTCTGTCGCTCTGACCAGTCGGCTACCGGGGGCGGACATCACTACAGTGAACTTGCTGCTCACCAACGATTAGTAATCAATACATATTCTGCAGCAGCGCTATTACCTCAGTGCATGCAGCGTTAACGCAGCAAATTGCAATCACTCACCTAGTAACAGGCTGACCAATCAGTATACTTCCCGCTACCAATTTCAATAAAACAGAAACAGATTACTATTTACAATACATAATGGTTCAATCCAGTACCGATAATTGACTATCAACATTTGTACAATAAGTACCGGCCTTATATTAGTGATTTCTGCTCACTGTAGCAAACTTTTCGAGAATTCACAGCCCACTAAATAATTCTCACTCAAACAGTTTTCCAAATATCAGCTACTTACTTAACACAATACGAAATCACTAGATTGGACGAGTATATTTCAACTCACGACATTCGAAGCTGACTCAACAGCCTTAAACTTCAGATTAATAACCAAAATAGCACTTCGCGATCCTGCTCTGAATCTCGTACACGGATTCCCCGACTGAAATCGACTACTTAACTTACAGCTCGCGATTCGACACGCTGTAGACCCAACTGGTCAAGGCCTGACACGCAACTCGATAGATCAAGACCCAATCATCAACTGCGCATGTGCCTCATATTGAACGTTCAAGGAAGGAACCGTTCTACAAACAAACGTCACAATAGGATTTCTCTTCTGGGAAGCCCTCATGGTTCTCGATCGTTCCCAGCTCTCGCGCTGGCGGTTGCGGCTTCCGGTGACCCAGTCTTGTGCGATCCCTGACCGCTCCCACCTCCGGCTGGTTCTGGCTACGATTATCTGACTGCACTGCTACTACAACATATAAAACAAACATAAGTTACCACACATGTAAATTTCCATAAATAACACTTGTTTCAAAATGTATTAATCACAAGACGGCAAGCAAGAGTAAAGGCGACCTACAAATTGCGCATCTGACACAGCACAAGGGGATGGACAGGGACAGATGGGAGAGGATGAGTAGATCGATAGAGAGGGGAGAAGGGAGGGAAGAGGTAATGGACATAGAGAGGGAAGGGAGGAGGAGGTTTACAGAGAGAGGGGCAGGAGGGAATGGGCAGAGAGGGACAGAGTGGGAGATGGGCAGGAAGGGGTGGAGAACATGGATAGAGAGGGGGGAGAGGAAGAGATGGACAGAGAAAATGGGGAAGAGGAGTTGAGCAGAGACTGGGGCAAACAGAAAATGGACGGAGGGGGAAGTAGGCTATGGACAGAGAGGTGCGGGAAGGAGAAGAGAGGCAGAGAGTGGGCGCGGAAAAGATGGGCAGAAGGGTGCGGGAGGGGGGGGGGGGGGGGGAGGAGATGGAGCTAGAGATGTGTGTGCAATATATGTGTCGAATGAAGCCGCAAGGCTATGGTAAAAAGGGTTATACACTATGTGTTCCTTGATAATATTACAAACTTTCAGGGATGATGGAGAAGGGTAAATGTATCAATTTGGGGTAAGGGACCCTGGTCTGGTAACGACTGAGTCTAAAGTTACGAGCGAAAATCGTTCTGATATCTCTGACAGTCGATCTCTTTAAATGCATTTTCTTTACTTTCCATATTTTGATAGGTGGTAGTATGGTCCAAAAAAAGGAAAAAAAAGTGCAATAAACATGGACATACTTAAAGAGCTAGGAGCACTTATTCAGTAGAAGAGACTTCGTTCACAGCATCAAAGATGCACAAGTACCTAAGGCTCCTTCGGTATGCATTTTAGAGCTCATGTTTACTAGACAATTATGCTTGTTTTGTTCCACACTACATCGTCCTAAAATATGGAAAGCAAAGGGCCTGCAGCAGAAGTGGCCCACTGTCCGAGGTATCAGAAAGATTTTCGCTTATAGCTATCAGCTCGACCATTTCTGTACCTGGGTTTCTTACCTCGAATTGATACATTTACCTCTTATATAAAAGTAAAATCCGTCCGAGCAGGTCACGAAATGGTCGCACGATGAAGGAGCCGGACGACCGTTTACCGCCACAAATAAAGAAACCATTGCGCCTTCACGTGAAATGATTCTCTTGGACTGACGATTAACTATTGACGAAGTGGCACTTGGTCTGGAAATTAGTCACGGTTCTGCCTACGAAAACATCCACAACAGACTTGGGTTTCATAAAGTTTGTGCAAGAAGATTCCCAAAGCAACTCACACTCTATAAACAAATGCGCTTGGACATCTGCAAAAAAACATTTGGATCGCTATGGTAACGAAGAGGACAACTTCTTAGACAGGATCATTACTGGTGACGAAACATGGATCCATCATTACGAACCGGAGAGTAAACGGCAGAGTATGGAATGAAAACATTCAAATTCGCCGTGCAAGAAAAAGTTCCAACCGTCCGCAGGAAAACTGATGCTTATTGTTTTTTAGTACCCACAAAGCCCAGTACTGGAACATTATGGGGAAAGGGACACAACAATAAACAGTGTACGTTACAGCGAGATGCTTACTGCCAGGCTAAAGCCTGCAATACGAAGCAAACGCCGAGGATTCCTGCCAAATGTACTGTGTCGTTAAAAAACAATGCCCGTCCGCATACTGCTGCCCACAAAGATGAAACGCTCCCGAAACTCAAATTTGAAGTACTGGATCACCCTCCATATAGTCCCGACCTTGTCCGTTCTATCACTTATTTGGTCCACTCAAACTGGCATTAAGGGGCCGTCGATTTGCCTCGGACGAAGTAGTGAAAGAAGCGGTGTGTTCCTGGAGAACCATCTCTTATTAGGGCATCGGGAAGCTTGTACAACGATGGAACAAGTGCGTTGAAACACAAGCAGACTATGTCGAAAAATGATGTTCTTGTAAGTTTCCCATTTGAATATATACAGAGGTATAACGGTCAACAAAATCTCAGAAATGTGTAGCGAGCATATACACTACTGGCCATTAAATTTGCTACACCAAGAAGAAATACCAGATAATCAATGGGTATTCATTGAACAAATATATTATACTAGAAATGACATGTGACTACATTTTCAAGCAATTTGGGTGCATAGATCCTGAGAAATCAGTACCCAGAACAACCACCTCTGGCCGTAATAACGGCCTCGATACGCCTGGGCAAGACGTTTTCAATTGGTGAGAGATCTGGAGAATGTGCTGGCCAGGGCAGTACTCGAACAGTTTCTGTATCCGTAAAGGCCCGTACAGGACCTGCAACATGCGGTCGTGCATTATTCTCCTGAAATGTAGGGTTTCGCAGGCATCAAATGAAGGGTAGAGCCACGGGTCTTAACACATCTGAAATGTGACGTCCATTGGTCAAAGTGCCGTCAATGCGAAGAAGAGGTGAGCGAGACGTGTAACCAGTGGCACCCCATACCATCACGCCGGGTGTGATACGCCAGTATGGCGATCACGAATACACGCTTTCAATGTGCGTTCACCACGATGTCGCCAAACACGGATCTGACCATCATGATGCTGTAAACAGAACCTGGATTCACGCGAAGAAATGACGTTTTGCCATTCGTGCTCCCAGGTTTGTCGTTCAGTAGACCATCCCAGGCGCTCCTGTCTGTGATGCAGCGTAAAGCGTAACCGTAGCTGTGGTCTCCGAGCTGATAGTCCATGCTGCTGCAAACGTCGTCGAACTGTTCGTGCAGATGGTTGTTGTTTTGCAAACGTCCCCATCTGTTGACTCAGGGATCGAGACGAGGCTGCACGATCAGTTACAGCCATGCGGATAAGATGCCTGTCATCTCGACTGCTAGTGATACGAGGCCGTTGGGATCCAGCACGGCGTTCCCTTTTACCCTCCTGAATCCACCGATTCCATATTCTGCTAACAGTCATTGGATCACGACCAACGCGAGCAGCAGTGTCGCGATACGATAACCCGCAATCGCGATAGGCTACAATCCGGCCTTTATCAAAGTCGGAAACGTTTAGGTACGCATTTCTCCTCCTTAAACGAGGCATCACAACAATGTTACACCAGGCAACGCCTGTCAACTGCTGTTTGTGTATGAAAAATCGGTTGGAAACATGTAGTACGTTGTAGGTTTCGCCACCGGCGGCAACCTTGTGTGAATGCTCTGAAAAGCTAATCATTTGCATATCACAGCATCTTCTTCCCGGTGGTTAAATTTCGCGTCTGTAGCACGTCATCTTCGTGATGTAGCAATTTTAATGGCCAGTAGTGTATATGTGAGAATCCATTGGCTGTTTTGGTCTCTAAATGCAACAGAAACCGAATGTTGGCTACACATTTCTGAGGTTTTGTCGAACGGTCCCTGTCTTTGCATTTGATGACTCAAACACGTAGCTGACATGCAGTGGGGAATGTGTGAGCTTCCCATTTTTCACCTATAGTTCCTGAATACACAACTGATCAGCTCCAATTTCTTTTGCCTTATTTCTATGTTCAGCTATGAAGGCAGTTCTCATTGCATAAATCTGTGGAATTCTTAAGGCGGTTATTGGAAGTGTGTCCGAATGCAGCATGTGGTGAGCCGGATCTCGAACTCATTTCGTCCATTCCCTCGTTCGAGGCCTATATACACGTTGTGTGAATCCAGAAGTTCCGATCTTTTTGTGTCGAACTGACGTAGCAGGTCACATAATTCTTTAATATCTGTGGTCAGATTATTTGTCTCCAGCATTAATCTATCTGCTGCCTCGGTTGTGGGGAAGGTGATTGTTTTCCCCTTTTCATGTTCTGTTCTTGTAATGTATGGGAGAGCCGTGCGTATAATTTTTTCAATGTGATGTGTTTATAAATCTGTGTTGGAACTACTGTATCTACAAGCTGTCTAATGTCTGTAATTGTTCGTTTTGTCACGTTGTTTTGTGTATCTGACAACTTTACTCCGTCCTTGTTCATTTAGTTACGATCCACATCCACTGTGCTAGTCGTTACACTGTCTGCTTGTTGAGTCTGCGCTATTGAGCATGTGGCTTATACCGTGCTACCGTAAGTTATTCCTCCTGATTCGAACTTCATTTGTTTGTCACTCTTGCCAATATCATGAATTTTTACTCAGGTGGACGTGTTATCTATGTTTGCTGTTACTTTTTGTCGATGTATTAGGCATGCTTCCGGATCTGTGTTTATATCAGTTTTTTCCGTGATATTTTGTATGGCTTGATCCACATTGGCGACTGTTTGGTCACTATTCAATATTTCGTCTCCCATTTATTCAGTTCTAACTGGCAGCTGGTGGGTATGCAGCGTCGAACTCTAAAATATTTATGCCATGATTTCACCGGATAGTTCCATTGGCATATGCCCTTGCCTTACTGGATTGTCGATGTATTCTGACAGACTTAATATATTGTTATTGATTTTACTAAAAAGACAGGCTGCAGAGGAAGGATGTTCGACACTTTCAGCTCATTCATCGATATTATTCCTAAGGACTGCGCCATGTTATAGCGTGCCAGTTCGTAAGCACTAAAATGGAGGTGTTATTTTTGTTTTGGTTGTGCGTGATGTGAAGTATAATTTGGTTTTATTTGAAGATATTGCACTGAGATCCACGTTGACGTAAATGTATTTACTCTTCATAGTCTATCCTAGCAAATTATGGTCGCAAAAACATTAATTGGCACATTCTTTGATGCTTTCGTTGCACTTTCTCTTATGGCAACGGTACCGTTTGCATTCAACTGCTTCGTCGTTGCATTCATTCGTCTGTGGCAGCGGCTGAGCACAAGTGACACAATCTGGTGTTAAGAATTACAATGTTTTATTGTGTGGTTAAGAAAATGGTACTTAAATCATCTCGGATCTGAAGTGTAGTCTTTAATATTAATTGCCAGTAGTCGTGGAGTAACTTCAGTAGTGTGATGAAGTCTGTCAGAAGACGCCTTATTTTTAGGCAGACTTTTCTCTCTTCCCAGTAAACATATTTCACTACTTCGTCTTTCTGCATTCAGTTCGTAGAGGTTTTCCAATATTTCTTCTTCGTTTGTTTCTTTAGGTATGTCATATGTTGCCAGCAGAGCCACTTTTTTTTTTGGCAGTTCGCATTTAATATTCACGATCGTTTTAACTTTATCGACAATATTTTCGAAGCCTGTTTTGTTTTCGGTTTCCAAGATTGTTGTTTTCTGTGCCGATCTAATGGGATTAATTTTGAGATTATCCTTCATAGGGTTAATTGATTTGGTAACTTTTGCTCACAACCTTGGCATTCTTACTGTCTGTTGAAAATATGAAGATAGTGTTTATGTTATTTGCATTTTGTAATTGTACTCGAAACACTGTTTGTAAAATTGTTCCAAGCCGAGGCAGCAATTGATGCATATCAGACAGCTTGTCTTGCAACTTGTACTATAAGTTTTTCGTTTACCTTTTTGAACCTATCATTTTCATCTTCAAGCAATTTTATTTTGGTTTCAAGTGCTGGAAATGACTTTTTTGTTCAAGTGTGGAGGTAGTTTACAAGTTTCGAGGTGGATTCCATAAATTTGTCCATCCATTCGCGCCTATTGATGTCTGTATACATCAGATTTGTCTTTGGTCTATTCTAGGGTTTCTTTCGGTATTTTTTCGTTTGCGACTCTGTTTGAAATTTACTTTATGATATCCTGAATTGTGTTTTCCACTTATTCTAGAGAGTAGTGAATCTTCTAATTGGTAGCGATCGATTTTCTTACCGGGAGTGCTGCAAGTCCGGGAGTCCATAGTGTTGAGTCTGCAATGCTTGTTTACCGGTTTCTGAGGCCGCTTACGAGAGGGTACTGAACTATGGAGGGTGTCTAGTTGTGACGGCGCAGTCGGATTCTGTTGTGCCGCCGGGGACCGCGGCGTGTCAAGGCAACCCGCATAAGCAAACCACGCGGCCGCTCGTTAATAGTCAGATTCACGTACACTATCCACTCACTAGACACGTGTTTCACTTTAAGGGGTATCATCACCGAAATGGCCTAAAAGTAGCGTTTTCTTGACAATTCTTTTGGGTGGGAGGAAAGGTGATAGATAATTAATAATTGGAGTATTCATGGAGCGTGTATTTAAGTACATTATAAAATTTTTTTGTCGGAAAACTTTACACAGTGGCGACACTGCAGCAGTTCTCCCGAGGTATGCTGAAACTTAAGGCGATCTGCGACACGCACTCTAACTAGTGCCAATTTGAATCTGGAAAAAAAGAAGAAAAATCTATGTAATCTACATGAGTGTAGCTAGTGAAGTACGTCGGGAACAAGCGTTAATTATTGTGAAGCCTAAGCCTCGATGGCTTCGTTCTTGCTACGTGACGTCTGTAGGGCACGTATTGAGAAATAAGAGACAGTGGCAAGAAAATTTATAATCCTATAGGTCAGTCCGTGATTCACATCAAAATCCTGGTCACTGTCTTTCAATTTCTTAGCAGAGGCACTGACTCATTCCGAACTGCTCTGAGCCTCATATCCATTCTTTGGACGCTTTGTGACTTACCTTTTCTTCCAGTGTACACTTTCTTACCACTGATTCTTCCTCGAAAGATAAAAATTTATACTATAAGATCACAAATAAACTGTCAAAAGTCAGTACTACACACAAAAATCAAGATTCGAAGCGAAAAATTGTCTTTTTCGCACACGTACTGACGCTTTCTGACACTCAGCTAACGCACTGTTGTTTTGAAATGCTTCTATTCCCAGACGCTACAGGGGGTATCACTTAATTACTTTAGCATTTTCTTTGTACACTCCTGGGACAGATCCGGAGATCTTGCTGGCCAGGGTAGTTGACTTACACCTTCTAGAGCACGTTGGGTGGCACGGGATACATGCGGACGTGCATTGTCCTGTTGGAACAGCAAGTTCCCTTGCCGGTCTAGGAATGGTAGAAAGATGGGTTCGATGACGGTTTGGATGTACCGTGCACTATTCAGTGTCCCCTCGACGATCACCAGAGGTGTACGGCCAGTGTAGGAGATCGCTCCCCACACCATGATGCCGGGTGTTGGCCCTGTGTGCCTCGGTCGTATGCAGTCCTGATTGTGGCGCTCACCTGCACGGCGCCAAACACGCATACGACCATCATTGGCACCAAGGCAGAAGCGACTCTCATCGCTGAAGACGACACGTCTCCATTCGTCCCTCCATTCACGCCTGTCGCGACACCACTGGAGGCGGGCTGCACGATGTTGGGGCGTGAGCGGAAGACGGCCTAACGGTGTGCGGGACCGTAGCCCAGCTTCATGGAGACGGTTACGAATGGTCCTCGCCGATACCCCAGGAGCAACAGTGTCCCTAATTTGCTGGGAAGTGGCGGTGCGGTCCCCTACGGCACTGCGTAGGATCCTACGGTCTTGGCGTGCATCCGTGCGTCGCTGCGGTCCGGTCCCAGGTCGACGGGCACGTGCACCTTCCACCGACCACTGGCGACAACATCGATGTACTGTGGAGACCTCACGCCCCACGTGTTGAGCAATTCGGCGGTACGTCCACCCGGCCTCCCGCATGCCCACTATACGCTGTCGCTCAAAGTCCGTCAACTGCACACGCTGTCGCGGCATGCTACCAGTGTTAAAGACTGCGATGGAGCTCCGTATGCCACGGCAAACTGGCTGACACTGACGGCGGCGGTGCACAAATGCTCTGCAGCTAGCGCCATTCGACGGCCAACACCGCGGTTCCTGGTGTGTCCGCTGTGCCGTGCGTGTGATCATTGCTTGTACAGCCCTCTCGCAGTGTCCGGAGCAAGTATGGTGGGTCTGACACATCGGTGTCAATGTGTTCTTTTTTCCATTTCCAGGAGTGTAGTTTTGGAACACAGAAAACTCCACCATTACCACGAATGTCACTGCATTACCGTCACAAATGCTGCAGTATATTTTAGACTTCCGCATTTTCGCAATTTGAAATTCAAAATAAGGTGATACGTATGTACCTTGTGAATCACAAGATGACCTGCAGCCGAGCTTCTTTTCTTGCCATCACATTCAATGACGTCAGTAACTCGGAACTATACTGTCAGTTTCAAAACTAACATTAAAGACATTGACGGTTTGTTATTCCACCGTTCTTCGATTTTCGAATACCAGCTCGCAATGATCTCCTCGCTATGCATCCTGTACAAGGTTCTTCATCTCCGCGAAGCTACTGTATCTTACGTTCAGCATCTGAACCTTCTTAGTGTAGTCAATCCTTGGTCTCCCTCTACAGTTTTTATCCTCTGCCTCCCGGCCCCCTCCACCCACACATAGACTTCCCTCCATCTGCAAAAATATTTTAGTCATGTTGCAGCATAAATTTCTTTTCTCCCCAATTCGAGTCAATGTCTCCTCATTAGTAATCCTATCTACTCATATAATCTTCAGCATTCTTTTGCAGCACCACATTTCAAAACCTTATATTCCCCTCTTGTCTGAACCATTTACTGTTGAGGTTTCACTTCCATACAACGCTACACTCCAGACAAATATCATAGGAAAATACTTCCTAACATTTAAATTCACAATCGCTTTTAATAAGTTTCTCTTTTTCATAAATGTTTTTCTTGTTGCTACTAGTCTGCAATTTATACCCTACTGGCGACCCGCTATGGCTTCGCACGGGTGACACTAACAATTGGAAGGCCACGAAGTTCGGATCACGGATTTACTTCAGACTTTGTACACCTTTAGTAGGCCATTAAAACAATATAATTTGCAAGTAGTAAGGAGCACTACTCTGGCAATCCCGAGAAAATCGCAAGAGAAGTTTTACGCCTCTATTATGTAGCTGATGTATCTGTGCAAAAATGCCAGCCTTAAGACGTCAGCGTGGTCAAGTAGCCGGTACGGTAGCTCAGCGTGCTCGGTCAGAGGATTAGCTGCCCTCTGAGTGAATGGATCAACGATGAACTCGAACGGATGTCATGGGACGTCCGCCCCGAACAAATACAACGACCAACAACGAACAAAATGAGACCAACACAAAAAAGTGGTTGGCGTTCGCGCTTTGCAAGAGGGTCGTGCAGGAGGCGACGGTTAGAGTAGTTATGACTTTCATTATTTCTGCACCAGTCGATGAGCAGGGAGTCACCTCCATTGTTATAGTACAAGAGTAAATTCTGTGATATTCAAGAAAATTGCACCTACACTATTCGTCCCTGCTACATTAGCAACGTCTTATCGCTACGCAGGTTAACTGCCAAATGGATCCTGACTCTGTCTGGAGTTCGAAATTTTGAGGTGCAAAGTAGTTCCGGGTACCTTACCAGATTCGATGTAAGCTATGAGGGATTTGTATTGCTAGAGGCATACATTTTCAGGAAGACTCTATGCGTTTCTCCGTTTACTTGTCGATAGTTATAAATATATTTGTTCTAATAATTAAATTTCATTAAAAATAGTAAGTCGTCAAATAACATAAAATTCACTAAAATGTCATGCAAATACACGTGTTTTTTAAATTACATCTTTAAAAATTATATTACCCCTCAAAAGTCATGTAAATTAAATAATAAGGCCAGATATGGAAAAAGTATAGATTAACAGTTATGTTTCAGAGGGAGTCGCACTGTCGCATCATACCCGTTCGTCTTACGTAGTTTTCTTTTTTGTGATGATCTCATTTTGTTCGTTACTGTTCATTGTATTTGTTCAGAGCTGACGCCCCTTGACACTCGTTCGAGTTCATCGTTGATCCGTCCATTCAGTTCTTTCATTGCAGAGGGCTGACCGGAAACGCCCAGCTACCGTGCCGACGATGTAGCTCGAACGCTAACCAGTTGACCACCAAGAACTGTACGTCCAGAAGCCTACCCAGCATAGGCGCGTAAAACTTCTCTCGCGATTTTCTCGGAATTGCCAGAGTGGTGCACCTTACTACTTGCACTTTATGTTGTTTTGATGGCGTACTAAAGATGTACAGCCAGCCTCTGTGGCTTGGCGGTTCTAGGCGCTTCAGTCTGGAACCGTGCGACCGCTACGGTCGCAGGTTTGAATCCTGCCTCGGGCATGGATGTGTGTGACGTCCTTAGATTAGTTAGGTTTAAGTAGTTCTAAGTGTAGGGGACTGATGACCTCAGCAGTTAAGTCCCATGGTGCTCAGAGCCATTTAAACCATTTGAAAGGAGTACAAAGTCTGAAGTATATCTGTGATTCAAAAATGGTTAAAATGGATCCGAGCACTATGGGACTTAACATCTGAGGTCATCAGTCCCCTAGAACGTAGAACTACTTAAACGTAACTAACCTAAAGATATCACACACATCCATGCCCGAGGCAGGATTCGAACCCGCGACCGTAGCGGTCGCGCGGTTCCAGACTGTAGCGGCCAGAACCGCTCGGCCACGCCGGCCCACATATCTGTGATTCCAACGTCGTGGCCTCCCGTTGTACGTACAGGGTGGTTTAACTAAAGTGAAGCTATTCATGGAGATCCAGCGTGGGCTGTAATTATCGTATAGCAGCGAAGCTTGGTAGATACGGTAATCCGATAATGCGAAACCTATTTACACTGAAAAATAAATAGTTCCAGTTTTGGCCACCAGGTGCAGTTCTGACTCTGTACACTTTTTCTATGGCGGTATGACATCCACGCTGTCATTTGACAATCCTTAACGTTAGTGAGAAATGTGGTTATAAGAAGAGAGACCGTGCACTGTTTGTGAGAGTGTTTTATTTGAACGACAGCAGTTACAGTGCTGCATTGAGAGAGTATCGCCGACTGAAGGTCTGAGGACAGGTCCGATGTCATTAAATGGTTTAAAGAAGATGATAATAAAATCAGAAAACACGAGTGAGCTTGGTGTGGTACCTAGAAGAGGAAGTCATCCTGTCCTGATGGAAGTAACCGAAGTGGTAGGTGTTGCTATAACTGACTATGCAGCGCGTAGCCCAGGTATGTTAGCACTCGTGCAATGTCACGAGAATTGTCCATTTCATGGTCAACAGTGCGGAAAGTTTTGCAGTCTGTTTTACACTGGTACCGGCACAAGATCCAGATGGTGCAGCAACTGAAACCTCATGATCTGCAACAACGTTCTGAATGTGCTCATCGGTTTCTAGCACGGAACGAAGTTGATGACATGTGGCCGGGCAGTATTCCATGGATTGACGAGGCACATTTTACAGTACAGAGAAGAGTGAATACACGGCACTGCCAAATTTGGGGTACTGTTAAACTGCATGTTGAGCGCCAAGAGCCACTGCACTCGCCGTATGTGTATGTGGCTCTGCAATGCGGATTGACAAGTACCTTTACTCTCGGTCCGTTCTTTTTTGACGAGAATACACCCAGAGGACATATCAAGTGTACAATGATGTCCCCAAGATGTCAAGGCTTACCTGTATAGCATATGATTCCTGTTTTGGAAGAACACAACTGTGTGGAAACCAATGTTTTCATGCAATTTAGGGCAACACCCCATTTCGCCCACCCCGTGAAAGATTTACTTAATGCAATCTTCCACGAATGCGTTACCTCCAGAGGTTTTCCAGATTCATGGCCTGCAATACCACTTTATCAGAATCTACATGACCTTTGGCTCTAGGGATATCTAAAAGAGGGCGTTTACCAGGGACCCGTTCGGTGTCTACCTGATCTGAGGGCCAGTGTACAGAAACATGTAGCTCAGATTCCACCGGCACTGCTACTAGCAGCTGTTGATCACGTCGTTTTACGGATGTAGCATCTTGTCGACGTCTCCGGTGTTCATACTTAACAAATCGTGTAAACGGCGGTTAATAAAAAATTCAGTATTGTGCCTTTCTCACTTGTTTGATCTTTTCTGCCCGCGTCCCAGTCCTGATCCATTATATACCGACACAGTGCCTTTTTTCACATGGTGACCAAAAAAGGGGAAGTAATTTTTTCCAGCGTAACCCATTCCTCTTTTATGCATTAGCATATCTATAAAGTTTCGTTGCCATTCGATAAATACAGGCCACACTGGACCCTAGTGAGTAGCTGTAATTATAACCACCCGCTATCAACGGCCGGCGTAACCGTAATAAATTGTATACACAAATCTTCCTAGTGAATAACTCTGCCTATTACTGAAAACCGTATCAAAATGCGGACAGTTCTTCCAGAGATTAGCCTTTACAAAAAGACGGAAGAAGACTGTAATATACACTCCTGGAAATTGAAATAAGAACACCGTGAATTCATTGACCCAGGAAGGGGAAACTTTATTGACACATTCCTGGGGTCAGATACATCACATGATCACACTGACAGAACCACAGGCACATAGGCACAGGCAACAGAGCATGCACAATGTCGGCACTAGTACAGTGTATATCCACCTTTCGCAGCAATGCAGGCTGCTATTCTCCCATGGAGACGATCGTAGAGATGCTGGATGTAGTCCTGTGGAACGGCTTGCCACGCTATTTCCACCTGGCGCCTCAGTTGGACCAGCGTTCGTGCTGGACGTGCAGACCGCGTGAGACGACGCTTCATCCAGTCCCAAACATGCTCAATGGGGGACAGATCCGGAGATCTTGCTGGCCAGGGTAGTTGACTTACACCTTCTAGAGCACGTTGGGTGGCACGGGATACATGCGGACATGCATTGTCCTGTTGGAACAGCAAGTTCCCTTGCCGGTCTAGGAATGGTAGAACGATGGGTTCGATGACGGTTTGGATGTACCGTGCACTATTCAATGTCCCCTCGACGATCACCAGAGGTGTACGGCCAGTGTAGGAGATCGCTCCCCACACCATGATGCCGGGTGTTGGCCCTGTGTGCCTCGGTCGTATGCAGTCCTGATTGTGGCGCTCACCTGCACGGCGCCAAACACGCATACGACCATCATTGGCACCAAGGCAGAAGCGACTCTCATCGCTGAAGACGACACGTCTCCATTCGTCCCTCCATTCACGCCTGTCGCGACACTACTGGAGGCGGGCTGCACGATGTTGGGGCGTGAGCGGAAGACGGCCTAACGGTGTGCGGGACCGTAGCCCAGCTTCATGGAGACGGTTGCGAATGGTCCTCGCCGATACCCCAGGAGCAACAGTGTCCCTAATTTGCTGGGAAGTGGCGGTGCGGTCCACTACGGCACTGCATAGGATCCTACGGTCTTGGCGTGCATCCGTGCGTCGCTGCGGTCCGGTCCCAGGTCGACGGGCACGTGCACCTTCCACCGACCACTGGCGACAACATCGATGTACTGTGGAGACCTCACGCCCCACGTGTTGAGCAATTCGGCGGTACGTCCACCCGGCCTCCCGCATGCCCACTATACGCCCTCGCTCAAAGTCCGTCAACTGCACATACGGTTCACGTCCACGCTGTCGCGGCATGCTACCAGTGTTAAAGACTGCGATGGAGCTCCGTATGCCACGGCAAACTGGCTGACACTGACGGCGGCGGTGCACAAATGCTGCGCAGCTAGCGCCATTCGACGGCCAACACCGCGGTTCCTGGTGTGTCCGCTGTGCCGTGCGTGTGATCATTGCTTGTACAGCCCTCTCGAAGTGTCTGGAGCAAGTATGGTGGGTCTGACATACCGGTGTCAATGTGTTCTTTTTTCCATTTCCAGGAGTGTATAATATTAATACAAACAAGGGAAGACTGAAAGTGGAAGGAGTATATAGAGGAGTTGTACAAGGAACTTGCAGCATTATTGTAGAAAGGGAAGTGGACGTAGGGGAAGGTGAGACGGCAGTTATGATACTGCTTGAAGATTTTGACTGTGGATTGAAAGATCTAAGCTGAAACAATGCCCCTCCAGCAAACGACATCCCAACAGAACTATTAATATTGTTGGGAGAGAAAGCCATGACAATACTATTCCACCTGGTGTGCAACATGTATGAGACAAGCGAAATACTCTCAGACCTGAAGAAGACTGTAATAATTCCAATTACAAAGAAAGAAGGTGCAGGCTGGGATGAATATTACAAATCTGTCTTTTAATAAGTCATGGTTGCAAATTACTAACTCCAATTCTCTGCAGAAGAACGGAAAAGCTGGTAGAAAAGCCAACCTCGGCGACGATAAGTTTGGATTTCAGAGAGACGTAGGAAGGTGCGATGCAGTACTGACTCTACGACTTTTCTTAGAAGATAGGTTAAGGAAAGGCAGAATTACGCTTATTCCATTTGCATAAATAGAGAAAGCTTTTGAGAAAGTTGACTGGAATACGCTCTTTGAACGTAGGAACATGTGAGGCAACACTGACCCAACGACTTCTTTTAGGAGATAGGCCAAGGAAAAGCAAACACGTTCACAGCAAATTTGTAGATTTAGAGAAAGCTTTTGACAACGTTGGCTGGAATACTCTCTTTCAAACTCTGAGGGCAGCAGGGGTAAAATACGGGGAGCAAAAGGCTGTTTACAGCTTGTACAGAAACCAGACGACAGTTGTAAGAGTCGAGGGATATGACAGGGAAGCTGTGGTTGACAAGGGAGTGAGACAGGATTTAGACTATCCTCAGTGTTATTCAATCTGTATGTTGAGGAAGCAGTAAAGGAAATCAAACAAACATTTGGGACAGGAATTGAAGTTTAAGGAGAAGAAATAAAAACTTTGAGGTTTAGCGATGATATTGCAAAGACCTTAAACGAGAAGTTGCATGGACTGGACATTGTATTGAAAGGAGGATCTAAGAAGAAGATCAGCAAAGTTAAAACAAGGCTAATTCAATGTGGTCGAATTAAATCAGGCGATGATGAGAAATTAGGTTAGGAAACGAGACTCTAAAAAGTAGTAGGTGGGTTTTGTTATTTGGACAGTAAAATAAGTGATGATGGCCGAATTAGGGAGGATATAGGGTATATACTGGCAATGGCAAGAAAAGAGAAATTTGTTAACATCGAATATAGATTTTAGTATTAGGAAGTATTTTCTGATGTTATTTCTCTGGAGTGTAGCCTTTTATGGATGTGAAACCTGAATGGTAAACAATTCCGATAAGAAGAAGAAAGAGGCTTTCGAAATGTGGTGCTACTGGTGAATGAAGAAGGTTAGACGGGTAGATCATGTAACTAATGAGGAGATACTGAACAGAATAGGGGAGAAAAGAAATTTGAAACACAGCTTAACCAAAAGGCGAGATCGGGTGATTAGATATATTCCGAGACGTCAAGGGATCACCAGTTTAGTATTGGAAAGAAGAGTTGGTCGTAAACATTCGAGAGGGAGAACAACAGATGGACACAGAAAGCAGATGGAGAAGGATATAGGTTTTAGTACTTGTTCGGAGATGAAGAGATTGCATAGGATAGAGTAGTGTGGAGAGCTGCATAAAACGAGTCTTCGAAGTGAAGACTTCAAGAACAACATACTTTTACTTTGGCTATCGTCTATTACGTTCAGTGTCTCATTTCCTAATCTAATTCATTCAGCAACATGTGGTTTAATTCGACTGCACACTGTTATTCTCGTTTTGCTGTTTTTGTCTTACAAGTATTATTCAAGATAATATTCGTTGCGTTCAGTTGTCTTCCACTTAAGGTGACGTATTTGCAGATAAGTGTTTAATAGTTAGTTTAAGAAAGTACGTGAATCACATCTGTGATCATTTTACAGGCCATGATCAAACTTTACCTACATCTTCATCAAACAAAGCACAGAGACTGAGAAGAGGTAGATTTTGTGTTGTCAGATTGCAACCACGAGTACAAACAAAGCACACACCCAACCACTCACTGATTTTGGTCGTCTTTTGCACGCTTCAAGTGCGTACTCAAATACAATAAATGCTCCACTAGCACGATGCGATTCCCAAGTGTTTCTGGGAAATCAAGGTTCAGATTCTTACGAGCCTTTCGAGTCGTCGAGAAACGGCGTTAGCGCAAACGCCTTCGGCGGCAAGCTGGAAACCCGCAGTTACTGCATTAGCCCGTCTTTTTCTCTTTTGTCTAATATTACACCGAACTCATCAATAGCTACAACGAATCATATTTTTTCAGGAAAAAACAACTATAATTTTGATAACCATTACAATAAATCCTTGGCGAGGTATAATAAAGAAGCACGATGAAATGAATAGTTATTTACCGACGAATTCATACGTGCATCGCAAAAACAGTACATACTATTCAAAGAAAGTACAGCCCGGTATGACTTCACACAGAGACACAGGTGAATGAATCAATAAATAAATGATCATTTCATCACGATTGATTTATACCTTGGCACGAATGTATTACAATGATTATTATTATAAGGGGCCATATAGGTCTACTTAAAGTCTTGTTGCGTTTGAGGTCCAGTTTTCCTTCATTCTTTGCGAGTGCTTACGCTCCTCCGTACATCGGACACCGCATTTTATTTTTGGTTGCTCGTCTCAGTGAAGCCATATCGTCACAATCTTCTTGCGAAAGAGATCTATGCCCACGCATCTTCGGGTTTGATATCGAGGAATTCGAGGGCTTCTTTAGAATTTACAAACCAGGATATTGTGGTTTTGGGGATGGAATCAAAAAAATGGAAGATCTTCCTTCGTCAACCAGTTACTGTCCATTCATTTGAGGTGACCGTAAAATCGTACACGTGTTTGGCGAATCGTTCCCGTGATTTTCTCTGTTTTTCCACAGACTTCCTTGTTGGTTCTTTTTTGGTAGATGCAATTCTCATGATTCGATCTCATGACTACCCTAATGATTCTGGGCTCTTTTTTCTTCGTTTCTTCGAGGAGGGCTTTATTGGCATTTAGGGGTAATTTCTCGTAACAGCTGCCTTCAGATGGGTTTCATAGTGAATTGTATTATTGTTTTGTAAAAGGCGTGTTCTGTTATAGATTACGTGTGACTTTTGGTAGGCTATTTCAAGTTTACGTTTTCGTTTATTAAATTCACGTTTTCGTTTATTAAATACTTCCTTCCCCTGTCCGTTTCCCATAGTGATCTGATCTAGGTATTTACATTGCTGTTTCCTGCTCATGTCTCTATATTCCATGCACTATTGTTATTATCATCATTATTATTACTTCCAATAATAGAATTTTTTGTTTCTTCCGAAGAAATATGGTTCACTGTAGATGTAAGATTTTTTGACGGAAGACTTCTAGCCTGCCGTCTTAGCCGGTTGCGCCAAGTCGTCGTCACACAAAACGAGCGGGGCCAACGAGATATACGGGCCATGCAACGAACTTGTGACGTCACACTAGTCGGCTTGTCCGCCACCCTTCGTAAACGCTCGGCTCCGTGTAGAGCCCATAGGAAATCAATATTTAATTGAAAAGGTGCCCGATAATGGTCTTAATTTTGTCGTGTACTATCGAGAACTTCCCAGAATTTAAACACACAGTCAAGAATTACTATGTAAATTCGTTATAAATAGTTACTCGTGCCCGCCGGAGACGGCTGCAGGCACTCGTAAGACCTATAGTGTCACGTGCCGTGACGTTCACGCCACAGCCCGTCTTTCACGCGAGCCTCGGGATCAAGACAGCTAACGTTAGCGTGGACGCAGACGGGGCATCCGTCCTAACGAGACATAGCGCGGTCGGCAAACGGGACGATCTGGTTAACGTGATTTGCGCGCTCAGCTCTCTCCAACGGCAGTTGTCGGCTTTATTTGGCTCGCAAACCACACGCATTGTTTACGAAATAAAACACGCGTAGAATTCCTACGTTCACTATTTTAAAACGCACATTTCCTCCCTTTTCCTTATGCTAGTCATGTTGTTCTGTCTATAGTATACATAAATAAAAACTTTTAGGTTCATGAACATAAGACAAAAATAACAGTCCCATATCAAATCAGTAAGGTCATCAGCTTGTAAAACTTCTCAAAATAGGACAAAATTACTCCTGAGTGATAGCGCAGTTATATTTAGATAACAACGAGTAAAACAAAAATTATTTCTATTAACTTAATAAGAAAGTCCCATAATATTTTAGACAACGGGAAAGTGAAGAAAAATCTAGGTGCAATAGCGCGCGAACCGCTACACAGTGTGCCGGCCGGAATGGCCTAGCGGTTCTAGGCGCTTCAGTCTGGATCTGCGCGACCCCTACGGTCGCAGGTTCGAATCCTGCCTCGGGAATGGATGTGTGTTGTCCTTAGGTTAGTTCGGTTTAAGTAGTTCTAAGTTCTAAGGGACTGATGACCTCAGACCTTATGTCCCATAGTGCTCAGAGCCATTTGAACCGCTACATAGTGTTTTATAACTCAGCGTCTCTACTGACTGCGCTACACATTTTCTGCAATGAGCGACCTTGTATTTTGCTATCTACTAAAGGATATAATCAGCGATATGTTATTAACTGGCATTTAATTATTACAAATCCTACCAAGACTGACTCGTTTTTGATGACTCTTCAGTGTTCCATTGCCTTAAAACGACATACTTTCACAGTGCCCGAATTATAGTACGAAAATAACTATGTATGAAAATTCTTTAACTACCTATATGACGTTTCCGTCATTTTACTGCAACAAATCGTGCCAATACCGGCGCGTTTTCGAGAGACCCTCACTGTGCTCAAAATGGTTCAAATGACTCTAAGCACTATGAGACTTAACATCAGCCCCCTAGACTGTTTCACGTGACGAAATGGCTTCTCAACGTGAAATAGCAGGTAGTGACGCACAAAACTCGTACAGCTCCACGTTAACATTGAGTCGTCCCGTACGAAGACGGCTACATCCATCTGCTCGGCGGGTGGCACTCTACTATGTTATCCAGACTGCTCGTAAAATATGGACTCTCGGTTTCTCTACAACGCCTGAGAAACGCACACAACTGCAGCGGCATTTGTGACTTGTAAGTATGTACTACAACAGTGCGAAAAATGAGCAACCTCGGTGACCCGGCGCGTCGATGTTTCCCTTGTGAATGTGTAGCAGCGGAAAGTTCACTGAATTGAACAAGAGTGTCAATAAGCGATTACACCAGCCCGCGTCTCCAGAGGTGTCCGGGTAATTTTCCAAACCGGCAGAACAAACGAACGAATCATTGAGGCGACAGGGAATGAGCTTCATTGTCCGGAGTGTTTACTAGCGTCGATTAGATGAGGCGTCGTCTTTATGGGACACTTTTCCTGATTCAATCGGGCGCGTTGTCCAGTTTGTTTTCCCTTTCTGCAGATAACACCTAACGGCGCCTAGGTTACTGGACACATCCATGCCGATGGACCGAAAACACTATCTGCATTCACACTTAGGCGTGATACCTGTTCTCTACCGAGCGAGGTGGCGCAGTGGTTAGACACTGGACTCGCATTCGGGAGGACGACGGTTCAATCCCGCGTTCGGCCATCCTGATTTAGGTTTTCCGTGATTTCCCTAAATCACTCCATGCAAATGCCGGGATGGTTCCTCTGGAAGGGCACGGCCGACTTCCTTCCCTAATCCGATGAGACCGATGACCACGCTGTCTGGTCTCCTTCCCCAAACCAACCAACCAACCTGTCCTCTACGAATTATAGCAGCTCGTGATCCACGCCACGCCTACTCTTCATCATCGATTTTGTCCGCATTTATGGTATATATGAAAGACACAGAAGTGGGAGCTCCAGAAGGTCAAAAGTTTAGAAAAAAATTGCGTTTTTGGCGACGATGGGACGCGATTTGAACCATTTATGTGAGCGTAGTTTCCAGGGAGCGGTTGTCTCGGCGAAAAGAGTACAGAATGATAATCCGAGGGTCGTGGGGGCCAGTACTTATGCGGATGTCTTTCTCTCCGTATTTTCAATTTTTACGTTACTTACATTGCAAATAAACCGAAACGATATTCAGTGTATTATATTTATTAATATTTTCATAAAATACACGAAAAGGAAAGGTCTACGAAAATCTGGGATTAGGATTAAATTCCCAGAAAGAAACTGTAAGACGTACGCTAGAATTTCGTATATGAAATTAAGCACTATTATTATTTTATAGTTGACGATTTACTTGTGCTGGCGTGATATTTGAAGTAAAAATTGGGGAAGCAGTAATTTTCGTGACATCTTGCACATGTTATAAACGCTGCATTTTACAACTGCAGGATGGTTTAGAATTTCTATAGAAGAAAAAACTTGGTTTACATTAAAAAAAACTTCTCTTCGTCGCACAGCGTGTCAGCAAACCAATTGTTACGATCATTTCACCAAATACGTATTTTGATCCAGTCTCCTCGGGATTTGATTTATTTTCTCTCTCTATTAGACGAGAGTAGTTTTGAACCTTTTTGATCAGATTCTTTACGACGATAAAAACAGATGCAGGGTTGCACTAGCGAGTGCATTTAGGCGGAAAATTACTTTAATACTGTGAGAAGGCAACCCTTTTTCATCCTGAAAATCTCGTCGTACAGCTGTGGATCTTTTTGTCCTTCCCACGAGACGATTTACGCAAGAAATTTGTTGTAAGGCTTCATCATAACAGTCAAAAAATTTTGGTATAAGGTGGTTGTAACTGTCCCACATTTTGATGAAGTAATGACGAAATTTCAATACTTTGCCACGTACTCAACCACCAAATTTTCTTTTGCCTTCCCTTTTTATGCCTTTTATGAAAATATTAAGTACAATATAATGAGCGCTATTTCGGTTTATTTGCAGTCAAAGACATGTAAAAATTGAAAGTAGGAAAACACTTTTTACATAAGGACTCTACGCCACGACCCACGGATAACCGCCTCTTACTCTTTTTCTCTGCACTTACTGCCCCCTGAAAACTACACTAACACAAAAGCGACATGTCTCACCCGACCCGCACCAAAAATGATATTTTTTTGAATGCATGGATATCTGGAGCTCGTACTTCTGTCACTTTGATTTCTGGTCTGTCCATGCATATACCACAAGTTTGGGCGAAATCTTGAATGACGAGTACTCGCGGTGCCCTTCTGAATGAAATTCTCCATCGACAGAGTTTCAGAGGTGTCGCGGAAGATATGCACAGAACTACTGACGAAGAAACAGATAAAACGAACGAAAAAACTGATTAGCGTCACTGTCCCTGCTGTCGGGGTCCCGGCTTGAATTCCCGGCTGGGTCGAAAATTTTAACAAACGAGATGGCGTAGTAGTTAGCACATTGGACTCACATTCGGGAGAACGACGGTTCCAACTGGCGACCTCCTTAGAAAGGTTTTCCATGATTTCCCTAAATCGCCTCAGGCAAATGCCGGAATGGTTCATTTGAATGGACACGGCCGACTTCCTGCCCCATCCTTCCGTAATCCGTTGGGACCGGTGACCTCTCTGTTTGGACCCCTCCCCAGAACCAACCAACCTTCCAACCAATCAATGGGTGTTTCGTCGTCATGACCTCACCTCCTCTTCATCGGCGCATAAGTGGCCGAAGTGGCGTCAAATCGAAAGACCTACTCCAGAAGGTGTCTCTCAGGCAGTAATGCCATACAATCATTTCAATAGCAAATACACAGCGGACTCTTTTAATTCCATCTCATGTTTATGCCGAAAGGCTATTTACAACTTTTACAGGAACGAGACTGTCGATTTTCACATACGGGAAAAATGAAGTGAGAAGTCACTGACAAGTGAGACAAGATGTAGCCTTTTCCCGGTAACACTTTAGCAGACGCCCGAAAGCGATTACAAGGCGTGGAATGCATTACGTACGTAAGATGCGAAACTGAAATATGAAAAGGAAGAATGTATAGTGCTATAAACCACAAAAGTTACCCTACCGGGAAACCTTCCCGTCTCCTGTATATATCTTTTGTTACACAACCTTCCCTTCTACAGTAACCTATGAAACCTTCATTTAGGATTTCTTACTCTTGCTTAATAATAACAACTGAACTCTTCCCATTGATATTTATTCTCTTTCTGAATTCTCGCATACAAATTTAATTGCTCCATATTTAAAGTGATTTTCTGTTTATTTCGATGAAACATAGAATGTATCGTCGTCGTGGCCCTCAGTCGTTATCTGCAAAAACCCAAAACTGTTCCTTACCTTTTTTTACTGTTACTGGATCACCATCTGACTGATACATCGAACTGCGACATGAATATGCTTACTCTGTTTTACTATACGGTATTAGCTGCTGGTGGGCTGTCATAATAAGTGGCTGTATTTATTACCAAAGCTGACGTTATACTATAATAGCAAAGCTGACGCTATTCTTTAATTAATTTGGCTGACGTTACGTACTTCATAGATAAACTTTTTCTTGACAACAATAAAATTTTGCAAAGTTTTACGTTGATGGTTTTGGGGATGGATTACAATCAGTAATGCAATATTGCTGGCCAAAATTAATTATATTCTGAAGGAAATGATTTTACAAACATTCAAATGAGACTTACTTTTTACAATAATCTTACAACTAGCATTGCGCAAACATACCTTCAGTAGTCTTGAGTTTCTCAAAAAAATAATTCAGTAATATTAGTTCCTCTTATGATAATAGTTAGCCGATGTCTCTGTACGTCTGTTTCTAATCTCTTGTAAATCATGCTGGTGGCTGGCAGGCACACCGCTTCTCTCTACATCTCGCTTCAGACCTGCTACCGACTCATTTCACTTCTCGGGCAGCCGGGGTGGCAGAGCGGTTCTAGGCGCTACAATCTGGAACCGCGAGACCGCTACGGTCGCAGGTTAGAATCCTGCCTCGGGCATGGATATGTGTGATGTCCTTAGGTTAGATAGGTTTAAGTATTTCTAAGTTCTAGGGGACTGATGACCACAAAAGTTTAGTCCCATAGTGCTCAGAGCCATTTTTCACTTCACTTCTCGCTTACTACTGACTTCCTACGAACGCTAATGTGCGGTTTCTCCCGCCGACAATGCTTTCTGGTGCAGACAATCCCCTCTACCATTACAGAATATATCAATGCGCGGTCTTTCTCGCTCTTTTCTTAAAATGTATCCATACGGGGTCTCTCCCGCCCTTTTTAGAATTATATTAATGTGCCGTCTCTCCTGCCAACAATACTTTGGCGCAGACATTCCCTGCTACCACAATTATTTTCAACATGACAAATACTAATATTTCCTACTTAAGCCTATTAATAAAACATAAACATCTTTCATAAATTGTGGTTTGACAATAGACAATAGAAATATACACGTCTTACACCGTATGCTAAAAATACTTTTTAATGAAATATGCGAAATAAGTGAGAGTACTCGGCAACTTATAACATAAGATAGCAGATTCATGGATAGAACTGCGTTCGATACACTTCACTATGTTGGCCGGCCAGTGTGGCCGAGCGGTTCTAGGCGCTACAGTCTGGAACCGCGCGACCGCTACGGTCGCAGGTTCGAATCCTACCTCGGGCATGGATGTGTGTGATGTCCTTAGGTTAGTTAGGTTTAAGTAGTTCTGAGTTCTAGGGGACTGATGACCTCAGATGTTAAGTCCCATATTGCTCAAAGCCATTTGAACCATTCACTATGATGTTACACCTACGGAAACCTGTAGCCGAAGTCGCTATCGCCTGCCTTCTCCCTGGCGGTCGACTCGGAGAAAAGCTGCTTCGAATCCTGGTGGCGGATGAAATTTTCACTGCCAGTAGCTGGCCGGCGAGGGAAGGTGAGGTGGTGGAGAAAAGTTCCTGATCACGGGTCTCTGCTCTAATGTCCTGGGTTAAAGCCTAAACTTCTCCGCAGTGTCTCACGAAATGAGAGCATGTCAGACTGTTGGTGGTGGCCCGTCCGTCGAATGGGGACCTTCAGTTCAACGTCCCTGTTGGTGCTATTCGCGGGGAGAAGACTGTGTGCTGGCACCAAATCTCACCCTTATTTCTGCATCATCATCACACATGCAAACATACTATACACAAATCCATTATTCTCACCTACACTCAACAGAAACGCGTTTGACACAACTCTCGCATATCCCCAAGGAAAGGGGCCAATGTGAACGGAGGAAAAACACCCTTTTCGTTATGCGGATGAAAACACCCCTTGGGATATCGCAGCAAACAATGACATACGTCATTTACATTTTTACCTGTAGGAACATACGCGGCAACACAATGCAATACGCGGAGGTTGGATAAAAATATGGAAGCATCGCGGGAAATACTTGCTTGAACATAAATGCAGATGTTAGCAAAGCCTGTAGGTTGTGTTGTCCTATTCGACCACGAACGGCACCTGTGCAGTGACCTCAATAAGTTGCAAGTGTCAGCCGTAGTCAGAGCAGTATTTTGTCTACTTGCGAATGCACTGCGTAGGAGATACGTGAATTCGAACGTGGGCAGACTGTTGGAGCTCATATGGTGGGTGCTTCTATAACCAAGGTAGCCGAAGTGTTTGGCGTTTCAAGATACACCGTATCCAAGAGGACAGTGCCCCTTTTCACACAACTCGCACCGTCCAGGGCAGATTTTGTGAGCTCGCGGGTGAAGCGTTGCTTCTTCCCTAGCCACCACACTCACCAGATCTCAATATTATTGATCCTTGTGTTCAACTTTGGAGATAAGGGTGCGTGATCGCTATCCCTTACCGGAACTTGTCAATATTTTGCAGGAAAAATGGTATAAGATTCCCATGACAACCATACAAAGCCTGTATTTATACAGGGTGGTCCATTGATCGTGACCAGGCCAAATATCTCACGAAATAAGCGTCAAACGAAAAAACTACAATGAACGAAACTTGTCTAGCTTGAAGGGGGAAACCAGATGGTACTACAGTTGGCCCGCTAGATGGCGCTGCCATAGGTTCAAATGGCTCTCAGCACTATGGGACTTAACTTCTGAGGTCATCAGTCCCCTAGAACTTAGAACTACTTAAACCTAACTAACCTATGGACATCACACACATACATGCCCCAGGCAGGATTCGAACCCGCGACAGCAGCGGTCGCGCGGTTCCTGACTGCTGCGCCTAGAACCGCTCGGCCACTCCGGGCGGCCTGCCATAGGTCAAACGGGTATGAATTACATTAAAAAAAAATAGGAACCCTCATTTTTGAAATATATATTCGTGTAGTACGTAAAGAAATATGAATGTTTTAGTTGGACCGCTTTTTTAGATTTGTGACAGATGGCGCTGTAGTACTCACAAACACATGGCTCACAATTTTAGACGAACAGTTGGTAACAGGTAGGTTTTTTAAAATAAAAATACAGAACGTAGGTACGATTGAACATTTCATTTCGGTTGTTCCAATGTGATACATGTACCTTTGTGAACGTGTCATTTCTGAGAACGCATGCTGTTACAGCGTGATTACCTGTAAACACCACATTAATGTAATAAATGCTCAAAATGATGTCCGTCAACCTCAGTGCATTTGGCAATACGTGTAACGACCTTCCTCTCAACAGCGAGTAGTTCGCCTTTCGTAATGTTGGCACATGCATTGACAAAGCGCTGACGCATGTTGACAGGCGTTGTCGATGGATCACGATAGCAAATATCCTTCAACTTTCCCCACAGAAAGAAATCCGGGGACGTCAGATCCGGTTAACGTGCGGTCCATGGTATAGTGCTTCGACGACCAATCCACCTGTCATGAAATATGCTATTCAGTACCGCTTCAACCGCAAGCGAGCTACTTGCCGGACATCCATCATGTTGGAAGTACATCGCCATTCTGTCATGCAGTGAAACATCTTGTAGTAACATCAGTAGAACATTACGTAGGAAATCAGCATACATTGCACAATTTAGATTGCCATCTATAAAATGGGGGCCAATCATCCTTCCTCCCATAATGTCGCACCATACATTAACCCGCCAAGGTCGCTGATGTTCCACTTTTCGCAGCCATCGTGGATTTTTCGTTGCCCAATAGAGCATATTATGCCGGTTTACGTTTCCTCTGTTGGTGAATGACGCTTCGTCGCTAAATAGAACGCGTGCAAAAAATCTGCCATCGTCCCACAATTTCTATTGTGCCCAGTAGCAGAAATGTAGACGATGTTCAGAGTCGTCGCCATGCAATTCCTGGTGCATAGAAATATGGTACAGTTGCAATCGATGTTGATGTAGCATTCTCAACACCGACGTTTTTGAGATTCCCGTTTCACGCGCAATTTGTCTGCTACTGATGTGCGGATTAGCCGTGACAACAGCTAAAACACCTACTTGGGCATTATCATTCGTCGCAAGTCTTGGTTGACGTTTCACATGTGGCTGAACACTTCATGTTTCCTTAAATAACCTTAACTATGCTGCGAACGGTCCGGACCCTTGATGTGTCGTCCAGGATACCGAGCAGCACACATAGCACACGCCCGTTGGGCATTTTGATCACAATAGCCATACATCAACACAATATCGACCTTTTTCGCAATTGGTACAAGGTCCATTTTAACACGGGTAATGTATCACGAAGCAAATACCATCCGCACTGGAGGAATGTTACGTGATACCACGTACTTATACGTTTGTGTCTATTACAGCGCCACCTATCACAAAGCGAAAAAAGTGGTCCAACCCTAATATTCATATTTATTTACGTACTACACGAAAATGTAATAAAAATGAGGGTTTTTATTTTTAAAAAACGCAGTTATTTTCCGTTTGACCTATGGCAGCGCCATCTAGCGGGCCAACGATAGCGCCATCTGGTTTCCCCCTTCAAGCTACACGAGTTTCGTTCTTTGTAGTTTTTTCGTTTGATGCTTATTTCGTGAGATATTTTCCCCGGCACTATCAATGGACCGCCCTGTATATTCCTAGACGACTGGAGACTGTTTTGAATGACAACTGGTTTTCCATACCGTATTAGACACGCTAATGTATTGTATTTCGGTGTTTCCATATTTTTGTCCACCCTCTGTAAATCTGCACGATGTGCATAACTGAGATGACAGAAGTGATGGGATACCTCTTGATATCATGTCGGACCTCGTTTTTCCCGGCATAGTACAGAAATGGGGTGGCATGGACTCAGCAACTCGCTGGAAGTCCCCTGCAGAAATATTGAGCCACGCTGCCTCTGTTGCCGTCCATATTTGCGAAAGTGTTGCCAATGCAGGATGTTTTGCACGAACTGACCTCTCTATTATGTCGCATAAGTGTTCGATGGGATTCATGTTGAGCGATGTGGGTGGCCAAATCATTTGCTATAATTGTCCAGAATGTTCTTCAAACCATTCGCGAATTATTGTGGCCTGGTGACATGAAAATGTTAGGGAACATGAAGTCCATGAATAACCGCAAATAATCTCCATGCAGCCGAACATAACTATTTCCAGTCAATGATCAGTTCATTTGGATTAGAGCGCTCAGTCCATTCCACGTAAACACAACCCATGCCATTATGGAGCCACCACCAGCTTGCACAGTGTCTTTTTCACAATTTGCGTCCACAGCTTCGTGGAGTCTACACGTCACTCGAACTCTACCATCAGCTCTTACCAATTGAAATCGGTACTCGTCTGACCAGTCCATGGTTGTCCAGTCGTTTAGGGTCCAGCCTCCAGCCGATATGGTCACGAACCCAGGAGAGGAGCTGCAGGCGATGTCGTGCTGTTAGCAAAAGCGTCTGCTGCCATAGCCCATGAACGGGGAGTTAGAACGGAAAAAATTTTTTGTTCACATTTTTGGATTTTTATCTCATTATAATATTTGCAATGTTACAAATAAAATGATGTATCTTCCAGCAGTTGCGTTAGCTTGCACCCTGCAGAGCAGTTCTGTGGGCGGTTCGAGCAAAAGCGCACTGCTGTAATTTGTCATTCCGCTACGCGAAGTTAATGTGAACTGATAAGAAAACTTTATAGGCCTGCCTTCATAAACCTTAACTGACAGTGTTAGTGCTGTATGCGTGTTATAGTGGCTGAGCAAAAGAGTCTGAAGTCTGCGGCGATACAAGTGGTCCTCTTCCAGTTAATGTTCAGATGTAATGTAAGTTTCATATTGAAGCATAGCCTTTACAATTAAGGAACAGACTTACATCTATGCTAAACGTAAACGTTATAAGGTTTATTGAAACTGCTTCGTCGATAGGGAGTGACAGGTGTTCAGTGCTACAAAAAGAACTTTTAATCGATATCCAAAAGTTATCTGGCGATGTAATATGTATGAAAATCATAATTTTACTGTATTTCTCATACCTTTATCAGTGTCAATATATAACTACACCCATACTGTACATGAAACATGTGTATCTACTGCTGCGTTGAATAAGCACCGAACGCACTGCATGGTTCCCACTTCCTTTATTATTTTTAGCAAATTGGAATTCACGAACGTTTTCACCGTGCAGACCCACATTGTTTGTAATTTCTGTGAAATAAATGCGCTACACCAACAACGTTTCAATCAATTAACCGTCTAATTGTTATTATTTTTAGAAATAATTAATCACAGTATATGATGAATGTGTTTTTGTGTTATATAGCGAAATACGAAAGAGATTTTTCGTACCTGTAGCATGTGTTCTTTGATGCCAAACTATGGAGCGTTATTGCGGCTGTATTATTAAATGTGTTATATCTTTAGTCGAACAAATTTTATTTGTTAAAGTTGCCCTTGTACTTGGTCAGTAGCAAAATTTTAACCACTTACGTACATAAATTTCGTCTATATTAACGGTCTCAGATAATAAACGCATGTAGTGTCTATACTACCATGGACGCTGGTAAAAACCAGTAAGTATGGCAGCAGAAAAAATTACTAGGTGATAATAATTAAACTGGTGTTGTTCTGAGTGTTGCAGTGCCAGTTATATACTTCGCAGGATGCTGAAACATCGCAGGTACGTTCATTAATCAGTGCAATCGCGAAGTATGATGGAAAAATATCATTAACAGTCGAGTTGCACAGCTTTGGAAGGGTTGCAAAGTCCCTAATTGATTTGCTATTCCGGTGACATCCAGCAACTAATCCACGTTCGAACTCACTGAGCCCTCCTAATCGTCCCTTTATGCTGTTACTGCTCCTGTACTGATAACAGAATATTCCCCATCTCTTTTTATATTGGCTGGTCCGCCTCTAGTAACATCTAATGACTAATTCGGTATCATATAGGAATGCCTGGATACTTACGATCATGTAGTGTATTACTTGTCAATTACGGTTCATCTGTCCAGTCTTCAGTACGTTAAAACACACAATGTCTGATCGAGACGGTGCAGCGATTAAGCTCTAGGCTTGTCTTCGGCAAGTGTGAATTTAAAGTCGTCGTTTGTACATCCTGATTTGGCATACATAAACAATTTATGTATATCTGCGTTTTGTGTATTGCTCTAAAATGAGAGGAAGGGAATACTTTATGTTAGAAGTGTCTCAGAGATTCTTTCCATTCCCATCATTGTAGTGTAAAGAGAATAACTCCTATAATTCTGTATGTGTTGGTATAAGCTCCAAATTCTCCTCGACAGTTTTACCTCCTAGTATAACCAGTAGTTCCTCTCCAGCAATCCTACAAGAAACCGAGGTATTAAAATGGACTAATGAGAACCTCCCCCCCCCCCCCCATCGACTTAAATATCTAGAAGAAATCACACAGTCAACTAAAACTACTAACTGACAGAACGCTGGGACTAAATACCTTGATTACCTTATGTAGCTACAAGATTCTCATCCAGCCCATCTTCCCCTCTGTAATGTATTTCTGCATCTCCAAAGTTTTACCACTGTCTCCAAACCCGGAAGTGTTACACAGTGTGCCTTGCTCTGCACATCTGTTTATCCTCCACCACCCGTATGCTGTATCAGCTGATAAATTTCCTGCAGACCATGGTTCACTGAAAGTCGAATCCCAAAACCCTGCTCCATTCCTCATCCTTGAAAGCTCTGATCTGTAGCTGTACCCCTGTCAGCACACTCCTTCAACCTACTTCTCCACACATTTTACTTTCTTTTCTAATGTAATTTCAATCATATTTCTCTCCCAGGCCATGAAATCACTCATAAGATCTACTCATCTTGTCAACTATAGCTTAACATACCTCTTACTTTTCAAACGAGGACTCCATCTCACGTTTCTCTATATAATTGGGATCCTACTTGCCTCCTACCACCTACATCATGTCGCTTGACCCTTCCCATTGTCCATTCCAGATCCTTCCTCAAATCATATCCTGTCCAGTTCTCACTGTATCCAAATCCTGTTCTTAAGAAATGTCTCCAGGAGTCCACACCACCATCATCCACCGAGTGTGAAGACTACATGCATCAAACTCAAGGTAATCATCTTTATTCTTTTCAGTGTATTTTAATTATCTCAATCAGTGGCTAAAGAGTGACAATATGGTCGTTACCACGCTTCCCCTTTATTCGGTTGAGGATGATGCTAATACGATGTAAATAAATAAAAATGCTAAGATCCACACATAACCAGAGGACCTCTGTACATAGTTAGTTAAGAGAAATTATCACCTTCACTGTGAAAACAGGTTCTTAAAATCATCGGGGAAGATTTTCACTAAACAGTTCGTGTCTATACTCAGGTGTTAGACATTTGAAGTTTTTCAGCATTACAGCTACCCTCTCCCACAAGACTAACAAACCATTGACCATTAGGACTGCTCGTATTTGTATATGCTCCATGTCTGCTGCTAGTACAGTCTAATATGATCTCACAGTTGGTAACAGCATTCTATTATCAGCTGTACAGCTGTTCTGTGAGCAATCTCTTCTAGCATACATATTACAATTTCTCCTATCAACTACTGTCTATAAAACAAAGTGTTTCATACTCCCATACATCACCACTGTCACACGTGACTAATAAACTGCGCTGTATGTTGTCGACGAGGCATATGTATATCTCTTAGCATGTACACATCTTAACAAAAACGGCGAATTATGCGGGCAATTTAGTACAGTTTCATATAAAAATGTTGATATATGGGGCAATTAGTTGCAATTTTGTACAGAAGTTGTGATGTATGGGCTAATTTGTTGCAATTTCATGGTGTATGACCAATGGGCTTGTTGCAGTGGTAACAATAGTTCCCATCTGATTACCAAAGTTAAAGGCAGTCAGACGGGGCTAGCACTTGAATGGGACCATCGAGGTCTCCCAACCGCTGAGTGCAAGTAGGATGCACTGAACCCCTGTGAGGCCAAATGAGGAGCTACACGATTTAGAAGCAGCAGCTTTGGTCATGAGAACTGACAGTGGCTGACGAGTGGTGTGCTGCCCTTGTACCAATCCACCCTCATATCTGCATCCAGTGGTGCCTATTGGCTGAGGACAATATGGCAGTCTGTCGGTACTGGCCTTCAAAAGCCTGTTCAGATGGAGTTTATTTTAAGTTTTTGTTTGATGCTTGGGATACTATTTGAGATCCAGTAGCTAACATCCTCTTGCAGGTTAGGGCACACATACACAGTCAGCTTCTGGTGTCAGAATACTATTTGACGTCCAGTAGCTGACACCTGCTGTCAGCTTTGGTGTTACAATAGTATTTAAGACCCAGTAGCTGAGATTCACTGTGAATACATTTTTTTAACTGCTGAATAAAACCATACATTGAGGTAATGGTAGTTGCCATGATCAGGGAAACAGCAGTGAACATGTCAACTGACCATCATAGTCACCATACACTAATTATAGAGAAATTTGTAGGAATTTTGTTCGACATTGGTGATGTTTTGTGGTAATTTTTTCAACTTTTCTGTAACATAATTATATATAGGGCAATTTGTTACAGTTTTGCTATAACATGGTGATGTATGGAGCAATCTGTTACAATATTGCTGTAAGATAAGATGGCAAACGTTTTGTTCCTCAAGATAGGGGAAATACCCAGTTCAGAATCGATATAATGTAACTTTTCAAAGAAGATGAAAGTGTATAGTTGAAACCACAGCAGCATTGTTTCTTACATACAAGTGTGTATATGTGTATTGCTACTGTTCAGTATACATTTTTGATAAATAACACAGACAATAGGTGGTTTCCTTAAAGTCTGATAGAATATTTGAACTGTGCTCATTGCCAAGTGCCAACTATCTTGTAAGTTATATCACCAGTAGTTCCCACGTCTTTTGGATTGTTGTAGAACAGATCTTTACATACCTTGATGTATAATACATACAGTAGCAGTTAGTAGAATGACCAAACTATGCTCATTGCCAAATGCAGTTTAATCTGTAAGTTATTTCAGTAGTGCCAGTACGAGAGCCATGTGTATTTTTAAAAAATCTTATAGACCATTTAAGTTATGACTGTAGTGCCAAGTGAAATATTAATGTATTTTCATAAATGATATAGACAATATTATTTTAGCAGTGTTCACATATATGTTGTGTATTTCATAGTTATACTTTTGTATGACAATAAGTAACCCATATGTATTTTAATACTATTATAAAAGATATCTTTAATGACTTTGATGACTAATACAAGCAATTTTATTTTGGTGTGAAGGTCGTACTTTCGAGACATTGAACTTTCCTCTATGTCTGGAACCTTGTTCCATCATGATCTTTGGGCGAGTAGTATTTGCATTTTGTATTTGATGAATTACGAAATTATACTTGCATATTACGAAAATATGCAGTGTAAGTGATGAAGTGCATTATGATCCCATAAAAATGTACACTGTGTTGCACTAAAGCGTTGGAAAACATAACATCTGTGGGCAAAAATGATACCACATGTACGTATCAGATCAAAAGTAAAAAAAAAGAAATATATTAGCCCATCAGTAAGGTTAATTACATTTTTCTTGATGCATTATCTTCTTCCCCCTTAAAACAGTTTTTTCTACACTACCCTTAACACGGCGTGTTTAACCCTAAGAGGAAGTGTCAATTATTATTGAATCATGTTCTTTTAGCAGAGTGCATGTGTTTTGTAGTCTTATAGAACAATCTAGACTTGGAAGCATCATTATGGCAACTCTAAAGTCCAGTTTTAGGTATTTAGTGTACCTTACCTTTTAGTTACATAATAGTGCACTCTTCCAGTGGCTGACACGTTATTTTAGCTGACATTTGTACAGACATTTGAGATATGGTAATAAAACTGACATTATATTTTTCTTGATGGATTACCTTCTTCCGCCGTAAAATGATGCTCAGTCACTTCGGTTTTGTAACACAGCCTCATATAGGCCTAGGAGGAACCATCAAGCATTAATACTGCATGTTCCTTTTAACCGCATGTGCTTTATACTATCATAGAACAATTTAGTTGTGGAAATAGCATTGTGGTCCATAATTTAATATTCCACAGTCATGTAAAAGTGTGAAGCGTGAGTTACACAAAAACTGCACTCTTCTAGTAGCTGACACATTATTTCAGGTAACAAGGGTTTTGTAGAACAATATAAACAGTTTAAATGAGTAAGCAGCATTGAGGTACTTAATTTGAGAGCCCACAGTCCTGTTTTAGGCATTAAGAGTAAGTTGCACAATGACTATGCTCTTCTAGTAGCTAATATGTGTATTATAGAACAATAATACAATAATACAGACATTTTTGAGGTAGTAACATTGACATATCCATTGTCTGTGCGCGCGCTTACGAGTTTTTGATAAATAGTACATAGTTTTTTTTTTTTTTTGTTAAAAGTAGCATATCTTCTCTTAGACCTAAGAGGAATCGTCAAAAATTACTGCATTGTCTGTCTAGTATGTTATTATTATAGAACAAATTAGACATGGATACACTTAATTTTAGCATCAGTTGTGCCTTGCAATAAGTGTGGTACAAAGATCTAACAATACTCTTTAACAAGTGCAACTTAATCTGTAATTTCGATCAGTAGTAGTATCACGTGTATTTGGTAACTGATATAGACATTTTAGACATGGAAATGTATAATTTAGCATCCACTGTCTTTTGCCGAGTGAGATGTGTATTCTTATAGGACAACTATCCAAGGAGTTCCACCCAATAATATCCAAACAGCAAACTGTACACAATTTATTAAATTGCCAATACTAAACTCTTTTAAATAACAACAAATTCATATAACTTACAAAACTTAACAAATGGTTAAAGAGTGAGCTTTAAAAACAATAACGGCGGCTTGCCACAATAAAATCAAGAACCTTTTACAATAGTGCTTTCAGAGTTTATCCAAAAGAGAAAATCCGATAATAAGTTAACTTGGCATTATAATTTTAAATGATTTATACTAAAAGTTTGAGAAAGATAATGTCGCTTGGCACCATAAAATGAAAGAAGCGCAACACACAACCAATAAATATAATAAAATAATAATTTGATACAACCAAAGGGCAAGGGAAACTCCCAACGCAATAACAGACGAGCGAGCTGTTAACACTTGGGAGCCTTCCCACTAGAAACAGCCCCCTAAATAAACTGATGAGAGCTTCCCGATATGCCTCCCACAGCTGCCCATCACTTACGCACCTTGGTTATGTTCTGTAACACACGACAGATAATATCAGCACAAGATAAAAAATGCAGTATAACATCTCGACAGCACATGATAACCACAGCGCTGTTAACTCGGGCGCTCTTAATAAGTGCCAGAAGCGAACACACACAAATCTTCTAAAACGAAACAATAAAAGCCAGCGTACATGAGTAGTCAAACCACAGTCTTAGAAGTGCTTAACGACACAAAACGCTACTATTCCACCAAGTTAATAATAACAAAGTAAAAAAAAATACAGAGCATACCACTAAATACTGTTACACAACCAAATTGACTAGATCGTGTTGCTCAGGTCCCAGAAGACCACATATGCCAAACAGCAGTAATCCACTATGTATATACTGTACAACACCGCCCTTCTTAGGCTGACTTTACCTAACACATCGACTGCCAAATGTACCATACATGAACGCAACTCTGGGCAGGACTCCAGTTGAGCAAATAAATTAATACCAACCAATATCGTAACGAACCACACACACACAGCAAAAAGTTCCAACAACATCGTCCCACATCAGAAAGTTCAGAAACCGCTGCTGCAGCTTCCAGGGGAAAATATGAAGAGTCAACCGAGCCCACACCCTAACCTGGCAGACGACTCCAAAATTCAGCAACTAGTTGTCTCCGGGCCAGAGTATCACAGGACTCCACCAGACCTCCACATCAGACAGGCAGGCAGAACAAGTACGCCGACTCCAATTAATCACCACCGCATGGCCAGCACAGCGGCGAGTCGCCTCCGCTCCAGACCACTCTGCTCATATTGCGAGGCACAACAACCTTAGCGCTAGTCACTAGCAGGTCAGGCAAAGCGAACTTCACCTTCCGTGCAATACTCGGAAACCGACTACCCTCTCGCTTTCCGCCGGAGGGGACTTGAATGATGGAGGGGGGGGGGGCGGGGGAGGCACACGATGGGATAATAGTAAAGGATGAGGCCTTGACAGTGGACGTGGCCTCCAACTGCCACAGCCTAAGGAACAAACATTGTTCATATTTCGTCCCCAAAGTAGCTTGCTCCACTACTGCAGTCTTTTGTAGCATTTTGGAATGCAGTTTATGCTCACCTGTTGTGATATTTCTGGAGAGCGAAAATATCTGACATAGATTCCACGAACAATGATCATGTGAATCGTAGTTCACTCAGTCTGTCTATGAGACAAAAAAGACAGTATGTACTCGTGGCCAGGCTGGTATAGTTTTCCTTGATTTCCTGATGACGTTCGATACATCTCGGGTCTATTTACTGTACAAAGTACGTGCATACGAAATATCATACTAGCTTTGTGATTTGTTTAAAGAGTTCCTCGCAAATACAACACAGCATGTCATTCTTAATGGAGAAAAATTCTCAGACTTCCCCATCACTTTAGCCAACTACACATGTATGTACTACACAGCCCATTAGTTGTTGTTGTTGTTGTCTTCAGTCCTGAGACTGGTTTGATGCAGCTCTCCATGCTACTCTATCCTATGCAAGCTGCTTCATCTCCCAGTACCTACTGCAACCTACATCCTTCTGAATCTGCTTAGTGTACTCATCTCTCGGTCTCCCTCTACGATTTTTACCCTCCACGCTGCCCTCCCTTCTTCTAGTCAAGTTGTCCACAAACTTCTCTTCTCCCCAATTCTATTCAATACCTCCTCATTAGTTATATGATCTACCCATCTGGTCTTCAACATTCTTCTGTAGCGCCACATTTCGAAAGCTTCTATTCTCTTCTTGTCTAAACTATTTATCATCCACGTTTCACTTCCATAAATGGCTACACAAATTTCTATTCTTCAGAAACGCTTTCGTTGCCATTCCCAGTCTACATTTTATATCCTCTCTACTTCGACCATCATCAGTTATTTTGCTCCCCAAATAGCAAAACTCCTTTACTACTTCAAGTGTCTCATTTCCTAATCTAATTCCCTCAGCATCACCCGATTTAATTTGACTACATTCCATTATCCTCGTTTTGCTTTTGTTGATGTTCATCTTATATCCTCCTTTCAAGACACTGTCCATTCCGTTCAACTGCTCTTCCAAGTCCTTTGCCGTCTCTGACAGAATTACAATGTCATCGGCGAACCTCAATGTTTTTACTTCTTCTCCATTAATTTTAATACCTACTCCAAATTTTTCTTTTGTTGCCTTTACAGCTTGCTCAATATACAGATCGAATAACATCGGGGAGAGGCTACAACCCTGTCTCACTCCTTTCCCAACCACTGCTTCCCTTTCATGCCCCTCGACTCTTACGACTGCCTTCTGGTTTCTGTACAAATTGTAAATAGTCTTTCGCTCCCTGTATTTTACCCCTGCCACCTTTAGAATCTGAAAAAGAGTATTCCAGTCAACATTGTCAAAAGCTTTCTCTAAGTCTACAAATGCTAGAAACGTAGGTTTGTCTTTTCTTAATCTTTCTTCTAAGATAAGTTGTAAGGTCAGTATTGCCTCACGTGTTCCAACATTTCTACGAAATCCAAACTGATCCTCCCCAAGGTCCGCATCTACCAGTTTTTCCATTCGTCTGTAAAGAATTCGCGTTAGTATTTTGCAGCTGTGACTTATTAAACTGATAGTTCGGTAATTTTCACATCTGTCAGCACCTGCTTTCTTTGGGATTGGAATTATTATATTCTTCTTGAAGTCTGAGGGTATTTCGCCTGTCTCATACATCTTGCTCACCAGCTGGTAGAGTTTTGTCATGACTGGCTCTCCCAAGGCTGTCAGTAGTTCTAATGGAATGTTGTCTACTCCGGGGGCCTTGTTTCGACTCAGGTCTTTCAGTGCTCTGTCAAACTCTTCACGCAGTATCGTATCTCCCATTTCGTCTTCATCTACATCCTCTTCCATTTCCATAATATTGTCCTCAAGTACATCACCCTTGTATAAACGTTCTATATACTCCTTCCACCTTTCTGCCTTCCCTTCTTTGCTTAGAACTGGGTTGCCATCTGAGCTCTTGATATTCATACACGTGGTTCTCTTCTCTCCAAAGGTCTCTTTAATTTTCCTGCAGGCAGTATCTATCTGAGCCCTAGTGAGATAAGCTTCTACATCCTTACATTTGTCCTCTATCCATCCCTGTTTAGCCATTTTGCACTTCCTGTCGATCTCATTTTTGAGACGTTTGTATTCCTTTTTGCCTGCTTCATTTAGTGCATTTTTATATTTTCTCCTTTCATCAATTAAATTCAATATTTCTTCTGTTACCCAAGGATTTCTAGCAGCCCTCGTCTTTTTACCTACTTTATCCTCTGCTGCCTTCACTACTTCATCCCTCAGAGCTACCCATTCTTCTTCTACTGTATTTCTTTCCCCCATTTCTGTCAATTGTTCCCTTATGTTCTCCCTGAAACTCTGTACAACCTCTGGTTCTTTCAGTTTATCCAGGTCCCATCTCCTTAATTTCCCACCTTTTTGCAGTTTCTTCAGTTTTAATCTACAGGTCATAACCAATAGATTGTGGTTAGAGTCCACATCTGCCCCTGGAAACGTCTTACAACTTAAAACCTGGTTCCTAAATCTCTGTCTTACCATTATATAATCTATCTGATACCTTTTAGTATCTCCAGGGTTCTTCCATGTATACAACCTTCTTTCATGATTCTGAAACCAAGTGTTAGCTATGATTAAGTTGTGACCTGTACAAAATTCTACCAGGCGGCTTCCTCTTTCATTTCTTACCCCCAATCCATTGTCACTTACTACGTTTCCTTCTCTCCCTTTTCCTACACTCGAATTCCAGTCACCCATGACTATTAAATTTTCGTCTCCCTTCACTATCTGAATAATTTCTTTTATTTCATCATACATTTCTTCAATTTCTTTGTCATCTGCAGAGCTAGTTGGCATATAAACTTGTACTACTGTAGTAGGTGTGGGCTTCGTATCTATCTTGGCCACAATAATGCGTTCACTATGCTGTTTGTAGTAGCTTACCCGCATTCCTATTTTCCTATTCATTATTAAACCTACTCCTACCCCTATTTGATTTTGTGTTTATAACCCTATAGTCACCTGACCAGAAGTCTTGTTCCTCCTGCCACCGAACTTCACTAATTCCCACTATATCTAACTTTAACCTATCCATTTCCCTTTTTAAATTTTCTAACCTACCTGCCCGATTAAGGGATCTGACATTCCATGCTCCGATCCGTAGAACGCCAGTTTTTTTTCTCCTGATTAATGACATCCTCTTGAGTAGTCCCCGCCCGGAGATCCAAATGGGGGACTATTTTACCTCCGGAATATTTTACCCAAGAGGACGCCATCATCATTTAATCATACAGTAAAGCTGCATGTCCTCGGGAAAAATTACGGCTGTAGTTTCCCCTTGCTTTCAGCCGTTCGCAGTACCAGCACAGCAAGGCCGTTTTGGTTAATGTTGCAAGGCCAGATCAGTCAATCATCCAGACTGTTGCCCCTGCAACTACTGAAAAGGCTGCTGCCCCTCTTCAGGAACCACATGTTTGTCTGGCCTCTCAACAGATACCCCTCCGTTGTGGTTGAACCTACGGTACGGCTATCTGTAGCCCATTAGTATCACAGTTAATTCCTGACCATGATGACAGAGGATGCCTTTGAACGCTGATATATACAAACAAACATTTATCATAGTTATAGGTTTTTCTTTCTGCTCTTCCATACAGCAACTTTGTGTTGCCTGCCCCTGCAACTCCCACGGCACACCTTTAATTTCGCGCTCTAAATCTAACACACATACAACTCTCTTGCCCATCTTCCCTCATAATACACACTCATCTCCTGCTATCCCCCTTATTACATTTCCCATATAGCCAATTATCCATACATCTACAGACATTAGAAAGAGCTTCTTATTTACCTGCTGTGCACAGTTCTCATATCCTTACTCATTGATAAATTTGAAACCTTTATTTGAAGCTCATTTGAATATTATAAATATTACTGTGACTTTAAAAATATCATGTGAGCTGAAGAATACTATATTAGCAGCTAACGGCTCCCCCCTACCATGGAGGGATGAAATCCTGAAATATATTCTAATGTCCTCTTCTGCTGTCCTCATACGGAATACTGGAAAGTTAATACGCCTCCAGATCACAAGAAACTATCACGGAACATTATAACCTGTCCAGGAATAGCACTGTACCTCAGGGATAAGAAGATATCTTGGTTAGATTTTAGTTCCATGGTCCATAGTGAGAGGATCCTGAAGGATGTAGAACACATCATCAAACAAAACTATATGATACATATTTACAAACAAAAACATATTTACTAACGTTCCTTCCACAGATTTTATGTGGAATGGCCTTCACAGATGTGAAAGAACTGATTAAAAAGTCTTAACCATATTTTATTTAAGCAGTAATAACAAAGTTCTCACAAAATATATAAATGTACAATACACTGATGTACATACAATAATTCTTACGCTATTCTAGCCACACATTGTCAAATGGAGTCAGTTCGCAACACTTATCCACAATGATTATTGAACAGAAGATATACAGATGTCTGATTTTATGTATCATTCACGTTATTTGATGTTATTAATATATGTACTTCAGCTGCTTGTAGTAGGCAAGTCATCAATGGAGTAGAAGGAATTGGCAGCAAAAAATCATTAGGGTTCTCTTAAACTGAAGTGTATTAGCACTTAAACTTTTTATGGCTGCTGGAAAGTTACTGAAAATGTGTGGCCCTGAATAAGGTATGCCTTTTTGACCAAAGTAAGTGAGTAAATGTTTATGAAGAATATTTTTATTTGTAGCATTGATTGCATGAACTGAACTACTAGTTTGAAAGCGAAGTGTATTATTTATGACAAATTTCGTTAATGAATAAGTATATTGAGAAGGAGTAGTTGGTATCACCTGTTCCTTAAACAGATCCTCTACAGGACGTTCTTGAGTTTACATCACAAGTAATTTATTTTATACGCTTTTGGACTCAGAAAACTTTAGCTGGACTTGAATTACCCCAATAAGACGTCCCATTTGACATTGTGGAATGAAAGTAAGTGAAGACTGCCGACTTCTTTTGCTTTTATACTATCTACACTCGACAACATTCGCGTTAGAAACAAAGATTTGTTTAGGCACTTCAGCACTTCTTTGGTAGGCTCCTCCTAATTGAATTTTCTTGTCAAGTTGTATTCTCAAGAATTTAACACTATCAACCTGTTTTATATGGTTATTTAAACATGTACCGCATGGGAACGATTTACGACAGTCGTTTATAGTATTTCCTTTTGAAGTTTAGTGGCAAAGAACTTTATAGGAACCACTTACTGATGTCCATGAAAAAATCATTAATCGATATTTTTAAAACTATGCTTGATTCGCTATTTATTACAATGATTGTATCATCTGCAAACAGAAAACGTAGGCACCTGGTAAAGTTACTGATGAAAGGTCTTTAACCCTTTCCTGGTTAAAATGTACCTTAAAAATACAAAAATGTTATCCTTCATGATAAATAATACACTTTTACTACAAAAAAATTAAGCAAGGCGCTTTTGAAAACTGGTGAATTAAATGAAAAACATGTGAGCCTAGGACTTTCAGAGTTAAATTTTTAATTTTAGAATGATTTTGCATGGTAACAATAATGGAAAAAGTGTAAAAAATAAGTACCAAAACAAATTTATTCTCCTGATAATGAAACACATGAAATATTACACAGCAGTTTTCAACATAACATTTGAAGGTGGCTTTGATATACTGCACACCGATGTTTTCTGCATTTTATGAAGTCCCACAACTTGTGAATTATGTACAAACCAGCAGTATTGCTGAGGTTTGTAGAAATCTTTCAAAACAATGCCTATGATGTATAAGAGAACACAATTAGGTACTTCAGACATTCTTGGAATAGGAAGATTGTGATTCGATCTTATTTTCGTGAAGCGAACCCACTGTACCATCTGTAAACGCACGCTGCCCCATTTGATCGCTCACCGCCTACTATATATATCCACCCCATGGCCCATAGCATTTTTATCCAAGTTTGGAAACATTTCGCTGCATGTTCGTCATAGTCAGTTATGAGATACTCACGTCCCAATATTCAACACTGGATGTTATTTCAGTGGGACATGTGTATCCCGTCATGAAAGGGTTGTATGGTGAAGAGGAAGTAAGAGTCCCAAAACAGAACCGTGAGGAACACTACATGTAATTAGTTTCCTTTTGCATGATGATTGATAGATTAATAAAAGTCTCTTTCCTATTGACACAAGTTGTTTCCCGTGAAAGAGATGCCATTTGAACAATCTTCCGGCGTTTTCCGATATACTGTTACTACTATAATTTACTTAAGAGGATATTGTGATTTACGCATGCAAAGCCTTTGTCAGGTAACGTAATATATCAGTAATGTGTAATTTAATGTTTACAAAATTAAGTGCAGTCGCGTGTGTGTAAATCGCCTTCAAAATAATCGGAACATATAACGATTCATATAATTGGAATACGTTAGCAGGGTGAAGAATGTGAATGGCGGTTATCGCTGAAAAAAAGCCGGTTTTCACTTACACTGGTGATTTTCGTCTCCAGTTTAATCTGACACTTAAAACCACTCAGAATTAGCGGTTTCTCAAATAACCGATTTTCAGTATTGTATTGCTATTAGTTCCAGTTATAAACGTTGAATTCTAACAGAGATAGAAACATTCTAATGAATGTGAAGGAGCAGGAGATGATGATCGATATGGGGTTGAGGCTGCAGCAGAATTCTGTCACACTATCTCTAGGAAATATTGCGAAGGTTAGGGCGACTGACGTGGCGACAGCGAGAGCGAATGGTGACAAACTGACGGCTTCTCTGCATCGTCACTGAAACAACCACCAAATTCATCGTTTAGTTAGTACCCCTGTTCATAGCACATCAGTAAAATTATAGGTGTAACAATCAAATTTACCCTCTCCTTCAAGGAACATTTGTTGTGCCTCCATCCGTTTTTATTCCTTTAAAGCAAAGGGAGTATTATATTCCACTGCAACTGTGACTTCGTAAAGTACTTCCAAACTAGGGATGGAACGTGCTGCAACGTCAGCGAGTAACTACCGTTTAGACTATGGGCAGGCATGTTTTGCACCCCTTTCCAAACAGAGATACCTCCCTTCATTATGTACTGTCTAGTAGGCCACGCCACACGGGAACAGGTATTTTACTGTCTCCGCAATGCTGTACTGATTCTTACTTATGCCATGTGTTTTTTGCAAGTTTATAGCTGTAGGCATTGTTATTGAAATAGTACTGCTGGTTTTCCCAGTTTCTACAATAATCCAATGTTTCAAAGCAATGGAAATTTTACGAATAAACATCATTCGTGAAGCTTCCTGGCACATTAAAACTGTGTGCCGGACCGAGAGTCGAAGTCGGGACCTTTGCTTTTCGCGGTCAAGCGCTCTACCAACTGAGCTACCCAAGCACAACTCACGCACCCTCCTCACAGCTTCTGCCAGTACCTCGTCTCCTACCTTCCAAACTTTACAGAAGCGCTCCTGCGAACTTTGCAGAACTAGCACTCCTGAAAAAAAAAAAGCTGTGAGGAGGGGGCGTGAGTCGTGCTTGGGTAGCTCAGTTGGTAGAGCACTTGCACGCGGAAGGCAAAGGTTCCGAGTTCGAGCCTCGGTCCAGCACACAGTTTTTATCTGCCACGAAGTTTCATATCAGCGCACACTCCGCTGCAGAGTGAAAATCTCATTCGGAAAACATCATTCGTTTTTTAAAATTTTTTTATTTAGAAATACAAAATTAGCACCGCTGCTATGGCAAGTTGATATGCTGCTTTTTTTATCCGGTTATTAGTAAAAAATGAAAAACCCTCTTATAACTGACAGCAAAAAATACCGGTTGTTCAGAACTAAAATACGGGTGTCAGTTTTGACCGATAGCTTTTTTTTCCATCCCTAGATGAAGATTGACTTGTACGCAGGGAGTAATATGATCAGAGCCCAGCGTTAACCTGATTGTCAGCGGTTGCGCTTCCTGCCCAGCTAGTGTTGGGCGGGCCTGTTGAATCACAACCGCCGGCACGTGTCATTCTGGATTGGTAGCGCGTCGCGGGCCGGGCTTGCGAACCCGTGGCATCGTGACCGGATGAGTGACAGCCATTTCCTACGCCAGGGGCATTAGTAGCCATCAAGGGCCGCGGCCTCGCCACTTAAATGATGAATAGTATCTGCGACCTTAGTCAAGTTCCTCCGCCCGGCCAGGGATTGGATGACTGCCCGTTTGGCCAGCCGCTCTGCTTGAGCAATGTACACCCACCGATGGCAGGAAATCCGGAGCCCTCCTGCCGAGACGTGTCCTGTCGAGTCATCATGCAAATGGTCAGTAACTGGAGCAGTAGGCCGCTGCCACCGCAACAGACAAATGTTGCACAGTACTTCACGGCCGCGCCAACCGCTGCCTGTTGCATTACAGATGTTGGTTTCACTGTTTATTACGGTAGATTTTCAAAGGCCGCTTAAGAATACTCTTAAATGCTTAATTTACAGTGAAGCGCCAAAAGTCGCAGGATACCAGCCAATATCGTGGCGGACCTACTTTTTCCCGGAGAAGTGCAACAGCTCGGCGTGGCGTTGACTTAACTACCCTGCATACATACTGAGGCATGCTGCGTCTATAGCCGTTTATAATTGCGAAAGTGTTGCCGGTGCAGGAAGTTTTGTGCGAACTTACCACTAGATTTCGTCCTAGTAATGTTCGATCGAATACACGTGACGGCCGTCGTGGCAGAGCGGTTCTCGGCGCTTCAATCCGAAACCGCGCGACTGCTACGGTCGCAGGTTCGAATCCTTAGGTTGTCTTTAGGTTAGTTAGGTTTAAGTACACTACTGGCCATTAAAATTGCTATACCACGAAGGTGACGTGCTACAGACGCGAAATTTAACCGACAGGAAGAAGATGCTGTGATATGCAAAGGACTAGCTTTCCAGAGAGCATTCACACAATGTTGGCTCCGGTGACGACTATACAACGTGCTGAGATAAGCCTATAGCGCGGTTTATCGTATCGCGACATTGCTGCTCTCGTTGGTAGAGATCCAGTGACTGTTAGCAGAATATGGAATCGGTGGGTTCAGGAGGGTAAAACGGAACGCCGTGCTGGATCCCCGCGGCTATCGAGATGACAGGCATCTTATCCGCATGCCTGTAACGGATCGTGGAGCCACGTCTCGATCCCTGATTCAGCAGATGGGGACGTTTGTGAGACAATAACCATCTCCACGAACAGTTCGACGCCGTTTGCAGCAGCTTGGACTATCAGCTCGGAGACCAAGGCTGCGGTTACCCTTGACGCCGCTTCCCAGACCGGAGCGCCTGCGATGGTGTACTCAACGACGAAGCTGGGTCCACGAATGCTAAAACGTCATTTTTTCTGATGAATCCACGTTCTGTTTACAGCATCATGATGGTCGCATCCGTGTTTGGCGACATCGCGATGAACGCACGTTGGAAGCGTGTATTCGTCATCGCCATACTGGCGTATCACCCAGCGTAATGGTATGGGGTGCCATTGGTTACACGTCTCGGTCACCTCTTGTTCGCATTGACGGCATTTTGAACAGTGGACGTTACATTTAAGATGTGTTACGACCCTTGGCTCCACCCTTCAATCGATCCCTGCGAAACCCCACATTTCAGCAGGATAATGCACGACCGCATGTTCCAGGTCCTGTACGGGCCTTTCTGGATACAGAAAATGTTCGACTGCTGCTCTGGCTAGCACATTCTCCAGATCTCTCACCAACTGGTTTATGGTGGCCGAGCAACTGGCTCGTCACAATACGCCAGTTACTACTCTTGATGAACTGTGGTATCGTGTTGAAGCTGCATAGGCAGCTGTACCTGTACAAGCCATCCAAGCTCTGTTTGACTCAATGCCGAGGCGTATCAAGGCCGTTATTACGGCCCGAGGTGGCTGTTCTGGGTACTGATTTCTCAGAATCTAAGCATCCAAATTGCGTGGAAATGTAATCATATGTCATTTCTAGTATAATATATTTGTCCAATGAATACCCGTTTATCATCTACATTTCTTCTTGGTGTAGCAATTTTAATGACCAGTAGTGTTGTTCTATGTTCTAGGGGACTGATGACATCAGAAGTTAAGCCCCATAGTACTCAGAGCCATTTGAACCATTTCGAATACACGTCGGAGATCTGGGTGGCCAAATCATTCGCTTAAATTGTCCAGACTGTTCTTAATACCAACTGTGAACAGTTGTAGCCCTGTGATACGGCGCATAAAAATTCCACCGTTATTGGGGAATATGAAGTCCATCAATGGCGGCAAGTTATCTCCAGGTAGCCGAACATAACCATTCCCAGAAAACGACCGGTTTAGTTGGACTAGAGGACCCAGTCTATTCCATGTAAACACAACCCACACCATTATGGAGCCACCGCCAGCTTGCTTTGTTGACGACTTGGCCCCATAGCTTCGTGGAGTCTGCGCCACACTCGAACCCTAGTATCAGCTCTTATCTGCTGATATCAGATAGCATCTGACCAGGCCACGGTTTTCCAGTCATCTAGGATCTAACCGATATGGTAAAGAGTCCAGGAGAGGCGCTGCAGGGGCTGTCGTGCTGTTAATAAAGACACTGTCGTCGCTCATCTGTTACCATAGCCCATTAACACCAAATTTCTCCGCACTGTACGTTCCACATTTATTTATGCGCTTATTTCACGCAATGTTGCTTGTCTGTCAGCGCTGACAACTCTATGCAAACGCCGCGGCTCTCGATCGTTAAGTGAAGGCGGCCACTGCGTTATCCGTGGTGAGAGGCAATACCTGAAATTTGGTATTCTCGGCATTCTATTAACACTGTGGATTTTGAAATATTGAATTCCCTAGCGATGTCTGAAAGTACCAGTCGCCGTTCAAAGTCTGTTAATTCCCGTGGCGCGACCATAATCGTGTCAGAAACCTTTTCACATGAATCATCTGAGTACAAATGACAGCTCTGCCAATACACTGCCCTTTGAAACCTTGTGTTTGCGATACTACTGGCATCTGTATATATGTATCTCGCTATCCCACAACTTCTGTGACATCAGTTTAAATCTGAATCTTCACTCTTCAAAAGTATTAGGCGAACACACGTATCAACATCTATATGCTAAATCAATTTTGATCCAGGCGGTACCTGTGGTTTTATGCATGACATGACATCTTCGTTTTAAATGCAGAAAACAATTACAATCATTCTCCATCTATTGATCTATTGACTGTGTCACGCACTGCTGTGTTAGGTGACCGCTCACAAGGAAGTGATTACCTGTGTCCCAGAGTTTTCTAGTCAGATACATAGATGGCAGTTATCATTTGTAGACGTTGTATTCAACCAAACACATTGAGTGCAAGTTGCAAGGGCAGTCTGCTTGATTAAAGAAGGATGGACTTTCGTCATATTGCTGCAAATGCCAATGTCTCTCCATCTCTCTTTTGGAACATATGCTGTATTCGAACATTATGAAGTACCTCGAAGAAAATGATTTATTGACACATAGTCAGCACGGTTTCAGAAAATATCGTTCTTGGGAAACACAACTAGCTCTTTATACTCATAAAGTAATAAGTGCTATGTGAAATTGATTCCATAGTTTTAGATTTCCAGAAGGCTTTCGAAACCGTTCCTCACAAGCATCTTCTAACCAAACTCCGTGCCTACGGAGTGTCGCCTCAGTTGTGCGACTGGATTCGTGATTTCCTGTCAGAAAGGTCAGGCGGAAAGTCATCGAGTAAAACAGAACTAATATAAGGCATTCCCCAAGTAAGTGTTATAGGCCCTCTATTGTTCCTGATCTATATTAACGACATAGGAGACAATCTGAGTAGCCATCTTAGATTGTTTGCAGATGATGCTGTCATTTACCGTCCTGGAAAATCATCAGATGATCAAAACGAATTGCAAAATGATTTACATAAGACATATGTATGGTGCGAAAAGTGGAAATTGACCATAATGAGGAAAAGTGTGAAGTTATTCACATGAGCACTAAAATAAATCCGCGAAAATTCGATTACGCGATAAGTCACACAAATCTGAAGGCTGTAAATTCAACTAAATACTTAGGGATTACAATTCAAATAACCTAAATTGGAACGATCACAAATATAATATCATGGGTAGAGCAAAACAAAGACTGCGATTCATTGGCAGAACACTTAGAAGGTGCGACAGATCTACTGAAGAGACTGCTTACACCACGCTTGTCCGCCCTATTCTCGAGTATTGCTGTGCGGTGTGGGATCCACGGCAGGTGGGACTGACGGATGACATCGAAAAAGTAAAAAGAAGGGGAGCTCGTTTTGTATTATCGCGAAATAGGGGAGATAGTGTCACAGACATGATACGTAAATTGGAGTGGCAATCATTAAAACAAAGGCGTTTTTCGTTGCGACGGGATCTTCTCGTGAAATTTCAGTCACCAGTTTTCTCCTCCGATTGCGAAAACCTTCTGTTGGCATCCACCTTCATAGGGAGAAATGATCATCACGATAAAATAAATCAGGGCTCGCACAGAAAAATTTAAGTGCTCGTTTTTCCCGCGTGCCGTTAGAGGGTGGAACGGTAGAGAGACAGCTTGAAGGTGGTTCATTGAATCCTCTGCCAGGAACTTTATTGTGAATAGCAGAGAAATCACGTAGATGTAGATGTAGATCTGAGATCCATAGGTTGTAGATACTTCACAGGGACACAGGTCAGTACACAAGGCGAGTTGGAGAAGGTCGCCGAAGCATTACAACCCCACGTGAAGACCGATAGCTGGCCATCTCTGCATTGTAGTGTAGTATGGCTACCACCACAAGAGGACCTCAGAAGGGCCGCTGGAGCCGCTATGTTCGATCAGGCTGGTTACGAGAAAGGACCTTACGACCCAGACGTTCTGTTCGAGTACCTCACTTGAGACGACAACATCTTGCAGCTCGCCTACAGTTCTGCCGTTCCTACGCCAACTGGCAGGTTCGTCACTGGCGAAACGTGTTATTCACAGACGAGTCCAGACATCCTCTGACGCAAGGCGATGGTCGTGTTCGTGTGAGAAGACCCGTAGTGAGCGGTACCTGCCAAATGTCCAGAAAATCGACAGATTTCCAAGATTCTGCGATGTTGTGGGGAGGGTTCAGTGTTGACAGTCATACAGGTCTTCCCGACAACGCCTTACCGACAGGCAGTATATCTAAAAGATCATGTTGGATGATGTGCTGGCTCCCAGAATTCTTTCTAATGCCAGGGCCTATGTGGTGGGCATCAGCAGACACTGAGTCCCAACGTCAGCCCCATCGTGCATATGTGGGTCATGGTTGACAGACGTTTTTGTAGACGTCGTGTTCCATCACAGACTCTCGAAGAACTCCGATGGGCTTTCACGGGAAAATAGGAACGGATATCACAGGGTGACATTCATAGACTTATACGGATCCTGCCACGTAGGTGTCAGGCAGCGATAAACATTTACGAAGGTGATATATGGTATTGAAACTTTCAAGTACAATGAGAAGCACCCAGGATGACGGGATAAACGAGTTTTTCCACTTTGTTTTGGACGGCTATCGGACATTTCAGTTCTTTTTTTGTAAACAGTCTAGGATGTAGTATTATTCTGTTGTGTACTTAAGTTTGGAAAGATAAAGGTATAATTTGGTAATATACCCGGTCCTCAACTATTGCTCAATGGAGTATGGCAGACTCCCAAAATCACATTTCCCTCTTGCTTATGAGTAGTGTATAAGGGACAGTCAAATGAAAACGAAGCAGATGCAAAAAAGTAAATAAGCTGTTTATCATTCAAAGTAATTGCAAAGGCTGATAACAAATTTATCCCACTGTGAGACAAGGCGGTCAGTGGCTTCAGGGAAATGTGTTTGCGGTTGCCTACGGAACCATGATTGTACTCAGGAGTGCACCTCTCCATCTGAAGCAAATCGACGGCCAAAAATGTCTTTCTGCAGTGCTCCAAAAAAATGGAAATAGATGGGGAGCGATCGGGACTGTATGCGGAACATGTAAGGATTTCCCAGCGAAACTTCTGTAGCCTGCTCTAAACAACCTTGGCAACATTTGAGCGGGCATTATCCTGCAACAGAATGATACCGTCCGTCAACATTCCTGGGCGTTTGTAGTTGATGGCGTGCTTCAATTTTAGCAAAGTGTCCACATACCATTCTGTGTTAACTTAGGTGCCGTGTTCCATAAAGTCAATGAGCAGCGGGCCCTTGCAGTCCCGGACGTGGCGTCCACGGATTCGAATTTTTTCCGGTGGGGGTGAATACATGTGCTTCCATTACTGGCTCTGATGCTAGCTCTCCGGCCCGAAATGGTGACACCAAGTTTCATCTCCCGTGACAATTCGGGACAGGAAACGATAATTTTCAGTGTCGTATCGCTCTAGCTGCTGCAGTGATGTCGACTGTCTGTCGAACGTTTGCTCCTCCGTCAGGCTGTGGGGAACGCACTGCACAGATTTTCAGTGACTTCAGATGCTCTGTCATTATGGTGTGAACGGTACCGTGCCTGATTCACAACATGAGCTGAATGTCTTCCACCTTCCGCCGTCGGTCAGTTCTAACGGCAGCATTCACTCCAACAGTGATAGAAGGGTTAATGACGCGATGAGCCCGTACTTGCCGACTGCTATCTTTCAGTGACCTTCTGGAAATCGTTTATCCCACGCAAATACACACGTACGTGACACACCGTGTTCGCTATACACAGCGGACATTCAGGCATAAATTTTACTTCTTGGCACTCCTGTCTCAGACAAAGGCTTCACTACACCTCGGTATTTCCTCTTTCCCGGCCCTTGTAATGGAATCGGACGCTCACACGAGTCGCAGAGCTTATGCCGAGTAGGTCTAACATATGGCACAGCAGTGAACGTTTGCACTGTTCCTTCAAGATTCCCAACAAACACGCACTCACGCACACACGCGCGCACACACACACACACACACACACACACACACACACACACACACACGTTACCAACGTCCGCGCCATGCTCGTTGCATAGTTTGTTTCGTTTTCATTTGATTGTCTCATATACATATACACCTACATCATTACCCTGCATTTCGCTTCCAAGGGCTCGGTAGTAGCTTGGGACAAGGGTAGCGTAGACAGTGTTCTGACAATAAACGAAGAGTCTTCTTCCTCTTCCCCACAACATTTTCTATGCGACGGTTCTACTTTAAGTTGTTTGTAATTATAATCCCTGGATATTTAGTCGAACTGACAACCTTTAAATTCGTATTATTCGTCGTGCAAAGTTTTCCTTTTATTGCTCGTGAGGATGACTTCACACTTTTTATTGTTTGAGGCCAATTGCCACTTTCACGAGATATGAATATTGTATGTAAATCATTTTGTAATCGGTTTCGGTCTTCCGATGACTTGCTACATGGTAAACGACAGCATCATCTAGAAACAGTCTTAGAAGGCTGCTCAGATTGTTTTTTTACATCGTTTACATAGATTAAGAACAGCAGGGGGCCTATCATGCTTCTTTGGGAAACCCCAGATATAGCCTCGGTTTCATTAGATGACTTTACATCTCTTATTACGACCTCTGCCCTTTCTAATAGGAAATAACGCGTCAAGTTGCACGGATGAGATGATACTCCATAGCACATAACCTTATTCTATCATGAGGCATGGTATAAAAACCACATGCAACCGCTCGGGGTATCCGTGCGGTCTACGGCGTCTTGTCACGGTTCGCGCAGCTGCCCCCGTCGGAGGTTCGAGTCCAAGATATCCTCAGCAGTTTGGTCTCATTAAAAGAAAATGCAATTGAAATGGCTTTCATCTATAACAGAGAACACCACAAGGCCGTAGGCACTTGTCACTTGAGGATATTCAATGGACGTAACAGATAGTGGAAGCACCTTATGCGGTATTTTATCTGTACTCTAAAATAACTTCGTAATTTGTGGCATGATCGTTTCCAGAACAGTATTTCCTGTATTAAAATGAAACGTTTCCCTTTTCGCATTGTCCCTATAAACTGGTATCACCATCGCGAAAATATCCTTACAGCCTGAGCCAAACAACTTCGACGTACGAAGAAATAATCCTCACTACACCTGACCCCTACTGAAGATGCGGTGATATTGTGAAGGATACTTCGCCAGATTTACTTACAAATATTTTAATACACCGTTATATCTCTGAATATCCTGTGGTATTAGCGTTTTACCTTCTTACCCAGATGCTAGGCGTGATACAGCGCCTCACCTTGTCGTCAACTAATAACCTGGAGTTGCCCATATCCACGTGACACGATGTAAGAGCAAAGGCAGCAGAAAGATCCTTACTGACAGGGGCAGGAGACCGTTGTCACATACTGTCAATGATTATCGTTTTTAAACACGACAGAAATTGGTGCTCTGTCAGCCCGGATTGACGTGTGCGTTAGGCGCTCTATTTCCGACACACAGGGACGCACACTGCTCCCGTGTGGTATTCACTTTGCGCTGTGCCAGCCAGCCTGGATGTGGTTTTTATGAACTTTTACATATCTAACTTCGTAAATACCGGACTAGTCCCTATATCCCGTCTCAGACACATGATATGCAAACACTTTGAAAAACTGTGCCACTTAATGCCATCAACGCGCTGGCAGCGACACGGATACTCTTGCAAATCATACATAAGTGCCAGGCAGAGGTTTCATCCAACCACCTTCACAATAATTCTCTATTATTATTCCACTCCCGAACAGTGTGCGGAAAAAACGAACGCCTATATCTTCAAATGCGAGCTCTGATTTCCCTTATTTTATCAATAAGTTCTCCCTATGTAGGTAGGCATCAATAAAATATTTTCGCATTTGGAAGAGAAACTTGGTGACAGAAATTTCCTGAGAAGATTACACAGCAACGAAAAACGCCTTCGTTTTTATGGTGTCCATCCCAAATCTTGTATCAAGTCTGTGATAATACACTACTGACCATTAAAATTGCTACACCAAGAAGAAATGCAAATGATAAACGGGTATTCATTGGACAAATATATTATACTAGAACTGACATGTGATTACATTTTCACGCAATTTGGGTCATAGATCCTGAGAAATCAGTACATAGAACAACCACCTCTGGCGGTAATAACGGCCTTGATACGCCTGGGCATTGAGTCAAACAGAGCTTGGATGGCGTGTACAGGTACAGCTGCCCATGCAGCTTCAACACGATACTACAGTTAATCAAGAGTAGTGACTGGCATATTGTGACGAGCCAGTTGCTCAGCCACCACTGATGAGACGTTTTCAATTGGTGAGAGATCTGGAGAATGTGCTGGCCAGAGCAGCAGCCGAAAATTTTCTGTATCCAGAAAGGCCCGTACAGGACCTGGAACATGCGGTCGTGCAATATCCTGCTGAAATGTAGGGTTTCGCAGGGATCGAATGAAGGGTAGAGCCACGGGTCGTAACACATCTGAAATGTAACGTCCACTGTTCAAAGGGACGTCAATGCGAACAAGAGGTGACCGAGACGTGTAACCAAAGGCACCCCATACCATCACGCCGGGTGATTCACCAGTATGGCGACGACGAATACACGCTTCCAATGTCCGTTCGCATCGATGTCGCCAAACACGGATGCGACCATCATGATGCTGTAAACAGAACCTGGATTCATCTGAAAAAATGACGTTTTGCCATTCGTGCACCCAGGTTCGTCGTTGAGTACACCATCGCAGTTGCTCCTGTCTGTGATGCAGCGTCAAGGGTAACCGTAACCAAGGTCTCCGACCTGATAGTCCAAGTTGCTGCAAACGATGTCGAACCGTTCGTGCAGATGGTTGTTGCCTTCCAAATGTCCCCATCATGACTCAGGGATCGAGACGTGGCTGCATGATCCGTTACAGCCAAGAGGATAAGATGCCTGTCATCTCGATTGCTAGTGATACGAGCCCGTTGGGATTCAGCACGGCGTTCCGTATTACCCTCCTGAACCCACCGATTCCATATTCTGCTAACAGTCATGGGATCTCGACCAACGCGAGCAGCAATGTCGCGATACGATAAACCGGAATTGCGATAGGCTACAATCCGACCTTTATCAAAGTCGGGAAGGTGACGGTACGCATTTCTCCTCCTTACACGAGGCATCGCAACAACGTTTCACCAGGCAACGCCGGTCAACTGCTGTTTGTGTATGAGAAATCGGTTGGAAACGTGTAGTACGTTGTAGGTTTCGCCACCGGCGGCAACCTTATGTGAATGCTCTGAAAAGCTAATAATTTGCATATCACAGCATCTTCTTCCCGTCGGTTAAATTTCGAGTCTGTAGCACGTCATCTTCGTGTTGTAGCAATTTTAATGGCCAGTAGTGTATCTCCTCTATTTCCCGATAGTACACTACGTGCTACTCTTCTTTGAACTTTCTCGGTGTGCTCTGTTAATCTTATCTGGTAAGGATCACAGACCGGGCCGTAGTACTCCTAAAGAGGACGGATAGGAAACGTGTACCTAGTTCCTTTAGTAGATCTGTAGCATTTCTTGTATGCTGCCAATAAAACGCAGTCTTTGGTTTGCCGCCTTCACAACATTTTCTATGTGTTCTTCCCAATTTAAATTGTTCGTAATAGTAAGTCCTAAGTATTTAGTTGAATTTATGGCCTTTAGTTTTGACTAATTTATTGTGTAACCGAAGTTAACGGATCCCTTTTAGTACTCACGTGGGTGATCTCACACTTTTCGTTATTTAGAGTCAGTTGTGAATTTTCGCACCGTTCAGATGTCCTTTCTAAATCCTTTTACAATTTGTTTTGATCTTCTGATTTATTTAATTTAATCGTATGCCTAGGGCCTCCCATCGAGCAGGCCGTTCGCCGGGTGACAGTCTTTCAATTTAACGCCACTTTGGCGACCTGCAGTCGATGAGGATCATAGTATGACGATGAGAACAACACAACACCCAGTACCTGAGCAGAGAAAATCTACGACCCAGCTGGGTATCGAACCCAAGCCCTTAGGATTGACATTCTGTCGCGCTGACCACTCAGCTACCGGGGGCGGACGATCGTCTGATGACGATAAACGACAGAATCATCTGCAAGCAACCTAAGACGGCTGCTCATATTGTCTCCTAATTCGCTTACATAGATAGAGGACCTATAACACTGCGTTTGAGACGCCAGAAATCACTTCTGCTTTACTCGATGACTTTCCGTCAATTACTACGAACTGTACCTCTCTGTCAGGAAATCACGAATCCAGTCACATATCCTAGACGTTATTCCATTTGCACGCAATTTCACTACAAGCCGCTTGTGTGGTACAGTGTCAAAACCCTTTTGGAAATCTAGAAATATGGAATGAATTTGAAATCCCTTGCCAATAGCAGTCAACGATTCGTGTGCGTAAAGAGCTAGTTGTGTTTCAAAAGAACGATGCTTTCTACCTCCGTGTTGCTGACTGTGTGTCAATGGACCGTTCTCTTCGAGGTACTTCATAATGTTCGAACACAATATTTGTTCCAAAATCCTGCTGCAATGATATAGACCTGTAATTTAGTGGATCACTCTTACTACCTTTCTTGAATATTGGTGTGACCTGTGCAACAGTCTTTGGGCAGAGATCTTTCGTCGAGCTAGCGGTTGCATATGATTGTTAAAATACCTTTCGGAATGATGATGCAATCGTAATAATAGCCTATATGAATGGGTGGTCCTCTGCGGGAGTTGGGGACTACCACACCAGTCCAGACCCAGCATTGGCCGTATACAGGGTTCAGGAAAGAAAGGAAGGAAGGAAGGAAGGAAGTGAATACAAGTTTATATCAATCAATTTGAGTGTGCACTGCGAATGAAACTGGGGCTAATGCGCATTTGGAGTCCGGTTCCTCGCAGTAAGCTATTGCTGATTGTGGCACATAAAGCTCCAAGTATTCAATGGACCAAAGAACACGGAAATTGGACAGCAGCTGACTGACGACCGTGTAATGTGGTCCAAAAATTCGCAATTTTTTCCTTTTCAATTGCTTCGAGATTGCGAGTACACCGCCGGCACAAAGTGGCGAATAATTCACAGTGTGCAGAGTCTCCAGGTCAGACCGCTGATGGTTCTGTGATGTTTTAAGTATTTTTCGTACGATTAATTCGGCCCATTCAATCAGGTTGTCGTGAATATGAAGGAGGATTCGAAATTAGTTAGCTGAATGCTAATTCCTTGACATCAGCTGTACTAGGTACAGATCTATACAGAGGTTCATTATGTGTTGTTTTTCAAATGTATTATATTCACTACAGATCCAAAGAAACTGGTAAACGTGCCTAATATCGTGTAGGGCCCCCGCGAGCACGCAGAAGTGCCGCAACACGACGTGGCATAGAGTTGACTGGTGTCTGAAGCAGTGCTGGAGGGAACTGACACCGTGGATCGTGCAGGGCTGTCCATAAATCCGTAAGAGTACAAAGGGGTGGAGATCTCTGCTGAACAGCATGTTGAAAGGCATCCTAGACATGCTCAGTAATGTTCATGTCTGGGGCGTTTGATGGCCAGTGGAGGTGTTTAGCCTCAGAAGAGTGTTACTGGAGCCACTCTGCATGTGATCAGACAGGATGCTTATGTACGTGTTACCTGTTATAGTCGTATCTAGATGTATCAGGTGTCCCATATGACCTCAACTGCACACATCCTACACCATTACAGAGCCTTCACCAGCTTGAACAGCCCCTGCTGACATACAGGATCCATGGATTCATGGGGTTGCCTCCATACCCGTACACGTCCATCCACACGATACAGTCTGAAACGAGACCCGTCCAATCAGTCAGCATGTTTCGAGACATCGACAGTCCAATGTCGGTGTTGACAGGCCCAGGCGGGGCATAAAGCTTTGCGTTGTGCACTCATCAAGAGTACACGAGTAGGACTTCGGCTCAGAAAGCCCATATCGATGATGTTTCGTTGAATGGTTCGCAGCTGAACTTTTTGAAGGCCCAGCACTGAAATCTGCAGCAGTTTGCGGAAGGATTGTATTCTGTCACGTTAAACGGCTCTCTTCAGTAGTCGTTGGTCCTGTTCTTGTAGGATCTTTTAGCTGCGGCATTGATGTCGGAGATTTAATGTTTTACCGGATTCGTGATATTCACGGTACACTCGTGAAAGCCGCGCGATGTGGCCGTGCGGTTTGAGGCACCATGTCACGGAGTGTCCAGCCCCTCCCGCCGGAGGTTCGAGTCTTCCCTCGGGCATGGGTGTGTGTGTTGTCCTTTGCATAAGCTAGTTTAAGTAGAGTGTAAGTCTAGGGACCGAAGATCTCAGCAGTTTGGTCCCTTAGGAATTCATACACACACACACACACACACACACACACACACACTCGTGAAATGGTTATACGGGAAAATCGCCACTTCATCGCTGCCTTGGAGATGCTGTCTCCCATCGCTCGTGCGCCGACTATAACACCACGTTCAAACTCACTTAAATGTTGAATGTAACCGTAGGCTTCCGCGGCCGTTGTCAATGTCAATAAAATTCTTCTGGGTTAGAGACCGCATTGTCATTTATAACATTCCGACGTTTCGGCGTCTGTTGCAACACACCCTGAGGAAGGCGTCTTGCAACAGACGCCGAAACGTCGGAATTTTATAAATGACAATGCGGTCTCTAACCCAGAAGAATTTTATTGACATTCACTTAATTTTGATAACCTTCCATTGTAGCAGCAGTAACCGATCTAACAACTGCGCCAGACACTTATTGTCTTATACAGGCGTTTGCGACCACAGCCCCGTATTCTGCCTGTTTACGTATCTCTGTATTTGAAAGCGCGTGCCTATACCAGTTTCTTTGGCGCTTCAGTGTATTACCCAATACATACGAAAATTTGTGCCAGACCAGATACCCGGGCCTGGATTTCCCGCTTGCCGCGAGCGATCGCTTTAACCACTTCGGGTATCCGTGCACGCTCCATAGACCGACCCACTCTCTGATACACTGACGGAAAGAATCGCAACACCTAAGGATAATGAATGAGGAGTAATGAAATCTCGGGAATACGTTTGTCTAGGTAACATATGTGAATGATTAACATTGCTAGATCACCGGTTAATGTAAGCGCGAGATAAGCCACTGCAAATGTGAAATGCTGTTACATTAATAACCGGTGTAGCCGCCAGAATGTTGAATGCAACCACGCATACGTGCATGCATTTTGTTGTACAGGTGCCAGATGTCAGTTTGTGGGGTAGAGTTCCATGTGTGTTGCACTTGGCCGGTCAATACAGGGACGGTTAATGCAGCTTGTAGCTAACGCTGGAGTTGCCGTCGATGTAGTGAACGAGCAGGTCAAGGCAACACGTCGACGCTCTGCAGAGCATGTTGGGTTGCAACAGCGGTATGTGCGCGAGCGTTATCCTGTTGGAAAACACCCCTGGAATGCTGTTCATGAAAAAATGGCAGCACAAGAGTTCGAATCACCAGCCTGACATACAAGCTTGCAATAGGGTGAAATAACTACGAGAGTGCTCCTGCTGCCATACGAAATCGCACCCCAGACCATAACTCCAGGTGTAACTCCAGTGTGGCTAGGAAGCAGACAGTTTGGTTGCGGGCACTCAACTGGGCTCCTTCTAACCAACACACGTCCATCACTGGCGCCGAGACATAACTAGCTTTCGTTAGAAAACACGTCTCCATCCTGCCCCCTAATGAGCTCTCGCTTGACACCACTGGAATCGCAAATGGCGGTTGTTTGTGGTGAGTGGGATGTTCGGAGCTGTCCTTGAAGTAACCGATCTGTAACAGTTCGTTGTGTCCTTGTGATGCCAACTGCTCCTCAAACTGCTCCTGCAGATACAATAGGGTGCACCAGAGCCCCATGCCGAACACAATGGTCTTCCCTCTAGTTAGCGTCACGTGGCAGTCCGGAGCCTAATCTTCTTACGACCGTACATTTTCGTGACCACCGCTGCCTGCAATGATGTCCAGTGCCTACATTCCTGCCAAGTGTTGCTGCAATATCGCAGAAGGAACATCCAGCTTCTCGTAGCCCTATTGCGCAAACACATTCATACTCAGTGAGGTGTTGATATGGTGTCTTTGTCGCTTTGAAGGCATTCTTGACTAACATCAACTCACCACGTCCAATCTCTACTAGCGCCACTATTATACGACTGGCTTGAGACTGGAATAGACTTCATCTTACACATGTAGAAACACACCTACCAGCTTTCGTTTGTATCGCACAACTGCTTCTTTGTGTGGCTATTTTTTCCCATCAGTGTAATTCTTACTGTGTACATACTTAACCGTAGTCCACTGAACTCATTATCTAATGCTCGCAACGTTCCTTGGAGTGTCGCGCAAATTTTTGGTATTTCACTATTTGATAGTAGATCTATACCTAATACAACTGATAAAGAAATTTGCATACAGCGAATTAATTTCGAAATATTTTGTATAGCCATGGGTCGTCAACACTGTCTGTTGCTTCACACATGCATCTAAGTATGAAGTGTCAATGACTTTGCCACAGTGGTAACACTGGTTCCCGTCAGATCACCGAAGTTAAGCACTGCTGGGCTTGGCTTGCACTTGGAAGGATCATTGTCTGGGTCTGCTGAGTGCTCTTGGGAAGCGAGGTGCACTCAGCCCTTGTGAGGCCAATTGAGGAGCTACTTGACTGAGGAGAAGCAGAACCAGTCACGAAAACTGATGACGGCTGGGTGTGCTGACCAGATGCCCCTCCTTATCAACAGCCTCCGCCTAAATTATCCGATCTTAAGCCCATAATAAATATCTGGAAATATAAAATATAAAAATTAACACTGCAATATGGTAATCTTATCATCAATAAATTGCTTGTCATCAATAGAGAACAGATAATGACATGGCGGGCAGGTCAGTACCGTTGGCCCTTCAAGGCTTGTTTGGACGGCGTTTTTTTATGTAAGCATGAAGCAGGATGTTTTTCTCAACATTCTTGGTGACCAGATGTTGCCCTCTCTTCTACATCTTCATGATGACTATGTCTTCAAAGATAGCAAGTAGCCATGTTCATAGGGCTGCAGGAATACATTTTTCGCTTGACAAACACTCAGGCCCCTATAGCACGTCAATTGGTCCGCCTAAGTTACCCAACCTTTATCCCATAATAGATATCTGGGAATATAAAATATAAAAATCAACATTACTGCAATTTGCTAATCTTATTATCAATAAATTGCTTCAGCTGGATGTGGCTTTGAAGATTCTTGTGGACTCACTTCCACTCCAAATGGAGAGCATAATCAGACCTAGAGGTGTTGTGGCACGATATTAGTTTAACGTCTCAAGGAGCTGACAAACTTTTTTGTTCAGTATGCTAATGTAGTTCGGGAATATGCCTGACAGTTTTATCGGATTGGTCCTACACTTTGCTGGGAAGAGTACGTTTTCTGGCAAATGTTTCCTAACTATGTAATGTCTTATGGTTACAGAGCCATGTTCCCGGCGTTTTCTGCCAACTTGACGCGTCCGGAGGGCGTGGCAGCAGAGTTCGGCTGGGTGGACTATCTGCTGTTCGCGCTGACGCTCGTCATTTCCGCGCTCATCGGCGTCTACTTCGCCTTCTTCGACCCCAAACGCCAGAACACGCGTGATGGCTACCTCATGGGCGGCCGCACTATGGGGATCTTCCCCATATCGATGTCGCTTATAGCAAGGTACGTCGATATGGACTTTTGAGGTTTTATCGATGTAGTTGGCTGATAGTATATACACTGCTTGAAGTGAAACACCCAGGAAACATAGTCTGATGTGAATGTAACATCGTATGCATATACATCATCAGCAGGTATGTAAGTTATTAGAGATGCAATTCTCTATGACAGGTAGAATTGTTATCAGAGTCTATTACTGTCGTTCGTGTCTAATGTTGTTACCAAGCCAGGTTGGGTATACAGGGTGTTACAAAAAGGTACGGCCAAACTTTCAGGGAACATTCCTCACACACAAATAAAGAAAAGGTGTTATGTGGACATGTGTCCGGAAACGCTCAATCTCCATGTTAGAGCTCATTTTAGTTTCGTCAGTACATACTGTACTTCCAGTTGGCCCAATTGAAGGATGGTGCTTGACTTCGGCGCTTGTGTTGACATGCGACTCATTGCTCTACAGTACTAGCATCAACCACATCAGTACGTAGCATCAACAGGTTAGTGTTCATCATGAACGTGCTTTTGCAGTCAGTGCAATGTTTACAAATGCGGAGTTGGCAGATGCCCATTTGATGCATGGATTAGCACGGGACATGGAAAGTAAGCGTTTCTGGACACATGTCCACATAAGATATTTTCTTTCTTTGTGTGTGAGGAATGTTTCCTGAAAGTTTGGCCGTACTTTTTTGTAACACCCTGTATAAATGGCGTGAACGGCATCAGATGTTGAGTGATCACTGATGGACACGGAGATGCTGCACACTCATCTGAGACAGCGTTAGCGGCACCTGGCTGAGTTTGAAAGAGGCAACATTGTGAGTCTCCATTTGGGCAGCTAGACAAATCGTGCAGTATCCAGTTTTTTGGAGCATTCGGATATAACAATGGACCGATGTTGGACTGCATGGGAACACGAGGGAAGGCAACGTGGTCAAGTCTCCGGTCGACCACCACAAGGGAGAATCACTGTATTTTGAAGCATTACATCCTAATCCCTTCACATCTGCATCTGCAGATGGCTCTGAGCACTATGGGACTCAACATCTTAGGTCATAAGTCCCCTAGAACTTAGAACTACTTAAACCTAACTAACCTAAGGACATCACACACACCCATGCCCGAGGTAGGATTCGAACATGCGACCGTAGCAGCCCCGCGGTCTACAACAAGTAGTGGACTCCCTGCAAGGTTTTATGTCATAAGGTACCATTGGTTTGGGACTGGCAGCAACCAGACTAGGTGTAGGCTGCCGTTAACACCACAAAAGAAATGACTGCATTTTGAGCGGTGTCATGACTGGGTGAGCATGGACTGCTGGTTTCATGACGTCACATTGTGTTGAGCGATGAATTGCCCCTCTTCGCTAGCTGGGATGAACATCGTCGACGCCGACCGGAGTGACCGAGCGGTTCTAGGCGCTACAGTCTGGAGCGCTCGACCGCTACGGTCGCAGGTTCGAATCCTGCCTCGGGCATGGGTGTGTGTGCTGTCCTTAGGTTAGTTAGGTTTAAGTAGTTCTAGGGGACTGATGACCTCAGATGTTAAGTCCCATAGTGTTCGGAGCCATTTGAACATCTTCGACGAGTGTGACAGCGACCTGGGGAGAGATTCCATTCTTCCAATGGTGTTACTCCTGGCCCCATGATGTGGTGAGCTATCGGGAATGACTTCTAGTTGGAACTTCCCCTTAGAAAACTTTATGAATGACTGATAAACCTCTTACATTATTTGCTTTTCAAACAGCTGAGCAAAACTGAACGTACTCAGACATTTCGCTCTATGTCTATTCTGATCAACACTAAACTGACACACAATATTTTTAGCGCAACGCAATCTGGCTTTCAATAATCCCTACAAAAGAATGGCCCTGACTAACATTAACCTATACCTTTCACAAATCACTTACCTCACAAAAATCTTCGTTGCTCGCACTACTGCAATACAGCGAGCGCCACTACTGCCAGCTAAATAAAAGATTCAAACTACTGAAGGCACTAACTACTGATAAGCATAGTTAGCAAATGAAAGATTTTGATAAAGAACAAACAATATATTTACCTTAATAGTGCTCAAAGGTCATTATATATGGGGTGTTTCAAAAATGACCGGTATATTTGAAATGGCAATATAAACTAAACGAGCAGCGATAGAAATACACCGTTTGTTGCAATATGCTTGGGACAACAGTACATTTTAAGGGCAGACAAACTTTCGAAATTACAGTAGTTCAATTGTCAACAACAGATGGAGCTGCTGTCTGGGAAACTCTATAGTACGATATTTTCCACATATCCACCACGCGTAGCAATAATATGGCGTAGTCTCTGAATGAAATTACCCGAAACCTTTGACAACGTGTCTGGCGGAATGGCTTCACATGCACGTGAGATGTAGTGCTTCAGCTGTTCAATTGTTTCTGGATTCTGGCGGTACACCTGGTATTTCAAGTGTCCCCACAGAAAGAAGTCACAGGGGTTCATGTCTAGCGAATAGGGAGGCCAATCCACGCCGCCTCCTGTATGTTTCGGATAGCCCAAATCAATCACACGATCATCGAAATATTCATTCAGGAAATTGAAGACGTCGGCCGTGCGATGTGGCCGGGCACCATCTTGCATAAATCACGAGGTGTTTGCAGTGTCGTCTAAGGCAGTTTGTACCGCCACAAATTCACGAAGAATGTCCAGATAGCGTGATGCAGTAATCGTTTCGGATCTGAAAAATGGGCCAATGATTCCTTTGGAAGAAATGGCGGCCCAGACCAGTACTTTTTGAGGATGCAGGGACGATGGGACTGCAACATGGAGCTTTTCGGTTCCCCATATGCGCCAGTTCTGTTTATTGACGAAGCCGTCCAGGTAAAAATAAGCTTCGTCAGTAAACCAAATGCTGCCCACATGCATATCGCCGTCATCAATCCTGTGCACTATATCGTTAGCGAATGTCTCTCGTGCAGCAATGGTAGCGGCGCTGAGGGGTTGCCGTGTTTGAATTTTGTATGGATAGAGGTGTAAACTCTGGCGCATGAGACGATACGTGGACGTTGGCGTCATTTGGACCACAGCTGCAACACGGCGAACGGAAACCTGAGGCCACTGTTGGATCACCTGCTGCACTAGCTGCGCGTTGCCCTCTGTGGTTGCCGTACGCGGTCACCCTACCTTTCCAGCACGTTCATCCGTCATGCTCCCAGTCCGTTGAAATTTTTCAAACAGATCCTTTATTGTATCGCTTTTCGGTCCTTTGGTTACATTAAACCTCCGTTGAAAAAATCGTCTTGTTGCACTGCGGTGGAATTCCAACACCAGAAAAATCCTCTGTTCTAAGGAATAAACCATGTTGTCCACAGCACACTTGCACGTTGTGAACAGTACACGCTTACAGCAGAAAGACGACGTACAGAATGGCGCACCCACAGACTGCGTTGTCTTCTATATCTTTCACATCACTTGCAGCGCCATCTGTTGTTGAAAATTGTAACTACTGTAATTTCGAAAGTTTGTCTGTCTGAAAATGTACTGTTGTCCCAAGGATATTGCAACAAACGGTGTATTTCTATCGCTGCTCGTTTAGTTTTTATTGCCGTTTCAAATATACCGGTCATTTTTGAAACACCATATATATATATATATATATATATATATATATATATATATATATATATATATGTTCAGTCCATGATATCCAATATTACAAATTTACTGTCTCTGATGGACACACGTCCAGATCATCCGCTCTCAAAACTCCGCCATTTCTCTCCCCACATCCACCACTGCTGGCGGCTCACCTCCAACTGCGCAACGCTACACGCTGTTAACAGCCAACTGCCCAACACTACAATGGCGAATATTACTCCAACAATGCAAACCAACCATAGCCTTCACACAGCACAGTCAGTGGTTTTCATTTAGAGCGCTACATGGCTTTACCAACATAAAAACCTAAACAGCCTACTTACATGGTCACGGCTGGTAGTGATTGAGAGAACTCTGATGGCACGGTTGTAGTCATGGACACCTTGCGACTTCGTGTGTTTTGGTGTCATTTTTCAACAGCAAATTGCTCTTACAAATTTGGAGTGTGTTTAAGACTGGTGGCTGACGCTTTTTATGTAGAGCGATCAAACCACACACTGTCTTGCTACCCCTGTCATGGTCTGCTGGGAGGAACAATCATGCATCACACATAGAGGACTATCTGTTCAACTCAGCCTAATTGTTTATCAAAGTGTGGCATATTGCACAGAGTGCAGCATAGTGCTGTGTCACAGCAATGTCATTGACATTGCTCGTTTAAATATAGAACAGTTGACATAAAAATAAAATAAAAGCGGTCCATTGAGGTAGATCCAGCTCTGCTCCATTACTACACTAGACCCCTGTCTAAAGTGGCGCCAGCACATCCGAAACGTCAGGAACATTCGTACACATAACACATTAACTGTACTTAGAAGAGTAATTTCCTTAATAGGGAATGGTTTAAAGTCTTTCAGTGTAAGACTGTTCAATACATTGGTTCCTTTTGCCCAAGACTTGTTGGAAAAACATTGTTTGAGATAACCAGCTCCTATTCGGAAGTATCTGAATTTGATGGTATGGCGGAGAACACTGTCCTGGGTGGGGGAGGAGGGGGGGGGGGGATATGTTCCACCTGCTTTAATATAGTGCTTCTGTGTAATACTTACACCGTCTTTGTTGCAGTCGGTGTTACGAATCCCCACGTAGTTTACAGGTGAATAATAAAAACTGAGTGCAGCTTTTCTCTGTCTTGAATATCTGGGAGGTTGACATTTTATCAAAACGTTCGCAAACCGCATCAAAGTGTCTATCAAAATATATCCAAACTGCAATAAACTGTTTCCAGAATGACAGCATGCATCATCACAACTCTCAGGTCCTCCGCCACTACAAGAACCGCCCCATACTAACTTAGCTTTTCTCCAGTACAGGTGACAAAACTTTACAAACGTCACAAATATGTCTATGGAAACGACTTCGAACACAGACCCATACATACAGCACGACAGGTAAAATATCAAACCAGTCATTCTGTGAACTGATGCATTTCCATACATTCCTAAGCACAAATACAGATATCCAGCAGGAACATACCATAACAGAATTTTACTGATTTTGTGCCGCTTTGCTCGCCGGTGTAGCCGAGTGGTTCTTGACGCTTCAGTCTGGAACCGCGCGACTAATACAGTCGCAGGTTCGAATCCTGCCTCAGGCATGGATGTGTGTGATGTCCTTAGGTTTAACTAAGTAGTTCTACGATCTAGGGGACTGATGACCTCAGAAGATAAGTCCCATAGTGCTCAGAGCCATTTGAACCATTTTTTGTGACGTTTTTCCATAGATTCTATATTTGTCCATATGTATATCCACTTCTTGCTTACCAGATATGCTTTGCTATTTCTGTTTATGCCGTCCAATTCCGATACATAGACCCTAACAAGGCCATGGTATCTGCAAAAAATCGCAACAACAGACAAGCACGTAAATGGATTACTGCAGAGAGGTAGGATGTTGATGTTATTCTGCTGTAAACATACACACACATAGCAGAGCACAGTCACGCCATTTTGTGTCTTGGATGCCAAGCAGGGCCTCCTACAACCTGTCTCCCTCACTCCACTGACATCTGAGCTATCGTCGTCGTCATCGGGGCGACAGCGGTGGTTCTTGCAATATCGAACCTAAAATAAAAGCATCTACCTTTCGCATAATACCTCGGGTCACACACAGGTTGGATCCATACTACAAGTTATCCGTGAATTATTGTATACATGGATCCACTCCAACCGCTTCCCTGAAGTATATGCGTGTGGATTCACCTCAACAAATATTTTCGAATACTTAACGCTAGTGGATCCACCGTCTGGGCGAAATCTCAGATCATGTGTGCGGCGGATCAATACTAAACATTATCCATGAAGTATTATGCAGATGGATCCACCCTGGAGTAGTCAGTCACAAACTCGAAGCACCGTTCGCTTGGCTCACTCTGAACGTACCAAGGTCCTTAGTGACAGGCAGGCTAACTCCATGAAATGGTGCCACGTGTAAGGAACTGTTTTAGACAGGCGTGCCCGCAACTTATATGAGAATACGGGGCGCCGCACAACACGAAAATTCAGGAACTAGCTGCATAGGTAGAGGCTACTGAGTATAGACAAATTGAAGGGACGATAAGACAACCGGAGATGATGAACACAACAGAAATCAACTGGGAATCGGACGAGAAACGTAAACATATCGTGTGCTTCTAAAATAGCTGGAGAATTTCGTGCAGTTAAATGAAAATCCGTCGCACGCATAGGGAATCATCCCAGCGACGAATGGGCCTCAAGCGGGGAAATCCTCTGACGTAAGTGGCTGTTGCGTAGATGAAGATGAGATGGGAGATATGGTACTGCGAGAAAAATTTGACAGAGCGCTGAAAGACCTGTATCGAAACAAGGCCCCGGTAAAAAAAGGCGACATTCCGCCATAATAAATGAATACCTTGGAAGAGACAGCCATGACTAAACTCGTCATCTCTTATGTCTGAAGTATGAGACAGGCGAAATACTCTCAGACTTCAAGAAGAATGTAATAATTCCAATTCTAATGAAAGCAATTGCCGACAGGTGTGAACATTATCGAACTATCTGTTTAACAAGGTATGGCTGCAACATACTAACACGAATTGTTTGCAGAAGAAAGGAAAAGCTGGTAGAAGCCCACCTCGGAAAAGATCTGTTTGGATTCCGGAGAAATCTAGGAACACGGAAGGAATACTAACTCTATGATTTTTCTTAAAAGGCAGATTAAGGAAAGGCAATCCTAACTTTATAGCGTTTGTAGCCTGCCGTCGATGTAATTCAATCTGTAAAATGAGCAGGCAGTAAAGGAAGCCAAAGAAAATTTGAAGTAGGAAGGGAACGATCTATTGACATGCGGCTTCAGAAAACATCGCTCTTGTGCAACGCAGCTAGCTCTTTATTCGCACGAAGTAATGGCCGCTATCGACAGGGGATCTCAAGTTGATTCCGTATTTCTAGATTTCCGGAAAGCTTTTGACACCGTTCCTCACAAGCGACTTCTAATCAAGCTGCGGAGCTATGGGGTATCGTCTCAGTTGTGCGACTGGATTCGTGATTTCCTGTCAGGAAGGTCGCAGTTCGTAGTAATAGACGGAAAATCATCGAGTAAAACTGAAGTGATATCAGGTGTTCCCCAGGGAAGCGTCCTGGGACCTCTACTGTTCCTGATCTATATAAATGACCTGGGTGACAATCTGAGCAGTTCTCTTAGGTTGTTCGCAGATGATGCTGTAATTTACCGTCTAGTAAGGTCATCCGAAGACCAGTATCAGCTGCAAAGCGATTTAGAAAAGATTGCTGTATGGTGTGTCAGGTGGCAGTTGACGCTAAATAACGAAAAGTGTGAGATGATCCACATGAGTTCGAAAAGAAATCCGTTGGAATTCGATTACTCGATAAATAGTACAATTCTCAAGGCTGTCAATTCAACTAAGTACCTGGGTGTTAAAATTACGAACAACTTGAGTTGGAAGGACCACATAGATAATATTGTCGGGAAGGCGAGCCAAAGGTTGCGTTTCATTGGCAGGACACTTAGAAGATGTAACAAGTCCACTAAAGAGACAGCTTACACTACACTCGTTCGTCCTCTGTTAGAATATTGCTGCGCGGTGTGGGATCCTTACCAGGTGGGATTGACGGAGGACATCGAGAGGGTGCAAAGAAGGGCAGCTCGTTTTGTATTATCGCGTTATAGGGGAGAGAGTGTGGCAGATATGATACACGAGTTGGGATGGAAGTCATTGCAGCATAGACGTTTTTCGTCGCGGCGAGAGCTTTTTACGAAATTTCAGTCACCAACTTTCTCTTCCGAATGCGAAAATATTTTGTTGAGCCCAACCTACATAGGTAGGAATGATCATCAAAATAAAATAAAAGAAATCAGAGCTCGAACAGAAAGGTTTAGGTGTTCGTTTTTCCCGCTCGCTGTTCGGGAGTGGAATAGTTCAAAATGGTTCAAATGGTTCTAAGCACTATGGGACTTAACATCTGTGGTCATCAGTCCCCTAGAACTTAGAAATACTTAAACCTAACTAACCTAAGGACATCACACACATCCATGCCCGAGGCAGGATTCGAACCTGCGACCGTAGCAGTCGCGCGGTTCCGGACTGAGCGCCTTAACCGCGAGACCACCGCGGCCGGCCAGTGGAATAGTAGAGAGATAGTATGATTGTGGTTCGATGAACCCTCCGCCAAGCACTTAAATGTGAATTGCAGAGTAGTCATGTAGATGTAGATGTAGATGAAAAGTTCAGGCAAAAGAAATAATAACTTTGAGGTTTGTTGATGACATTGTACTTCCGTCAGAGAGAGCAAAAGACTTGGAAGAGCAGTTGAACGGAATGGACAGTGTCTTGAAAAGAGCATATAAGATGAACATCAATAAACGCAAAACGAGGATAATGGAACGAATTAAATCAGGTGACGCTGAGGGAATTAGATTAGGAAAGGAGACACTTAAAATAGTAGATGAGTTTTGTTGTTTTGGCAACAAAATAACTGATGATGGCCGAAGTAGAGAGGATATTAATAAATGTAGACTGCCAATGGCAAGGAAAGATTTTCTGAAGAAGAGAGGTTTGTTAACTTTGAAGATAGTTAAGTATTACGAAATCTTTTCTGGAGGTATTTGCAATGTAGCCACGTATGGTAAGGAAATATGGACGACAAACAGTTTAGACGAGAAGAGAATAGCAGCTTTTGTAATGTAGTGCTACAGGAGTTTACGGAAAATGAGATGGGTAGATACGCAGGATAGAGTAGCATGGAGAGCTGCATGAGACCAGTCTTCGGACTGAAGCCACAACAACAACAACAAGCGACTTGGACAAACAGACTGCTATGGCCCTGCGCCTAGGAATAAGTGTCTCTGAAACGAGAATGCTGGTCGCATGTTTATTTGCCACTGTCCTGAGTACCTATGGACCGAGTTTCAGGACCAGCAGTAGGCGAGACAAAGCGTCGTCCATGTTTCATCACAGAGCATGGTTGTCGGAGGATGGCCCACTCTGTAATGCAGGATAGGCGGCGACCTGTGGTAATCTGATGACAGAGTACAGTACTGGTTAACTGCGATTGCAAAGGGCACAGAATCATCGATATTGGATTTTGGATCAATAAAAACGTGTCACCTGGTAGTGCGAATCACGTTTCTTGACACACGGTGGTGTTCGGATACGCCGTCATCCAGTTGAAGGGCTGCTCCAGACATACATCACGCCACAGATGCAGACAGTTGTGGGTCAGTTTTGTGCTATGGGGGCCTCTCACATGGGCTTCTATAGGAGCTGTGGTAGTAATCGAAGGCACCAGCATAACCGTGCGCTACGACACCATTGTTGCTCACCGCCTGCAACCCTTCATGCTTTAAGTGATCCCGATGGTATGGCATTTTCCAGCAGGATAACTGTTCGTATCACAAGGTCAGAATGGCGCTACACAGATGTGAAGAGGATGAGCTAACCGTGATGTTTGGCCACCAAATTCAGCTGATTTGAACCGAATGGAACACATCTGGGATGCCTCCTGACGCCAGATCCGCTCCTACACACCACCGGCCTGTAATTTATGCAGACAAATCTGGTGCCAAATAGCCCCGCAACTCTGCCAAGAGCTTGTAGAATCCATGCCACGTAGAATCACTGCTGTATCGCGATCCAATGATGAACCAAAACGCCATTAAGAAGGTGGACCAAATGTTTTGGCTCATCAGTGCATGAAGACGTGGAACTCGCGATCTCATTCGGCCCTTACGACGATTCTCGGTGGCAGCCAACATGACGATAATTTATAACTCTTCTTACAGTTCGTCTGGGAGGACTGTTTTACGACCTTTATGGCATCTAATTTTCCAGTTGGGGCTAAGTGGCTACCTAGCTAGAGTGCGGGTGTGTGGATCTAGTGTGCTTTGCTTGTTGTTCCATCGCTACCACTTTGTTCACAGATTGCTACAGAAGGCTCTTTATGTACAAAGCGTGCGTCTTCAGCGTGTCCCATTGCAGACTGACTTGCATTCCAGTTAAGTTCCTATACCACCGATGTGTGAAGCGTATGCATGTTGTGCTGTGAAGTTCTTTAAGAAACAGTTTATGTCTGTTATTTGTAGGATGACGTGGTCAAGAAAATGGCTCTGAGCACTATGGGACTTAACATCTATGGTCAACAGTCCCCTAGAACTTAGAACTACTTAAACCTAAGTAACCTAAGGACAATACACAACACCAAGCCATCACGAGGCAGAGAAAATCCCTGACCCCGCCGGGAATCGAACCCGCGAACCCGAGCGCGGGAAGCGAGAACGCTACCACACGACCACGAGATGCGGGCAATGACGTGGACAGATTTATTAAATGCTGCCTTGGAATATCCGAGACCAACCGTCAGCAGTTATTTCACTAGCAAGATTATGGATCTTTCTTCAAAATAATAAATTATGGACCCCATAAAAAAGGTCACCCCAAAATACAAATATAATTAAAATTGTTCTTCTGAAGTTGGTAGAATCTTAATTGTTTTGTAATCAGACATTTATCATTGGAATATTTCCTGATTGGCTGAAATGTGTTTAAATTAAGGCAGTGTGTCAGAAAGCAAATAAAGAACTACCAATAAACTTCCGTCCAATAACACTTTTACTATCTCAAAATAGATAATATATCAATGACTTCTTAGTTATCGGATTATAGGTAACATGTTGACAATACCACAAGTTGGATTTCTCAGTTGTTCCGATATTTAGACACGATGCGAGACTGGACTAAATTCATTGAACAATAAATTACAGATACCAATATACTCTGTGACGTGTCAAAGGAATTTGACGTTGAAATCATGAAAAATAGGAAATTAAATAAAATAAAAATTAGTGCTAAGTCCTTAATTACTTACACTTTGGTGTTAAGGAAATCATTTTTGAGTCCATATCAGAGGTTCCCTATAACCGCTGGCTCACGTGGAAGGAGCCCTTGCAGCTGGAACGTTTTCACAGGATGGATTTGGACTTGTAACAAAATAAATTTGTATAAATCGTTTCCGATATATTTTCTATCATCATACATAGGATAATTAAAAAATATTCCTACAAAATGATAAAGTGTTGAAGAAAAAGTCATTTTTTTCGTCTAAAACACTAGACAAAAGCGTGCTCCGAGAGTGGACTTCTGAGGGTATCGCAGAACGGCTACGTACGCTGGTAGAGAACTTAATTTATAATGCGGGCACCAAATTCCGATCAAAATCTTATGTACCTTTCTCAAGTATTTCGCGCCGATTTGAAAAATACGGCTTCGAGAAGAAAAGAGTGTGAAGTTTCGGTTTATATTTTATGTAGTTACGTTAAATATACCACTAGTCAGTAGTCCAAGGACTACACAGCATTTCTTCCAGATCAAAAATGAGGTCGTCCTCCATCTTCTTGTAGCCATGGCAGTTCTGCAAGTCTGTTTGGCAGCTTTTGTCATTCGTTGCTCTGCTCGCTAGATAAGCTTTTCGTCGGCTTTTGTGCAGAAGTTATAACAAGCTGCTCCGATCTCAAGTTCGAGCACGTTTCCGTAATGCCTGTTAGGCCGGCTTTGAAATTATATGATGCCACCACACTGACTGCGATGTTGACTATTTTTTCTTGCTGTGAATGGTTGTCATAGACATTTTTTCACAAATCGCTTTATGAGTCGATAACGGAGTATCTGGCGAATTAGGGATGAACACTTCAACAAAGTAGATATCCTAGAAATTATTTCAAGAATTTTTTTTTAATTTTTAAAGAGACCTAAGCCCTCACCCTTAAACTGCAACGATCTTTTGAGAAATGTTCATGTCATATCTCGCTAGCAAGAATCAATGAATGTCAGTAGGAAAAAGTTCTCTATTGGGCTATCGGTCCTCATTCCACTGGGACGTAGATATGTGTGGTTCTCCATAAGGCTTTCGTTTTTCCTCAGTGTTTTAATGACTTTTGATCTATAACACTGGCACATGCTAAGACTGTTTTCTTTTGCTGATGCTGTGAACATTATGATGAACAGCATATACACTCCTGGAAATTAAAATAAGAACACCGTGAATTCATTGTCCCAGGAAGGGGAAACTTTATTGACACATTCCTGGGGTCAGATACATCACATGATCACACTGACAGAACCACAGGCACATAGACACAGGCAACAGAGCATGCACAATGTCGGCACTAGTACAGTGTATATCTACCTTTCGCAGCAATGCAGGCTGCTATTCTCCCATGGAGACGATCGTAGAGATGCTGGATGTAGTCCTGTGGAACGGCTTGCCATGCCATTTCCACCTGGCGCCTCAGTTGGACCAGCGTTCGTGCTGGACGTGCAGACCGCGTGAGACGACGCTTCATCCAGTCCCAAACATGCTCAATGGGGGACAGATCCGGAGATCTTGCTGGCCAGGGTAGTTGACTTACACCTTCTAGAGCACGTTGGGTGGCACGGGATACATGCGGACGTGCATTGTCCTGTTGGAACAGCAAGTTCCCTTGCCAGTCTAGGAATGGTAGGATGATGGGTTCGATGACGGTTTGGATGTACCGTGCACTATTCAGTGTCCCCTCGACGATCACCAGAGGTGTACGGCCAGTGTAGGAGTTCGCTCCCCACACCATGATGCCGGGTGTTGGCCCTGTGTGCCTGGGTCGTATGCAGTCCTGATTGTGGCGCTCACCTGCACGGCGCCAAACACGCATACGACCATCATTGGCACCAAAGCAGAAGCGACTTTCATCGCTGAAGACGACACGTCTCCATTCGTCCCTCCATTCACGCCTGTCGCGACACCACTGGAGGCGGGCTGCACGATGTTGGGGCGTGAGCGGAAAACGGCCTAACGGTGTGCGGGACCGTAGCCCAGCTTCATGGAGACGGTTGCGAATGGTCCTCGCCGATACCCCAGGAGCAACAGTGTCCCTAATTTTCTGGGAAGTGGCGGTGCTGTCCCCTACGGCACTGCGTAGGATCCTACGGTCTTGGCGTGCATCCGTGCGTCGCTGCGGTCCGGTCCCAGGTCGACGGGCACGTGCACCTTCCGCCGACCACTGGCGACAACATCGATGTACTGTGGAGACCTCACGCCCCAGGTGTTGAGCAATTCGGCGGTACGTCCACCCGGCCTCCCGCATGCCCACTATACGCCCTCGCTCAAAGTCCGTCAACTGCACATACGGTTCACGTCCACGCTGTCGCGGCATGCTACCAGTGTTAAAGACTGCGATGGAGCTCCGTATGCCACGGCAAACTGGCTGACACTGACGGCGGCGGTGCACAAATGCTGCGCAGCTAGCGCCATTCGACGGCCAACACCGCGGTTCCTGGTGTGTCCGCTGTGCCGTGCGTGTGATCATTGCTTGTACAGCCCTCTCGCAGTGTCCGGAGCAAGTATGGTGGGTCTGACACACCGGTGTCAATGTGTTCTTTTTTCCATTTCCAGGAGTGTAATTTTATAAAGAGCTGTTACTGAAAGTTTGACTAAATAGTAAAATACGAGGAACAGTCGTTTCATGAAATGGTTTGTAGCCATTTAACTGCCATTAAATTAAAAAAAATCGCTATGTGCAGTTTAGAATCTGAAGGAGGTGCTCACGAGGCTTGTGCGTAAAGTATGAGGTCGTACAGACTCAGAGGTTTATAGTATTACATTCTTCAGAATGCGATTTGATAATTAATTCAGGTGGGAGGGACATGACACAGAAGTCCTGAAGTGCATAAACAATTTTTTTATTTTGTTGTATAACAGTTGTATCAGAGATGGATAATGTAAAAACAAAACGGTAGACATACGTTGATTACCTTCATTCCATAATGTCGTACTGTGTCATGGTTTAGTGCAACTCATCAAGTCAAGTTAAAATTTTCCAAATCCAAAAGTCTATAAAATAAATTACTTAAGTACAAGAACATCTTCCAGATGCCTGTTCAAAGAACTAGATGTACTGAACACTGCTTCCCGGTATATTTATTCCCTAAAACACTGCTGACGTAAAAAAACGGAAGCACGCAGTAGGAGAGAGGGAAACGAAGTGAAACTTCACCAGTTGAGATGCCGTGTCATATTAAAACGGTTCAAGTGGCTCTGAGCACTATGGCACTTAACTTCTGAGGTCATCAGTCCCCTAGAACTTAGAACTACTTAAATCTAACTAACCTAAGGACATCACACACATCCATGCCCGAAGCAGGATTCGAACCTGCGATCGTAGCGGTCGCGTGGTTCCATACTGTAGCGCCTAGAACCGCTGGGCGACCCCAGCCGGCTGAAGTTATTAGAGTGATTGCAATATCGGGTAAAATTTACAAATAACATGACAGTGTAAACCCACTTATAAGTGTGACGATCTACATCTACATGTACTTGGATACTCTGCAAATCGCAGTCATGGGCTGTGCAGCTGGTCCCGGCGGAGGTTCGAGTCTCCCTCGGGCATGCGTGGGTGTGTTTGTCCTTGGGATAATTTAGGTCAAGTAGTGTGTAAGCTTAGAGACTGATGATCTTAGCAGGTAAGTCCCATAAGATTTCACGCACATTTGAAATTATTATTATTATTATTATTATTATTACGTTTTTTTTTTTTTTTTTTTTTTTTTTTTTTTTTTTTTTTTTTTTTTTGCAAATCGCACTTGAGTACCTCATAGAAGGTTCATCGAACCACCTTCGCAACAATTCTCTATTATTCCACTCTCAAACAGTGTGCGGAAAATAAAGAACACCTAAATCTTTCCGTTGGAACTCTGATTTCCCTTATTTTATTATGATGATCGTTTCTCCCTATGCAGGTCGGTGTCCATAAAATATTTTCACATTCTGAAGAGAAAGTTGGTGATTCAAAGTTCGTGAGAAGATACCACCGCAACGAGAAACGCCTTTATTTCAATGATGTCAACCCGAAATCCTGTATCATGTCCGTGACACTCTCTCCCCTACTTCTCGATATTACAAAACGTGCTGCTCTGCTTTAAACTCTCTCGATGTACTCCGTTAATATTCTCTGGCAAGGATCCCACACCTCAAGGCAGTACTCCAGAAGAGGAAGGACAAGTGTAGTGTAGGCAATGTCTTTAGTAGCTGTGTTGCGTCTTCTAAGTGTTCTGCTAATAAAACGCAGTCTTTGGTTCGCCTTTACCCACAACAATTTCTACGTGTTATTTCCAATTAAAGTTGTTCGCAATTGTTATTTCCAAGTATTTAGTTGAATTTATGGCCTTTAGATTTGACTGATTTACCGTGCAACCGAAGTTTAACGAATTCCTTTTAGCACTCGTGGGGATGACCTCATACTTTTCATTATTTAGGGTAAATTGCCAATTTTCGCACCATATAGATATCTCTTCTAAATCGTTTTGCAATTTGTTTTGATCCTCTGATGGCTTTACTAGGCGATAAGCGACAGTATTATCTGCAAACAACCTGAAACGGCTGCTCTAATTGTCTATTGAGTCGTTGATAGAGATAAGAAACAGCAGAAGGCCTATAACAGTTCGGTTTTACTCGACGACTTTCTGTCAATTACTACAGACTGTGACCTCTCTGACAGGAAATCACGAATCCATTCGCAAAACTGAGACTATATTCCATAACAACGCAATTTGATTACAAACCACTTGTGAGGTATAGCGCCAAAAGCCTTCTGGAAATCTAGAAATACGGAATCAGTTTGAAATCTGTTGTCAATAGCACTCAACACATCGCGTGGCTAAAGAGCTAGTTGTGGTTCATAAGAACGATATTTTCTAAATCCTTGTTGACAGTGTATCAACAGACCGTTCTCTTCGAGGTAATTCATAATGTTTGAACAGAATGTATGTTCCAAAATCTTGTTAGATATCGACGTGAATCATATGGGCCTATAATTCAGGGGGTTTTTCGTATTGCCTTTCTTGAATATTGATGTGACGTGTGCAGCTTTCCACTCTTTGGGTAGGGATCTTTCGTCGAGCGAGCAGTTGTACCCTATACGATTGTTAAGTACGGGTCTATGTATCAGCATACTCTGGAAGGAACCCATTCGTATACAGTCTGGACCGAAAGACTTGCTTTTATTAAGTTATTTCACTATTCCGCGGTTATCTAATTGTAAATTACTCATGTTGGCAGCTGGTCTTGATTCGAATTCTGGAATATTTACTTCCTCTTCTTTGGTGAAGGAATTTCGGAAGTCTGTGTTTAGTATTTCCATCGATAGTATTTCCATTGCTATTGGATTTTCTGCCAGGTTTCGAGATAAAGTTTCGTTTTGGAAACTATTATAAGAATCTCGCATTGAAGTCCGCGCTAAATTTAGAGCTTCCGTAAAAGACCACCAATGTTTAAATTTGGCATGTTTTTTCCGTTGTTTCTGCAATAGTGTTCTGACCCGTTTTGTGGACGAAGGGGTTTAGATCTGTCCTTTGTTAATTTATTTGGAGTAAATCTCTCAACTGCTGTCGATACTGTTTCTTTGAATCCAAGCCACATCTGGTCTACACTTACATTGTTAATTTGGAAGGGATGGAGATTGTTTTTCAGGAAAGTGTAAAGATAATTTTTGTATGCTTTTTTGAATAAGTATATTTTTAGTTTATTTTTGAAGGATTTGGGAGTTACTGTATTCAGTCTCGATACGATAACCCTGTGTTCACTAGCTCCTATACCCGTTATTAGCTCAGGATTATTAGTTGCTAAGAGGTCAAGCGTGTTTTCAAAACCTTTACTATTCGAGTGGGCTCATTAACTAACTGCTCGAAACAATAATCAGAGAATGTGTTTAGGACAATTTCAAATGATATTTTATTCATACCTCCGGATTTAAAAATGTATTTTCGCCAAAATATCAAGGGTAAATTGAAGTCACCACCAACTACACTCCTGGAAACTGAAATAAGAACACCGTGAATTCATTGTCCCAGGAAGGGGAAACTTTATTGACACATTCCTGGGGTCAGATACATCACATGATCACACTGACAGAACCACAGGCACATAGACACAGGCAACAGAGCATGCACAATGTCGGCACTAGTACAGTGTATATCCACCTTTCGCAGCAATGCAGGCTGCTATTCTCCCATGGAGACGATCGTAGAGATGCTGGATGTAGTCCTGTGGAACGGCTTGCCATGCCATTTCCACCTGGCGCCTCAGTTGGACCAGCGTTCGTGCTGGACGTGCAGACCGCGTGAGACGATGCTTCATCCAGTCCCAAACATGCTCAATGGGGGACAGATCCGGAGATCTTGCTGGCCAGGGTAGTTAACTTACACCTTCTAGAGCACGTTGGGTGGCACGGGATACATGCGGACGTGCATTGTCCTGTTGGAACAGCAAGTTCCCTTGCCGGTCTAGGAATGGTAGAACGATGGGTTCGATGACGGTTTGGATGTACCGTGCACTATTCAGTGTCCCCTCGACGATCACCAGAGGTGTACGGCCAGTGTAGAAGATCGCTCCCCACACCATGATGCCGGGTGTTGGCCCTGTGTGCCTCGGTCGTATGCAGTCCGGACTGTGGCGCTCACCTGCACGGCGCCAAACACGCATACGACCATCATTGGCACCAAAGCAGAAGCGACTTTCATCGCTGAAGACGACACGTCTCCATTCGTCCCTCCATTCACGCCTGTCGCGACACCACTGGAGGCGGGCTGCACGATGTTGGGGCGTGAGCGGAAAACGGCCTAACGGTGTGCGGGACCGTAGCCCAGCTTCATGGAGACGGTTGCGAATGGTCCTCGCCGATATCCCAGGAGCAACAGTGTCCCTAATTTTCTGGGAAGTGGCGGTGCGGTCCCCTACGGCACTGCGTAGGATCCTACGGTCTTGGCGTGCATCCGTGCGTCGCTGCGGTCCGGTCCCAGGTCGACGGGCACGTGCACCTTCCGCCGACCACTGGCGACAACATCGATGTACTGTGGAGACCTCACGCCCCAGGTGTTGAGCAATTCGGCGGTACGTCCACCCGGCCTCCCGCATGCCCACTATACGCCCTCGCTCAAAGTCCGTCAACTGCACATACGGTTCACGTCCACGCTGTCGCGGCATGCTACCAGTGTTAAAGACTGCGATGGAGCTCCGTATGCCACGGCAAACTGGCTGACACTGACGGCGGCGGTGCACAAATGCTGCGCAGCTAGCGCCATTCGACGGCCAACACCGCGGTTCCTGGTGTGTCCGCTGTGCCGTGCGTGTGATCATTGCTTGTACAGCCCTCTCGCAGTGTCCGGAGCAAGTATGGTGGGTCTGACACACCGGTGTCAATGTGTTCTTTTTTCCATTTCCAGGAGTGTATAACTGTATGAATCTGGTACGTTTTTGAAATTAGGCTCAAGATCTCTTTGAACCTTTCAGCAATTGTGTCATCTGAGCTAGGAGGTCTGTAAAAGGAGTCAATTATTATTTTATTGTGTTTGTGCTCCCTCAGGAAATTGAAGAAACGACTTCAGCGTGTGGCGATCCTCCCTCTGGCGTGGATGCATGCTCTGATTCGTCAGGGAATGGCGTCATAAAGGATGATATCCTCTTTTGAGGCAAACTGGGTCACAACTGTAGTAATTGGTCTTTGGTGCTCTGGATATTGGCAAACATTAACGAAAAGCTCCAAATTTTCCATTATGCTAAGAAAGAAACAAATGAATATTTTTGAAGAAATCAGAATTTGCAGTCGTTTAAACAGTGAGCATGATACAAATATTAATTAGCAAATAGATCTTAAGAACAAATAAGTTCCTTGATAACTTCAGCCACATCCTGCTAAATGAAATTTAAAATTTGATCTCATATCAGCATTTACTTTGATATTTATTTTTATTCTATTTCATGTTTTCGTGTAACATTTTATTTCTAACTATGCGGTGTGTTCAATACGTAATGCAACACTTTTTTCTGAAAGCAGTTTGATTTTGCAATGATACCAGTACACCACGTCATTGCCCATTCTTTTGGCTACAAAACAGTATTTTTCAACATAGTCTCCAATCAATGCGTCGGCCTTACGCAAACTTAAAGGGAGGGCCTGGTATGGCATGGTAACCCTCTACTGCCCGCCCGGTTAGCCGTTCGGTCTAACGCACGGCTTTCCGGGCGGGAAAGAGCGCCTGGTCCCCGGCACGAATACGCCCGGCGGACTTGTGTCGAGGTCCGGTGAGCTGGGCAGTCTGTGGATGGTTTTTAGGTGGTTTTCCATCTGCCCCGTCGAATGCTGGCTGGGCCCCCTTATTCCGCCTCAGTTACACTATGTCGGCAACTGCTGCGCAAACAAGTTCTCCACGTACGCGTACACCACTATTACTCTACCACACAAACATAGGAGTTCGACTCGTCTGGTGTGAGACGTTCCCTAGGGGAGGTCCACCGGGGAACCGAACCGCACAATTAACCTGAAAGAGTAGTTCGGTGAGGGGTGGCGGAGGGGTGAAGTGGGTTGCGGTAGTCGTCGTGGGGTTGTGGACCACTGCGGCTGCGGGACGCAGCCTCTCTGTCGTTTCTGGGCCCCCAGTTAACATACAATACAATACAATACCCTCTAGTGGTCTACTTCGTATCCTACGCCTTGCAGCATCAACAACCTCTCAATCATCCACGTTCTGCTTCCCACGGAGTGCTCCTTCATTGGGCCAAACAGACGAAAGTCGGAAAGTGGGAGATATGGAGTGTAAGGTGGATGAGGAAGAACAGTCAAAGGAAGATTTGTGAGCTCCTCTCGGGCGTGCAGAATTGTGTGAGGCATTGCATTGTCATGGAGAAGAGGTTCGTTTGCATTTTTGTGGTGACTAACACGCTCCTTCAATTTCCTGAGATAGCACAATACACTTCGGAGTTGATCGTTGCATCATGAGCGAGTACAGCAAACAGGATAACGCCTCCAGAGCCCCAGAAGACCGTCTCCGTGACTTTATCTGCTGAGAGTGCGGCTTTGAACGTTTTCTTCGGAGGAGAGGTGGTGTGGCGCCATTTCATAGATTGCCGTTTCCATTTCGAAGTTGTGAACCTGTGTTTCAATATCTGTGATAACAAAAAATTGTCACGGTCGGTCTCGTAACGCGCAAGCAATTCCGCACAGATGGTCGTTATCGTGAGGCAAGGAATCCAGCGGCCGGCCGATATGGCCGAGCGGTTCTAGGCGCTTCAGTCTGGAACCGCACGACCACTACGGTCGCAGGTTCGAATCCTGCCTCGGGCATGGATGTATGTGATGTCGTTGGGTTGGTTAGGTTTAAGTAGTTCTAAGTTCTAGGGGACTGATTTGTACCAAGGAATCGAGTGGACACACGCCTTTGAGTACCCCAGCTGGTGGACGAGTGTGTCAGCACTACCAACAGAAGACGTCCAGTAGAGCAGCGAGGTGTTCGATTGTGATCCTTTGTCCACCTCGAATGAGAGTGTCCGCACGTTCCAACATTGCAGGGCTCAGAGCTGTGTAAGACTGGCCGGCGCGCGGGAAATCGGTAAGGTTTGTGCGACCTTGCTGCGGTGATGACCGACACCTTGCCTACACTTTTGTTCACTACCAGGTCTCCATAGACATTTTGCAGGCGCCTGTGAATATCTTCGATGCTATGGTTTTCTCCCAAAAGAAACTAAGTGAGAGGTCTGTGCTTCGAACGCACCTCCGTCACAGAAGAAATTCTGAAGGTTACATATAGCGCCGAAACCCATCGGAACCTTATGAAACAACAGGGGCTGAAGCGGGAATATTCTACGATGTCTCACAACAAATCCCGTATTTTCTGAACCGAAATTGGCTGAGAAAAAGAATGTGTTGCATTATTTACTGAACACCCCCGTATTTTTAACTTCCCTCAACGACACACTCAAATATATAGTCACAGCATTTGAAATTTTTACTCCATTTATTCTATGCTCTCTGATCAACGTAACATCTTTTTAAATGTCAAGCTGCCAAATCAGCAAGACATCATTTGTGAACCAAAACGAATAGAAAACAGGTTTAAAGACACTGACATTTCAGTATGTAAAACATAGATTTCTATTGCAGGTAAATTTATTTAAAGTACGTTTACGTTCACATCATTACAATTCAATTTGTGGAGTTTTTTTCTTTATTGTATTTCATTCCCCCCCCCCCCCCCCCCAACCGCCACCAGAGGAGATGAGAAGGAGGGGTGTTCGGGCGGGCAGCTGTGTAATATGGTGCTCTGCAGCCTACAGATAAAGTTAAAAACATAATGAGGAGATATAACAATAAAAAGAGGTGATAAAATGGTGACTGTTTAAAACTGGTACATAGCGAAAAAGTTGTGAAGAAAACTTAAAAAAAAACAAAGAGGTCAGTGATGCTTATTAAAAACACTTTGGGAGTAGATAGACACAATTAAAAAACATGTTGAGAATCTGGTTTCTGTTCGCAACACTTTAAAAAGGGAACATTCAACACTGAACACTCACGGGAAACACTGCACCATAGAGTACGAAGGCATCTGGTTATGGAGGGGAGGACGCGGACAGATGAGAAGGGGGGGAAAGGAGGAGAGGAGGGGAAAAGCAAGAAAAAAGAGGGGAGCCGATGGAGGAGAGGGCACAGAAAAAGGGGGGAGCACAGCGGATGTAAGAAAGGAATCGGAAAGAAAAAGGACTAGTCAGGAGAGAATGGAGTCAAGGAGTGGGGAGGTGGAGAAAAAACAGGACGGAAGGGAAGACAGAGCCCAGGAAAAGGACAGAGGGAGGGAGGGGCAGGTGAGGAACATAGTGGATAAGAGGGATAAATGGAGGGAGAGAGGACATCATCCGGGAGTGGGGAGTTGATGCAAGCCACCTCGAGAAAGGAGTTGAAGGATGTAGAGGTAGGGGGTAGGGGGGACACATCGGTAAAGGTGTAGCAGCAGGTGGAGGTTGGAGAGGAGAGGGGCAACCAGGGTATGAGGGGGATCAAGTCAGCGGGAGGTGTAGAGGATGCAAACAGATTGGAGGAAAAGGAGCAGATGGGGGAAAGGAATCAGGTCATAGAGGATCCATGTGGGGGATGGGAGGTGTATATAGAAGATGAGGTGGAGTGCATGGCACTCAAAGGTCTGGAGGGACTTATAGAATTTGGAGGGGGGAGGTATATCCAGGTGGGACTGGCATAACAGAGGATGGGACAGATTAAGGATTTGTAGGTGTGGAGGATGGTAGAGGGTTTCAACCCCCATATCCGGCTAGAGAGGAGTTTAAGGAGATGGAGGTAGTTATGGGCTTTGGACTGGATAGAGCGGAGAAGTGAATAAAAGCGGAGATGAGGGATCCACATGAGGTGATGGTCAGTGGTGAGGGTGGGGGAGAGGTGGGCAGGACGAACGCAGATGGTAAGGGAAAAATCAAGGAGCCAGAAGGAGTGGTACGTCCTATGAAGATTGCCTGGGTCTTGGAAGTATTGATTTTGAGGATCCACTGGTTACACCATGTGGAAGAAAGGTCAAGGTGATTCTTGAGAAAGCATTGGAACTGTTGGAGGGTAGGAGCGAGTGCAAGGAAGGCAGAGTTATCGGCATAGTGCAGGAGATGGACTGGAGGAGGGGGGAAGGGGTTGGGGCATATGTACCGTGTACAGGAGGTAGAGGGGAAGGGAGAGGACAGAGACCTGGGGCACACCCGCTCAGGGGTAGAAGGTGTGTTAATGGGTGTTATGGATGGTAATATAGGAGGGGCAGCGGGAGAGGAAGAAGGCAATCAGATGGGCATAGTTAATAGAAACGGCGTAGGTCTGGAGTCTAAGCAGGAGACTGGGATGCCACACATGGTCATAGGCCTGTTCGAGATCTAGGGAGACAAAAATGGCTGAGGGACAGGAGTTAAGCTGGAGGGAGAGATTCATGGAGGTAATATAAAATATTTTATATCACCTGAGAATGGCGTAGAAGCTGAAAACTATTTGTGAACAAATAAAATTAATACAGCAAAAGCGGAAAATGCCACCTTCTGTTAATCGTTCCCGTAAATGTTTCCCAATTTTCAGGCAAAATTTCAATTGTAGGTAGTGCAGGAAGTAGACGTAAATACATTTGGAAGGATACGGGGAAAATGGAGTTGGCGTACAAAGGACGTTACTACCAAAACACACGTGCGCCCCACCTTAGAATATTGCTCAACTGTGTGGCACCCTGATCAGTCAGAAAATTACGACCACCTACCTAATACCCAGTATTTCCACCTCTGACACGGATAACAGCGACGACGCTTTGTGGCATGGAAAGCAATGGGCCCTTGGTAGTTTGCTGGAGGGAACAGGCATCGCATCTGTTCACACAAGTCACCCAGAGGGAGACGATGAGATCTGATGCTACGTTCAGTCACATCACAGATGTGTTGGTTGGGGTTTAGATCTGATGAGATGGGGGGGGCCAGCTTATCAACGGAAGCTCGCCACTGTGTTCCTCGAACAATCAATCTATCACACTCCTGGCCTTGTGACATGACGCATTATCTAGTTGAACTTTATCGTCATGAAAGGTTGTACGTGGTCTACAACCAGTGTACGATACTCCTTCGCCGTGATTGTGCCTTGGACGAGCTCCACTGGACCTATGGATGCCCTTGTGAATGTTCCTCATAGAATAACGGAGCCGCTGCCAACTTGTCTGTGTCCCCCTGTACAGGTGTTAAGGAGCTGTTCGCCTGGAAGACGACGGATTCGCGCACTTCCATCGGCGTGGTGAAGAAGGTATCGGGATCCATCAGACCACGCAACGCTCTGCCAATGTCGAGTGCCGATGGTCACGTGCGCATTTCAGTCATAGTTGCCAATGACATGGTGTTATCATTGGCACAAGCATCGGTCGTCGGCTGCGGAGGTCCATCGTTAGGAGTGCTCGGCGCACTGTATGTTCAGACACACTTGAACTCAGTCCAGCATTAAAGTCTAATATTAGTTCCGCCACAGTTCGCCGCCTGTCCTGTTTTACCAGCCTGCACAGCCTACGATGTCCGACATCCGTAAAGAGGGGTGGCCGCCCAACACCACTATGTCTGGACGAGGTTTCTCCTTGGCTTAACCATGTGTTGAAGACACTCTCCACAGCACTCCTCGAACAGTCAACAGGTGGTGATGTTTCCGAAATTCTCGTGCCGAGCCTCCGGGCCATCATATCTGGCCTCTGTCAAACTCAGAAAGATCGCGTGCCTTCCCCATTCTACACATGGATGGCACGCTCACTGATACTACATGTACGGTGCGTGTCTCTGACTAGCAGTCATTCCTCGCCAGGTGACGCTGCTACGGCCTGGACGGGCTTATGCTGATAGTAGGTCGGTAGTCATAATGTTATGTCTGATCACTGTAGGAAGTATACAAAGAAGGGCAGCACGAATGGTCACAAATACTGCTGGATTTACGGGAGAGTGTCACGGAAATGCTGTAACACCTGAACTATCAGACGCTTGAAGATAGACGCCAATTATCCCACGATGGTCTGCTTACAAAGTTCCAAGAAACAATATCAAGTGAATAGTCTAGGAAAATGCTACTACCTGCTGTATGTTGCTTATGTAGGGAGTTTGGACAGAGGCATTTCAGTTCATTCTTTACAGGCTACTTGGGTGGAAGAAACGAGAAGAAGATCTAATGTGTGATACGATAAGACGCACCCTTCGTCGTGTATTTCACAGTGATTTAAAGAGCATGTATGTAGATGTAAAATATGACTTTCCTCCTGCAAAACAGGCATTGCAAAAATCACCACGAGTGCAATGCTAACATCTGGTCAAATAACGATATTTCGCAAACTGAACGAGATGTTAAAGATATGGCACAGTTTGATTATTCTGGAGGATGGTGCAAATAGCGCTGACAGTGGCACATCGCTAGGACACTTCATTGCTAGAGAAAACAGATCTCGCGCATTGTGTTTTTAGGAAAACACTATCAAAATTTACAGCACATATTGGTTAAATAAATTTATTTCTGTCTATAGATTTTGTTTTAGTATGGCTCTCATAATTATTTCTGAAGAGCAGCTGAGTTACTGAAAATTGTTTGTATTTTGCAGTTACATTTCTGGCATATCATTGCTGGCAATACCAGCGGAAATGTATGTTTACGGAACACAGTACTGGGTAGCGGTGATTAGCGACATACTCGCCAGCTTGACAATGGCATTCATTTACCTGCCAGTGTTTTATCAACTGAAGATAGTTTCCTCGTATGAGGTGAGCAACCCTGTAGTGTTCTCATAACAAATATCTCTTGTAAGTCTATAGTCAAGGAAATGCTTATACCAGTTGAAAAATGCTCTTTGTAAACCAATTACGTTACGTTTTGTATTGTTCCAGTACCTGGAACTACGATTCAGTAGACCAGTCAGACTATTTGGCTCCGTTGTCTTCCTCATTAAAATGGTAAGTTCCAAAGTAAAACAAAAATTAAATGACAGAATAGTGCACCACTAACATGTGGAGTCCACACTAAACGTATAATACGACGGTGAGTCAGATGAAAACCTTAAATTTGTAATAACAAATCGAAATTTAGCTCTGTTGTCTTGTAAGTTGGTAAGCGTGTAACAAACATCGTACAGAATGGCTTGTAGGTGGCAGCATAGTGCATGCCGTCGCAGTATCAGTAAAAAGATGGCCGCCCCACTTGCGACTTGCACTAGGGAAGAACAGCGTTCTGTTATTCGGTTTTTGCGTAATGAAGGTGTGAAACCTATTGAAATTCATCGACAGATGAAAGTTCACTACGGTGCTGCATGTTTGTCACAGCAGCAAGTGTACGAATGGAGTAGGAAGTTCGCAAATGGTGTGACTTCAGTGGAAGATGCTCCTCGTCCAGGTCAGGCACAACGAGTTGTGACTCAACAGAACATTGCAGCAGTTGAAGCCATAGTGAAGGAAAACCGCCGAGTGACACTGAATGACATTGCAGCACGTTTACAGATTACTCATGGGTCAGTCCACCACATTGTGCATGTTGTGCTCCAGTTTCACAGTGTCTGCAAGATGGGTGACACGGCAGCTGACACCTGAAATGAGAGGACGACGTGTTGATGCTTGTGAAGAACTTCTTCGGCGCTTTGAACGAGAAGGTGATGGCTTTCTTGCAAGAATCATTACTGGGGACGAAACCTGGGTTCACTTACACCAACCGGAAAAGAAGAGGGCGAGCAAGGAATGGCGCCATTCCTCATCACCAAAACCAAAGAAGTTTCGAACAGAACCATCAGCAGGGAAGTTTATGCTGACTCTCTTTTGGGACGAAAAAGGCGTCATTTTGGAGCATTACCTGCCTAGAGGGACCACTGTCACCAGTGCATCATACATATATCTCCTAAAAATCATCTGCAGCCTGCAATCAAATAAAAAAAGTGACGTCGGTTGCTGTCAGCAGGTGTCCTTTTGCAACATGACAATGCAAGGCCCCACACTGCCCGTGCAACACTTGAAACAATCACAGACCTGCATTTTGAGTGTCTTCGTCATCCACAATACTCACCAGACTTTGTCCCAAGTGATTTCCATACGTTTGGACCACTCAAACACGCAACGGCAGGAAAGAAGTTCCATTCTGATGAAGAGGTACGCCACGCGGTGCATGAGTGGTTGCGTGGACTACCAAAACAATTTTTTTCTAAAGGAATTTATGCACTTTGTAAGCGCTGGAGGATTTGCATTAAGCGTGGGGGAGATTATGTTGAAAAGTGATACAGCTTTGTACCACTTTTGCACAATAAATAATATTTTAAAAAATATTTAACGTTTTCATTTGACTCATCCTCGTAATATAAAATGTTACAACTTGAGAAGTAGTTGAGACATTAGTTGTCAGTATGTTTCTATAAGTAATGTAATTAATAATGATTTTTTTACACACCTAATATACCTCGATATGTACAACATTAGCTCTGCGGCATACATCTAATCTCTATTGTACTTCTTCCCAAGTGTTTTGCAACGTTGCAGCCGTAATATTTGCGATAGCAGCACGAATGCGATGGCGCAGATCTGGTAGTTTAAGAACTGGTGTCTACTACGCTTGATATTTGATAAATCCCCACAGAAAAAAATGAAGTGGCATAATGTCTGGACTTCTAGTGGGCCACTCTGATTCCAGCAATATGGGATCTCATGATTCGAGAAATCCCTCTCAAAGTTTGCAAAATAGCATGGTATGCCATATTGTTGAAAGATGACGCCACGAGGAAGTTGCGGCACAACATATAACACCAGCATGTCTATGTACGTTTAACTGTAGGTTCCGCAAAGAATGAGTTGCTGCATACCGAAAAATTTCGGCACGTGAATTGCAAATTTTTGAAGTTTTTTTCCAGTAGCGGCCAGGCAAGGGAGACCAGCTCGACGATGTGCCAATCAAGTAACCAACTGGACAGTATTGTTGACATTAGGTGGAAACACTTTGGTGCAGTGTACCGCTAATGCTGCAACATAATGTGACCGATAGTGGAGTAACGTAACTCGGTGCACATATATGTTACCGAGCAACTCACACGATATAAATTTAGCCAGGCCTAGCGACCTATGCTCAATGCAGAGCGACAGCTGACAGGACAAGTAATATGATAAACTCGCTTGCTCCACCCCCCTCCTCCCCCACATTCCTCCCCAGTAGTATTACGTCAGAAGTGTAGCCACAAGGGTATAAACAATCGAGCTTAGGAGGTTAAGTCATTCAGTCGTGCCAGTGTTCTGTCTGGGCATTTGAGTTTCTGAGAAACCACGGCTAATACAGGGTGATTAAGATCCTCCGGCTGCCAGCCTACAGAATAGCTCAAGACGTCCCAGCTCAAGGCTCCCCATATCTGTGGCCTAGCGGCTGTGGGACTTTGGAAACTTCAACGATATGCGGATATGATGTGTGGTCAGCGGGCGCCCTCTGGGGGACTTCAGCCAATGGACTTTTACCTGTCTACGATCCGGTTGGGGGAGGCGCGCCGTCATGGCCTCCTAGCCACCAAGACGTTATCGGCCACCGTCCTTGTAGACACTTGTGTGGGGTAGGAGTTGGGGGGAGGAGGTCGTGGGTAACTGGGGCATTGCTGTTTGGCATCAAGCAACTGCTGCCAGCTATCACACCCAAGCACACAACATGGGGACCACGAGTACATGTAGGGGTGGCTAGCTGGCACAACTCTGTAGGACCTGGTTGGACTGTGCTCATTCCTAACCGCTGGCGGCACATCGGCACTGCGGTAGCTGCCAGCCACGACTCAGGGCAGTGCCGGCCGCGGTGGTCTAGCGGTTCTAGGCGCTCAGTCCGGAGCCGCGCGACTGCTACGGTCGCAGGTTCGAATCCTGCCTCGGGCATGGATGTGTGTGATGTCCTTAGGTTAGTTAGGTTTAAGTAGTTCTAAGTTCTAGGAGACTTATGACCTCAGCAGTTGAGTCCCATAGTGCTCAGAGCCATTTGAACCATTTGAACTCAGGGCAGCGGACGTAATTGGCGTCATCAGAACGTCGGTACATTCCTGAATCGGCTACGTTTCTATGCACGCAGAGCAGCCCCGAGGTCAGCCAGCATGCTCTATAAGGCTGATTGAATAAACATCTGTAAATAATATCTCGTACTACCATTGTTTAACTGCATGCCCTGGCGCTAATCTCTCATGTCCCTCGCCATTTCTCTCACCCACCCTGATGTGTAAAAACCTGGAATAGATTGGGTCATTACACTTGGTGTGAGGAAGTGGTCGTTACACTTCCCGACACGCCATGTTTTGATAAGAAGTGTTCGTCCAATGTCCAAACGCTACTGTTTGGTGAGAAAAGTAATTGTTGGGTAACCCTCGACATCCAGACACTCTGGTTTGGTGTCGAGTAGTAAGATTGGGTTCTTTGTCAATTATGTATAAACAGTGGTACTTGCCATACCTCCAGCTGAGCAGTATCGGCTCAGCACAATGTGATGCCGTTAGTCTCACTTTGTTTATGTTTTATTCAGCATCTGTTTTCAATTATTACGAGGGTTGCCCAGAAAGTAATGCATCGCCTTTTGTTCTTCAACAATTCTTTATTGAACTTAATGAGAATTACACACACAAAAGATTAGTGTTTTACCTACACACCCTAATTTTCGTGAAATCTCCATCCCGTTCTATGGCTTTCCTCCAGGACGAAACAAGGGTGTGTATGCCCTGTCGGTACCAATCTTTGTCATGGTGGCGGGGCCAGTGCTCCATTGTGTGAACTTCCTTTGCTGGTTGACAGAGGCAGCGCCAACTGTCGAACCATAAAGTGTCTGTCCTCGTAAATGACATCAGCTCGCCTCAACATGCCAGGCGCGACAGCCGTGGATGGTCTCCCCGACCGCTGCAAATCGCGGAGCTCCGGCGAAGCGCTTTCTGATGACCTCACCCTCCGTGCCCAGCGACTAACTGTACTTCTGTCGACAGCAGATGCTCCGCAGACTTTGCACAAGCGTTTGTGAATATTTCCCACAGTTTCTTTGGCTGCGGTGAGAAATTCAATGAGGACACGTTGCTTGTAACGTACATCACCTACAGATGCCATTTTGAAAGTGTCCTGCAGCTAATCTACCTGCCGGAAGTGACGTAAACCTGCCGCACTCGCTCAGGAAACTTCAAATAATACATACATAACGTTTCGTATTCGTAGTATAGTTTTCGGCTAAGAAAAAAAATGCGGTGCATAACTTTCTGGCAACCCTCTTAGATTTAATTTGTGAGTACTGAATAGGTTATTCTGAAGGTTACGTTTCCAAAGCCGCATGAACTCAGGGACTTATCATTGTTTAAGGGTGATGGTACACCTGACAATTTAGTACCAGTAAGGTGTCAGTCATGCAGGCAGTAATTGGCCTATGGTAAGGCTGTAGCTAGTACATGTTTTACTTGTAGACGTGTTCGTCATTTGGTTCAGGATTATTCAAGTGTGGATGGGCGATGAGCTTCCAGAAAAAGTAATTTATAAAGATTCTTGAGTTTTGAGCGTATTAATTAGTTATTTGGTGTTAATTACAGTAAGAGGTGCAGTACACAAAATGGTAGAAAACGTGCTACTGCTACTACTACAGTGTCTGCTGTTGCTCCAACAGAGTAGTTCGTGTGTTAACAAATGAAAATTCGTGCCAGAAGCTGGCTCATCAGGAACTCCTTTGTAGAGCTGAAGCTTTGGAAGCCATTCAGGTCCAATGACCGGCTGAGTCAGGGGAAAAAAGGCAGAATTTGGGATAGCTCCTTCTCCTTTTGATCCGGCTGTAGCCACACTTATCAGTCCCTTTTAGAGGAAAGAAAGGGAAGACGTGTCGACGTTCATACAATTGATTCCCCTGGATGGGCAGTGGATCCACCTTGTTCAATGCGGATGCACAAGTACGCCCGACCTGCTGCGGGAATCTCTGAGTAGTGAGCATGGAGGAAATGAACAGGGACTGCGGATAGGTGGTGCTCGGTGGGAGTGTGGGTAGACCAAGAGGTATGTCGAGACAGTCCATACAGTTGCGACAAGACTGTGTCCCGGATGGCGCATTGGTCAGTGCATCTACCTAGTAAGCAGGCGATCCTGGATTCGAATACCAGTCCAGTATACATTTTCACTCGTCGCCGATGATTCCGCGTAATTCCTCTAAGCAACTGGCATCAGTAATCCTTTTCCTTTCTCCCCACCTCCCCTCCATCTTAAATTTACTTTTGTTTTTGGTCATCAGTCTTCTGACTGGTTTGATGCGGCCCGTCACGAATTCCTCTCCTGTGCTAACCTCTTCATATCAGAGTAGCACTTGCAACCTATATCCTCTATTATTTGCTGGATGTATTCCAATCTTCCAATCTCTGTCTTCCTCTGCAGTTTTTACCCTCTAAAGCTTCCTCTAGTACCATGGAAGTCATTCCCTAGTGTCTTAACAGGTGTCATATCATCCTGTCCCTTCGCCTTATTAGTGTTTTCCACATGTTCCTATCCTCTCCGATTCTACGCAGAACCTCCTCATTCCTTACCTTATCAGTCCACAAAATTTCCAACATTAGTCTGTAGCTCCACATCTCAAATGCTTCGACTCTCTTCTGTTCCGGTTTTCTCACAGTTGATGTATCACTACCATGCAATGCTGTACTCCAAACGTACATTCTCAGAAATTTCTTCCTCAAATTAAGTTTGATATTTGATATTAGTAGGCTTCTCTTGGGCAGGAATGCCCATTTTATCATTGCTAGTCTGCTTTTGATGTCCTCCTTGCTCCTTCAGTCATTGGTTATTTTACTGCCTAGGTAGCAGAATTCCTTAACTTCATCTACTTCGTGACCATAAATCCTGATGTTAAGTTTCTCACTGTTCTCATTTCTACTACTCCTCATTACTTTCGTCTTTCTTCGATTTACTCTCAATCCATACTCTGTAGTCATTAGACTCTTCATTCCGTTCAGCAGGTCATGTAATTCTTCTTCAGTTTCACCTGACCCCGCCGGGAATCTAACCTGGGACTGGGTGCTCGAAAAGCGAGAACGCGTCCGCGAGGCCACAAGCTGCCGGCTCGTGAAGTTGAGGAAACAACCAATATTGCACAGTGTTCATGTATAACATTCCTTTCACAATTTCCTCTGCAAAAAAGAAAGGTCCATAAACTTTGTGGACAACAGAAATAGTACAAAACACGTTCAGTTTCGGCGAGTCTCTTTCATGTTCAACGACGATGCCAGGATTTGGAATTCTTACATTATTATGGTTTACTTTATTCGATAGATGAAACGTTTGTCAGGATTTGTGTAATTCGAACTGATCAACTTAAGAATGCTTGATTAATCCGACATCAAAGGATTACATTCAACAAGAAACTTTTTATTCAGTGAGAGCAGGAGTATAATTTACATGTAACCTAGAGTGACAGTATAGTAAAACGTAAAAACACGGAACATAAAAGGCACAGAACTAAACATCGTACATGGAGAAGGCATGCAAGAAAGAAGAAAATCCTCCTGGAGGCCACAAACGTACCTCTTTCAAGCCGCGATTCACTTATTACAATGTTTACACAGTGCCTCTGGTGGCTGGCGTGGAACTACTTTGACAGCCGTGCTTCAGCTGTTATGCCGTGCGACACTGCACTGTACATGTAGTATATGAACACCTAACTGCCACGCGGGATGGCCGGGCGGTCTCAGGCGCCTTGTCACAGTTCGCGGGACTTCCCCCGTCGGAGGTTCGAGTCCTCCCTCGGGTATGGGTGTATGTGTTGTCCTTAGCGCAAGTTAGTTTAAGTTAGATTAAGTAGTGTGTAAGTCTAGGTACCGATGACCTCAGCAGTTTGGTCCCATAGGAATTTACCACAAATTTCCAAATTTTCCAACACCTGACTCCTCCATACTAATGTGTAACAGCTGTCATGTCAGAGGCTATATCAGTCCCCTCAGTGGAAATGGAGTGCCGATATCAACAATGACGTCTCTTGAAAAATTTACACAGGCTTGACACTGTTCAGAGAAACAGTCACTGACTTGTCATTCATCAATCATCTGCATACTTCTCCATAACACATGGTACTGCCCACCACACAAAACATGTAATGGTGGTTTTACGCCGTTGGTGCGGGGCATGATAAGAGAGCACTGATGCCAGCCCTGATGCATGTAACAAGGTGGTGTGCCATGACGTGAAGCCTTCGGAGGACAGATCTGTGTGATGCGATTCTGTAGATAAGGCATAAGAAATCTGGCTGGTCTTGCGCGGAAGTTAGCAATGTATCGTCGTCAACGAATTCGCCAGGCAAATGGAATATCTCTCTGTAGACCAACTCTGCGGTTGAAGAATCGATGTCGGGTTTATAAGTCCAAGCAGAACCACTGGAAGAGCCAAAGTCTGTGTGTTGTTAAAGTACTTCAGCGCTGCCCTCAGGAAGCGATATCAGCGCTCGACAGTGCCATTGCTAATGGGGTGGTAACTAGTGGTCTTGTGATGGACATACCCAAAAAACTTGGCAAGCTGCGCAAACACGTCTGACTCAAACTGCCATCGCCGCGCGGGATAGCGGAGCGGTCTAGGGCGCTGCAGTCATGGACTGTGCGGCTGGTCTTGGCGGAGGTTCGCGTCCTCCCTCGGGCATGGGTGTGTGTGTTTGTCCTTAGGATAATTTATGTTAAGTAGTGTGTACACTTAGGGACTGATGACCTTAGCAGTTAAGTCTCATAAAATTTCACACACATTTGAACATTTTTTTCAAACTGCCCTCCGTGGTAGGCAGTGATATGCTGCAGGCACCTTAACGTCGCTAACCACACTGATGCAAAGGTAGAGGTTACTGCCTCTGGACGGCAGCTAAAACGATCGATCATTGTGAAAGGTAGCATTGACCATTCGATGGAGGAAGAATTCAGATGAAATGTGCAATTGTACCTGGAAAGTCACTGATTGGGGTGTGTACATGGTGAGACACTTGACACCTTTGTCATTGCGAACATGTCCTTATCCATTCTCGACAGTCCTCTTCTATGCCTGGCCACGCAAAACATAGGGACATGAGTTAAAAGGTGGGACGTATTCCTGAATGCCACAAGTTATGCATACTGTCGAAGGCTTGCCTTCTGAATGCATCTACCTTGGGTAGGAACACATAAGGTACTATCTGTAATTAGTGAGTCAGAATGTTTACAGAAAATTAGCTGCAGTTTACTAACAGTGCTGTCCACAATTTTGGCGGTGAAGCTACTGAAATCACAGTGCAAAAAGCAATTTTGTATGTGAAAAACGCATCGCCCTTAGAAAAATTTCCCTAGGCTGGGATCAAATACTTGAAAGTCAGTTAATACACTGTATTAATAAAGTTACTGAATTTAATAATGTTTTAATAAAGATTCTTGCTTTTATTAGTTAATTATCAGTATCAGCAGATTCTGACTCGGTGGATGAATTCGTTGAACAGATGCTTAACTCGAGTTGATTTGCTGCTCTTACTGTGGAAAAGAAAAAAATTCAAAAATCTGGCATAACAACGACTGATGGAAGTGGACGAAGTGCTTACATTAATTCGTGCCACGTATGATTTTTGAGTTTCAACGTAAATTATTTCTGTGTTGAAGTCATTCGAGTAGTGAAACAATCCATGGTACAACTGAACTAAACTGGCACATGTTAGCCGCTAAGAATCAATTACACATTAACAAATAAGATCGGCACTTAGGAAGCGACGAAACACTCAGCAAAACTGTCATACAACAGTGGACCCGCACAGGCATTATATACATTTTGGTACAATTAATGAAACACAATGAATTTTAATACATATTAGAATAGAAAATAAAACAGTATAAATCGTAAAATAAAATGACATTACGCAGTAGAGCCTAATGAATGTCACACAACCGTCTCATTCACAATGAAAATAGATATGTAAATACGGCAATACATATTGCATTTTAGTGAATTACGTGAATAATAACGAATATAACTTCTTCCTAGCATGTTTGCTAGCTTTAACAAAAATGTACTTCATTTCAGTAACAAAAGTCTGGAAGTTTCCTGAAATACCGTAGTTTGTTTGCATTATTTGCAAATTCTTGTTCCTGTTAGTTACAATAGCCGCATGTCACACAGACAGACACTGTAGCACCACATTTCGAAAGCTTCTATTCTCTTTTTGTCCAAACTATTTATCGTCCATGTTTCACTTCCATACATGGCTACACTCCATACAAATACTTTCAGAAACGACTTCCTGACATTTAAATCTATACTCGATGTTAACAAATTCTCTTCTTCAGAAACGCTTTCCTCCCCATTGCCAGTCTACATTTTATATCCTCTCTACTTCGACCATCATCAGTTATTTTGCTCCCCAAATAGCAAAACTCCTTTGCTACTTTAAGTGTCTCATTTCCTAGTCTAATTGCCTCAGCATCACCCGACTTAATTCGACTACATTCCATTATTCTCGTTTTGCTTTTGTTGATGTTCATCTTATATCCTCCTTTCAAGACAGTGTCCATTCCGTTCAACAGCTCTTCCAAGTCCTTTGCTGTCTCTGACAGAATTACAATGTCATCGGCGAACCTCAAAGATTTTTATTTCTTCTCCGTGGATTTTAATACCTTCTCCGAACTTTTGTTTCCTTTACTGCTTGCTCAATATACAGATTGAATAACATCGGGGTGAGGCTGCAACCCTGTCTTACTCCCTACCCAACCACTGCTTCCCTTTCATGTCCCTCGAAAGACAGTATTCCAATCAACATTGTCGAAAGCTTTCTCTAAGTCTACAAATGCTAGAAGCGTAGGTTTGCCTTTCCGTAATCTTTCTTCTAAGATAAGTCGTAAGGCCAGTATTGCCTCACGTGTTCCAGTATTTCTACGGAATCCAAACTGATCTTCCCCGAGGTCGGTTGCTACTAGTTTTTCCATTCGTCTGCAAAGAATTCGTGTTACTATTTTGCAGCTGTGGCTTATTAAACTAATTGTTTGGTAATTTTCACATCTGTCAACACCTGCTTTCTTTGGTATTGGAATTATTATATTCTTCTTGAAGTCTGTGGGTATTTCGCCTGTTTCATACATCTTGCTCACCAGATGGTACAGTTTTGTCAGGACTGGCTCTCCCAAGGCCATAAGTAGTTCCAATGGAATGTTGTCTACTCCGGGGGCCTTGTTTCGACTCAGGTCTTTCACTGCTCTGTCATACTCTTCACGCAGTATCGTATCTCCCATTTCATCTTCATCTACATCCTCTTCCATTTCCATAATATTGTCCTCAAGTACATCGCCCTTGTATAGACCCTCTATATATTCCTTCCACCTTTCTGCTTTCCCTTCTTTGCTTAGAACTGGGTTTCCATCTCAGCTCATGATATTCATACAAGTGCTTCTCTTTTCTCCAAAGGTCTCTTTAATTTTCCTGTAGGCAGTATCTATCTTACCCCTAGTGAGATAAGCCTCTACATCCTTACATTTGTCCTCTAGCCATCCCTGCTTAGCCATTTCGCACTTCCTGTCGATCTCATTTTTGAGACGTTTGTATTCCTTTTTGCCTGCTTCATTTACTGCATTTTTATATTTTATCCTTTCACCAATTAAATTCAATATTTCTTCTGTTACCCAAGGATTTCTACTAGCCCTCGACTTTTTACCTACTTGATCCTCTGCTACCTTCACTTCTTCATCCCTCAAAGTTACCCATTCTTCTTCTACTGTATTTCTTTCCCCCATTTCTGTCAATTGTTCCCTTATGCTCTCCCTGAAACTCTGTACAACCTCTGGTTCTTTCAGTTTATCCAGGTCGCATCTCCTTAAATTTCCAACTTTTTGCAGTTTCTTCAGTTTTAATCTACAGGTCATAACCAATAGATTGTGGTCAGAGTCCACATCTGTCCCTGGAAATGTCTTACAATTTAAAACCTGGTTCCTAAATCTCTGTCTTACCAATATATAATCTATCTGATACCTTTTAGTATCTCCAGAGTTCTTCCATGTATACAACCTCCTTTCATGATTCTGAAACCAAGTGTTAGCTATGATTAAGTTGTGCTCTGTGCAAAATTCTACCAGGTGGCTTCCTCTTTCATTTCTTACCCCCAATCCATTGTCACTTACTACGTTTCCTTCTCTCCCTTTTCCTACACTCGAATTCCAGTCACCCATGACTAATAAATTTTTGTCACCCTTCACTATCTGAATAATTTCTTTTATTTCATCATACATTTCTCCAATTTCTTTGTCATCTGCAGAGCTAGTTGGCATATAAACTTGTACTACTGTAGTAGGTATGGGCTTCGTATCTATCTTGGCCACAATAATGCGTTCACTATGCTGTTTGTAGTAGCTTACCCACATTCCTATTTTACTATTCATTATTAAACCTACTCCTGCATTACCCCTATTTGATTTTGTGTTTATAGCCGTGTAGTCACCTGACCAGAGGTTTTGTTCCTCCTGCCTCCTGCCCGATTAAGGGATCTTAAATTCCAGGGTCCAATCCGTAGAACACCAGTTTTCTTTCTCCTGATAACGGCATCCTCTTGAGTAGTCCCCGGCCGGAGATCCGAATGAGGGACTATTTTACCTCCAGAATATTTTACCCAAGAGGATGCCATCATCATTTAATCATACAGTAAAGCTGCATGCCCTCGGGAAAAATTACGGCCGTAGTTTCCCCTTGCTTTCAGCTGTTCGCAGTACCAGCACAGCAAGGCCGTTTAGGTTATTGTTACAAGGCCAGATCAGTCAATCATCCAGACTGTTGCCCCTGCAACTACTCAAAAGGCTGCTGCCCCTCTTCAGGAACCACACGTTTGTCTGGCCTCTCAACAGATACCCCTCCGTTGTGGCTGTACCTACGGTACGGCTATCTGTATCGTTGAGGCACGCAAGCCTCCCCACCAACGACAAGGTCCATGGTTCAGGGGGGGGGGGGGGGGGGGTATAAGGTTACTTTGCTTTAAAGAGATTGCTTCACACGGTTTCTTCTGTCTGTTAACGTAAAACTTGACTCGTTCCATGTCCCTTGAGGGACTCTCAGTAATGACGGGATTTATGGAACATGGTGTGTGAGTGACTGAATGGATGGATGAATGAATGAATCAATGAATGAATGTCGTTGATGGTCGTTACTCACCAGCCTTTGTTACTTTTTTAGTACCGTAGTTATGCGTTGGTGGAACACTGATCAGAAAAGAATTTGTTGTTCATTGGGTGTCACATATTTCTATAGAATAAAACTGGACATGGAAGGGCTAGGAGTGGATGGTATGAGATAAGAATAGCAGAAATAAGGCAATGGTGTGTTGATTTGTGAAGGGGATAATTGAAGGGAAATGTGATTATATAATGTAATTACTGTGCAAGGGGTATCAATGTGTGAAAGTCAAGAGCTGACATTATGAGGTTTTGTACCGTAGTTGTTGTTCAATGATGTAGAATCTATAGAGATGTTCTATGTTATATTGACAGTGTTCACATTATGCGTAGTATGGAAGCTAAAAAGGCTTCCTCTTGGGAAGACAAATATGGCTCTTGTTATATTTTTTGAGATTTTTCTTCTTAATGTGGTAAAACAATAGACAGCGACAAGAGTTGGACCTAGGTGACTCAAGAGTGCCACAATTTAAGAGTTATGTGGCCTGAATCAGTGGGTGGCCTGTATTAATGGGTAAAAATAAATTACTTCAGAATACCTGGAAGACCCAAGTGGTGAAAGAAATAATGAGGAAATATAGTGTTCAGATCTTCCTTTTACAGGGATATGGGTTAAGGAGGAAGAAGAGAAGCAAATACCAAAAATGCCTTTGAGCGGTTCACTGACTTCTGAATGCCAGATTAGTAAGTTGGTGGCACTAAAGCAGTTACTTCTTTGGGAGGAGGAATGTAGTGCACGTTTTATAAATAGTAAGAGCTCCTTCCCTTGTTTTAAGGGCCACTGTTCACGCGCGCCGACTACGTGGCATATATACACTCCTGGAAATTGAAATAAGAACACCGTGAATTCATTGTCCCAGGAAGGGGAAACTTTATTGACACATTCCTGGGGTCAGATACATCACATGATCACACTGACAGAACCACAGGCACATAGACACAGGCAACAGAGCATGCACAATGTCGGCACTAGTACAGTGTATATCCACCTTTCGCAGCAATGCAGGCTGCTATTCTCCCATGGAGACGATCGTAGAGATGCTGGATGTAGTCTTGTGGAACGGCTTGCCATGCCATTTCAACCTGGCGCCTCAGTTGGACCAGCGTTCGTGCTGGACGTGCAGACCGCGTGAGACGATGCTTCATCCAGTCCCAAACATGCTCAATGGGGGACAGATCCGGAGATCTTGCTGGCCAGGGTAGTTAACTTACACCTTCTAGAGCACGTTGGGTGGCACGGGATACATGCGGACGTGCATTGTCCTGTTGGAACAGCAAGTTCCCTTGCCGGTCTAGGAATGGTAGAACGATGGGTTCGATGACGGTTTGGATGTACCGTGCACTATTCAGTGTCCCCTCGACGATCACCAGAGGTGTACGGCCAGTGTAGGAGATCGCTCCCCACACCATGATGCCGGTTGTTGGCCCTGTGTGCCTCGGTCGTATGCAGTCCTGATTGTGGCGCTCACCTGCACGGCGCCAAACACGCATACGACCATCATTGGCACCAAGGCAGAAGCGACTCTCATCACTGAAGACGACACGTCTCCATTCGTCCCTCCATTCACGCCTGTCGCGACACCACTGGAGGCGGGCTACATGATGTTGGGGCGTGGGCGGAAGACGGCCTAACGGTGTGCGGGACCGTAGCCCAGCTTCATGGAGACGGTTGCGAATGGTCCTCGCCGATACCCCAGGAGCAACAGTGTCCCTAATTTGTTGGGAAGTGGCGGTGTGGTCCCCTACGGCACTGCGTAGGATCCTACGGTCTTGGCGTGCATCCGTGCGTCGCTGCGGTCCGGTCCCAGGTCGACGGGCACGTGCACCTTCCGCCGACCACTGGCGACAACATCGATGTACTGTGGAGACCTCACGCCCCACGTGTTGAGCAATTCGGCGGTACATCCACCCGGCCTCCCGCATGCCCACTATACGCCCTCGCTCAAAGTCCGTCAACTGCACATACGGTTCACGTCCACGCTGTCGCGGCATGCTACCAGTGTTACAGACTGCGATGGAGCTCCGTATGCCACGGCAAACTGGCTGACACTGACGGCGGCGGTGCACAAATGCTGCGCAGCTAGCGCCATTCGACGGCCAACACCGCGGTTCATGGTGTGTCCGCTGTGCCGTGCGTGTGATCATTGCTTGTACAGTCCTCTCGCAGTGTCCGGAGCAAGTATGGTGGGTCTGACACACCGGTGACAATGTGTTCTTTTTTCCATTTCCAGGAGTGTATATTAATAACATCAAATAACGTGAATGATACATAAAATCTGACATCTGTATATCTTCTGGTCAATAATCATTGTGGATAAGTGTTGCGAACTGACTCCATTTGACAATGTGTGGCTAGAATAGCGTAAGAATTATTGTATGTACATCAGTGTATTGTACATTTATATATTTTGTGAGAACTTTGTTATTACTGCTTAAATAAGACTTTTTAATCAGTTCTTTCACATCTGTGAAGGCCATTCCACATAAAATCTGTGGAAGGAACGTTAGTAAATATGTTTTTGTTTGTAAATATGTCTCATATAGTTTTGTTTGATGATGTGTTCTACATCCTTTAGGATCCTCTCACTATGGACCATGGAACTAAAATCTAACCAAGATATCTTCTTATCCTTGAGGTACTCTGTATTTCATACCAGTTTCATCACAAATGTTACATGTATTGGTAAACATTATCCAAAATGGCTGAAAGTTGAATGTCAAATAAACACAAAAACACAGCGCTTTACACGGCAGTTCGTCATTGAACAAATGTGGTAATACACATTATCTTTACAGATGAAAATATTTTATTTAGCATCCGAATTTCCTTTTAATAAATCATAAGTCGCTATCGATTTGGTATGAATTGTGCAAGTGTGTTTGTTATGTCTCTTGTTAATGTTCTTCCATTTATACTGCAGTTCTGCTTTGAGGTCTGATCTGCACCCTCTTTTGTAATTCACTACATAGATGTTCAGTAATGTTTACAGTGATTCCTCTTACTTGCGACATATACAATTAGTGAGTTTTTTTTACAGCATCACCTACCTTTTCGTTCCCTTTGTATGTCTACATCGATTATTACCATGTTGTTATTTTAGGAGTGGTACTGCACAGTGTCACAAAAACCTACCCAGAAATTTTTTGGATGTGATAGTAGCACTAAAAATCTCAGATCGTTTGTATTAGCGTTACGCATGACTGTGGAACGTCTGTCTGATAGTAGTAATATTACTCGAAGATACAATAAATGGTTCAAATGGTTCTTAATATCTGAGGTCATCAGTCCCCTAGAACTTGTTGTTGTGGTCTTCAGTCCTGAGACTGGTTTGATGCAGCTCTCCATGCTACTCGATCCTGTGCAAGCTTCTTCATCTCCCAGTACCTATTACAGCCTACATCCTTCTGAATCTGCTTGGTGTAGTCATCTCTTGGTCTCCCTCTTCGATTTTTACCCTCCACGCTGCCCTCCAATACTAAATTGGTGATCCCTCGATGTCTCAGAACATGTCTTACCAACCGATCCCTTCTTCTAGTCAAGTTGTGTCACAAGCTCTTCTTCTCCCCAATTCTATTCAATACCCCCTCATTAGTTAAGTGATCTACCCATCTAATCTTCAGCATTCTTCTGTAGCACCACATTTCGAAAGCTTCTATTCTCTTCTTGTCCAAACTATTTATCGTCCATGTTTCACTTCCATACATGGCTACACTCCATACAAATATTTTCAGAAATGAGTTCCTGAAACTTAAATCTATACTCGATGTTAACAAATTTCTCTTCTTCAGAAACGCTTTCCTTGCCATTGCCAGTCTTCATTTTATATCCTCTCTACTTCGACCATCATCAGTTATTTTGCTCCCCAAATAGCAAAACTCCTTTACTACTTTAAGTTTCTCATTCCCTAATCTAATTCCCTCAGCATCACCCGACTTAATTCTACTACATTCCACTATCCTCGTTTTGCTTTTGTTGATGTTCATCTTATATACTCCTCTCAATACACTGTCCATTCCATTCAACTACTCTTCCAAGTCCTTTGCTGTCTCTGACAGAATTACAATGTCATCGGTGAACCTCAAAGTTTTTATTTCTTCTCCATGGATTTTAATACCTACTCCAATTTTTCTTTTGTTTCCTTCACTGTTTGCTCAATATACAGACTGAATAACATGGGGGAGAGGCTACAACCCTGTCTCACTCCCTTCCCAACCACTGCTTCCCTTTCATGCCCCTCAACTCTTGTAACTGCCATTTGGTTTCTATACAAATTGTAAATAGCCTTTCGCTCCCTGTATTTTACCCCTGCCACTTTCAGAGTTTGAAAGACAGTATTCCAATCAATATTGTCGAAAGCTTTCTCTAAGTCTACAAATGCTAGAAACCTAGATTTGCCTTTCCTTATTCTTTCTTCTAAGATAAGCCATAGGGTCAGTATTGCCTCACGTGTTCCAACATTTCTACGGAATCCAAACTGATCTTCCCCGAGGTCGGCTTCTATCAGTTTTTCCATTCGTCTGTTAATAATTTGCAATAGTATTTTGCAGCTGTGACTTATTAAACTGATAGTTCGGTAATTTTCACATCTGTCATCCCCTGCTTTCTTTGGGATTGGAATTATTATATTCATCTTGAAGTCTGAGGGTATTTCGCCTGTCTCATACATCTTGCTCACCAGATGGTAGAGTTTTGTCAGGACTGGTTCTCCCAAGGCCGTCAGTAGTTCTATTGGAATGTTGTCTACACCAGGGGCCTTGTTTCGACTCAGGTCTTTCAGTGCTCTGTCAAACTCTTCACGCAGTATCATATCTCCCATTTTATCTTCATCTACATCCTCTTACATTTCCATAATATTGTCTTCAAGTACGTCGCCCTTGTATAGACCCTAGAACTTAGAACTAACTAAACCTAACTAACCTAAGGACATCACACACATCCGTGGCTGAGGCAGGATTCGCGCCTGCGACCGTAGCAGTCGCGCGCTACCGCACTGAAGCACCTAGAACCGCTCGGCCGCCACGGCCGGCTTTCTTTCTGTGCTTATGCTATTATGTCATGTGTTCACCTTTAACATACTTTGTTTTGCTAATAGCTATTTTTATGTTAGTGTGATTATCATGTTGCACGTTCTTATCCTTAACGACTTCTGGTAGGGGCGATGGACATAGAAGTTGTGGCATAGGACTGTCAACGCATGCAGACACCTTATTCTCACATTAAAACATAATGGACTCGACGTCAAGTATACCTGTATTGGAAAAATAAATTCACCCATCAGAGAAGCATGTTTCATGAATGATGGAAGATCTTGTAAATCGCAATGGTTTGTGGTTTATCCGTGGCTACATTACGAAGAAAAGAGTGGCAGTGTTTTCTGCTATGACTGCATTTGGTCCATCCACTTAGTGAACAATAGAAGACCACAGAAAGAGACGGCTTTTCTTAAAGAAGGTTTCTGTGACCGGCAAAAAAGCTTCGCAAAAGTTCAAGATACACAAGAAAAGTCTTTTTCATCGAGAGCCTTTCGCAGTTATTTAGCAACGTGAAAACAGCACACCTGTGATTGCCCTTATAGCGCGATATCTGCTGACCGACCAGGAGAAAGCTAGAACCGCTTTAGTAGTAATTATCAGTCCACTCCTTTTTCTTGATCGACAGGAAACGCATTGATAGGTCATGAAACGGTCTCTGGGAACCTCATGGCACTTCTCGATGAGAGGAAGAACAATTTATGTGCCAGAACTATGGCTGCAACGCCGTGACTCTTGGTTGGCGCCAGCGATACAAAACGAAATAATGAAATTTATGGCTCACATGATCCAGCGAGATATTGTGCAGCAAACACAAAATTCCCCATTTTACAGAATTATGGCAGATTCAACAATGGACGTGACTGTCCAGGAGCAATTCACTCTGTGTACGTTGCGTTGACCCTGAGACGCTCGAAATAAAAGAACTTTTTCTGATTTTATGTAGTATGCAGGACTCCAAGGTGCAAACACTAGCAACTATCATTAAAGATATCTTTCTAAGACTCTCACTAGAAATTGAGTTTCTATACCCCCACTGTTTCGATGATCCAGCAAATACGTCTGGGCATAACAAAGGTGTGAAGGAAATTCTTCTTCAAGACCAGCCAAAGAATTGTTACATCTGCTGCAGCAATCGTTGTTTGGATCTGGCACTGCACGACGTTTCAAGAAGCTGTGATCCATTGTGTGACGTACTGATAATTGTGAAAGACATCTCAAATATAATTCTAGAATCCGCAAAAAGGAAAAACGTGTATGCAGATGCCGCTACCGTGAAGTATCGATGAGACGAATTCAAACGCAAAAACTCAACGACTGATTCCAACGTGCCCCACCCGACAGGCTGTTATAGTAAAATCTTTGACACGTTTCTGGAAAAACTATGAGTGGGTCCAGAAAACAATGATCGAAATATTGAATGTACTGAGCTCACTAAGAGACAAAAGGAGGTCAATCCTGCGGGGCTATGCAAGGCGGATCAAAAAGATTGAAAGTATTTTATGTAACAGTAGCAACTGAAATGTTTGTATTGTGTAAGGAACTGACCAAATCCCTACAGAATCCACTCCCAGCCGGAGTGAAACATTCTGTAGAGGTTCTAAAAGTGGCTCTTGCAAATCTTAGGAATACAGAAGCATTTGATATGCTGTTAGAGAAATCCAAAGATTATTCTAAAAACATAAATATGAAAGACTCAAATATCTCACTACCAAGGAAAATACAAGTGAACTTGCAACACACAGAAACACAATATGTCCCCGAAGAATTGTCTCAAGAACGAAAACTTAGGAAAGATTTGTTTGAAATTCTTGATCTCCTTCTGAATGAGACTAATCGAAGGTTCAACCAAGAGGATCTAAAGCAAATATACCATCTTGAAGAGCTAGGTACTTATTATGTCCTCCCAAACATATTCTCCATCTACACGATGTTTGGAAGAATTGCTTGAAGTTCAGACAACAGACTTAAACCTGGACAGGCTTCATGCATAGCTCCACATGCTGCAAACCATTACGACTGGTGTACAACCATGTAATGTATCCTCTATTGAAAAAAAAAGACTCATTGCTGAACCTGGTAGGGTTAAAGAACTCTTTCAGGTTGTTATTCGCCTCATCATTTTGATTCTGACAGCTCCAGTATCGTCAGCATACTCTGACTGATCATCCAGTGACGTGAGATGATTTAAAACTTGCCTCAAATCAACAATGACGCAGTCAAGACTCACCCATCCACTCCTCCTCCCAGTTCACCAAGACAGGGCTGGAAAAATTAATCTTATGGATGTCATGAAAGAATTTGTTTTCCGAAATGTTGAAAGGAAAATTACGTTTGGAAATAGTACATAAAATTTTTTAGTCTAAATAAAAGCAAAATAAATGGTTTCTTCTGTTTGAAACAAATTATGTTTTTCTTTTTTCAATAAGATGTGATGTACAGTGTTTGTAAAATAGTAATAACAACAAAAGGTTTCTCTCTGGCCAATTGATATTGCAGTCTACAGTAAATATGACTCCTTTTCGTAAACAATCTCAAAGCAAAGAAGGACCAATGCCTTCCGAGAGAAATGATGTCTTTTTACAAATGAAAGCAACGAAATTGTTTTCAAGAGCACAACCTATAAAATAGGGTCCATATTAGTATTAATAGGTTGTTTTTCTCTGTAGAACTACATAGTGCTGGTTGCATAACACACTTCCCCACACTATTGGCATGCACATATTCTTAAAGGTTTTACTGAAAGACAAAATCGGTAAATGGGTTTGATTGCCCCCACTCCCCGCTAAAGAAGTAGTTGGTATACCACTGAACATGTTGATAATATCATTGCCTCTTGCAATCATATTGCATATAAATTGTTTAAAGTATACAATACATGCTAATTACAGATCTAACTGGTACTTCATCAGTGAATTAGAAGTTGAAAAACAGGCTAATAATTTTATACAGAAAGAATAAATTAATGTTAAGATTACATTTCTTGATAATATTCATTACAATAAAATAACTTATCCTTGTAAACCAAAACCCATTAGTGTGACTGCCCTTGCCAGACAGGTGTCACAGAGACCTTATTGCGTCCAGACACTTGATCAGTGCATTGATTTCATTCCAGGATTATCCCAGTACTCATTTCATTTCATTTATAGTACTGGTACATCTTACTTTATCACAGGATAGCCTGTAATGAGTGAAAGGTAATAATTTTACAAAGCTCCAAATTCCCCTGATAATGTATACTGTTTTCTGCCACTGATACGCATCCACAGAAATTTTGGAAAGTCAGCCCCTGTGTCACTGCTTAATATGACATTGCATGATAAATATGGCACCAGTAGTCTAATCCTTGACATGTCAATTAATTGAGCTTTTATATGAATGAAAGCAATCTTTCTGGACATATGGCAAAAAAATCTTCATGCTATTGGCAAATACCTACTCATTTGTTTTATGTGACTACAAAGTTGTTGACACAATTTTTTCAGTAAATGTAATAGCTGTATGACTCTATATGTAACATAACATTTTAATTTTATTATTACTGCAGCACTCCTTTACTAAAAAATGAATATTATAAATGGACTTATGAATAACCACTTACTAATTCCAGAAAAGCATGCAGTACAGTGTAAGTATGAATTGGTAATTAATTGTCTAACTGTAGTACACATGATCTCTGTTTCAGATGCTCTATATTCCCATAGTCATCTATGTTCCAGCCCTTGCTTTCAGTCAAGGTTAGTTTGTCTTCTAGAGTGTTGTTCTTTATGGTTATTAATGGAAAATGGTGCAGAAATGTTTGTTTTTAATATTAATTATTGATACAAAAGAATGTATTAATCTTCAGTTCTGTCATACAAACAGAAATCAATGTTATTTCCTTTCAGTTACAGGTTTCAACTTGCATTTAGTAACACCTGTTGTTTGTATTGTGTGCATCTTTTACACAATGTTGGTGAGTAACCTTTTACTGTCCTTCCTGTAATCATAGACATGAAAATACATAATTTAAAATTTTGAATGCTTTCAGTTATCAGAAAAGATTGATGTAAGCTTATGCATTTCAATGAAATATTATCTTAACACAAAAAACTTACTTGTGCTGTAAACAAATTTACATTTTATGGATTAGGTGATTTCACCTGTTCTGGTGAATTTGGTCCTGCCATCTCTTCTGTGGCAATTACTTATGTTGTAAATTGAAGGCAGTGTGAGGAGAAAGGAAAGGAAAGAGAGTGAACTGTTGATGTCAGCTGCATCAGGACTTTGTGCAGAATCATTTGGGACGAGTGAAAATGTGTGCCAGACTGGGATTTGAACCTGGGTCTCTTGGATACTATGCAGTTGCATTATCCACCTTGCAACATGGACGCAGTGTTTATCACAACTGCATGGACTACCTCAGCATGCCTCCCAGCTGACCTACATTGCTCCCTACACACAGTGCATGTCCATGTCTTCCATGCCTGCTACTTTGAGATTCCTTGGGGTAGGTTGATACATAACTGTGCATCTGCAGTGGAGGTTGTGGATTCATTGACCATCAAGGCAAATCAGTTATATGAATGCTTGGTGCCTGTGCTTCCATACATGTCTGAAAGAACAGACATTACACATTCATATTGTTGGAACTACTTATTTTTGAGATAACAAATAATATATCGAACAAACTTGGATATTTATTTGCTGCATAGTTACACACACAACATACTGGGAAGAATGGGTATGTACAATAACAATACAAAGATAGTGGACTGCAAAGAAAATGCACACAGCAAAAAGTTGTGAGAACCAAAGATAATAAATCACTGAGGCAAATAAATTTGTCCTTCTTTCACACATTTTCAACACTCCCACTTAAAGAGGGCTCAAATTTATTATCAAGTGTTTAGAAGTTTCTCACAAATATCCTGAATGCTTCGGATGTTCAACAACTTCATCTGCATCTGAAGTGTCACCTTTAGTAATGGCTTGGTTAGTAAATCAGCCTGCTGGTCCTTGGATGGAACATGCTCTAGTACAAACTCATTCTCCTTGTACTTATTGTGCACAAAGTGATAACATATGTCGATATGCTTACTTCTTTGATGAAACTCTGGGTTTTTAACAAGTTTCACTGCACTTAAATTGTCAATATTCAAAGTTGTTTTTATTTTGCTGAACAAAGCCAGGTCATTGAACAAACTTTTCACCCAAACAATTTCTCTCACTGTCTGACTGGCTGCAATGTATGCAGTCTCAGTTGTAGAAAGTGCTACCACTCTCTGCTTTGTTGAGGCCCAAGTAATAGTGGATTCAATGAGCTTTACCAACATACCAATTGTAGATCTCCTAGTTTCTGCATCACCAGCATGATCTGCATCACTGCAGGCATGAAGGTAATTCTCCTGCTTTGAAGGAAAATAAAGTCCATAGTCCATAGTGCCATTAACATATTTCAGGATCCTTTTTACAGCACTCTAATGTATTTTCATTGGTTTCTAGAGATACTTACTGGCACTGTTGACAGTGAAAGTGATGTCTGTGCATGTTCCTATTAATGAATACATCAGACTACCCACAGCTTGCCTATATGGAACATTGGACATGTCCTTCTCCCCCTTCACCCCCTCTCACCTTTTATGCAGGTCAACACGCATCTGACGATGATGGTCTGCAGGAACTGTTGCAGGGTTACCCTCCTCCATCCTGAAGTGGCATAAAACCTTCATGGCATAAGTCTCTTGATGCAGAAAAATAGAGCCATCTTCTAATCATTCTACCAGCAGGCCAAAGTATGTATCCAATTTTCTGAATGTGATGTCAAATTCTCTTTGTAGTTCACTAAGCAAAAGGTTAATGGTAGAAGGATCTTCAGCAGCTATCAGACCATCATCCACATGTACTGCCAAGATTAATGGATTATTTATGTAGTGATTGGTGAATACACATGGATCTGCATTTGCTGGCTGATGTCCAAACTTTCATAAAGCTGTTGTGAAATGTTGGTTCTAGCACCTGGAAGCTTGTTTCAGGTGATACAAACTTCGATTTAGTTTCCACACATGGTCAGTTCCATCTTCAAAACCATTTGGTTGATCCATATAAATGTTCTCTGCTAAATTTCCATAAAGAAAAGCAGTTTGGAAATCAAATTGTTCAAGACACATTTCTGGATGCTGCAATGGATAATTATATACAAATTGAGCCAAATCTAGCCACTGGACTGTAAGTTTCCAGATAATTGATACCTGCAACTTGCTTGAAACCTCTAGCCACAAGTCTAGCCCTGAAATGTGGAGCATCATCACTGTTAGAATTCTTGATTTTGTACACCCATTGGTTATCAGTGACTTGGTGATGTGCAGGTAGATCCACTAATGTCCAGGTTTGGTTAGCTTCCAAGGAATTAATTTTATCATTCATAACATCTTCCCACTTTCCTGCCTCATCACACGTAACTGCTTTGTCATATGTTTCTGGTTCACCAATATCTAAAATGGATACATGATTCTCATATCTTGCTGGCAGTCTTAATGATCTGCAATCTCTTAATCAATATTTCCTATCAGACTGAACAGCTCCATCAGCTACTGCTTCCCATTCACTGATATCACCAGAATGTGCATCATTGTCTCCTTCTTCACATGCTTCTGTAGAATCCCTCATTACAGGAATAGTTTGAAGGTTGGCTTCTACAGATGATAAACTATTTTCAGGTAAGAAAAAGTTCACTGCTTTTGGTGTTGATGTTTCACATTTGCTGCAGTTGTCCTTAAACAGTTTCCCTGTAATAGTAACATCTCTGTGGACATTTACTTGTCACAGGTCTAGAAACCACACACGAAAACCTTTCACCTTTTTGCTCATAGCCAACAAAATACCCGTTTTTATCCTCTGCACCCCATTTTTGCCTCTTCTCTTTAGGAACATGGACATAAATTTCTTCACCAAAAGTTCTGAGGATTTTTAAGCTTGGTTTCTTCCCTAGCCACAGCTCACATGGCACAACTCCCCTTTCTTTAGTTGTTCGAGTCAAGCTTAGTGTGAATACTGTATAATTCACTGCTTCTGCCCACATTTCAGTTGGCAGTTCACCTGCATGCATACAAGTCCTGGCTAACTCAACAACAGTTCTGTTTTCCCTTTCAATGGCTCCATTCTGTTGTGGACTATATGACACTGTTTTCTGTTGCAATATGCCATACTGGTTAATCAAATTGGCAATCACTTCATTAAAAAAATCTAATCCATTATCTGTTCTTAATGTCTTTATGCCTCTGCACAAATGTTTCTCACTCACTTTAAAGAAATTTTTTAAACATTCATCTGTGCCTGATTTATTCTTGACATAGTACACCATTCTCTAGTGACAATAGTCACCTTTCAACATCAAGAAATATTTTACATGACTCAGAGAGTCTTCTTGCATTTTACCACACAAATCTGCATGTACTAGCTCGCCTATTTGTTTTGATTTTGTATCACTGGATGGAAATGGCAATTTGCACATTTTACCAATAATGCACTCTTCACACTGAAACTTCTGATTGGAAATTTATGTTAGCACTTGACAAAACTTGCTTAACTTGCATGATATTCTGATGTGCCATCCTCTTGTGCCACAGAAAAAGAGGTTCACATGCAGCACCATTTGCACAATACTCATGATTTGTCACAACCTTAAATTTCATTTTAAACAGCTTGTTATGTCTCTCTCCCAAAGCAACAACACTTTCGTTCTTTAAAGATTTACACATTCTATTGTCAGATTGGTGTGTCATACCTTTATCGAGGGCAGCACCCAAAGAGAACAGAATGTAAGTCAACTCTGGAACATACAAAACCTTGCTAATGTGCTTCTCCTTCCATTCCTTTCCATTGTAGGCCAGGATATTAATGTTTCCAGATCCAAGAGCAGGAATGCAGGTCTTGCCTCTGGAAATTCTTCATAGGTGGTGAACCAAGAACTTTGGTTGGACAAGTAGTCTTTTGCTACTGAATCGCCATGCTTCTCCAGTTGTATCTGAATCACTTGCACTAAGCACTGCTTCTCCTATGAGAGCTTCTCCATTGGGTGAAGACTGGTTTGCAATTGTGACTTTTCGCTTTTTGCAGTCACAGATTCAGTGCCCTGGCTTATGACAGTAGTAACAAGTGCCTGATTTTCCAAAATGGTTGTGTTTTTTACCACCTTTTTTATGAGAGCTGTTGTTTCTGCATATGCTGCACTTTCACCTTGATCACTTAAATTTATTCTATTTTCCTCAGTGGTAAGCCTGGAGATCAGATTACTAAGTGTTCGTTCACTTTCCTGCATAGATGCCCATGCATTTACAAAATATTTGTATACCACTGGTAAAGTCATCAAAATTTTTGTAACAACCATTTGCTCTCACCAAGAATCTGCAAGCGGTGTGCAAGATCTTCAGTTCTAGCTATATGAGTCACAATGTCATCTGTCAGTTTCTTTTGAAAACTGTATCACTGTTGTAGTAACATGTACACACTGGTTCCAGATTTTTGTTCATAAATAGACACTAGCTTGTCCCACATTTCTTTCGATGTGCTACAGTTCATAATATGGAATATTGTTTTCTCTTCAACTGATGTGGCGATAATTCGTTGAGCTGCTGTGTCACACTTCGTCCAGGCTGCAACCAACTTGTTCTATGCAGTATTATCAGATGTTCCTTCAGGCAAATTATATGAATCATTGACAACAGTTCAAGCATTGTGTGATTTCAGCACTATGCACACTTGAAACTTCCAGGCAGTCCAATTTTCGACACATCTGAGCTTGTTTATGCGGACGATCTCACCTTCCGTCTTGAGGTTAAGTTATTTTTCTCTTCGCTCATGGCCAGAAAACTAACCTCACGAGGCACAGTCGTATTTAAATTATTATTTTGTGTTCAGTACTAACTTTTTACAAAATATTATCTGTCTCGCGTTCCTGGGCCCATAACCTGTCAGAACTACTTATTTCTGAGATAACAAATAATATATCGAACATAATGAACTTGGATATTTATTTGATGCACAATTACACACACAACATACGGGGAAGAATGTATATGTACAATGTAATAGAAAGATACTGGACTGCAAAGAAAATGCACACAGCAAAAAGTTGTGAGAACCAAAGAAAATAAATCACTGAGATTCTAACATAAATATAACAAATAAATTTGTTCTTATTTCACACATTTTCAACACATATAATCACTTATGGCATTAATTTGTACTAGAGTGCTCTAACTTTGAAAATTGTTTTCTGAATTCCCATTAACTATTTCATCAGCACGAATGAAAAATATGTTAAATTCTGAATAACAATTTACCCCAAAAAATCCTTAGCTAGCATCATAAATAAAATGAAGCCACAACTTGAAATTAGATATAGATTTTAGCTAATGCCCACACATTTCTGAATGTAACTGTCACAGTGTGTTACAATTAAAAAGGAAAAACGAAACATAATGCACGTTTATAGGAATAATGAATATACAAATCAGGGTACAATATGTTAATTGTTCTCTTTTAGACTTCCTTTTTTTTAAAAAACTTATATGCTCTTATTTCCTGACTAACAACTTGTGTAGTCACTGATGCAGTATTTGAATTTATTAGCGTCACATGGAGAAGCAGTGGTTACATGGCAGTAAAGTTATACAACTCTTTACCACCACACATCACTAATGCCAAATCGAAGGATAAGTTTAAACAGTCAATCAAACAACTGCTATTAGAAACCACTTTATATTCAATCATAGAATTTATTTCAAACAAAAATAACTTAAGCAAAAGGCTTAGTACACTAAAAGAAATGCACACAGGTATAGAGCAAAAGAAAAAGTAAAATGTGTTAACTTCTTAACAGCATTGTTTTATCTAAAGATTTTGTTTTCTACGGTATTATTGCTGTTAAATTTTTTTATAAAAGTAAACAAAATGGAATCTAGAATATGTAAGTGCTATATGACTATATTATACAAATTATAGAAAATGATGGACCCATAACATAGAATTATTGCAATTAAATGCTCTATAATTTAGGTACATAGATTATGTATGCTTCATAAAATCTGTTCAGTTTACAGTATCTAAAATTTTGTAACTATGATGTAAATTTCTAGAAATGGTATGGCTAAAATTTATTAGTTATCTTAGCAAAACTATAGTTAGAATCAGTAAAAGTAATGTATTATATTGGAAAACTGACAAAGCAAATATGTATTTGGACTTACTCCATAGTTGTATATCGTAAGCTGCTAGATAAATAAATAAATAAAATGAATAAGTATAACCATACAGACTGAAAAGATAGTGTAAGAATTAAAACACTGGATTTACTTTCAGAAGAAACATGCTTACAAATCCTTTTCGGTCATATGGATCTAGGTTTTCTATGGATTATCTAAACAACATACCAGTAAGATGAATGTTGGATTGGTTCCTTTGATAAAGATATGACCAACTGCCTTCCCAGCCCTTGTATAGTCAGAGTTTGTGCTTTGTGTGTAATGATCTAAACATTGAAAGGACTCAAAACTTTGATCTTTCTTCTTTCCTTTTAAATCCACACTTTAAGTCATTGCTTCAACAGAGAAACAGTAGTACTCACTTTCTGGAATGGAAAGATGAATTGTATTAGTACAGGGAAAAGAGAAATAGACTGTCATTACATTAGCTCTGGGCAATTATCTTTCAGTAAACATCTCTTTTTTATAACAGGTATGGCATCTGCAGCTACCTGAGAAGAAGCATATTATTTTGCAGACGCAATTTCTGTTCAGAGTCAAATGATTTTAATTTTCAATTCTGAGCTAATTTGTAATTCCACAAAAAAATTTTAGGCAGCATGCATTAACTGCCAGTTCATGTTTTGCTAAGTATTGTGAGTCAAGGATCAAACAAGATTTGTGTGTGTGTGGAAGGGGGGAATTTATTTGTTTTCCTCCAAACACAAAATAACTTACAATTGCAGTGCCACAAATATCATAGTTTTTGTTTTTCAGTACTACCTTAATAGATTGAAGTCTATTCAGGCAAAATTTCTCTGGCATTTTAGATAGTGATGAGTACATCAACAGCATCAGGAGCAAATGATTTTGTTTGAATTTTGTGTTATAAATTCAATGTGGTAAACTACTTTTTTTTTTTAAAAAATGGCTTAAAATTTTTTTAACAATAATTCATCGAGTGACAGCTCATGATCAGAACAAGGGTAATATAACTTTAAATAATTTTTAGTACATATGGTTTCACATATGTCTGTAGTAACATGGTAAACTGTTCCTTATTCTGAAACAGATACTCTGTTGGTGTTAGCGAGAACAGTTTTGTAATTATAAATAAAAACTTAACACCTGTGTTGGCGACTTTTATGTAAAACTACTTCTCTTGATTCTCACATCAGATCAAATGAAAATAAAATCCTTTTAATACATAATAATGCTGCTTTTTCATGTGGAAGGCTTACCATATAGCAGGTACTGGATGTAACAGAAACACCAGTTCTTTAATTGCTTACACACAATTTCAAAATTTGGTGTTTGAATCTTGGCATAAATAGTTTGTAACTGTTATTTTTTCAGGGAGGATTGAAAGCTGTTGTATGGACTGATGCTTTACAAACAGTGCTAATGTTTGGTGGAGTCATCGTGGTGATGATACTGGGAACAGTGTATGTTGGTGGCCCCGCTGCTGTATGGCAGCGTGCTATCGATGGGGAGAGGATTGAGTTCTTCAAGTGAGATAACCTTCCCTGCTGTTGCTGTTGCTGCTTCCCTCCACATTAATGCCAGGTTCTCTTTCTCCCACTCTGATTCTTTTCAGTCTCATGATACCTGCAACTATCTTACTTTCCTCCTGAAAGGGAACAGTTTAAACAAGGTCAAAAAACTCTGGATGCAATATTTATTTTTGCTGGTTTGTATGTGTGTGTGTGTGTGTGTGTGTGTGTGTGTGTGTGTGTGTGTGTGTCAGATTTTCTCAGGTCTATGCATTGTAAGGCCTGCAGCATAATATATGTCACAGTATGACATTTTATATTTGCAAATAATTCCAGTCAGCTGCCAAAAGGTTTACTGATTCTATACCATAGGCCTATTCTGGCATTAGTAGCACAACCTGCAACTAATATGAACAATATAAATATCATCTACTTGGTGGTAGTTTAAGTAAAAGGGGTTTGGCAGTTTTACTTACTTCTAATTTTTTTATTTATTTTTTATTTGAGCTGTTGGTGTACAGGGTTTGTTCTGCCCAATTTCAACATTAGTTACATTTTTGTACTACTGACATTCGGTATTAGACAAATATATTCTTTCTGTTATTTCTTTAAATGTTAGCTTACTGTATGTTATTTAAAAACTGATTTGTGTGAAATGACAAAGCTCAGTATGGTAGAACTGGTTTATGCTGTGTGAAATCAGTGATGTTCCTAAAATCTGTAATTTTTGCCATCCTTTTTCGTGGTTTCCAGACCAGACTGTGTGATGGATGTTGAAACATTTCCCACTGAAACTCCTGAAGCAAGTCCTGTGTCTCTCCTGCTGCATGCGTCCATGCATTATCATGAAGGAGGATGACTCCACTTGTTAGCATTCCATGCCACTTTTTTAAGGGGAGGTTTAGTATCGTTTCCCCCAAAAAAGCAAGTTCTTTGAGATTTTTTTTCTCGGGAAATGTTATAGATAGTAATATCAAATTTGGTCAAAATGCTTATTGATATTTCCTCTACAAACTGGAATTTTTTCGACTGGAAACGTCAAAGAGCAAAGGCGTAAGTGCCGTGTGAATGAAACAAAATTTCGATGTAGACCTCAAAGCACGGTTTGACACATGTCAACCGGTTCATCTGAAATCAAAATTGAGTTGATGTTAGCAAAGTATATAAGATTCTTTAGAAATTGTACCTCGCTGAAGTTATTTGGACCATAGGAAACAAAATGGTGGCCATTTGAAAAAATAAGGTTTTTTTCATCAATTTTTCGACTTCGTCGGCAAAGTAAAACTATTTATAGTTGATGGATCAGAATAAAAGTGGTACAACTTCTAGAGAATTTAGTTATCTTTGTCGGAAACAAAGAATCATGTCAATTGGTTCAGTAGATTTGAAGTTACCATACCGCACGATAAGACAAACATCAATTTTAAGAAAAACGCGTTTGAAGTTTTTACTACATATAAATGCAATATTACGCAATGTACGTTCAATCTGCTGTTCCAGGTCCATAATCTAGTCCTTCCTCTTCCTCAAAGAGGGCATTCTGCTCGATCTGGGCCACCCTGCGCTGCTCCAGAGCCGCTCTTACGGCCGGTGACGAGTTCGCTCACTCGCACATGAGATTTTAAACCTCAGCAGGTTGTGAAGTACTATCGCTGCTGGGGTGCTTTACCTTCAGTCTTGATGTTTGTAATGGAAATTACATGAGGGGCTGGGGAGTACTTGGTGGTGTGCTTGTGGAATGGATAGTTAGAGGGATAGTAGAAGAAGCAGCAAAACGAACGGCCCAATTGGCTGGCCGGCATATTATTTAATAATGACAGATGAAAGGATAGTAGAAGGAACAGTGATAGAGTGAGGAAAATGAACGGCCCATTGACTAGACGGTAGTTTGCAGCTAAATGACAGAGTAAAGGAGAGCAGGAGAGACAGTAAGAGATGAGTGAAAGCGAATGGCCATTGTCCTGGCCTCATCTCCGTGGTGGCGTTGGTGACGGTGGTGGCAGACACTCTTGAGGGGATGAAGTGGGAGGGCGAAAGAGAAAGAAGTCAGAGAGTGACAGACAGAGAAGTGAAATGGGAAGGGCCTGTTGTGGTTAGGCCAAGATTGGTGGAGGACTTGAGGGGTGGTGGGGGTACTGTAGGAGGGGTGAGGGGCGGGGGAAGGATGGCATGATGTGATGATGAAGTGAAGCGATGATATGGAAAAGATGAAGTGACATGAAAGTGACTAGCAAATATGGAGTCACAGGGGGCGGAACATGAGGTCAGGCCAGCGAGTGGTGACCAGACGGTGGACACGGGGGCCCAGGGAAAGGATTAGGGGATTGGGAGCGTGGCAGGTTTGCTGGTAGAGGGAAGCGGCTGCGGAAAGGATGTGGGAGTGAAGGAATGGCACCTCAGCCAGGATGTGGAGTTCTTGGGTGGAGAAATCAAAGGGGAGGTGGAGGGCATGCCGGAGAGTCCGATTTTGGATGGTTTGGAGTCAGCGGAGGTGGTTGGGGGCAGCATTGCCCTACACCCCCGCCATGTATTCAAGGATTTGACGAACAAGGGAGGTGTACAGTCTGAGAGCAAGGTGAGGAGGGAGAGAAGAGGTGTAATTGAGGGGTAGAGCAGTTGTAGCCGCCCTATTGCCTTTTGATGCACGTCATCAGTGTGGGGGCGCCAGGTGAGGCATTGGTCCAGGGTAACGCCCAAGTACTTCATAGTATGAGTCCAAGGGATGGGGGTACCGAGGACAGACACCTGTGGGAGCTGAATGGGAATATGGCGTCGGCAGATGATGCTTGGGTTTTGGAGGGATTGAATGCCAGACGCCAGGTCATAGCCCATTCAGTAAGGGAATCTGTTGCTCCCTGGAGCTGCTGCTGCAGACCTGCCACACTCCGAGAATGAGAGTAGAGTGCAGTGTCATCCACATAAAGGGCAAAATGCACCCTCGGCGCAGATGGCAGGTCAGCCATGAAGAGGGAGTAGAGCAGCGGTCCAAGTACACTGCCTTGCGGTACTCCTGTCCTGATACATTGTTGCATAGATTTCCCCTCAGGGATCCTAACATGGAAGGTGTGACCTTCCAGCCATGCCGGTGACGAGCAGTTTTTGGCTGCTTGGCGAACTGCATCGAATAGAGTCCCAGGGTGACATCCATCATTGTATGGTCTTCAGAGTTGCTGAATACCCTTCGTTGAAGCTGCTCGCTGCCAGAAAGTTGCAATCTCCACCCTCTTTGCACCAGAATGCAAATGCTTGGTGGATAACTTCCAAACAAATGCGTACAAACTTTCATTTGAATTGTTTGTGTTTTCTCCCAAGCACCGGTACAATAACTCATCCTCTGAAAGAAATCAACTGGTGCATGAAAAAGTCCAATTTCAGGCAGGTGCATTTTTTTGTTCAACCACAAATAACAAACATTTCCGTTCGGCATTGTGAAAAACCATTTCAGGGGTGGATTCTAAACACTTTTATGAATCCAAAAATTCAATAAAAAATCGATTTTTAGAACCAAAAGATTGTAAAATTCCCCTTAATGGCATGGCAAAGTTGTTGAAATGTCTGACAGTAGGCTGCTGCATTTATGGTCTCAGTTCTAGGCATATAGTCAATGACCAAGGCACCCTTGAGACCCCATAGCACTGCAGCCATAATTTTCCTGGTGCTCAAAATTTGTTTGCTTTTTTGAGTTTTGAGTTTAATTGGGGACTACAGATGATACCATTACATTGGTTGGCACTTTGTTTCTGGTGTGAAATGTGATATCCAAGTCTCATCACCAATGACATTGTGATTCAAAAATGTACCACCATCCCTTTCATAGCAAGAAATGTCAATGCAGCTGCCATTCATTTGGTGTCTGACAGAATTCAAGGAACCCACCTAGCACACACTCTTTAAAAAGTCCAGATCTGTCCTAAGAATCCTGTACAACTCATTTCTTGAAATCTCTAGAAAGAGTAAGTGCAGTCCACTAATTGTGAAACACCTATCTTCTTGGATTTTTGTTTCAATCCTTGCTATGATTCCAGTCACCACTGAGAGCCAGTCCAAGCGATATTCATTGTGAACATTCTTCCATCCACCATTAAACATGACAATCCACTTCTGAACTGCTGCTTCATTCATCCCAGTATAATAAGCCTCAGTTATCTGTCTACAGATGTCAATCAGTGGGACTTTTGTGCAGTTAAAAGTGGATAACGCTGTGCATCTCATACTTAGTGGGATCATCAGTTTTGTCACACATTTTAAAATAGCACAGTTAAGCAGTAAGCAACTATATTGTATCATAGCTGCTGCGAAACTGAAGTGGATGTGTACCAAGGTCAGTGGTCAGTGAATGGTGGTGGTAGGGGATGTGGTTACATGTCAAAGAATCTTTTTTCTGCCTTTCTAAAGCAAATCATTTTATATCTTCTTCATATCTGTGTATACCTTCCACATGTTTGTGGGCCACAGTTCACTTGATAGAAATTTACTGATAGGTGGAACTATCATTTAATGGTAAATCCACCAGAATGCAATTCATGACCTTCTTTAGTAGGTGTCTACACAATATCTGAGTATTAGGTCAGTGTGTACTGTTTCTATAAATTGCTCAGAAATGTTTGGATTGTCCACATATCTGTGAGTGTGTGTCTGCTTAGACCGAATGGGAGCAGGGAGTGAAAGGCTCTCTCATAGTCATCCAGCTTGTAAGAATGATTCCTGTGGCAGCATATTACAAGTTTCAGTATGCCCCAATGGAATTCAAGTCAGCAAAACCTGCAGGCCATTCTGTTTGGCCAACTCGTGCCTCATAGAGGAAGGTGTTCACAAAGTGGGCAGGCTGTTCTCAATCTTTATCATCTTTAAAGATGGCTGCAACACCAAATGTCAGTTTTAGGACTCAGCAGTGGGTTGGAGGATTGCATTTCAGCAGTACACAGCTATGAAATACCCTCAATACTGATGAGAGGTCTGTCTGTACATGATACTAGCCCAAAACACAACTGACCCCTGTCGAACTTGTGGGACTGATTGCCTGAGATATGTATTGATACTTAGCAATCTTCAAATTATTGTACAGAAATCATTATGCATCAGACAAATCCTACACTCACTGGTGAAGTAAACCAAATGGCTCTGATTCTAGTTCCATTTATGGGTGTTCCTTTGCCCACCTATTTTTTGCACCATGGTGCAGAGGGGATCTGGTCAAAACACAACTGACCCCTGTCGAACTTGTGGGACTGATTGCCTGAGATATGTATTGATACTTAGCAATCTTCAAATTATTGTACAGAAATCATTATGCATCAGACAAATCCTACACTCACTGGTGAAGTAAACCAAATGGCTCTGATTCTAGTTCCATTTATGGGTGTTCCTTTGCCCACCTATTTTTTGCACCATGGTGCAGAGGGGATCTGGTCAAAACACAACTGACCCCTGTCGAACTTGTGGGACTGATTGCCTGAGATATGTATTGATACTTAGCAATCTTCAAATTATTGTACAGAAATCATTATGCATCAGACAAATCCTACACTCACTGGTAAAGTAAACCAAATGGCTCTGATTCGAGTTCCATTTATGGGTGTTCCTTTGCCCACCTATTTTTTGCACCATGGTGCAGAGGGGATCTGGTCATATAGAGATGATAGTATGCCGTCTGTGTCAAGACAACACAGCCCTCCAAATTGCCTCCAGAAAAGCAGCGTGCAGCTCTGTTGCACTCTGCCCAAATTCCATTTGAGCTATAATTTTTAGATAGCTCTCAGCCGCTGTTTTGATCTCAAAAGTCACTATTTTGTAGATTCTCAATGTTTAGTGCTTCACAAATAACAGGAGAATGTTGGACAATGTCACTGAGGTGCCATGTGTAACTTTCTGTGGTAGCAATCTTCCCAGCAATTAAGTGACAGAGCAAACTTGTAATTACTGGTTGAGGCACATTGACTGTCTGAACAGAGACAGACTAAACTCCACAGAAAATGCTAGTTTACTTTTGCCTCTATCCTACAGGTGACTTCCTGTGATCCAGAAAGTTTTGGAAAAGAAGATTCTAACAAAAATTAAACAAGCTATGCAAGTCATAAGAATGGTGCAAAACATTTTCCTAGCAATTTATAAGCTGATGGGTTATGTTTAAGAAAAAAATTAAAAATTGGAGTTATGTCCCATTCCACTAGATTAATGATTATGAAACTTAAGTTATACATGTGCTTATGTCATGTTGACCTTAAAAGTGATTTTTATTATCTTAGTTCTTCCATGCTTGTGTTTAGTGTATTCAGATTTTGCAAGTGGCTATTCTTTCTGCTGTTCTGGTACTGCTCTAACCATGGGAATAGGTAAGTGGCAGAGTCTGACATTAATATCAGAATACTTATATGCACTTACTAATACTGTGATGAGTGTAGTTCATTCTGAAATTTTCTAGTGCATTTAATTCAGTGGTGACATCCAAATAGTATATTTTGGCATCTGCAGACTGTCCCAATGGCTGATTTGTCTTTCACCAGATGTCGTCTTATACAACCTGTCCCTCTTGCTGTCGAATTTGGTACCAGTGGGTAGACCTGCTGAAGAAGTGGAGGAGGAAGTGCCATTCTGGGACATGAGACATGATGCTCAGTCTCTTTGCTGCCACTGTGAGAGTCAGGTCTCTACCAGTGAGGAGGTGTCACATCTATGTGGTGTGATCTTCAGTTTTCCTGTATACTGTCACCATGTTTTGAGTGTGCTTAAGGCTGGGTCCCAAGTCTTACTTAGCTGAAAGCCATTAGCTTTATTTATCAGTTCATCACATAGTTGGATATCCACTGATTCCTTTAAAACACAATCCCAGAATGTGTTGGCCTCTTTTAAGATTCATGCTACATTCCTTGGAATGGCAGTGCTCTGTCACAGTTGTCTTCATTGGTTATTCCTTATCTGTGTGACTCTTATACTATATGCATCTTTTTTCTGTATCATCTGGATGGTCTTACCTACATACGTTTTCCTGCACTTGTAGTCTACCCAATTTACCTGTATGGATGTCCTTGATAGCCTGCAACTGCATTGAAAAATGACTGAAATATTGGTCTAAAAGAAGATTATTGTCAATAATGTACTCCACACCAAACCTTGAAGTTCATATACTTCAGTCTGGTACCAAGAAATGGGTAGCCATATACTACACCTGACAATGACTCCATAAGTGCAGTCTGAAGACTGTAACCTAACACCAATGTTATAGTTCACAACTGTCCAAGAGTGGCAAATAAACAATCAACATAAGTCACAAAATAAATCACTCTGTCTCATGTCCACACAATTTAGAAAAGATATCACAATATTTGTCAGATTAAATGGAATCACCAAAGCTAATTATGAGTGCACAGCAAGACTTTGTTCTCATTAGTCAACACTGCTATTACAAGTGATTGTCACAGAATGACACATACTTTGGCTTCAGAGATAAGTTCATATTCAGAGTAATTATTAAAATTATCACTGAAGTATTCAGTAATAAGCAGCAGGATGTGAAACACATTGTGAACACAGTAAATCTTTTTGATTTAACATATCCACCAGATCAACTGTCCTACATTTTCCAAATGAGCAGGTATAGGTGTTATTCAATTACAAACTCATTGCAGGCTAATTCTTTCATGTTAGGTGTGGTCTTATACCAAGTGGCATAAGAACAAAGTGTCAAAACTTTGTAATTCTTTAAAATTTGGGTAGGTAGGAATTCACTGTTTCTGATGAACTACAAAAGCTAATATGATTTTGATTTATAAAAAATATTGCTGGTTACATATTTATAAAAATACATGCACATTATTTTTGTTCTGCAGTGTGAGCCCTCTCATTTATATGAATGTGTGCCATTTAGGAAAATATAGTTGAAATCATTAATTAGTGCTCCAATTAATTAGTAATGTATGTAAGATTATTCAGAAAAATTCGGGCAACAAAGTATATAATCCAAATACAAAATATCACAGTAGTTATGACTGAATTTTCACTGAAAAGTGGCTGCCTCTATGAAATTCAAATTCAGTTAACATAAGATTTTTAATTCCAGAAAAAAATATGTGTTAATGTAAAATTGGATTATTACACTGCTGAATAGTATAGGTCCTAATATTGAAGTATGTCTCCTTGCTCACTCAAAATCTGCAGAGTCGTAGTGTATGAATATTTTTAATTAATAGCATTTTCTAATTAACATGTCTCCAGCCAAACTAATTATTTCAGTGCATTTAGAAAAATCAAATGAATGATCTGACTAATAAATTTACTCTGTCCTAGGTCTAATTATAAATATTTAAGTTTTCATGGGCATGCTATACATTATGTAAATGGCCATTTTGGTAATTAATGAATTTAGGAAAAAATATGTTAATTATCAGTGGAGGGAAACAACAGATGGGAGGTGCCCAACTTGCCATGCACTGAATGAAAAAGATTCCTGGTTTTCAGGGTCCTAGGTTGTCTTTAACAGCCCAAAACGAGGCTTTTGTCTTGACATTAAGAGAAATATGAGGGTAATCCCAAAACAAGGTCTCCAATTTTTTTTTATAATACATAGACCTGTTTATTTCTACAATGGTTTACATCAGTTTACAGCTTGAACATTTAGCTATTTTTTGACATAATCACCATTTCTGCCGAAGCATTTTTGTAGACAATGGGGCAGCTTTTGTATGCCCATGTCATACCAGCTCTTCGCCATGCTGTTCAGAAAGTTACGAACCTCTTCTTTCACCTTGTTGTCGGAGCTTAATCACTTTCTGGCCAAACGTTCTTTTAACCTAGGGAACAGGTGATAGTCACTGGGTGCCAAGTGAGGACTATAGTGCGGGCCGGTGATTATGTTCCACTGAAACTATTGCAGGAGAGCAATAGTTTGCCTAACGAAGTGTGGGCGAGCGTTGTCATGGAGAATGTGTACGCCCTTGCTCAACATTCCACTTCTCTGGTTCTGAATTGCACGTTTGAGTTTTTTCAGGGTCTCACAGTACCTGTCAGCTTTAATTGTGGTCCCAGCGCTTCAACTGGTTGATGCAATCTGACTGAATACCCAAGCACATTTCAAAATCATCAAGCTGGAAAATCATAAAATCATACAAATTTAATTCATCTTTCTTCAGAATATTTTGTAATGTACCACAATACCTACAAGGCATATTTTTTGTCCATATGCTGAAAAGTAATTACATATAAGAAATTTAAAAAAATAGGTGCAAAATTAGCTGAAACACTTATAAAAAGCGAATATGCAGTGTTTACCAAACAAGCTCAATGACCCTTTTATATGACACCTTATGATTGAGCAGCAGACAAACCATTCTACCAAAATTTGTCTTTGTTTGCAACTTACTGCCCAATTCATGTGATCATTTCATTTCACCAGGTAAAACAATATTTTAATTTCATACGGAACATAAAAATACTGCTATATATATCTTTGATATTTTCTTAATTCAGCCACAGTTGTAACAGGAGATGCTCTTGTCAGTATCTACTTTGATCCTACAAAATGTTGTTAACATATCTTTTCTTATAAAAGTCTGTCCTTGAATCTCAAAAATGTTCTCAATTGTTTCTATGACATTATAGTGCTTGTAAGACTGATGAACTATTACATGCCATATATAAAACCATGCACAGGTTTTTCTCAATTGTTGTGCCCTCCCACAGGCAAAATTATTTTGAAATTCGAAGATTCACATATAATATTTGTCACTTGCAATTACATTAATTTTTGAAACTGTAATTTCCATAAAATTAGGAAGCATTTGTTATCTTCCAGCAGCTGTTTCTGAAGTTAGAAGAAAGGATATATATTTCTGAAAGCCTGAAATTCAATATAATAACTTAAATTCAATTATTATTTCTCAGTATGAAATTGAGTTTTACTTTTTACTATGTTATGTCTGACTGTTTATAATACTCAGTTTCGGTTCTGTTGAACATAATCAGTTTTCAGATTTAATGCTACCAGTTTAGTAACTTCTTTGAATTACTATAATTGAGATATAACTTTGACAACATGCCAAACTGAGTATATGGTTTTCTCTTACTTAAGAACTTAAAATTAAATATAGCTTCTAAGATATAACACAGTGCTCCAGAACATGCTGGCCCCTGTTAAAGGGATGATAGAGTGGACTAAAGCAAATTGTTATTAATTTGACAAGTGTGTTCAAAGAGATTAAAAAGATGACATGTGCAATGACAGATAGGACAAACAGCTTGTTCACACAAATAAACAAACTTTTGTTTCCTGGCTAATGTGTTCGCACATTAAATAGGCCTTGTTTTCTTCATTCATCAAAGCATCAATACTGCTAGCACTTTTTGAGCGCCACTAACTTGAAAATTTGATTTAAAATGCTTTTCCGCAAAAATTTACTTCTTTTCATTGCGGTAAAGATATAATAATTCCAGCTGTAATTCAATCAATTCAATCCCCACATCGCTCATGCCAACAGAAAAAATAAGAGACAATCTGTTACCTATTTCATTGACTTTTGCAGCCACAAATAAAGGGAGAAATTATTTAGTATTTAGTATTTAGCTACCTTTAAAATTTTTTCTCTGTTGACAAGGTATTATAAAGATGCGGTCCATATAATAATTTTAGTAACTTTCATGAAATTGCTGGAAAGTAATTCATTCTAAGCAGTACAAGAGAGCCTGGTTTATTCATCCAACACTGAAGAAAATGAGCAAGAAACACAATTTTCTCTGCAGTCTTACCAGCTGTTTCTCCATCTCTGTTTTATGACAGAACAGAAGAGACATTTTGAAAATCAAGTTTCCTTGAAAATAACTGCTCAGCTGCAGGTACCAAATAATCCTTCTTGTGAAAGCGCATAATGTCTGGCACTATGGAAAGCAACAAGCTAATTTGCTTGAACTGACAAAGCATTACACACTATTTCTTCTGAAAACATAAATCTATAATGAGATTTTCACTCTGCAGCGGAGTGTGCACTGATATGTAACTTCCTGGCAGATTAAAACTGTGTGCCGGACCGAGACTCGAACTTGGGGCCTTTGCCTTTCAAGGCCAGGAAGCAACATAAATCTAGTTTTGTAGTATAAATATGGATTACTTCTCCTGCTCTATGAATCTTAATTCAGTCACATCACTCAACAAAGTATTCTTTAATGTTTGCATCTCACTGCCTGCTCTTTACATTCTAAAAGTTCCTTTGTTTTCTCCTTTCCTGTAGCTATGTATTTTGAGAGTATCCTGTTCATTTAATATGTTACAAAGCAACAGCATTCAAAAATCAAATTGTACCTAAAAGCTGCCATTAGTGCAAGAACAGAGATGAATATGTGCATTCTCATACTGAAATATTGAGAAATCCACTTCTGATTATGTATATGGAAGCAACTGTCAAGACACATGTAGCTGCTGACCAGCCATTTTTTAGCTAATTTGTACAAATAAAGTAGAATGAGTAGAAGTAATTCCCCACTGTTAATTCTTTATTGTTGCAGAGTAAGTATGGATCCAACGGAGAGACATACTATCTGGAGTGTTGTTATAGGAAACTACACTAGTGTACTTGCTGCCTTTGCTGTTAATCAAGCCATGGTACAACGAGCTCTTGCCATGTCATCAATAAGGAAAGCAAAAATGTAAGTTATATACATTTTCAGAACTCATCATACATGGTTAATAACTATGTCTGGCAGGCTATATGCTTATTTTGTTGTAAATATTTGATGTAAAGTTAGATATAAGTTCTATTTGAAGGAATGAAGAAACGAAGACTTGAGTCTAACAACCCACTGACAGAGATGAAGTACAACCTCGGATTAAGGAACCATCCTGGAATTTGCCTTAAGCAATTTAGGGCAATCATGAAAAAGTTAAATCCAAATGGCCAGATGTTGCTTTGAACCATCATCGTCCTGAATACCAGTTTATTGTGCTAACCACTGTGCCACTTTGCTCTGTATTTCTACCTGATGGTCTCTTGGAAGCATGACTGAATGGTATCATTAGGAATGGGTATATTTAAGGAGATACACTTGTCACAATTCTCAAGCTTACCTGCAAGCTAGACACACAGGTGTACAGCAGTCCTGGGGCTATGGTAGGTTTCCTAGTAGCTTTGCTCAGTTAAGATTGTGACTGCATTACCACCATGTTAGATGTGTTGCATACCAGTCAGGCATTACCTCAATTTGATTGCTTTTTCTCCCACGGGGAGACCAATGTCTCCGCAGGCCACAGGTGAGACAATTAATACACAAGCTCAACAATACAAGAATGCTGGTTGCTATCAGCTAAATCAGGAATTTATTCATTCACAGCAATTGTTATATCAAAACTGATGGGCGCTTAGAGAACTCAAGTCTCATCTGTTGCTCCAAATTAGTAAGACAGTGTTCTAAGACATGACTGAGACTTGCCTGACACATGACCTTCTCAACAGTGATGGAGCTTTCTATCTGATTTTTATATGGGATCTAAGAATATGTTTATTAATAAAAATGAGGGAGATTAAGTGAATTTCCCATAGTGTCTGTGCAATGACAATCTGCTGTGATGGTATTATCCATGTTGTAATTGTTGGTTGGCGTCAGTCTTCTGTTGTGGTTTGTACAAGACTCACTGTGGGTTTACATCATTCATCTATAAATAGAAAAATTGTTGAATGTGTTTCATTTTTTCTTCTCTCTGATCTCTTCCAGTAATCTTCTTTCTTCACTTGTTTCCTTCATTATGAAATTTTCAGTTCACCTTGAGCATTCTTCTCCATACCCACATTTAAAAATTTTCTAAGTATCTTTCTTCTTTGCTTTCATCTCTCCATTATTCACTGCTCTATAACACTGCACTCCAAACATGGCATTTAATAAATCTTTTCCTCAGCTTCATATGAATTATGCTAGATGTTAGCGACTACTTACCCTTTCTAAATAATCTGTTTGTCATTAATACCCTACTTTGCATGCCATACAACTTTCCAGTTACAGAAAGAATTTTACTTGTTCTATCTTTTTTCTATCTAAGAATATATTAACTCAAACTTTCTTCTTGCTTATTCTCATAACGTTTATCTTTTCTATGAGGGTCACTCCAAAGAAATGCACACTATTGTTTTTAAATCCATTTTTTATTATACATGTTTGAAAGTTTTACAGTGTGTAGATACATCCTTTAGGAACAATATTTTTGTTTCTCCACAAAATCTCCAACCCTCTCAACTGCCTTACGCCATCTTGGAACCAGCACCTATATACCTGCACGGCAAAATTCTGGACCAGCCTGTTGAAGCCATTGTTTGGTAGCATGCACAAGGAAGTCATCATCTTCAAACCTTGTTCCACGAAGAGAGTCTTTCAGTTTCCCAAAGAGATGATAGTCACATGGAGCCAAGTGAGGACTGTAAGGCAGGTGTTTCAGTGTTGTCCATTCGAGTTTTGTGATTGCTTCCATGGTTTTTTGACTGACATGTGGCCGTACATTGTTGTGCAACAGCAAAATATCCAGCTTTTGCCAATGTGGCCGAACACGACTCAGTCGAGCTTGCAGTTTCTTCATTGTCGTCACATATGCATCAGAATTTATGGTGGTTCCACTTGGCATGATGTCCACAAGCAAGAGTCCTTTGGAATCGAAAAACACCGTAGCCATAACTTTTCCAGCAGAAGGAGAAGTTTTGAATTTTTTTTTCTTGGGTGAATTTGCGTGATGCCACTCCATTGATTGCCTCTTCGTCTCTGGTGAAAAATGATGGAGCCATATTTCATCACCTGTCACAATTGTTCCAAGAAATTCATCTCCACCATTCTCGTACTGTTCCAAAAGTTCACTGCAAATCATTTTTCTTGTTTCTTTGTGAGACACTGTCAACATCCTGGGAACCCACCTGGCACAAACCTTTTTTAACGCCAACACTTTCAGTATTCTGCAAACACTTCCTTCCCCTATCCTAACGTAGCGTGACAATTCATTCACTGTGATGCGTCTGTCAGCAGTCACCAATTCATTAACTTTCTGCATGTTGTCAGGAGTGTGTGCAGTATGAGGCCTGCCATTGCAAGGACAATCCTTAATATTGCCGTGCTCGCTTTCATCACGTAACCTGCTTGCCCACCGACTAAATGTACTGCAATTGACAGCAGCATCTCCATACACCTTTTGCAACATCTTGTGGATGTTTCCCACTGTCTCGTTTTCAGAGCACAGGAATTCTATGAGAGCATGTTGCTTATGATGAACGTCAAGTGCAGCAGCCATCTTGAAGACATGCTGTGATGGCGCCACTCATGGGAACAGGTTGAACTAAGTTTGAAAGCAAGTGGGAAGGATGTATCTACACAATGTAAAACTTTCACACATGCAGAATGAAAACAGTATTTTTACAAAAATAGTTTGCATTTCTTTTGGAGTTATTCTCATATATTTATCTTCAGTTCGTACTCCTTGCCCCTTGTTGTAATACTCTTCAACATCTGTTGCAGCTCCTTTTCTGATTCCACCAGAACTGCTTGATCATCTATGTATTTTATAGTCTTTATTGTTTCTCCTTCTCTTGTGTCCTCTATCATCTTGTGTATTGGTTCTTCTCCATACATATTGAACAGCTTCAGTGACAGCATCCTTGCCTTCCACCTAGAGTTGTAAAACTACTGTTAGCTCCCTTTGACTACCATAAGCAAGTGTAGACGATGGTAGGTTGCTTAGTAGCTTTGGTCAGTTAAGATTGTGACCACATTACCACCATGTTAGATGTGTTGCATACCTGTCAGACATTACCTCATTTTGTTTGCTTTGTCTGCATATTACCACCATGTTAGATGTGTTGCATACCTGTCAGACATTACTTCATTTTGTTTGCTTTGTCTGCATATGTTAGATTCCTCTATAAATTGGAAGTAGTGAACCATCTAGAAACTGAGTGAGGATATTTAAAGGGCTGCATAACCTACAGAACATTCTTGTTCTGCATGGTTATCCTCCTGTCTCTTACTTAAAAATAAACAATATTTATAACTAAATTGAAACTGTCAATGTTAAACTGAGATTTTATTAAAAAATTGTTGATTTGTAATGTGAAACAGAGGGATGAGGTCCTGATTCAGTACTTCGTCGAGCTTATATAAGATATGTTTGTGTTATTGCTAAATGACTTTTGTGTTTATCAATAATAATAGAAAACTCTTTTCCTTGAAAAACACAATGAAGGATGTTCTACTGAGTACAAAATAACAACAACAATTATATAGATGACTCTATGTTTGTGCATATAAACTGTACTTGCATCAAAAGTAATTGCTTTAGTTACATAGAAGCGCAGCTGTTAAGTGGTCAACTAATTTTTATTATTTATAAAATGTAGTTTATATTTTGTAAGGATGTAAAATACACAAAGGACTAAAGCTGAATCATGTTTGGTTCTACTAGCGTGCATAACAAATAAACAAACAAACAAAAAACAAAGAAAAGTTATCAGGTCCCAGTTCCTCTCGCACACATTCATTTACATTTCTTTCCTCATTCCATACTCCGTCACTTTTTTCCTTGTGTACATCTCCTTTATTAACATTCTATCTTTCCAAACTGTACCAACATCCTTTAAACCTTCAGCAGTATACTCCAGTTGACTGTGTTGGATGCCTTTTCCCATTCAATAAAACAAGGAAAGGCTGTTTCCTTCTCATGCCATCCGGTAAGTCTCACTTGACCTACGGTTCTTGGTGACTTTTCCAAACACTACCCCTTCCTAAGCCTCTCCAGTCCTTTTCCTTCACCCCTCTTCCTTCCCCTTCAACCCTCCTGACAGAAGAAAGAGCAACTGGCTCCAAAAGCTTGCTTAGTTATAACCTTCTTTTATGTGTGTGTTCTGCTGCCACTTGGTGAGAAGATTTTTTTACCTATCGAATTACATTATATTGTCAAAAATTGATAGTTTTCATCATTATAGCCTTTGTAACATGAATGAAAAAACTAACTGTCCTATAGTCTTTGCATTCTTTTGCATTGTACTTTTTAGGTAAATATGTTAGAATTATCGTATGTAGATCTTGTGGTCAGATTCCTGAGTCTAAAATTCTGTTTGCTGTTTCAGTCAATCTGGCTATTGAATTTGCACCTAAGACTTCCAGTACCTCAGATGGTGTTCTGTCACGCCCTAATGCTTTCTTTTCCTGTAGTTCATTATTTGCTTTCACAAATTCCCATGTAAATATTTTAGGACCTTTGGTTTCTTCACTCTATTCCCCTTCATGTTCTGAAACCAGTCTCATGTTATCTATTTGTATATAACTCTTCCACATAATCAATCCAAAGTTTCTTTCCTCTTCCATATATTATCTTGTAAAAAAAGAATGAACTCCAGTCTACTCAAAACATGGTTATAACTAGTAGAAATATGATACTAATTTGTATGGAAAATTCAGTTTTCACTTCAGTGCAAATCTGATTACATTCTAGGGACTGTTTTTCATTTGGTAATTTCAGCAGTTAAAATACATCATATCATCCACCTTCCTGTGCATGTGACACTAAAATAATGGGGATGCTCATCCTCACAGAAATAAATCTACATGCAAACTTATACTGTTGTTAGCAGAAGGTCTGTGTGTCATATTTAATCATTACAAGTGATCAACACCTGTATGCTCTTGTTGCCACTGAAAATTGAGATGGTAATGTGTACTATGTCAGTGACATCTGTATTGGGCTTGGCTACGTGGGGAAATTTGAAAAGGAAACCAACACTGAAGTCTAGTAAATAGCAGTTTCCTACCAGTGCTTACAAAAAGCTATGCATGGAAAGTGTAGGTTGTACATAGGGGCTATGCAAATTTCGTTGTACAGAAATATTGTGCAACCCGTGCCAACTGGAGAGGGGCAAGATGTGAAATGCAAAGTCCTACACGACACTGGTTAGGAGGTGACCATCACAGATTTGCCACAACTGTCATGACGCCTAGTGGAACTGACAATTCAAAAAAAAACATGGGCATTTATGGGCTAAGGTCTATCTTCTATACATTCCCACATGGTGGGGATGGGTGATCAATCCTGTTTCACCATTTCAAACTACACGGAACTATATGAAGTGTATATGGCTTCTACAAATGGCTCAGTGAGGGTGGCTTCCTTCCCCCTTTATGGCATAAATAATATTAACAAATATAGCCTGTACAGAGCTTGGTAGAGGGGGTGGAGGCTATTGTTATTTCTCCTTCAATGGAATAGGGACTCCTCCTTGTATGCTTTTGCTCATAATCCCCAAGGTTAAAATAAAAAACTGTTAGCTTTGAATTCACCGATTGGAAACTAACTGCCTTGTCATCATGGCAGCCCTGATAGAACATGTCACTGGAAACCTCATCATAATCAACAGAGGCTCTTCATTTACACTACTGGCCATTAAAATTGCTACACCATGAAGATGAAGTGCTACAGACATGAAATTTAACCGACAGGAAGAAGATGCTGTGATATGCAAATGATTAGCTTTTCAGAGCATTCACACAAGGTTGACACTGGTGGCAACACCTACAACGTGCTGACATGAGGAAAATTTCCAATCAATTTCTCATACACAAACAGCAATTGACCAGCGTTGCCTGGTGAAACGTTGTTGTGATGCCTCGTGTAAGGAGAAGAAATGCATATCATCACGTTTCCAACTTTGATAAAGGTCAGATTGTAGCCTATCACGATTGCAGTTTATTTTATCGCGGCATTGCTGCTCGCGTTGTTTGAGATCCAATGACTGTTAGCAGAATATGGAATCAGTGGGTTCAGGAGGGTAATATGGAACGCTGTGCTGGATCCCAACGGCCTCGTATCAGTAGCAGTCGAGATGACAGCCATCTTATCCGCATGGCTGTAACGGATCGTGCAGCTACGTCTCGATCCCTGAGTCAACAAATGGGGACATTTGCAAGACAACAACCATCTGTATGAACAGTTTGACGTCTTTGGCAGCAACATGGACTATCAGCTCGGAGACCATGGCAGCGGTCACCCTTGACATTGCATCACAGACAGGAGCAACTGCGATGGTGTACTCAACGACGAACCTGGATGCACGAATGGCAAAACGTCATTTTTTCAGATGAACCCAGGTTCTGTTTACAGCATCACAATGGTCGCATCCTTGTTTGGTGACATCGCAGTGAACGCAAATTGGAAGCATGTATTCGTCATCGCCATACTGGCATATCACCCAGTGTGATGGCATGGGGTGCCATTGGTTACACGTCTCGGTCACCTCTTGTTCACTTTGAACAGTGGATATTTCATTTCAGATGTGTTACGACCCATGGCTCTACCCTTGATTCGATTCCTACGAAACCCTACATTTCAGCAGGATAACACACGACCGCATGTTGCAGGTCCTGTACAGGCCTTTCTGGACACAGAAAATGTTCGACTGCTGCCCTGGCCAGCACATTCTCCAGATCTCTCGCCAATTGAAAAGTCTGGTCAATGGTGGCCGAGCAACTGGCTCGTCACAATATGCCAGTCACTACTCTTGATGAACTGTGATATTGTGTTGAAGCTGCATGGGCAGCTGTACCTGTGCATGTCATCCAAGCTCTGTTTGACTCAATGCCCAGGCATATCAAGCCCGTTATTATGGCCAGAGGTGGTTGTTCTGGGTACTGATTTCTCAGGATCTATGCACCCAAATTGCGTGAAAGTGTAATCACATGTTAGTTCTAGTATAATATATTTGTCCAGTGAATGCCCATTTATCATCTGCATTTCATCTTGGTGTACCAATTTTAATTGCCAGTAGTGTATGATGCAACAGCTTTCAGTGGTGACAGTCCAGTGGCTAAGCTGTCCAGTTCCAGGGATGAAAATGTACTCTGTGACACCAGCAGTGAGAGCATTTTTGTTATCCCTGCTAGCCCAGTCATGTCAGCTATGGTTCAGAATTCATCTCTCAGTTTCTCCCATGTTTACACTGGCAGTTGTTGTCATAAGTCAGAAAAATGCACTAAAGCTTTCCTTTCATTTGTATGACTGCCCAATAGATGACTCAACAGTTATTTTTGTGTACATGTAATGTGTTTGAAAGAGCAGGATTTTGGGAATTTTGGAATTTTTATCTGGAATCATCAGAAGTTTCTTGAACATATCTCAAAATTAGGTATCATGTGTTTTCTTTATGTTCTGAGAATTTTATTTTCTTATTTTATTCTGAATCAACGAACCTTTGTTGGATGCTAAGATTTTTGATGAGCACTGGGTTAATTCATACTTCTGCATTTTCCAAAACAGAACTACATGTTTGCATCATATGTGAACCATTAGGAAGAGAGTCCACATGACTATAAATTGACACTTAAGCAGTTGGTACTCCTTAAAGAGTACATTTCATTTCTCTGACAGCTACATGACTTTTCACACTGCTCTATAAAGTTTTCTCCTTTATTAAAAGATCACATCAAAGCTTGAAAGAAGGGAAATTTCTGATTTTCAGAAGATAGAAAAAATGCCCAAGTACATTTATTTGCTGTGATCTCTCATGTTTTTTCAGCGTGATTGTTTATTAGTGTGCTTCCAGCTGTTCTAGTGAGTTATTGTTTTGATTTTATACATAATATTTCAATGACTGACCCAGCTGTCTTCTTCAGGTGCTGTGAGTCTTGTTGTTATGTGTACTCACTGTCTGGACTCCAGTAAGACTGTGAACTATTGTTCATCTCATACCATTATTTATAGCTGAGTTCAAATCCTGATGCCCACTACACCCTTTGATCCTCTTTTATTTTCCAAAACTTGCTTTGATATTCCATGAAATGCAAATTTTCTCCTCAGCATTTTTCGACTCTGGTGCATGTAATGGCTGATGAAAATCGAGAGCTGGACCCCATATGTTATTTCAATTGAAATCACCATTTTTGTTCATTAGATTTTCTGGTATCTTTATTTTGATGGACTCCTTAATTGTGCTGCCCCAGAAACATGATGTTTGGATCAGCAACAGCTGATTTGCTTGCTTGCTCTTTCGAGATATGTTTCTGATGTTCCTTGCATTTCTCCTTGCTGTTCTGCTAGTCTGTCCAACGCAAGATATGCCACACTTGCACAGAATGTGATTCACACCTGGATTTCAGAGACCTAGATTATCTATAATAATTGCAAGTAATACTTTTTACTCCAGTTGAAGAGGAAGAGGTTGAGACTGAGACCAAGGAACAGAAGCCAAAAATTGCTCATCTACCTTATGCTGGCCCAATAAATGGGAAGATCAATAGGCTTATATGGAAATATGGTATGCAGGGTATTTCACTTCCTTTAGCTAAGACAAAAGCATTATTTGTATTGTTAAAGATGATCTACATCTCCAAAAGCCAGATGGGTATCACATTTCATGCAAATGTGGCATGTCTAGTGTGGGGAAGACTATCAGAACAGTCGAGGAGAAATGCAAGGAACATAATTGACATCATTGACATACCTGACTAAAATGAGCAAGCAAATCATGTATCACTGAGTGCTTCCTCAAACATAATCATGAAATGAATTAGGCTGAGACTAGTGTTGTACTCCAAATACCAAGTTTCTGGGACAGCATAGTTAAAGAGTCTATCAAAATAAAACTATCAGGCACCTAATAAACAAGGACAGAGGTTTCAGTTTAAATAAAACCTGGCACCCAACACTCAATTTATTAAAGTCTTGTCAGCCATCACATTCACCAGAGTTGTAAAATGCTGAGAGATTTTGCGTTTCATGGATATCAGTGTGAGCTTTGTAAAATGAAATAGCATCAAATGGTGTAGTGTGTATCAGTATTCAAACTCTATTATAAATAATGGCGTGAGACCAACAATAGTGCACAATCTGGTTGGAGACCAGAAAGAGAGTATATATGAGAACAAAATTCACATCACCTGAACAAGATAGCTGGGTTGATCATTGAAATATTGTGTATTAGATGGAAACATCAGCTTGGCTCACCAGACGGTAGAGTTTTGTCAGGAGTGGCTCTCCCAAGGCCGTCAGTAGTTCCAATGGAATGTTGTCTACTCTGGGGGCCTTGTTTCGACTCAGGTCTTTCAGTACTCTGTCAAACTCTTCACACAGTATCTTATCTCCCATTTCATCTTCATCTACATCCTCTTCCATTTCCATAATATTGTCCTCAAGTACATCGCTCTTGTATAGACCCTCTATATACTCCTTCCACCTTTCTGCTTTCCCTTCTTTGCTTAGAACTGGGTTTCCATCTGAGCTCTTGATGTTCATGCAAGTGATTCTCTTATCTCCAAAGGTCTCTTTAATTTTCCTGTAGGCAGTCTCTATCTTAACCCTAGTGAGATAAGCCTCTACATCCTTACATTTGTCCTCTAGCCATCCCTGCTTAGCCATGTTGCACTTCCTGTCGATCTTATTTTTGAGACCCTTGTATTCCTTTTTGCCTGCTTCATTTACTGGATGTTTATATTTTCTCCTTTCATCAATGAAATTCAATATTTCTTCTGTTACCCAAGGATTTCTGATAGCCCTCTTTGAACATTCAACATTTAAATATGATACCTAAAAATCAATTCTAAGTAGTTTCAAGGGCACTAGTCAATAAATTTGTTCAGATGCAGTAAAATCCTAACCTTTAATTTACTGTGAATTATGTATTCTTAAATCAAGCTGAGAACCACCTTATCAAGTTTGTAATATCTTTAACAAGTAAAATCCAGATGCTCTTTGAACATTCAACTTTGATATTGTACTCTTGTGCTTATTTTTGTGGTTTCAGCTGCCACAAATTTTATAGCTGTGTACAGAGTGTAGATTTAGAGATGCTGGATATCCACAGGCATTCCTGAAAAGAAGTCATGTCCCAATTTTTACAATCCCATTTGCTTTTCTTTTGTCATGAAAAGATACATGGCTTCAGCTGTCCTCCTTTCACTTCACATATAGGCCTAATCTCATTTCCAATATTAAGAAACCTGTGTTACTTTTGCTTTAATGCCTTATGTGCTCTCTACCACATTTTATTGTTCTTCAATTCTACTAAATTTCGTCTCTGTCTTTTAAAAACAAAAACAATTCTACTGTGAATTTCTTCACAGAGATGTAACAATTGCCATTTGCACTACAATTATGTTATTCATTTTTAATTTTACAGAACAATTGGTATTCTGGCCATAGGGCTTGCGTGCATAGTCAGCATGTGCTGCTACACAGGACTTGTCATTTATGCTACATTCTTTGTCTGTGATCCTATATCTACAAAGGTAAAGAAATCATCACTTTATTTTAAGCACAATTTAATCAAAATCAAATTACATGTACATACTGCCTTTTTTTCTGATAACATGAAATATTTTCTGATGCTGAGTTTTGTTGAGTGTAGTTTTTACAGATAAAAACTACTTTTATTTTGAGTTTACTCCAAAATAGAAATTTTCTGCATGAAGTGTGGAAGTGATATTTTTTGTAATCACACATGCAAAATTATAGCTTTTAATACAGAGAGCATTACGTAACTTTCAGCAAATTGGGAAAGCTGATCAGTTGCTGCCACATTTTGTAATGGCCATATCAAAGGGTATCCCTGGCCTCCCTGGCCTCTTCATGGCTGGAGTCTTTAGTGCTGCTTTGAGGTAATACATATCATAAAGGAACTATGCAATTCTAGTTTACCATAATTCTAGTGTGGGTACCACTTTGCACTGAACTACAACTACTGTTACTGTTGCTGTTGTTACTACTACAAATGTTATTACTGCTGCTGCTGAGAATAAGAAAAATGATGATATGGTTTTAATAATTATTTTCTGATTCGAGTATGTAAGATGGGTAGACTGGATATGTAATGAAGAGTACTGAAGCAAATCGGGGAGAAAAAAACAAGCATTATGGCACAGTCTGCCTAAAAGGAGGGGTATATTGATATGACACATCCTGAAGGATGAAGGAGTAGATAATTTGGCAAGGGGAAATGTGTGAGGGGTAAATAATGTAGAGAAAGGTGAGGGAAATTCAGAATGGACATAGGTCGCAGTAGTTATGCAGAGATGGAGAGGCTTACACAAGATAGATTAGTGTGGAGAACTGGATCAACAGTCTTTGGTCTGAAGATTATGCCAACAACAATTAGTGTATAACACCTTAACAAAATCTTACAATACCAAATTATTATCATTATGCTGCTTTACAACTCCCTTTGCACTTGAAACAATTATTGGACCAATTACTTCCTCACATCAGTGTCTCTGAATTGGCTCTTTTAATTGTTTGATTTGTTTGACTGATTGATTGATTTTTATTGGGTCCCATTTGACTGTGTTATGCACAGAGTTTGTACTTGTAATACAGCACAAACCAACTTCAACTAATATCTTAAAATATTTAGCCTGCCTATTACAGAAAACATCAAACTGGCAATAGTGATAGTAATGTGCATATGCTTTTCTCTTGATTAATATTTAGGTCTTAAATTTATTTACTTACTACATAGTCCTACAACAAGATATTCAAGTGATTAAAGTACATACATGCAACTAATAATAGTGTTCTTCATTATTTACACCTATACCCTTCTACACTATAAAATTCTTTTTCCATAAAATAATCCTTAAAAGCTTCTGGAATATGTTTTCACTCATACTATCCTGTAGACTCTTAGGAAGATGCTTTACCAGTTGTACAACTGAGTGTCAAGCACTTTTTTCAGCAGCTCTCAGTCTGTGAAGCATACCTCTCAGCCGATCTTTATTCCTTGAGTCACATGAATGAACATTTGCATTTTTTATATTTTAATGTATTAATTTGATTAATGACATTATTTTTCTGTGTATGAACATAGATGGAAATGTCAATATTTTTAGGTTATGGAAGGCAGTTCTTTTTATATTATTGCTGCTGGAGTTTCCCCAAACAGTAATCCCATACTGCAAGTGTGATTCAAATAGAGTATGGTACATTGTTCATAGAAGTTGTTTGTTAGCATAATGTGCAAATTGTTTCATAATAAATATTATAATGCATAACTTGCAGACATTGTATGCATGTTGTCTTCAACTGAGCACATTGTAAATAGTAATTCCCAAAATTTTGTAGACGTAACTTCTTCCAGTCTTATTTCATCTATGAATGTGTTTATGTTATCTCCATTTTCTCTATTCATGAACTCTATGAACATTGAAACTTCCTGGCAGATTAAAACTGTGTGCTGCACCGAGACTGGAACTTTGGACCTTTGCTTTCGTGGGAAAGTGCTCTACCGTCTGAGCTACCCAAGCACAACTCACGCCCTGTCCTCACAGCTTTACTTCTGCCAGTACCTCGTCTCCTACCTTCCAAAGTTTATAGAAGCTCTCCTGCGAACCTTGCAGGACTAGCACTCCTGAAAGAAACGATATTGCGGAGACATGGCTTAGCCACAGCCTGGGGGATGTTTCCAGAATGAGATTTTCACTCTGCAGCAGAGACTCGAGACCAAGACTCTCATTTCCTAATCTAATTCCCTCAGCATCACGCGATTTAATTCCACTATATTCCATTATCCTCGTTTTGCTTTTGTTGATGTTCATCTTATATACTCCTTTCAAGACACGGTCCATTCCATTCAACTGCTCTTCCAGGTCCTTTGCTGTCTCTGACAGAATTACAGTGTCATCGGCAACCCTCAAAGTTTTTATTTCTTCTCCATGGATTTTAATTCCTATTCCACATTTGTCCCTTGTTTTCTTTACTGCTTGCTCAATACATAGATTGAATAACATCGGGGATAGGCTACAACCCTGTCTCACTCCCTTCCCAACCACTGCTTCCCTTTCATGTCCCTCAACTCTTACAACTACCATCTGCTTTCTGTACAAATTGTAAATAGCCTTTCGCTCCCTGTATTTCACCCCTGCCACCTTCAGAATTTGAAAGAGAGTATTCCAATCAACACTGTCAAAAGCTTTCTCTGGGTCTACAAATACTAGAAATGTATGTTTGTCTTTCCTTAATCTATGTGCTAACATAAGTCATAGGGTCAGTATTGCCTCACATGTTCCAACATTTCTACGGAATCCAAACTGATCTGCCCTGAGGTCGGCTTCTACCAGTTTTTTCAGTGTCTTGTAGATACATTTATTTCTATTTTCGTATTACATTTTAATTATATTTATTTTAATTCTTATTTTTGTTTTGATACTTTACCCATGTTGTAATTCACAGATCTTACAATATCCTTCATTTTAAATCTTCAGTAATAATGTCGCAAGTTCTTTCAGAAACGTAGCAATATAATGATAACCTCTTGGGGAACCTGTACACACAGGAAATACTTCATAGTTCACTCATTATATCAGTAGAAAATCTTCTTCAATACGTGCTTGGAGGTTTATATACTTACATTGTTTAGTATCTTGTAGACTACAACTAATTTCTTGTGTATAATAACATCTCCATCTTTATATTTGTTTTGATCTACACAAATAATTAATCAGATCATACTCTTTTATTATTAGATTGCAAAGTTCTGCTTCATTTAATGCATGATGTATTATACATCTGGTTGTGTTTCAGTCAGGAGCACTTCTACTTCTAGTTTTCTTAGCCTAGGTATTGAATGTTTTCGTGCAGGACTTAATGTTATTTTCCTTTCAGTGATCTTGAGTTTTTGAGAATCTGTTGTAATTGGAGACTGGCATGTGACCACATAGAGTGTTAGATTTGCGTAAATTCTGGTGTTACATGTTCTTGTGACCATTTTTCCTTCTGATGCCTAATAAGTAAACATCTTCGTGTAATGAATTATTATCTTTTGTGGGTTTTCTTGAGAAGTTCTTGCACTGATGAGAACAGTTGTTTGTGTTTATCTTATGATCTAAATCTCCTACCTGTAACAACAGGATTTCACTGTTTTATATCCTGAATCTAAGCCCAGATATGCTTTCACTAATCAGCTCAACCAGTCATGTTCAGATATAGAATCTGCCTTGCAAAAGCTTCTGAAAAAAGTCAGTCCATTTGAAGGGACACCAGTTGACTTATAATTTTTTATTTTTGACACAGTGACTTCTTTATGATATAGTGATAACTGGTTTTGACCTTTAAAGACTGTCTGCATATGGCCTTTGTGAGCTGAAACTGGTTATGATTGTATCATAAAAAAGTGATTGTGCCAGAGATAAAAAATAATACCTTAATTGTGAAAGCTTGTTCATTGATAGTCCTGACTGACACAAATGCAATATGCCCATAGTCAACTGCCACCAGAGTCCCCTAGCCTCACAATAATTTGCAATACTATAAGTTGTGATCAGTCATGGCGCTGGGACAGTTCAACCAATTTCATGTTGATAACACAACGGTGAGAGCTTCAACCAAGCCACTGCCAAAGTAAAGTACCCAATTACTATCCAAACTATTTCTTGTCTCACCCTTACTTCATCTTCCTTTATGAAATCCCTTCATAAAGCCCTAAGTTCTCTAACACTTGGCTGATCCCTGCACTAGGTTTAAAAATATGGAGTACTAGCTCACCAGACCTGCAGTGTATTCTGACCATAGCAACTTGTGCATCTGTGGCATCACATCTTGCCCATCGCTACTATCTAGCGCCTGCACTTTCTTCTTACTAGCATTTTCTGTAGTATCAGGCTTCCTGACCACAGTTTGAATCTGCTGCATATTTTTTACTTCTACTTGTCTGAGATTCCTCCCCACTTAAGTCTAGCACTGTGTCTACAACAAAACTCCCATGTTGTGTCTGCTTTCTCTCAGCCTTTCTGACAGCTGCCAGTTCCTAACCACCCTCCTCTCCTCTGACTCCCTTAGTCTTTAGCAGTTCTTTCATTACCTCCTCTAGCTGTGTGTCTGAAGAGAATTGATTTTCCTTTTCTGTTCCTTGATTAAGACTTTCCTACTGCATATTCTGCAGTTCCAAAAAATGGTTCAAATGGCTCTACGCACTATAGGAATTAACATCTGAGGTCATCAGTCCCCTAGAGTTAGAACTACTTAAACCTAACTAACCTAAGGACATCACACACATCCATGTCCGAGGCAGGATTCGAACCTGTGACTGTAGCAGGCATGTGGTTCTGGACTGAAGTGCCTAGAACTGCTCAGCCACAGTGGCTGGCTGCAGTTCAAAGAGAGAACCTCTCTGTCATTCTGTCTCAGGAAGAATTGACAAAACTGGCATGTTATTCAGCAGCTATAATTTTTAAGAATCTGTATTTATTGATTTTATCATCATATTTGGTGTCAAAGAACAGACATTCAGTATTTTATGAGTGATCGCTTAAGTCAATACAAGCAAAAACGTTCTCATAGAAGTAAGTCTGGGAAAGCTTCATTTATCAGATATCTACCCTATTTGGCTTTTGAACAAGTGTTGGTGTCAAGATGAAAGAAATCTTTGTGTCACAAGCAGTCTGTCTTTAACACTAATGGGTTTATGCGCAGTAGTGTCTTGTTTGACAATTTTAGATCCAGCTATAAGGAATAACTCTTCCACCTCCATCACTGTCATTCTTGTAAAATTTTGATAGTGTTATGGATTTGTCATCATAAGCTCTACAATAAGATTCTGACAAGTTCCTGCTGCCTAATTGATTCTCTTATCCAACATAAATGGGGTCATTTATGCTTTTTCTTTCCTACCAAAGGTATTAAAAGTGCAGCTTCCATCACAACCTTTTGCTCCATGCACAAATCCATGACCGAAAAATCTCACAGAGTGTGATCTCTCACACTGCTGTGTGTAAAAACTTCTGTCATTTGATATCACAAGACCCACAGATATTTACACAAAATACTCTCAGGAAACTATCAGTGAAAATTCATCCCTGGTGTGTCAACAATTGTGTGAGTTCTGCTTGAGAGTACCAAACTGTGTGAGACTAAAAATCTCTCACTAGTATCACAGCCCATAGATCTGAAGATGGCATAATTCCATGAAAACTGATACACTTAAAAACTTTGGTGTAGACTGTCTTGTTCAAAAATTTATGAAACAAGGCAACTGTTACCGCTTGCAACACAATGCCATCTTTTTGTCATAGCTTCTTGCTATCAAACTATTAAGCCACAAAGATTAACTGACTGCTCTACTTTATTGCGAATATTTTTATGAAACTGTACAAGAAGTTGTGGTGATTTACAGCTCCATTTAATGAAAAAGGTTGTCTCATCATACCAAACAATTAAATTGCTGCAGTCTTGGATGTGTTCTTAGCTTGCACTCAAAACTGTATAAAACTACTGTAGTTATATAAGATACATACTGACACCAATGAAGTCACATATGCACAATAGGTAAGCTATTGTAGATTGTTGTTATTGTAATATGTAACTGTAAGTGTTTGTATTATTTTAAACAAGAGAAAATTTAAAAATGTGATGTTAAGAAGTAAAGAAAATAAACTTCACATAATGTTTACTTGTCAGATTCTAATATAACTAGATGGTACATCAATTTTTTTAAAATTCTCCGTCATTATTCTTCTCTTTAAGTTCAATGTCAACTGGACTCAACTCCATGACTGGAATAATATTTGAAGACTTGATACGACCATGTGTGAAGAAGCCAATTTCAGAAGCTAGAGCAAGCTTTATCATGAAGGTTATGGTGGCTCTCATAGGAGCCTTGTGTGTGGCACTTGTTTTTCTTGTAGAAAAACTTGGCACATTGCTCCAGGTGAGTAAGAAGAGCTAAGTGTTATGAGAAAGATCCAGATTTTTTTGTTTGATACATAATGGAATTAATATATCATTTTAATCCAGTTGTTGATAAAGATTTGCTGTGTCAGAAGTCAATAAAAAATATTGAATAAAAACCACTGCAGCTGTTGTAAATCCTTTATTTAAGGCACAACCAGTTTTGCAATTTTTAATTACATCATCTGGTGCAAATATTATGTGGTCAGGTACCTGATGCTGTAATTTAAAATTATAAAACTGGTTGTGCATGAAATAAAGGATTTACAACAGCTGCAAAGGTTTCTATTCAACACATAAAAGTTTGGCTGTGGATGCCCATCCAGTAAACTGTTATATTCAACAAAAATAGTTGAAAAGTGGTAAATGTGGATGTGTTGACAGTAACACCACTACAGGAATAGTGTGAAATATCATCTTTGGACACTGATCATGCAGTTTTCATTCTTCTCGTGAAAGCCAGAATGGAGGCTATGAACTGCTATAATTTGTCTTTCATACTTTGAATTTCTATTGATACAATATTGTGAGTGACTTGTATTTTCCTTTAGTACTTGTGAACAATGCTTAATTCAGAAAGGAAGGAAGGTTGCATGTCAAAAATGTCTGGGCATTAATAATAAACTTTAATAAAATGAAATGAAGCTGCCAATTTACTGAGTGACATGGTCCCATTAAGAATGATATCAATGGTGAGAATTTCATCTCAGAAATGTTGCCTTCCTAGGGACCAAAAAAGTCACCCTCCCAATTCCCACATCACTGGTGCACTGATTTCCATAAACCTGAAATGGCTACTGGTGTAGTAAAACAGTTACAGGGCAAAATACACTTGACAGAAGCTTACACCTCTAAAATTCACATAATGGTTAACAACTGACAGGCTAATTTAAAGTAGTGTATTGCGTTATGTTTCTTTTCATTTGCCGAATAATGCTGTATGGCTGCTGTTTGGTACTTGTTAAAAGAAGAATGTTGTTGGCATTGGAATTATTGCCAACCTCTGCAACAGTAGGTAGTGCTCACTGAATAACTGTTGTGTAACAGCTTTCATTTAATTAATTTCATAATCACTACTGCAAATAGGTACCACATTTGAACAAGACACTGCGAGGAAAGTCAGCTAATTGGTAGAGTGTAAGATTGTTGTCGGCAGTTGTGAGAAGTTATCTCTCAATTTTTTTCCTAGACAATAGTGAGTTGTAATTGAGCAATTACAATTGAATGTGGTTTACTCAGAATTTTGTGCATTGTGATGTATAATATAATAGTGAATAGAGTGAAAAATTACCAACATTCACAAGTTATTTGTACCTCATTAATGATTGAAAACTGAAAGTAAAAGTAAGGGAATCGAATAATATGCTAGCTGTGCTGACATGTCACAAGAAAAGGGTAAGGGCAAGAATAAGCTCAAATATCTAGTCAGTACATCTGCTGGCTTCAAATGCTTTAATGAAAAGGACTCAATGCCACTGACACTAATATTTACATCACTCATCTGTGCAGTGCCATAAGAATTAAATTTAGGACCGTACTTTGCAAAGAGACACTTGAAAATGATGCTCAACATTTCTGCATTTGCTGTGCTACCTGCAGCTTCAGTTCCTGTGTCATCCATGAGTTTCTGGACACTAACTTTGGTGCTACTGATAGCCTTAACATTTGACCAAAATTGCTGTGTTTTTTGTGAAGGGTCTTTTGATAAGATTCTACTACAGTGGTTACAGAAGACTTCTTGCATTGCTCTTTTGACAGCCAAATGTGTTTTATTTAAGATCTCTCTCTCTCTCTCTCTCTATTCCTATATTTAGTCTTATACCTATTGTGCACGGCATATTACTTATATTAAGAAATAAGGTGGGACTCATGAAAACAGTATTAGACGGGTATAAGGAAGGGAAGAGAAGGTGAGAGAGAAAGAGATTTCAAATCCTAGATAATGAATTGGACAGCAGCAGATACTGCAGCAATAAGAAGAAAGCAATGTATTCCTGGAAACTGAGACACAAAGATCCATTAACGCAAGATAAACTGATGATGATTCAGTACATATTGATCCAATATTTGATCAATTATTCTTCTAAAGTTGAGCCATTGTTCCTTTTCATGTTTCAAGTTCATTCTTGAGATACAATTCTATCTTTTTATCTAGGTTGTTGAACATATAAATCTTCCTATTTGTTGAGTTTCTCTTTGTACTTTGGTAATATTGGGTTGGGTTATTTGGGGGAAGAGACCAAACAGCGAGGTCATCGGCTGTGCCCTTTCAAAGGAACCATCCCAGAATTTGCCTGGAGTGATTTAGGGAAATCACGGAAAACCTAAATCAGGATGGCTGGACGCGGGATTGAACCGTCGTCCTCCCGAATGCGAGTTCAGTGTACTACCACTGCGACACCTCGCTCGGTTTTGGTAATAATAGTTGCTATAATTCACGTTTCAATGTGAACATCCTGAAACATGTCAGGTATATTTGTTTCCAATAGATCCAATGTACAGGATGAGCCAACAGTTATTCAATCATAAATTTAAAGTAAATAGTGTGGTGGGAAATTGAGTTTCATATTGGTGGGAATGTTTGTGTTGCCAACAGATGAGCTTATGGGAGATGCATAGCATGTGATATTCAGACAGTTTCCTGCCCTGTTCATGTCAGTGTTGAGTCAGCTGTGTATGACCAAACATGCATTTTTCTCATGCTAAAAGTGTTTTCATTCTTGAAAACAACTACAAATCACAGTATTTCTTAAAAGTGCAGGAAGACTTTAGAGTAGTTGTTTCTGGACAATGGTGCCCAACAAATCAATGGCTTCATGCATAGTTCTCATTTCAGGAAGACAGGCCGTGTGAATGAATGTGAATATTCCAGCCGACCTTCAGTGTTAAGTGATGCCTCATTGGGAAATAATCATGTATCCTTGTAATGTTCACCAAGAAAGTCAATGCAGAAACTGTGTCAGCAAACTGGAATGTCTTACTGGAGTGTTCACAGAGTCACAAAGAGGTTGAAACTCCATCCATATCACATTCATGTTGGATAAGAGCTTCAAGGATCTGACAGAAGGAAAAGACTACATTACTGTCAATGGTTTTTGCATTTTATTTGCAACAGTATTTGGCTGATGGATTACCATATGTTTTCTACTCTGCTAAAGTATGGTTTCATTTAAGTGGCTATGAAACCAGCCAGAACAACATATATTGGAGTTCAGTAAACCATAACATTTTCCATGAGATCCCATTCCATTCACAGAAGTTTGGAGTTTGGTGTGAAATTTCACACAAAAGAATTATAGAGTCAATTTTTTCTCAAAAACAATAACAGCTGAGCATTACCAGGAATCATCATGCAGTTCATGGTACTGGTAGAGGTTGATGAATGACACTGCTAGCCGAAGCAATGTGGCGCAAGAGTGCACACAGTACTTAACACCATGATAAAGCTCCATGAGTTTTGTGGGTACACATCATTTCACATGGCCTGTGGCCACCTAGATCCTCAGGTTTATCTCCTCCAACTATTTCCCTTGGGGACATCTCAAGGACAACAACTATGGAAACAACACTCACTCAATTGATCAACTGAAGCAGAATATCAAAGACAAAATATCCCATGCAACAGTAGCAACAGTCCAAAAAGTAGCAGCTAACATGAAGAAGTATGTTGAAGCACATGCTGCAACACATGGAAGACATTTCCAGCATCAATTATGAGAAAATAGATATTGTCAGTGTATACACTGTAAGTACCTCAATAAACATTTTAATTTAGGGTTGCATAACGTCTGGCTCACCCTGTATTTCCATAAGTGGGCTTCCAAAGTATCTGTTGTAAGTAGGGTTGGTGTAGGTTGTTTGGGGGAAGAGACCAAACTGTGAGATCATCGGTCTCATCGGATTAGGGAAGGATGGGGAAGGAAGTAGTTGTGCCCTTTCAAAGGAACCATCCCAGCATTTGCCTGGAGCGATTTAGGGAAATCACGGAAAACCTAAATCAGGATGGCTGGACGTGGGATGCTGTAAGTAGCTTTCAGAGAAAGTATTTTGTATTAAACTTCCTGGCAGATTAAAACTGTGTGCTAGACTGGGGCTCAAACCTCGAACCTTTGCCTTTTATGGGCAATGGCTCTATCAACTGAGCTACACAAGCATGGCTCACAAGCCATTCTCTCAGCTTTACTTCCACCAGTAGCTGATCGTCTATCTTCCAAACTTTGCAGAAGTTCTCCTGTAAACTTGCAGAACTAGCACTTCTGGAAGAAAGAATGTTGTGGAGACATGACTGGGAGATGTTTCCAGAAAGAATTTTGTCACTTTGCAGTGGAGAGTGCACTGACATGAATCTTCCTACCAGATTAAAAGGAGAGTGGAATGTAGAAGATGAGGTACTGGCAGAAGAAAACTGCGAGGACAGGTTGTGAATCTTGGATGGATAACTCAGTTGGTACAGCAGTTGCCTGCAAAAGGTAAAGGTCCTGGGTTCAAGTTCCAGTCTGCACACAGTTTTAATCTGCCAGGAAGTTTCACATCAGTGAACTCTCTGCAGTAGTGTAAAAAAAAATTTAAAAAATAAATAAATTAAAAAAAATTAAAAAAAAGTGGAAGCATTTAGTATTGTTTTCCATGACGTCCTGTCATGCCCAACACTCATAGAACTATAATTATATATACTGATTTTTGTATTGTTAAAGTATAATTGGGATACATATGTCCTAGTGGGGTGAGTTTTTCTCCTAAGTTTTTGGTTTCATTTAAGGGTTGGTCTAGTGATGTTTCAGATGATGAAAACAATGAGGAAAGTTTGACAAAATGGTTTTCTATGTTATGGACATAAGCATATTCAATATCTATACAGTGTGCCATCAGAAAAAGAATATGTTCTTAGCGTTTTGTGTGAACACTACAGAAAAATTATTGCAATTAATGCAGCTCCCAGAATATTCCCTAAGAAAATTGTGATTGTAGGCCTCTTCTCTTTTGTTGTACAGGTAAAGGACTGGGCTCATTTTCTGATGTATATACTGGTAGCTGAAATGAAGACAAAAACACTGCAAAGTGTGTTGGCCAAGTACCCATTTGAACCCTACTCCTAGCATACCAGTGCCCCATTTAAATCTGACATGAATGAGTTCATCTAATTTCTTTCCTATAAAAATCATATTTTGTGGTATGGATCCAGAGGGAGCGTAGGCTGCTATTTTTAAGTACAGTGCCTGGGCCCATGGTAAGAAGTGCTACTGATGTGCATACAGTGTACTACTTGAACACTGCAGTGATACCTGCCTGATTTACAATATTTATTACTGGTTCATAACCAATTCTTTTTCTTTCTTCTTTTAGTGTTCAACTCTGAGGTTGGTTTGCAGCAGAGTTCCATTCCTCTCTTCTCTCTGCCTTCCTCTTCATTTCCACATATGTGCTACATTCAACATTATTCATGATCTGTTGCGTGTATGATATCCTTGGTCGCCTCCACCAATTCCTTACCCCAATAGTTCCTTCTGCTATTGTTCCAGTGATGTTGTTGTGTCGTAGGATGTGCCCTACAAGTTTGTCTCTTCTTGTTTGGATGTGCCTCCACAGAGATCTGGTTTCCTGTTCTCTTCTAAGCACCTCTTCATTTGTTACTGTGTCTCTCTAGCTGATCTTCATCATCCTTCTATAGCACCACATCTCCAGGGCCTCTAGCCATCTTGTCTCTTCTCTTCCAGTTGTCCAAATTTCACATCTGTATAGGGCCACACTCGTGAGTAAGTTCCTTCTCCGATTAAATGCAATTTTGGCCTTTTGTATTCTGGTTGCAATTTCTTTCCAGCTTCTACCATCTCTTGTGATTTTGCTTCCCAGTTAAGTAAATTCCTCTATCACTTCCAGCTCCTCTCTTCCAATTCTCATTCTCAAAGGTTCGTATTCTGCTCCTGTACTGCATACCATCACTTAAGTCTTTTTCTTGTTTACTATAGCAATATCGTGTGCATAATGTAGCATGTCTATCTTCTGCCAATTAATTTTGATCCCCACCTCAGTAGTTTCTCAAACTTGGTCTATAGCTTCCTGTATGTAAGCAGTGAATATAAGAGGAGAGAGAGCACATCCTTGCCTTACTCCTTTTCTAATATTTGCTTCTTGTTCCTGGTGACAGTTCCTAATCTCTGCCACCTCATTTTATAGAAACTGAGTATCACATGAATGTCTTTGTACTTTATTCCACTTTTTCTCAGCACCCTGAACATCTCTTGCCAGATAACTTTATCAAATGCCTTTTCCATGTCTACAAAGGCAATATAAGTCGATTTGTTTTTCTGTAATTGCTTTTTGATTACGAGCTTAGTGCCAGAATTACCTCTCTTGTTCCCAATCCCCTTCTGAAACAAAACTGATCTTCACTCAGCATATCCTCCACCTTCTCTTCAATTCTCTTCAGAACTATATCCAATTATAACAGCTAAATTAGCAACTTCTTGAAGCAGTATCATGTCGCAATCTAGTGCTAAAAGGTATTGTTTACAATCAAACATTTCAATAGGAGAAGAGATATGATTCATGTTTAAAGTAATAATTCTGTAAGTTTGTATCATGAAACTGTTAGAGATATTTATCCTCTCCCCAAATAAACTTAGGATCAAAAGGCACAGAGTGAAACATGTACTTTTTGTGTGCACGCCCATGTGTGTGTGTGTGTGTGTGTGTGTGTGTTTTTTATAAAGGGGGGGGGGGGTTGTGTGCAAAACAACTGAGATAAGTGCCCAAACCTCATTGAGTGGTCCAAGTTTAGGTTGTGTGTCTATTTTTCTATTTGCTATGGCAGACCTTTGAGTTTGTAAACTGCATTCTCTGTCTTTGAGGTACACTTCCTGTTGGAGTTTTAGTGTACATTTTGGGCCACTTTGGTGCACACTAGTTTTTCTATACTTGTTCAAAGTTTATTGAGATTGATTTCTAGTGAGTATATGTTTGTAATTGTACTGAACTTGTGTAGGTCTCTCACTTTCAACTGTAAGTTTTATGATTGAGTTGTGTTATTATTTAGATAAAGTTGGAGGTTTCAGAGGACCTGGAGAGTACTTAGGAAGGAAAAAGTGGAGTTGTGTAGAGTGCAGCATTGGAATATCAGCTTGTTGTGATGGTTTTGCATCCCATGGTTTGGTGACAAAGTTAGCAGTTATGTGTGCATCCAGTTGGAGAGTTGGCAATTTATTTGTGTGAGATGTCATATTGTCTGGTGTGATAGTTTAATATTGATCTGGGACACTAGGCACAGTTGCATACAGGGTGTGACAATAAAGTAATGAGACTGATGTGAAAAAAAAGTTGCTTGCTGTTTTAGTCAAGTTTAGTGTTGTCTCCATCAAAGTAGTTCCCTCCTGATTTTTACAGCACTTCTGCCATTGATGGTAACATTTCTGGAACTCAGCCTCTGTAATATCCTCCAAGACCCTCGTCACACCTTTTTGGATATCTTGTGTTGTTTGAAAATGGTGTCCCTTGACCACCGTTTTGACTCTTGGAAATAGAAAAAAGTCGCACGGAGTGATATCTGATGAATAAGGTGGCTGTGGTAGCACAGAAATTTGTTTTGAGTTTAAAAATTGTTGTACTGACAGAGCAGTATGGGATGGTGCATTATCATGATGCAGATCCAATTATCAGCAATGTTGGCATGGACATGAAGAACTCTTTTATGAAGTCTTTCTAAAATTTCTTTGTAGTAATATTGGTTAACTGTTTGCCCAGAAGGCACCCACTCTTTATGAACAACTCCCATGGAATGCATTTCACTTTTGACTGACATATGAGCTTTTTTTGGTCTGGGTGATCCCTGTGAGCACCATTGCGAACTTTGGCGTTTTGTCTCTGGAACGTACTGAAAAAACCAACTTTCATCACCAGTGATAACACGTCTCAAGAATTCTGGATTGATTTCCGTTTGCTCTAACAGATCAGCTGCCACATTTTTCCGTGTTCCTCACTGTTGTGGTGTGAGATTTTTGGGGACCATTTTTGCACAAATCTTCCTCATACCAAGATCTTCATTTATTATTAGATGAACCATTTCTCAATTGATGTTCACTTCTTCTGCAATCATTTTGATGGGTAATCTTCAATCAGATCATACGAGTTCATGCAACCTGGCCAGGTTGACATCTGTCTGTGAGGATAGTCGTCCACTGCGGTCTTCATCTTCAACATTCGTTCTGCCTTCACTAAACATTTTACACCAATAAAAACCTTGAGCTCTTGACATAACCTCGTCTCCAAAAGCCTTCTGAAGCTTATCATAAGTTGTCATGGTGTTTTTACCCAATTTAACGCAAAAAGAAATGGTATACCATTGCACAGTATTACGCGGTTCCATTTCCTTGATGAGAGACGCAAACACATGTTAACTTATTACAGCACAACTCACGACTGAGCAGTTGCAGCAATGTGCTGCTTGGACTAGAAGCAGCTTATAGACCAAGGTCAAAGATATTGTCCCTATGCAAACCTGCAGGTTTGCCACATCTTGCAAAGAAAATCAGTCTCATTACTTTATTGTCACAGGATACTGTTGACTGGTGTAGGGTGTTACACTCAGAAGTTGTAATTCTCTCTGTATGAAATTAAGTTTGGGACACTACTGTAAAGTGATAGAAAAGACTAGCTTCAACAATGGCCATGATCAGATATGGGGGAATATGTTTCTTTAATTCAACTCTCAGACTGCATTATCTACACTGAAACATCAGTTGTTCTTCCACTTTTCCAGCTAGATTGGGTAGCCTTTGCCATATGCAGTTAATGCTTGTTGGATTGTCAGAGCCTGAATTTAAAATGCATGTTGTGAACTTTGACTGATCATAAACTTAAGCCATCAATCGATCTTTACTGTACTCATCTCTCCCATGGATCTGATACCAGCCATCTTGTTGGAACAAATAACCATATTAATGCAGATTTTTTTCATTGATAAGTCTGACATAAGCAGCATTTACTAAAATATCATATGGATGGTCTATGAAGTTGTTATCTAGTAAGCCAGTCTTCTCAAACAACCAATATTGATTACTGAATAGTAAATATTGAGAATTAATGAAAGCTCATAGCAATAGAAAATCCAAATAATAGCATGCCTCCTCACAGAGACATATTCATGATTTCAGTTGCTACGCAATTACAGTCATCTGGCTCGATCTTCTCAGGGGTTGCTTGGTGTACACCAAGAAAGCCTCCTGATATAAGCAAGGCTTTGCACTGCAGCCTTTGGTCCCAGCTGCAGTTGAAATTGAACTTACACCACTTAAAGCATCATATATAATTTTTTACTTTATCTGTTACATAAAAAACTGTAAGTAAGAGTAAAGAGACAATTAATGTAGAAAGAATCACATTAAGACTAACAGGTACACTTAATATTAAATAAATCATACTGTTTCATAACTTATGACTTACCAGACTTATTAATGATCATTTCACTTTTCTATTTTACATCGGCATCCAACCATTATGTAAAATTCATTATCTTTATTGTTGTGTGTATGTAGTATTAACATCTTCACAGAATTTTGTGATCTGTTTAATTCAGGAACAGCATTTTCTATGGACAGAAGTGCCAAGTGTGAGAAAGATTCTTGACTTTGCACTCACTTGTGGCACAGGAGACTGATCTTTTGACAGAGTCTGTTATCAATGGTACTGTTACAGTTAGTGGTGACAACTTGTAAACTTCAAACAGAGATATATCAAAGTTCTTATTTGTTGAAGAACACAATAACTGATAGGAAAGTGGAGCAACTAAATTTTAAAATGAATAAATAACAGTTATTTTATGAATTTCTGTTGACTTATCAACGTTACTTTAATTTGGAGAAATCTAAAAGGAATATGAAATACAAATGTTCTATGTAGCCAGATCCTTCATGTTTTGTTGAATATCTTGTTGAAGAGGACTCCCTTTAAAAATGCAGGATCACATTCATTTTAAATATTTTGTTCAGCAGCACTGTCTTCGAAAAGTGAAGTGCCTGAGTCAGAGTGCTACTTAAATCACACTCTTACCCTTTAATTTCTATTTTCCCCTTCGCTTCCTGAGCTTATTGTGTACAGTACAAATTATCTAAATCCTTGGATTGAAAAACTTTTAATAGTACACTTACATAAATGAAAACTTTAATTGTTCTCTTACTCTCTTCATTAAAAATTTAAATAATGACTGAATGTAATGTGTGGACTTCCAATGATGGGTTAGATCACTGGTGGGCAACCAGCAGCCCTTGGGCTGCATGTGACTCATGATTGGTTTCAGTCCAGCCTGTGAAAGATATTTGTGGGAGATAAGAGCAAGGCACTCCCATTGCACTTGGCCTAGGACACATTTTTATATATTTCCACTGATGCTCGGCTTGCCTGGGGTGGGCAGCTCATGATGCAGACCAGTGAAAGTTTGCACATGTCATTTTGCCACCACTGGATTTGAACAACACACAGAAACACATTTCCAGTCTCAGCATGAAATTATGACTGATGAGCTGATGTGCCTATGGAGAGTGAGGGAAACAGCTCCACTATCTTGAAGTGGGGCATGGAGAAATATTGTTACCCCTGGGCCAGTGCCAACAACAACCCATGTCAATGCAACCAGTCATCGAAAGTGTTATTGGACAAATTTTTAAGAAATGCTTGTAATAGTTATTATGGATCTTAATACAAAATTTGAAACACTCAAATGACCTGCCTGTAGCCAAAAATTGTAAAGTTACTCATAATTGCTTGTCGACTGGGACTCCCTTTCTTATTCTTATATTTTTTTCTCCCGTACTTTCCCTTATTAATAATTCTTGCCTATTGTGGATATATTAGAACATTGCAATTGTTGAAACTAAAGGTAGCTTTTAATGAATTATCTGCCGCCAGTTGCTTTTATATGTGTTTCTTTTCCATGATGAGATTTCAAGATGCCTGGCATCTTATCTTCAGTTATTCTCATTTATTTATGTGTCAAGAACATTGTTTCTTTACAAACAGCACTGCTGATTTTTGCAATGGAAGTTTCTCAGACAGCTAATGTAAAACACTGTAAGTAAAGAAATAATGTTCACTGTGTGTAAATAAATATAAACATCTGAAGCTGGAATGAGTATAAAATGAGTGTATTCTGAAAAACGTATGGTTTGAGAGATAATTTGCTGGTGTGCCATGTTGGGAAAGGAGTGCCATCATATTGGTGCATTATCCCATAAACATTAATGTTAAAGATCCTATGGTTTTGACTTTATGCACTTGGGGCGCTGCTGTTGTGTCATGTGGTGTGAACAGGTGGCCCGCAAGCTTAAGTAAGTATATGAATCAGGTCTGTGGATCACCAAAGGTTGCCCATGCCTGTGTTAGATAGTTGTCAACTCACAGCTGTCTGCATTCATAGCATCCATAGCCATTATATGAATGTGCAGCTTTTGAGCAAAAGTAGTACACAAATTTTAGCAGAGAGCAGTCATGGACTAAACTTCTGCTTCTGTGAAATACCTGATAGACCTCTGAGGCTTTCGCAAAACTATATACCTGCTGCCACTGGGCACCAGTGCTACAATATACAATCCTCAGAAGCATTACAGGAGGAATCCAAATTAAAAGGATAAAAAGAAAGGCAAAAGGAAACAACGGAGACATTTTCTCACATAATATTCATAAGTAATCAGCATTTATCTAGCGTACTTTGAATGTGCACCTCTGGTTGAGGCCTTGCATTGGAACTTATATTATAGGTATTAGATTGGTAGTCATGGTCATGGTCTAAAGATAAAGAGTAGCAAATATGCTCTCACGTAAAACTTGCTAAGTTGTTGTGTGGCCTGTGTAGTTGTGATGGTTTATCACACACCATATTAGTGCTTAGCAACCAAAGCCATCTCCAAACTCTTTATGTACATTAACACACACAGACACTAGAAAAGAAACCTCAGAAATAAATATCTAATCCTTCAATAGTATATATCCACCTTTGGTAATATTTCTAAATGAGTTCTGGTTGGTGTAGTAATTACATCATCTTGCTTATCATTCCTTCCTTGTTAAATTTATTTTATCATCTTTAATTATGTCACAGTAGTCTGATCAACAAGTATTTAGTAAAACTTTTTCTATTTTAATAGCTTGATTTTATTTATTTATTCTACCATCTTTGGATTTTAACACAAGGGTCTCATCAATTAACGTGAAGCGAAAATGATTCCTTTTTTAAGGGCTTCTTATTTGAGTTATTTTCCTTTTACTGCAGACATGTTCCAGATCCATAAGGATCTCGTCATTATAGAACCATGGAATGAAGAGTTCATCGTTAATCTAATTTAAGGATTTAAAAATAATTATTACAATTACGTATGGAAGCTCAACTAAACCCCACAATGAGTATTTCTTTGTTTCTAATGATGCAGTTATTCATTGTTACAAAAACATGGCAGCACATATTTTTGTGATTACTTGTGTTATTTTTCTGCTACTGTAGTACAGTTCAAGACATTCTTAGGAAAATAATTGAAATGCCAATAACTGAAGATTTTATTTTCAGGCTGGCCGAAGTTTATCGTCAATTACAGCAGGACCACTGCTTGGGGTCTTCAGTCTGGGGCTACTTTTTCCATGGGCAAATGGAAAGGTTTGTTAACATCACTTACCAGAGGACTGATTCATCATTGTCACACTGAAGAAAAATGGGGGTGACTGATGTGGGTCATGACAAAATGCTCTTTTACTAGTGCATCATAAATGGAAAGAATTGCTGACTGAAGACAAATATTAACAGAAGGAAAGTTTTTAAGAATTTGATATCACTCTGACTGACTGAACTAGTTGTGCTCTGTGAAACATTACAGTGATGAAACTGAAGCACATTTTTATTTTCCTGAGTTCTTTACACCTTTGAGGAAGCAAAATGAAAGTGAATTTCAATACAAAAACAAGCTGTACTGAAATATTACTTCTGCACAGAATTTCCTTTGTGTAATAACATTATTATTTTCCACAGTTTTTTTAAATAAAAATGTCCTTTTAAGGGTTTTTTAATAGTTTATACTTGGAGTCTCATCAATACCACAATAAATTACTTTCTTTTTTCAATTATTAAAATAAAAAATTGTGAAATTAGTATTTAATAACAGCTTAAATGTTTGCAGGGTGCCCTGGTTGGTGGAATCACAAGTATGTTACTTGTTGGGTGGATTTCAGTAGGTTCACAAACAGCAATTGCTGGCGGCACCTTGTATTTTGAAACCAAGCCAACTTCAATTGCAGGGTGCCCTGAGATGCCAACAGTAGCACCTGCTTCTCTTCCAAGGTAGTCTTTTTCCTCTTGTTATGAAACTTAAGTTCAAAATTACATCTTGTACTTGATCAAAAGTATATCTCTACTATGCAGATGGTTGTAATTTGTGATTGCATAAATTAGTGCTGCTTTTGAGTTGCTAGGGATGAAATTAAGTGTTATGGTGCAGAAAATGAATGCTACTATTGATTCATTCCAAATATCCACAGTAACAGAAAACTGTTTCCCTGCTATGGTTCATTATTGGTGGCCAATTTCCAGCTTGCGAGTAAACACTTGTATGATAGTGTGGCACTCTAACAAAGATGTGACAATACAATAAGAAAGAATATTTATTAAGGGTATGTTACAAAATGGGAATTAACTTTGGTACAGTTTGATACATGGCACTTGATATCCTATACCTAATACAATGAAATTTATGCAACTTTGTTCTCTCTTGGCAGTCTACATTATTGTAAGTATCATTGATAGTAATGTTTGCAGACAGTCAGTTGCTGGTCATAGTACCCCATAAATAGCGACTGCTAAGTTGGGAGGTTGTTTTCAGAGTATTTCACTGAAATAAACTGTCAGACTGCTGGTTCATAAATGTCTGGTGTCCATGGCACATCATTTTTTGTGCCTGTCCAGCAGAATTTACATGTATGCCAGTATGAGATGGAAGCGAAATGCGATGGTGGTTTGAAAAGTTCTCAGAAAGGAACAGATTAAAAGTACTTACATCACTGAAACTTTTTTATTTTTTAATGTAGTATCATTGTAGATTAATGTACTTGGTCCAATGATGTTCCAGTGCCTTGAACCCACCTCGAAAATGATTTTCCTCCAGACCTGCAAAATAGTTGTTGACTCTGGTTATCAGTTCTTCGTTTGAAGTGAATCTTCGTCCACCAAGAAAATTTTCAGTTTTGGGAAGAGATGGAAGACTGACGGAGCCATATGAGGTGAACAAGGCAGGTGTGGCATACTTTAGTTCATGTGATTTTGCCCTGGTGACGGCACATGTTTTTCATCCAGCATCGAGTAGTGGCACCCATCTTGCAGATAATTTTTTCATCTCTAATTCTTCAGTCAAAACATGATCTGAAGGGTTTTCAGATGACATCTGGCAAGCATGAGCGATTTCATACACTTTCAATTGGCGATGCTCTATGACCATTGTGTGCACTTTTGCTATTATTTACAGAGTAGTGCAACATCTTGGTCGATCACTGTACGGATCTTCATCTAAGCTCTCCTGGCCAAATTTAAATTATTTTTTCCACTTGGCAGCAGTTGAATATATAGTAGCAGAGTCTCCCAGTGTATTCTGGAAATCGACTTGAATATCCTTTGCTTTCAAACTTTTCTTTACAAAGTACACTCCTGGAAATGGAAAAAAGAACACATTGACACCGGTGTGTCAGACCCACCATACTTGCTCCGGACACTGCGAGAGGGCTGTACAAGCAATGATCACACACACGGCACAGCGGACACACCAGGAACCGCGGTGTTGGCCGTCGAATGGCGCTAGCTGCGCAGCATTTGTGCACCGCCGCCGTCAGTGTCAGCCAGTTTGCCGTGACATACGGAGCTCCATCGCAGTCTTTAACACTGGTAGTATGCCGCGACAGCGTGGACGTGAACCGTATGTGCAGTTGATGGACTTTGAGCGAGGGCGTATAGTGGGCATGCGGGAGGCCGGGTGGACGTACCGCCGAATTGCTCAACACGTGGGGTGTGAGGTCTCCACAGTACATCGATGTTGTCGCCAGTGGTCGGCGGAAGGTGCACGTGCCCGTCGACCTGGGACCAGACCGCAGCGACGCACGGATGCACGCCAAGACCGTAGGATCCTATGCTGTGCCGTAGGGGACCGCACCGCCACTTCCCAGCAAATTAGGGATACTGTTGCTTCTGGGGTATCGGCGAGGACCATTCGCAACTGTCTCCATGAAGACGTGTCGTCTTCAGCGATGAGTCGCTTCTGCCTTGGTGCCAATGATGGTCGTATGCGTGTTTGGCGCCGTGCAGGTGAGTGCCACAATCAGGACTGCATACGACCGAAGCACACAGGGCCAACACCCGGCATCATGGTGTGGGGAGCGATCTCCTACACTGGCTGTACACCTCTGGTGATCATCGAGGGGACACTGAATAGTGCACGGTACATCCAAACCGTCATCGAACCCATCGTTCTACTATTGCTAGACCGGCAAGGGAACTTGCTGTTCCAACAGGACAATGCACGTCCGCGTGTATCCCGTGCCACCCAACGTGCTCTAGAAGGTGTAAGTCAACTACCCTGGTCAGCAAGATCTCCGGATCTGTCCCCCATTGAGCATGTTTGGGACTGGATGAAGCGTCATCTCACGCGGTCTGCACATCCAGCATGAACGCTGGTCCAACTGAGGCGCCAGGTGGAAATGGCATGGCAAGCTGTTCCACAGGACTACATCCAGCATCTCTACGATCGTCTCCATGGGAGAATAGCAGCCTGCATTGCTGCGAAAGGTGAATATACACTGTACTAGTGCCGACATTGTGCATGCTCTGTTGCCTGTGTCTATGTGCCTGTGGTTCTGTCAGTGTGATCATGTGATGTATCTGACCCCAGGAATGTGTCAATAAAGTTTCCCCTTCCTGGGATAATGAATTCACGGTGTTCTTATTTCAATTTCCAGGAGTGTATTTAATTACTGCTCAAATCTCAATTCTTTCCATCTTCACAAATCACTATGTGGCAACAACAACAGAGCCATGTCACTGCCATGGCTCTCTTCCAAGAGCACTGATGTGGCATGTTTTTACAGGCAACAGTCCAATGAATATTATGTTAACAATTTGTTGTGATATTGCTGACCTCTCGTGGTGATTCCAAAAACTTTTCAAACCACCCTCATAGTCCACAGCTAACAGCATTCTCTGAATGATGGAATAACAGCAGAACTGTTGAAAAATGGGGGTAATGGTCTCCATAAGTGAATCTGGAAACTTATCTAATTATTATGGGATCAGGAAAGTTTCAGAAGAGTGGACCTAAAATTAATGACGATGTAAATAAAAAAGAAAGAAACTTCCACATGGGAAAAATATATTAAAAACAAAGATTCCAAGACTTACCAAGCGGGAAAGCGCCGGCAGACAGGCACATGAACAAAACACACAAACACACACACAGAATTACGAGCTTTCGCAACTGGCAGTTGCTTCGTCAGGAAGGAAGGAAGGAGAGGGAAAAATGAAAGGATGTGGGTTTTAAGGGAGAGGGTAAGGAGTCATTCCAATCCCGGGAGCGGAAAGACTTCCCTTAGGGGAAAAAAAGGACAGGTGTACACTCGCACACACACACACACATATCCATCCGCACATACACAGACACAAGCAGACATATTTAAAGGCAAAGAATCTTTGCCTTTAAATATGTCTGCTTGTGTCTGTGTATGTGCGGATGGATATGTGTGTGTGTGTGCGAGTGTACACCTGTCCTTTTTTTCCCCTAAGGGAAGTCTTTCCGCTCCCGGGATTGGAATGACTCCTTACCCTCTCCCTTAAAACCCACATCCTTTCATTTTTCCCTCTCCTTCCTTCCTTCCTGACGAAGCAACTGCCAGTTGCGAAAGCTCGTAATTCTGTGTGTGTGTTTGTGTGTTTTGTTCATGTGCCTGTCTGCCGGCGCTTTCCCGCTTGGTAAGTCTTGGAATCTTTGTTTTTAATATATGGACCTAAAATTAATATAGACTTATCAAATTAATATGAAATCAGGAATGAGTTTCAGAAGAGTGGACCTCAGGGGTAATCTAACGAATCCATTAGCAAGAAGACAAGTCTTATAATTCAAATTACCAAGGAATTACCCTGCTGAATGTAACATAGAAGATTCTTTCTAGTGTTATCCACAATAGGCTAATTCTGTATGCAGAAGAGATTCTGGGAGAATATCTGTGTGGGTTTTGACCTAATAGATCAACAATAGATCAGATATTTGTACTAAGGCAAATACATGAAAATGCATATAAGAATAATATTGATCTTCCTGCATAACCTCTGTGTATACTTAAAGCAGGCCTTTGATATTCTTAACAGGGCAGAAATGCTACCACCTAAGTATGTTTCACTTATCCAAGCAACATTTGCTGGTTCCACGGCTGCAAATAGATGGAGAACTCAGTAAATGGTTTAGCATTAGTAAAGGAGTCAGACAAGGGGATGCCTTCTCTATAGTGCTATTTAATCTAACTATTGATGCACCCATTCAAAAGCTTCAAATATCTTGTTACTTAGGTACAAAGTTAACCCAAATATGTGCATTGCTGATGATATAGCAATTACTAGTAGAAGAAAAGTTTCACTAGAGAGATCAATAGAGGAAGTGAAAGAAGTTGCACTACATAGAGGGCTTGCTATTAATGAAAAGAAGATTAAATACACAAATTTCACCAGGGAGGAAGGTAATAACTTGGATAAACTATGAGCAGCTGGTTTCAGTTTTGAACATGTGCAGAACATTGACTACCTAGGATCTAATATTAATTGGACAAATTCCATGTCAACTGAAATAAAACAGCACATCCTAAATGGTAATAGATGCTTCCACACATTTAAGAAATATGATACTACTGTGCCTGTGTTATTCCGAAGTACGATATGCATGAATGTCCAAAGGAACAGGCATTGCGGTGACTGTAGCTATTATGAAATACATGAAATGTATTCACAGTTGTGAATATGGACAACCATCAGCTGTATAGTGGAATTACAAAAATGAAAAGTTGTACCAGACTGGGATTCAAACCCAGATTTCCTGTTTATCACGAGCAGACACCTTACCATTTGGCTACCCAAGCGTGACTCACAGCCACACTCAAACTTCCATACGTCATCAACCATGTGTCTGCAACCTGTACTTGTACATCCATACTGTATATTCCTGTACAGGGGAGACATTATACTTGAAAGTGACTTGCCAGGTGTTTACAGATAAATACAATATTGCAGTGCCTTTGTTATTCTGAATTATGATGCAAAGTTCCTTCAGGCATGAATGCAATATCATATTTATCCACAAAACCAGGCAGGTGAGCTTCAAATAACGTTGCCCCTTTACAGTAATATACATAATAGATGCACATGTACAGGTTGTAGATACATGGTTGACGACATATGGAAGTTTGGATCTGGCTGTGACTGTAAGGCAATCACTCACAGTAAGTGGGAAATCTGTGTTCAAGTTCCAGTCCAACCCAAATTTTCATTGTTGTCATTCCATTATTCAGCTGATGGTTGCTCACATTTACAACTGCAAATACATTTCATGCATTTAAGAAATTGTTGGCTTGTAGGTTATTAAACAACCAACAGAAACATCAAATTTAAAAGGTCATAAATGACCAGGGCAATTGTAACATACAGATATGAAACATGAGTACTAATGAGTGCTGATGAGTAGCAGCTCAGTATATCTGAACACAGTGTTCTGCACTAGATCTGTGGGGCAATTCAGGATAACAATGGTTTCTGGAGATCTGAGCTGACTGAGACTGAGCTGGATCGCCTCAAAGAAGCTGACATTGTAAGAACAATAAAAAGTAGTTGGCTTGGACATGTCCTTAGGATGGATACTGCATGAACAACTAAAAAAGTTTTTGAATGGAATCCAACTGGAAAAAGACAGTGAGAAAGGCCACGAGAGATAATGTGGAAGAAGATACAAAATGGCGAAGAATTGTACTGGAGAGGGCAAAATGGAGGAAACTTGTCAAAGATGCTAAGATCCTTGCATGGTTGTGATGCCATGACGAGAAGAAGGAGGAGGAGGAGGAGGAGGAGAAGCAGAAGAAGTCAGCATTCCCTATTAGCTGTCCAACTTTTGATGGACAAGCATGTGCTGCAGGCAGTGGTGGGAAAGTAGGAAGAGGTCCATGTTTGTGAGCACCATCTGGAGCAGATGCACTCACTCCCTGAAACATTGCAGAGAAGTTTGTAATTGAATGCAGGTCATTTCTCTCTACTTGTCAGCCAAGAAAGGTAAATAGAATTTTTTTTATAGTACCAAAATTTGAACCAATGTCCTCAAAGTCAAACACCAGCCCACAAATGTGCATAAGCAACACTGGCTATGGAGGAAAAAACACATAGCCTACTCCTCTCAAATAACACCAAGGGCCTGCAGAACTTGAGGTCAGACACACCAATCACAATAATTAGTGTTATTACATGAGGCATTGTTAAGAGATTTAGGGATTAACACAGGGTACTGGCACGCTGTCCAGTAATCAATAACTGTATGCCACCACCATCTCCCCTTTAATGGTCATGTAATTTTTCAGTAGCATTTGAATTGGATAGTACCAGGTTGACTGCTATGCAACTTGTGTGGATCTTGGTGAACTTGTCTATGAAGTGAAAGGTCATGAAAATGCTATAATCAATGTTCTGAACTGCCTGTCTGCTGAAAACAAGTAATTGTAATGAACTGTGGATACAAAGCATGTATTATGATTTTTCTTGGTGTATTTAACACATTCAAACATTTACCTCAGGCAAATGTATCAAAAAACACAAATTGGTTAAACATTGGAAATTTGGTATATTTTCCATTGCAATCTTTCTATGCTCAAAGTAACTGATACTGTACATACAATTAAAAGTAAGAGAATGTTACATAATGACACTTAATATTCAAATGTGTATTGTTTCCTTAGGTCTGAAGCTTTTGTGCTGTACCAACTTTCATATATGTGGTATACATTGGTTGGGTGTGCCACTGCCCTGTTTGTGGGAATAATAACAAGTTTCTTCACTGGAGCAACACGGGTGGCTGATGTTGACAGAGCATTTCTTAGTCCTGCAGTTCACTGGTTGCTTCCTTCACAAAAGGTATGTCAGGGACATATCTGTGTCAGTGTGATACAAAGCTCACTGTAAGCACAAGTTTACATCAAATAAGTGAATGAAAAAAACATATTCTCATGGGGAACTCAAATAAAACGAATACTCACATAAAACTTGATTCACTTCCTTATCATCAAGTGTTGCAGTCTTTTCCTTGATTCAATATCCATGGTGATATTCTTAAATAATCTCACTTCCTGAAATATCTTCCCCTCTTGTGTGTAACGGAGAATCCACTTATCTTGAAATTTCACACCTATGATATTTCTCATGCATGCTTTTGCTTTGTCCATTGATTCCTTTTTTCACCTTTTTCTTTAATACTTTGCTCCTATTCCTTATAGTGTAAGAACAATAAAATGCAATTCATGATATTGCTTTACCCCCTCCACATTGTATGACCACAATATATTGAGAGAGAGCTACAGAAAAGCAAATAACTCGTGACGGGTTGGAAAAGCACATATTGCTATATTATACTCTACAGTATTTAAATTTAAAGAACATTAGAAGTAAAAAATTCGAAAAACTTACAAATATAGAAATTAGATAAAATTCACTGACATCGTCACCAAACAATAACACTGTAGTAGTTCACAGTAAAATACTGCACTGCACTGTGGCATAAAAAACACAACTATTTAGAATACTATCTGCAAGTTACTGTAGGTTCATTTTACCACTACTTTAAATAAGTCAATTAGTTTCTTTTGGTGATTCATTCACATATTTTTTTGTGAATGTTATTTTATGCTCATGAGGTGCAATAACTGCATATGGTTTTGTTCACTTAGTCTGTCCATCAATGCAAGAACTTTTCTTTATATTATCATGTGTACTGGAAACATCTTCTGCACTTTCTTCTTCTCCATCATTCTCAGCTTTGACTGTTTACCATTCTTATTTCACCCAGAATCAATAACGTCTTTTTCAGCTATGATCTCTGAAATCAGTTCCTCATTTCGACAACTGCCCAGTGCCTCATTTCTTCGAAATCAGTTTTGCGCTTCATCACATGCTGAGTGGAAGTCACTGCTGTTGGAAACTGTCACTACATTTTTCATCTGTTATACTTTCATTAATGGAACACTTGTTCCAATAATTCCTAACAGTGGTCAGGCTGTTGCTATGCCACAACAAGCCTACTGAATATACAGCCATTTTCAAATTTCGAGAACATCCCCATTTTCTGATTTCAGTTTACTATTGAAGTAAGCAGTTCATGACAAATGCTTGTACAATACCCTGATCAACCAGCTGAGTTAGTGCTACAGAAGTGACATATTGTACATGTCAAACTGCAGAATAATTTAGTTTTCAATGTATTACCGATTTTGGTCAAGAACAGTTTTCCAGTACCTGTTGTACAACATTATGGACACAGGACAAGTTTCATGGGCAAAAAATTGAAAATTTCAGTAAGATATATACAATACATAACACACAGTGTGGTAAGATATACACAATACCTTAAAAGTTTTGTTAATAACAGGTGTCACACATCTCATAAAACAGTTGTCAAAATATAACACTTATGTAAAAGCAGTTGCATGGAGTGCCCATTACACAGTTATCCAAAGAATATGTAACATTAAATGGCAAAACATTTCTGTTTTGACTATATTATCTTTGTAATACAATATCGCAAAAATTTTCAAAGTATTTTTGTTTTTTAGTTCAATTGTTCATTTGATCTTTAGCATAATCTGAAAAATTCAGTTTCTTATGTGAGATCCACATGAAAAAAACCAATTTCTTCCATGAGATCCATACATCTACCCTCCTCTGTTTTTTGTAGAACAGAAACACTGTTTTGTTTTGTCTAGTACATGCTTTTTGTCCCTTAAATAAGCAGCAAATACCAAAGGGTTGCTTTTATCAGTGTTATAATGTTCTTTAAGTCATGTACACATGTTTCTTCCTGTTTGTCCAATGTAGAATTTATTGCAATCCCTGCACTGTACTTTGTGTATGCCCTTTTGGTGGCAGGTCAGATTTATGTCCTATATTTGGAAAGCGTTGTGTTACTTGTATGAACATCAGTTTTTATTTTTGCTTTATGAAATATTTAGCTAATTTCTTTAGAGATTTGTCTGTTATGTGGTAAGACTGCATATTTTTGCTTCTTTTTATTCTCCTTGTTTATTAATGTTATTTCCTTCTTACACACACACACACACACACACACAAAGAAGAAGAAACACTGCAGTCTCTGGCAGCTGAAGCCACACTGCAAGCAGCAGCAGTGCGTAAGTTAGATGGTGGGCAGGGGAAAGGTGGGAGAGGGGGGGGGGGGGGGGTATAGAGGAAAAGAAGTAAAAAGTCTGGATGCATTGGTGGAATGAGGGCTGTGTAGTGCTGGAATGGGAAAAGGGGAGGGGCTGGATGGGTGAAGACAATGACTAACGAAGGTTGAGGTCAGGAGTGTTGTGGGAATGTAGGATACATTGCAGGGAGAGTTCCCACTTGTGCAATTCAGAAAAGCTGGTGTTGGTGAGAAGGATCCATATGGTGCAGGCTGTGTAGTAGTCATTAACATGAAGGATGTCATGTTGGGCAGTGTGCTCAGCAACAGGGTAGTCCACTTATTTCTTGGCCACAGTTTGTCGGTGGCCACTCATGTGGACACACAGCTTATTGGTTGACATGTCCACTTAGAATGCAGCGCAGTGGTTGCAGCTTAGCTTGTAGATCACATGACTGGTTTCATAGGTAGTACTGCCTTTGATGGTATATGTGATGTTAGTGACAGGACTGGACTAGGTGGTGGTGGGAGGATGTATGGGGCAGGTCTTGCACCTAGGTCTATTACAGGGATATGAGCCATGAGGTAAGGGGTTGGGAGCAGGGATTGTGTAGGGATGGATGAGTATATTGTGTAGGTTCAGTGGATGGCAGAATACCACTGTGGGAGGGGTGGAAAGAATAGTGGGCAGGACATACCTCATTTCAAAAATTTTGTTACTTCTCTCTTATTTATCTTATAGAGCTTATTTTTCTTATCTCTTTAGAGTTTCTTAACTAAATCAGTGTTGCATCCCTTTTCTATGGCTATATATTGCAATGTATTTAACTCTATTGAATGTTCTTATCAGTCAGTGGTAAGCAGTTTGTTCTGTGTACCATGGCAAGAAAAATGCTTTTTTTTATGTTTTGTTGGATGACGTTAGGTATCGTGAATTCTCCCATAAGATGTATTTGGTTCTCAGAAAAAAAAGTTTATGCCCTTTTGTTTTTCATGCCACGTGTTAAAATGTATATTTGTGTGAAGTTCATTGAAGTTCTGATGAAGTGTGGATGCTTCTTCCTTTGTTCCATTGAACAAGATAATCATGTCATCTACATAATGTCAATAATACATTAAAGAGCCAAAGAAACTGGTACACCTGCCTAATATTGCATACGGCTCCACGAGCATGAAGAAGTGCTGCAACATTATGTGGCATGGACTCGACCGATGTTTGAAGTAGTGTCGGAGGGAACTGACAGCATGAATCCTGCGGCTGTCCATAAATCTGTAAGAGTACGAGTGGCTGGAGATCTCTTCTGAACAGCACGTTGCAAGGCACCCCAAATATGCTCAATAATGTTCATTTCTGTGGAGTTTGATGGTCAGTGGAAATTTTTAAACTCAGAAGAGTGTTTCTGGAGCCACTCTGTAGCAATTCTGGACTGTGGGGTGTCGCATCGTCCTGCTGGAATTGCCCAAGACCATTGGAATACACAATTGACATGAATGGATGCAGCTGATCAGACAAGATGCTTACATACTTGTCACCTGTCAGAGTTGTATCTAGACGTATCAGGGGTCCCATATCACTCCAACTGCACATGCCTCACACCATTACAGAGCCTCTACCAGCTTGAACAGTCCCCTGCTGATACACAGGGTCCAGGGATTCATGAGGTTGTCTCCATACTCATACATAGCCATCCACTCGATACAATTTGAAATGAGACTCGTCTCACCAGGCAACATGCTTCCAGTCATCACTAGTCCAATGCCAGTGTTGGCAGGCCCAGGCAAGACATAAAGCTTTGCGTCACGCAGTCATCAAGAGTACGTGAGTGGGTCTTTGGCTCCAAAATCCCATACTGATAATGTTGCATTGAATGGTTTGCATGCTGACACTTGTTGATGGGCCAGAATTTAAATCTGCAGCAATTTGTGGAAGGGTTGCACTTCTGTTAGGCTGAATGATTCTCTTCAATCGTTATTGGTCCCATTCTTGGAGGATCTTTTTCTGGCCATGGCGATGTTGGAGATTTGATGTTTTACCAGGCTCCTGATACTCACAGTAAGCTTGTGAAATGGTCGTATGGGAAAATCCCCACTTCATTGCTACCTTGGAGATGCTATGACCCACTGCTCATGCGCCGATTCTAACACCATGTTCAAACTCACTTAAATCTTGATAACTTGCCATTATAGCAGCATTAACCAATCTAACAACTGTGTCAGACACTTGTTGTCTTATACAGGCATAGCCAACTGCAGTGCCGTATTCTGCCTGTTTACATATCTCTGTATTTGAATATGCGTGCCTATATCAGTTTATTTGGTGCTTAGTGTACATTATTTTATTAAATAGCATTGGTTGCTCTTTGAGGAGCTTTTTTCTGTATGATCAAGGATAAACAACAATGTGAGGAAAAGATAGGTTGCTACTTACCATAAAGATGACATGATAAGTTGTAGTCAGGCACAATTAAAAAACTTTTACACATTAGCTTTCGGCCATAGCTTCATCAGAAAAAGAAAGAGAAAACACACACACACACACACACACACACACACACACACACACACACACACACACACACAAAAGCAGGCACACCTCATGCACATGACTGTCTTCTCCAGCAGGTCAGACCAGAACGCAACTGTCATGCAGAATGGAAGCAGCAATCTGGAGAGGGTGGGGAAGGCGAAGGGATAGCAGTGCACAGGCAGGAGAGGAGAAGAGCACTGCCTGACAGTGTGTGCTGGGTTTAGACTGCCAGCAGGCACAGAGTTTGAAGGCTGTGAGGCAAGAAGGTGGGGAGCAAAAAAAGGAGAGTAGCTGGGTAGATGAGCGGGTGCATTGGCAGATGGTGGGAGAAAGAATACTGACAAGGTGATAGGAAAGAGAGGCTATTCCGGTCCCACTCAAAGAATTTCGGCCCTCAATGAACCAACACCTCCTACTAATTGCCCATAATCTAGCCTCAACAACTTCCTCCACTGATTCTCTACCCTCTCCACCCGTTAACCTCCTGGATCCCTACTCATTGTTGTTAATACCACCTCCCTATACACATCCTTCATGACTGTGGTCTTAGTTACTGAACACTATCTTTACCATTTACCAATGTCCTTCAGACTCCAAACACAATGCCTTATTCCTCATACACCTTACTCACTATATCGTACTTCACAACTGTTTCTCCATTGAAGGGAAAGTATACAAACAAATCTGCAGCACAACTGTGGGCATCCTCCTCCTTGTTCTTGTTTCCCACCCTCTTCCAATGCAGCCACCCATCTTTCTCCACCCCTCTCTTTTTTTGCTCCATTTCCCCTCCCCATCCCCACATCTCTGCCCCACAGCCTCCAAACTCTGTACCTGTTTGCAGTCGTCTCTACACGCTCTGCCAGAGAGCTCTCTTCTTTCTCCCACCCTGCTGTCTCTTGCCCTTCCCCATACCCACTTGCTTCCATTCCGTGAGACAGTTGCATTCTGGTTTGAGCTGCTGGTCATGTGTGTGTGAGGTGTGTTTGCTTGTGTGAATGAATATGTGTGTGCGTGTTTCTCTCCACTTTTTCTGATGAAAGCTGTGATCCCTAAACTAATGTGCAAGTGTCTTTTAATTGTGCTTGCCAGCAATTTAATGTGTCACTTTTACAGTAAGTAACAATTTATCTTTTCCTTACATTGTTCATATTCCAACCTGGACTTTCCATTGTTTGATGAAGAAAAATCTTAGCTAGTGTTCCTGCCAGGTTACAGTCCATGGCTAAGCCTTTATTTTTTTAAAGGCTTTAGCATTAAAACTGAAGTAGTTGTAGGATAAGATTAGTTTTAAAAGTTGAGGAGTTTGACAATTTCTGCCTTGCTAAGTTTCCCATATTTCAGAAAACTGTTCTGTAGAATATTAATTGTTTTGTCTAGAGGAACATAGGTATGTAAGTGCACTACATCTAATGAAAGAAAATTTATTCCTAGTAGGATGTTAATATTTTTAATCTAATTAGTCAGTTCAGTTGGGTTCTTCAAAAATATGGATTTTTTTCAAAGCGTAATTGTTGTTAATTATTTTGCTTGATTTTTAACTCAACAGAGGAGCAGGGCTTCATCCGTAGTTCACAATTGATCTTATAGGGATTTTATCTTCATGTGTGTTCGATTGTGCTCTTGGATTCATAGCTACACAACTTTGATTTTCCCTGTCTGTAAGCAAAAATTGGCATTTCTTAAGTGCATTTTTAAGTAAGTTGTTGAGTTCAGTAATATTATTATATGGAAAAAATTTAATGTTTTTTTCTGTGTAGCCAGATTTAGACATGGTGTCAGCCCAGTTTTCATGGCTCCTGACTTACTTTAATACTTCACTTTGCCTGTATAGGAAAAGCATTTGTGTTTAAGGAAAGAAATGCAATTTATTTAACTTTCTGACATACGAAGAAAAGCTGTTCTGCTCAGACATATTTTTGCAGCAGAGCTGTTGGTGGATTCCATTTCTAAACACCTGATGCCCAAATATTTCCCCGTTAGGTACTGGGTACCAGTTGGCACTCAGATGCTTTCACACTGCAGAGATTAGCTGTCATCTACAGTGCCTGGTCTCCTTTGCTTTGGTGGGTATAAAGTGCCCTGGTGTTGTATGACTTTTTTATGTGGAAAGTTCATAAATCAAGTGAATACCAAGCACAGGCTGATCAGAGTCAAGGAAGTGTATAATTTTTAACTTGCAATGTTTTTACCTCCATACCTACTGCAGAGGCATAAACTTAAACAATTTATTGATTATTTCTGTAATCTTCCACCTATTACATGATTTCTAAAATGTCGAATGAAACCAAAATTTATGTTCCATCCAAAGCTTTTTGTGTATAGTGTTTGGGTTAGTTTAATGGAATAGTTTGGTGTCCAGACACTTGTCCTCAGAGACAAATGCAGGATTTTTTGGGGAGGAATATGAGAAAATGTGATAATCAGAACTAAAGTAATGTATCAGAAGCATTATAGTGACTTTAATACACAAACAATGGCAAAATTGCATTTATAGAAGAAGACGACAAGGCTTTTTAGGCATTTCACCTGGTACTTCATCAGTTTTTATTTCAATATTTTTGTGAATATACAGCAGTGCCAGTCCATTTAATCTGTCTATTCCAATTGTGCTTCTTATCATAGTCTTCAAATATTGCAATGTTGAGAACAAACATTCTGGTGTTGCTATAGTTACCAACAATATGCTGGAAACATTATGAATGCAGCGGAAAATAATTTCATTACACATATTTAAATATGTAATAAAAAAAAGTTGGCAGTAAGTGAAGATCTTTCAAGTTAAAGGAATTTCTACTGCTCATCTTCACTCTGTTGAAGAAAGTCTCTGGTGACGTGTCAGCACCATTAGGCCACCGATTTAGTTTAGCATCAATAGTAGTGCTAAGTTTTCATCTGATGCTCGTAATATGTTTTTCAGTGACAAAGTTTGTATGCTTATGATCCCCTTATGATTTAAAACCTGTCCTTGATCTGGTTGATGAAACAGCCTATGAAATAAAGAAAAATTGAAGGCCTGAAGCACTTTTCATGGCTCTCTGCCTCAAAGCAAGGGCACATTGTTTGACTTCCTGCGGTCCTTGGAATCTCCAGCTTATTTCCAGTAACTTCTGCCACACTTTCTGTCTCCTCATGCAGATGAAAATGTGAATGAGAATCTTCCATTTTCTTAGCTACAGCCATTGACACCAAGAACACTGATTTGTCTATTGCTATTAAAATTGAAAATGCTTGGCTTGAAGTTACTGTATCTGGGATTTCTTGAACACACATCAGAAAAAGTTTTGCATCACCTTGGTTCCGAGAGTACCGGAACCTGTACAGAAAATTGGAACAGAGATCAACATAAACATCATTTCCGTCCTTTTTATTGCTCATGAAAGTCACACACTGCAACTTTTACCACCATGCAGTGTGACCTCCAGAGGTGGTGGTCCAGATTTCTGTACACACTGGTACCTCTAATGCCCAGTAGTATGTCCACTTGCATTGTTGCATGCCTGTATTTGTAGCATACTATCTAGAAGTTCATCAAGGCACTGTTGGTCTAGATTGTCCCCTCCTCAATGGCGATTTGGCGTACATCCCTCAGAGTGGTTGGTGGGTCATGTCGTCCATAAACAGCCCTTTGCAATCTATCCCATGCATGTTTGATAGGGTTCATGTCTGGAGAACATGCTGGCCACTCCAGTCGAGTGATGTCATTATCCTGAAGGAAATCATTCACAAGATGGACACGATGGGGACGCGAATTGTTGTCCATGAAGACGAATGCCTTGCCAATATGGTTGCACTATCAGTAGGAGGATGGCACTCATATATTGTACAGCCATTACAGCGCCTTCCATGACCACCAGTGGCGTACGTCAGCCCCACATAATGCCACCCCAAAACAGCAGGGAATCTCCACCTTGCTGCACTCGCTGGACTGTGTGTCTGAGGCGTTCAGCCTGGCTGGGTTGCCTCCAAACATGTCTCCGATTGTCTGGTTGAAGGCATATGCGACATTCACCAGTGAAGAGAATGTGATGTCAACCCTGAGCAGTCCATTTGGCATGTTGTTGGGCCCATCTGTACTGCATGCATGGTGTCATGGTTGCAAAGATGGGCCTTGCCATGGACATCGGGAGTGAAGTTGCGCATCATGCAGCTTATTGCACACAGTTCGAGTTGTAACACGACATCCTGTGGCTGCACAAAAAACATAATTCAACAAAGTGGCGTTTGCTGTCAGGGCTCCTCCGAGCCATAATCCATAGGTATCAGTCATCCACTACAGTAGTAGCCCTTTGGTGGCCTGAGCGAGGCATGTCATTGACAGTTCCCGTCTCACTGTATCTCTTCCATGTCTGAACAACTTCGTGTTCGTTCACTCCGAGACATCTAGACACTTCCCTAGTTGAGAGCCCTCCCTGGCACAAATGCAGACGCGATCGAACCATGGTACTGAATGAAGATCATAAACAAGAACACATCTGAAGAAATCTTCACAAATTATGAAAATGCTTTTGTCTTTGTTACCACACTGATCACAAAGTGCAAACTGTACTGTCCCATAAATATCAGCAATTTCATCTGCCAGCACACTGAAAAACTTAGATTTGTTAATTATCTCAATAAGTGGTTTCCACACTAAAACACTAGCAGTGTCCATAATTTCTATCAAAATGCTTTTATCAGACACACAACATTTTCAGAATGCTTTTTAGAGTTACATTTCCTGCCCTAATTTAGAATCTCAACAGTGCCCTAAATTTATCATAATTTCAGCGTGCACCTTTGTCTACCAACAGCTGTCCATAATCCCCATGTCCCGTGAGTGGTAGCCCCCCTCATCTGCAAAACAAAACAGTATTAACGATAGAGAAAAGCTTTGCTCCATTTTCACTTATTGTGTTTTCAAATGAGTGTTCAGTTGAATGTTAACATTATGTCTTATTTTCAAATACTAATATACAATTCTGAGAAGAAATGTAGGATTTAACGTGGTATCCTCTAATTTCATGATCTCTCAGTTGTCTTTTCACATTTTTCCATTTTGTGAATAGTTTTTTTTTACTACGAAGCTCAACTGAACATGTGCACCTTTCCCCAAGTGCAATTCAGCTGCAAAAATAACACAAAGCACCCCCATTTCCTCCTGAATAAACTAACCACTGAAACTCAGACAATCATTGATGGTGAAATTTCGAATTTCTTTGCTACAAGTAAATTTGTAATTTATAGGTGGAACACAAGTTTTCACAAGATAGCTATATATTTCCTGTTTCTCGTGTTGGTAGTTCCCTGAAGAAAAGCTATCTATATTATACTGGTTGTAGTTTTGTAGGGTATTTATGAGTATTTTGAACACTTAACAATGGAAAATACTGGATGGAATGTAACAATACCAGAGAAGGAAAGTTGCTACTCACCATATAGTGGAGATGCTGAGCCGTGATAGGCACAATAAAAAGCTTCCCACAATGTTAGCTTTCGGCACCTTGTCAGCAGTACACACACATACACACGCGAACACTCATGCAAACGCAACTTGCACACATGTCTGCAGTCTCAAAGAGCTGTGTGCCTACTGCTGACAAAGGTCTTAATGGCCGAAAGCTAGCATTGTGTGAATCTTTTTATTGTGCCTATCGCAACTCAGCATCTCTGCTATATGGTCAGTAGCAACTTTCCTTCTCTGGTATTGTATTTTGAACATTTGGTGTACCTGACTACATTTCAATAAATTGGTAAAGCTGGCTTCCATCTAGATGTCTTGTTCTTGAATGCTGTGGACCGCCTTTATTGTGTTCTGAAGTTGTGTTCACTACTCCCATATTCTAGTTGGATTAAAACTTTCTTTTGTTTGCAGGTGGAACAAACCAAACAAAATTGCTTGTCTTTTTCTTTTCCATTGCTGAATAATCAACAGTATAACTACACTAAACACAACATACAAATCAACAATGCATTGTAACTTGCACCATGTTGTTTGACTCATTCGGGATGGTCACAACACTATGACAGCATCCTAATGGGTAGCAATACATAATATTCTACGAAACGTGTAAAGCTAGCCGATTCCACTAATTCATAGCAAATATGTTGACTTACACAGTGTAACTGTCATTCTGTTCATTGTTGCCAGGAAGAATCAGGTAGCAACTAAACATTCATAATATGAAATGCACATGGGTGAAACTAATAAATAGGTCTGGTTTGGTATTAGCATTCAACGCCTCAAGGGCACTGAATTCACATCTCTTTAAAGTTTTTGACAGATTTCCTACTTCACAGAAATCTTCATAAGATCAAAAATTTTGAACTTACTTCACAAGACAGCCATCAGTAAAAGTGGTAATGAAGAACATATGAGAATTAGATGTTAGTTGTATCAAACTTGTTTGACTAAGATGCACTCAATATATTCCTTAATTATTGAAACTCAGGTTATTCTATAAATAAAAATACTTCCTCAAGGTGGGGGAATGAATATGTTTGACTGTTCATGCAGCCTAAGCACAAAACAATTTTACAGGTTGTGAGGGTCACGAAAAAGTTTCCAGCGAGCCAGGAAAATGCATCAGCAATGCTCTTTACATACCATAATTTTATTTGTTTGACAAAGCTGAAATGGCTACTGATTTTGACTGCACCATTACATGTAACACACTGATATGTTTAATGCAACATGTTTTTTTCTCTAGCCTGACGGTGGTCATTACCGACCAAACTAAATAACCTGATTGAAATAAACATTGTGGTCCAAGACTGGAATTATAATGAAGCGTAAAACAATTTGGCTCATCATCGCTTTTAAAATATATTGTGCAAAATGGCACTGGATATTCTTAAATCACTGCGCCAAATGTTTTATTATTGATGCTTTTCCAAATTTCTCAAAGAGGAGAGGTTTTTAGTATGGTCTTTCAGGAACAGCAGCTGTTAAACAATTTAGTTGGTAGTATTTTCATTTTTTATTACACTACACTTCTGCAGGTTCATCAACTGGGTGGGTTTTCATACGTTTTCCAAATTTCAGTGGGGTTGTATCCACCACTGCTGGCCCCGTCCACAATCTTGCAGTTTCTGAGAAACCAAAGAATTTATCATATAAAGTCTACTTGGAAGTTACTTTGTCCACCAGCATGCCCAACCACTCATTGTCTTGATGGGCCATCAGAATTTGCTTAGTGGCACAAGATGATCTACCTAAGGTCAATGCAACAGCACATGATGTTTAGCAACTCTGTGACAGTCCACTTATTTGTCTGTATTGCACTCAATTATGCTGATAAATTCACTTGATATCCCCTTACCTAATAGTCATGGGTGACTGGAATTCGAGTTTAGGAAAAGGGAGAGAAGGAAACGTAGTAGGTGGATATGGATTGAGGCTAAGAAATGAAAGAGGAAGCTGCTTGGTAGAATTTTGCACAGAGCACAACTTAATCATAGCTAACGCTTGGTTTAAGAATCATGAAAGAAGGTTGTATACATGGAAGAACCCTGGAGATACTAAAAGGTATCAGATAGATTATATAATGGTAAGACAGAGATTTAGCAGCCAGGTTTTAAATTGTAAGACATTTCCAGGGGCAGATGTGGACTCTGAACACAATCTATTGGTTATGACCTGTAGATTAAAACTGAAGAGACTGCAAAAAGATGGGAATTTAAGGAGATAGGACCTGGATAAACTGAAAGAACCAGAGGTTGTACAGGGTTTCAGGGAGAGCATTAGGGAACAATTGACAGGAACGGAGGAAGGAAATACAGTAGAAGAAGAATGGGTAGCTTTGGGGAACGAAGTAGTGAAGGCAGCAGAGGATCAAGTAGGTAAAAAGACGAGGGCTAGTAGAAATCCTTGGGTAACAGAAGAAATATTGAATTTAATTGATGAAAGGAGAAAATATAAAAATGCAGTAAATGAAGCAGGCAAAAAGGAATACAAACGTCTCAAAAATGAGATCGACAGGAAGTGCAACAAGGCTAAGCAGGGATGGCTAGAGGACAAATGTAAGGATGTTGAGGGTTATCTCACTAGGGGTAAGATAGATACTGCCTACAGGAAAATTAAAGAGACCTTTGGAGATAAGAGAACCACTTGTATGAACATCAAGAGCTCAGATGGAAACCCAGTTCTAAGCAAAGAAGGGAAAGCAGAAAGGTGGAAGGAGTATATAGAGGGTCTACACAAGAGCGATGTACTTGAGGACAATATTATGGAAATGGAAGAGGACGTACATGAAGATGAAATGGGAGATACGATACTGCAGGAAGAGTTTGACAGAGCACTGAAAGACCTGAGTCGAAACAAGGCCCCCGGAGTAGACAACATTCCATTGGAACTACTGACGGCCTTGGGAGAGCCAGTCCTGACAAAACTTTACCATCTGGTGAGCAAGATGTATGAAACAGGCGAAATACCCTCAGACTTCAAGAAGAATATAATAATTCCAATCCCAAAGAAAGCAGGTGTTGACAGATGTGAAAACTACCGAACAATCAGTTTAATAAGCCACAGCTGCAAAATACTAATGCGAATTCTTTACAGACAAATGAAAAAACTAGTAGAAGCCGACCTCGGGGAAGATCAGTTTGGATTCCGTAGAAATACTGGAACACGTGAGGCAATACTGACCCTACGACTTATCTTAGAAGAAAGATTAAGGAAAGGCAAACCTACGTTTCTAGCATTTGTAGACTTAGAGAGAGCTTTTGACAATGTTGACTGGAATACTCTCTTTCAAATTCTAGAGGTGGCAGGGGTAAAATACAGGGAGCAAAAGGCTATTTACAATTTGTACGGAAACCAGATGGCAGTTATAAGAGTTGAGGGACATGAAAGGGAAGCAGTGGTTGGGAAGGGAGAAAACAGGGTTGTAACCTCTCACCAATGTTATTCAAGCTGTATATTGAGCAAGCAGTAAAGGAAACAAAAGAAAAATTCGGTGTAGGTATTAAAATCCATGGAGAAGAAATAAAAACTTTGAGGTGCGCTGATGACATTGTAATTCTGTCAGAGACAGCAAAGGACTTGGAAGAGTAGTTGAATGGAATGGACAGTGTATTGAGAGGAGTATATAAGATGAACATCAACAAAAGCAAAACGAGGATAGTGGAATGTAGTAGAATTAAGTCGGGTGATGCTGAGGGAATTAGATTAGGGAATGAGAAACTTAAAGTAGTAAAGGAGTTTTGCTATTTGGGGAGCAAAATAACTGATGATGGTCGAAGTAGAGAGGATATAAAATGAAGACTGGCAATGGCAAGGAAAGCGTTTCTGAAGAAGAGAAATTTGTTAACATCGAGTATAGATTTAAGTTTCAGGAACTCATTTCTGAAAATATTTGTATGGAGTGTAGTTTGTATGGAAGTGAAACATGGACGATAAATAGTTTGGACAAGAAGAGAATAGAAGCTTTCGAAATGTGGTGCTACAGAAGAATGCTGAAAATTAGATGGGTAGATCACATAACTAATGAGGAAGTATTGAATAGGATTGGGGAGAAGAGAAGTTTGTGCCACAACTTGACCAGAAGGGATCGGTTGGTAGGACATGTTCTGAGGCATCAAGGGATCACCAATTTAGTATTGGAGGGTAGCGTGGAGGGTAAAAATCGTAGAGGGAGACCAAGAGATGAATACACCAAGCAGATTCAGAAGGATATAGGTTGCAGTAGGTACTGGGAGATGAAGGAGCTTGCACAGGATAGACTAGCATGGAGAGCTGCATCAAACCAGTCTCAGTACTGAAGACCACAACAACAACAACAACAACAACAACAACAATCCCCTCACTACATTGAAACACTGCATAATACTCACTTAAGATGTGATATTGAGGTAATAAATCTTTTTTAACTCCAGGAATGTCATCCTACAATAAGTTAAAACTATTCTTCACTTTAATGATTCTAATAATATTCTATAGTCACCATCATAACAGTGAGAGTTCTCTGGGCACCAGTTAACTTGGTGTTCACACTCGTTACATCCTCCAAAGGCTGTGCTATCTGTTAGTTCAAAGCTTGCTGGAGGACTATTGTACTTTGTCAGTTGTTCTTGTCTCCTTACAAGTAGGTACAGGCGGCTAGCACAGAATTCAGTAACATACACACAACAGTCATGCAGCCACTGTTGCATAGACTGAATAATCAGCTTTAGATAACCTTCAGCTTTCTACTTCACTTTGATTTCTTTTATTACTGTATTATAATAATTATTATTGTTGTTATTGTTATTTTGCAGAAGTCAGATACATCACATATGGGTGGGCTAACAGCTAAAGCTGCTGCCAGTTTGACAATACAGTATCTTCCACCAGAAGTTATCATCTTCAAGTTACAACCAAAACACTATGAATAATAACTACATTTTTCATTAGCAGAATAGATTTTGTATATTCTTAGAGAATATTGATCTAGATTATTGACAGCACCAGTTTCCTGCATTTTTTGTAGTATTTCCTCTTGCACATGTTGCCAAAGTAAGTGGAAAAACTGACATGTTGCTTTTACTTAGTAACGTTGCTGTGCTGACTGCACTTACGTGTAATTGCTGATCCTTTTTGTGCCGTTTAATATATGTAAACTGTAGTATAACATTCATTTCAATCACATGCATCCTTGGTGTTACAAAGTTGGATAGGCCAGTTTAGCAACAGAACTGCAGACACAAAGATCATTTGGGGAGACTTGAACAAGCATTATAGGATCTTCCTATGTTTCTCAAAAAGTGGAGATTGTATTAAGCTTGTCAATGAAGTGCTAAGGTAAACACAGATGATCGTTATACAATTTATTTTTGTGGTTAAACAACCACCGTATGTAATTTTTTTTAACTGTTTATAGTAGGAAGATACAGTGTGGCTTATTTCTCCTGAGAACAATATTAATGACAAATACTCAAGGGCACTTAGTTGGACATAGGCTTGGGATCAGGAATGGAGGAAGAATGGCATGTTATATATACATTAGTGTTTTAATCATAACTTCTGTGATTTCGAATTATGTCATTTGAAATCAAAGGTGAAAAAATAAAACAAAACCTTCTACATCTAATATTCTATTTGACAAATGGGCAGCATTCAGTATTACATAAATTTGTACTCGTGTAGCTACTGATTAATAAACAACATCAATTTCAGGAAGGAGCAGAGATGGAGATGACAAAGAGAAAGGATCCATGAGGTGTTAATACTCCAAATCTTACTGGTGATTTATGAATCATCAGTTCAAAACTGCCATGATGACATGTTTAACAGACTACTGACAGAAGAAGCAGAGATGCCACACACATGGTCAGCTAAAGAAGAGTGAGTCTGTTGCCGTGTATAAAAAATAATTATCATTTCTCTATTACTCTGGGCAACAAACTGAAAACAAACACTGGACTTAATGCAGCAGATTTTTTTTGTCATTTTAAATCTGTGTAACTCCAAATATGAAGAACAGAAGACTCCTTTCATTCAAATAGTTCTTATAATATCAGATTATCTCTTACACGTGATACTTCTGTCATTTTAAATAATAATAATAAAAAAAATGTGGCAACAGCATGCAGTCTCAAGATGGATAACTTAATCAACATGGTCTGATCTCATACTATACTGTAATTAGTCACATCAACAACAAATGTTCCCAAGAATCAATACATGCACTTTGTAACATTAATGAATTTCATCTATGTGAGGCCAATTAGGAAATACATTAAATAAAAGTTGTACTGTACTATGGATGAAAGTTCATAGGATTTCATATTGTCAATATTTGACTGTGCTCTTAAGTGCTCACTGTTTTTATGTTTAAAGAGACTTGTAATTGCATTTAAGTTCAGTAATTATAAAATATGTGAGTTCATAGCAAACATTTCTTAAATTGAGCCTTTTTCATGCTTCCATAACTGAAGCAGGTGTGCCTCTTCAGGATCTACATCGCAGAAACTGCAGTTGGAAAAATATAATAATAATAATAATAATAATAATAATAATAATATGCATCCATATGTAAAGAAAGCTCCCCTGGATTTGTTTATTTTTAAAATAAATTATTGTACAGAAAATATACAATAAATAAGCAGAGATCTCACTCCATCTGCAATACTTCTGAAATGAAAGTGGATAACAATGGGTAAGTAATGTAGCAATACCCACAAACCACAACATACAATGCCGTGAAACAACTATAAATGCATCAACTCATAGAAAGAATAAGTTCCATGGGTGTTTTCCACACAAAGATACAGCTGTTTTGGAACACAAGTAGTACATTGATATGCCAAATTAAGAATATACATCTTAAATATTGAGAAATATTTTAGGTGTAAAAACAAAAGTTTTTTGACTAAGTGTCACAAACCATGGAACAACAAAATACAATTCTTTATTTTAACAATGAAAGCAGCTTTTGCTTTGATGTTTACACTACTTTGTATCTATAGCACAGTTTTCTGTCTTCTGGGACAAACTATCACCATTTCCACTTTCAGTAACATCAACTGTACCAGCACCAGGATCGGTTGTTGTATCCTGTGACTGACTTTTGATGTCATTTTTTGTATCATCTGTAGATTCAAGTTGGCACTCTGAAGAGATAGAGCTCTGGTCTTCATTGCATCCGTCTGCAAGCTTTCCTTCTGTCACAACACAGTCTTGGTCTTTACCATTTTCTTCAGAAGCATCGACATTACCTGCACTGTCACATGGGCTTGCTTTTTCTTCTTCAGTAACAGCAGGTTTTCCTGAACTGTCTTTCTGTGCAGAATCTTCATCGCCCTTCTTTCCTTCTGGTGAGGCTAATTCTAAAAGATTGTACTTGCGGAATCTGAAGTAGTCTGGCAGTATACCAATACAACACATGGAGCGAATTACTTCAATAATTACTGTCAATTGGGGTTGTTTTAAGTCAACACGGTTGTTTATGTTCCTCATTTTTATCATTTCTGCCAATTCTGCAATGGCGTCATCACGAGACACCATGTTGCTGTTTCGGCGGCTGAAAGTAGGAATATTTTAATTAGTTTATGAATTAAAACAATGTATGGCTAAATTACATGTCATAGAAGTACAAAACACAAAACTACCTTTTAACTATAGTCATCTGTGTAGAATAAACTTTAATCAAGGAATTTAATTTAACTGACATGGTAATAATGGCCCTAGCAATATAACTCAGTATGACACAGTTTAAAAACTAGGTTTCAAAAAAGAAACGAAAACTTTTAGCTGACAACATGATCACCATGGATGATATAACTGCGATATGACTGGCAATCATGGTTGCAAGTGAAAAGATTGATTTGTCTCAGTCCCTAGAGACTTTATACTCAAAAATGTTAATATTTTCACCACTATCTGCTGTCAGTGAGAGATGAGATACTCATCTTATGTTAGAAACTTGTATGAATAAATTCTGACAAAAATATTGTAATGGAGGTAATGTGAATGTAGCAACTATCTAAGTCTTACTTCCATTTTTCTCTTTTTTCTTCTCTTTGAAGAACTGAAACATGTCACACATTCTACCTAAATGCATACTTTATTTTCAAACACAAGATTATGTCGCAGACTTGACACACTTAGATGCAGGGAATCTTTATTGACAGCAATAAGCCACTTAATTGACTAATGTCTGCATTGTCTTTAATTCAGAATGAATTGACAGTCAACACAACAGTAGCCATTATAATTTAATATGTAACACCTTATTAAATAACATCAAGCTGGTTGACTAATTCAAGACAACAAAGACATGCACACACATCCTACACATTTTCATTCGCACAGCTGATTTATTTGTCTGGACTGTGCTCTAAAAGTGGTCATGGTGGTCTAATGAGTAGAGCACTAGGATCTGCCCCAGAAGGTCTTGGGTTCCATCCCAGATGAGAGTGGGGATTTTTCCTTGTTTCAGTCCCTCCAAAAAATCTCCAGATCCACTCAACCTGCTGTACAATTGAGTATAAGTGATCTTGATTGGAAACACTAGGTGGCCAGTGCTGTGGAATTGCCACCTTCCCCCTCCTCATACCGAGATGACTGAAGGCTGCACACTACCTACAGTCAGACCACAAGTTTGTTTTTGGGCTGAGCACTACGGACTTTACCTTTATAATGCTTTCAAGCCTACTTTCGGACATATACTATCTCAGAAATACTAAAATTTTGTTTTTTATTGGAGGTTTTTGTTATAATACAGATTACATAATGCACTCCCTTATATAACAAGCCAGAAAACTGTTGTTTAATAACTCAGAATATCCGGCTGAGAAAGGAATACACCACACATATTTTCATTAAAATTTTCAAATTTTATGAGAAAATGACTGTTCACTAAAAAACTTTACAAAAATATTGCAAGTGACGATGTTCATGGACGGACCAAACACAATACTCACTTGATTATTATAGAAAAAGTCTTTTCTTCTTTGGTAAAATATTTGTCAAACAGCACTGACACTTTCTCCTTGATGTCATCCAAGTAAGCCTATGGGACAAATAAAGGGTGTATTTTAAGCACAGTTTTTCATTGTATGCCCATTAAGTTTTCTCACAGCTTAAAGTACTCAAATGAAAATTAATTCTATAAAACTATAAAATTATGAAGCAAAACATCTGGCCATTACTCACCTTCTGGAGGTGAAATATTTAGTACTGCGATAGACAAACAACAGTATACAACACTACACTAGCTTTCAGAAACTAGTAAATCCTTTCTCAGGGAGGTGAGAGGGATAGTCAGAGAAGATTAAAAAGAAAGGGCAGGTCATTCAGACTCCACCAGATAAAGAGAAGCCAACTGTAGTGAAATCTCCTCGTCCTCACAAGGGTGGGGGGTGTGGCATGAAAATAGGGATTGAAAGCTTGAGGTATAAAGTGGCAAGGCACCCATGAGGATTTCTTCCAAGAATTTAACTAAATGATTGATGGAAAATCTCATATAAAGATGCGAAACAAATACTAACAAAGAGATACAGGGTTGGTCAGTACTTAGCTCAGTAGAGCCGATAGATACACAAAACAGAACAGAAAATTTACATTCCTAGCTTTTGGAACTTTGTTCCTTCATCAAGGAGGAGAGAGGGGGAAAAAGGGAAGAAGGGAAAGTGGATTCAGTTACTCACAACCCAGGTTATGAAGCAACAGGTAAAGGTAACAGGGAGGGTAGCAAGGATGGAGGCATGGTTGTCAGAGGGAAGCCAAAGATATTCTACTGTTAAGTACTGTGCCAGCTTCAAACCAAAGAGGATGCATACAGAAGTAAAGAGATATATAGTATAAAGATAAACACAACTATGTAGGATGAAAAGATGTTTGAATGGCTAAAGAGGAGAGGGAAAAAGGAGAAGACTGAAGAGTAAATGGGTGTGAGGTTGGTTAACGTAGGTTCAGTCCAGGGGGATGGTGGGGTGAAAGGATGTGTTGGAGTGCAAGTTCCCATCTCCGCAGTTCCGAGGGACTGGTGTTGGATGGTAGAAGCCAAATGGCACATACGTTGTAGCAGGTTCCTAGGTCCCTAGAATTATGCTGGATGGCATGCTCTGCTACTGGGTATTGGACATCTCCTAGGCGGACAGTTCGTCTGTGTCCGTTCATGCGCTCAGCCAGTTTAGTTGTCATCATACCGATGTAAAAGGCTATGAAGTGCAGGCATGTCTGCTGATAAATGACATGTGTTGTTTCACATGTGGCCCTGCCTTGAAATGTGTATGTTTTACCAGTAGTGGGGCTGGAGCAGGTGGTTGTGGGGAAATGCATGGGGGAGGTTTTGCAGCGGGGTCAGTTAAAGGGGTAGAAACCACTGGGTACAGAAGGTGGCCTGGGAATATTGTAGGGTTTGACAAGGATGTTACGGAGGTTGGGGGGGGGGGGGGGGCAAAAGGCAACTCTGGGTGGTGTGGGGAGAATATTGTCAAGGGATGGTCTCATTTCAAGGCTTGACTTGAGAAAGTCATACCCCTGGAGTAATTTGTTGATGTATTCGAGGCCAGGATAATATTGGGTGACAAGGGGGATGCTTCTGTGTGGTCTGGGGGTAGGAACATTGTTGTTGGACGGGGAGGAATGTATTGCTCGGGAGATCTGTTTGTGGACAAGGTCTGCAGAATAGTTGCGGGACAGGAAAGCACTGGTCAGGTTATTGGTATAATTGTTGAGGGATTCATCACTGGAGCAGATACGTTTGCCACAAATACCTAGGCTGTAGGTAAGGGAGCGTTTGATGTGAAATGGATGGCAGCTATCAAAGTGAAGGTACTGTTGTTTGACTAAATTTCCCATTTGCTGCTCACTTGGTAAATCGTTTACAGTGTCTCATAACCAAATAAAATACTGACTTGTGCTGAGAATCAATTAATGTTTTTCAAGGACAACATTTTCACCTTTCAATGTTGATGATCAACAGGATATCAGTGAGATGAGCTTATACCATAGCAAACACAGCACAGTACAGTACACAGACTTGCAGCAGGAGTGCAGGCACTCAAGCAATGCATGAACAGTTATAACTGAGCACACCACATGTGCCAGTGATGTCTTTTATAGGGGAGTTGGTGCATTCTCGCCAGTATAAACCTGAAGAAGATTGTGTCACAATACCATGGCAGCAAGTTGTTGACATGTGGCACTGCATCTGAAATTTCATAGAAGGAGGCAATAACTGCCTGGAATGCATAGAGAACTGTCAGTATAAAAGCAATGGGATCTCATGATGAAAAACTTATGAACATGAAACATTTTGGCGATTCATGCCCATCTTGATAATGAGCATAGACAGTTGGTGATTCTTGAACCAATTTTGTTCAAAATTTGCAGAGATACAGCACGCAGTAGTTTGCTGGCAACTGTTTTAAATGATTGATGTCACATTTCATAGAAATGCATAAAGCCTAGAGTCATCAAGTGTTCACAACCTTTTCTGTTCTAAACCTAGTTATTCAGAAAAAAGTGGTATGTAGTCATCATACAACAACTTGAGGGAAGTTAATGGCAGCTCTTGCATCAGAATTCAAGGTTCCTTATCACTAGACAAACGAATTAAAATTGATATTCTGCAACAAAATGAATTATAGTGAAGTAGCATAACATCTCTCTGAGCGTGTTGCCCAGTGTCACATTCATTTGTTTTGATGATGTACATATACTACTAAAACAAGGAATGATGAAGTGGCTGAAGGTGGGGCATAAATCATATTAGAAAACACATCAAACACAAAATACGAAACAAGCAAAATATGGTGAAAAGTATGATATGTTGGTTAGTTAATAATCAAGTTTCATGTTCCAAGGATCATTTGACCGATTAAACACAGTGATGTGGAACAAGACATTTTATATTCACCTGAGATATTCGCCTGTAAATATGGCTACATACACATCATTTACAAGTATTTTTAAAATACTGATATGACTTAATATTTCCTAATCATCACTTTTTACACATTACAAAAATATGATTATATGAAATAGGCATTGTTAAGGAGAAACTTTTTCAGTTTGTTTCCAAATTTAATTTCGCTGTGTGTCAAATATTTTATATCATCAGGTAAGTGACACGAAAGATGAACTGAAATAATAATCTGTGTCAGTCACTTTTCCATGACATTTTCCAATGGTGACTAACTGAAACCCTCAGCTGCCGACAGGTGTTGTTGATATATCTCGATGTGGACAGCTGAATATGTGTGCCCCGACCGGGACTCGAACCCGGGATCTCCTGCTTACATGGCAGACGCTCTATCCATCTGAGCCACCGAGGACACAGATGAATAGCGCGACTGCAGGGACTTATCCCTTGCACACTTCCTGTGAGACTCACATTCCCAACTGTCCACAATTCTACATATGTAATGTACCTATAGACATTTTCCAATGGCTTAAAATATCAATTAAAACAGTTATCTGTGTCATAGGACGAAAAAAGAAAAGCGGTTGACAGTCATATGTTATAATTTATATTTTACATCCCAAACAGAAGCAGTTTCCAAACCACAGTCCAACATGGACAATGTCAGGTTACTGGGTAAGTGGTCCGAAATTTTGGTGACAGCACTGCATACCCCTTTTTGTTCAAAAACAACCTTAATGTAGAATAACGAATGTTATTTTTTCTTTTGAGGTTTAATTATGGACATCTTTTGAGCTCTCACGGGTTATTTACAATAAACTTCATGAGGGAATAAATCTATTGTGAAGCAGTAGTCAAACTGCCTAACTCCTTAAACAGATGTCTACAAGGTGATCGTAATGAGCACCACATCTTATTCTTACAGTACGTTTTTGAGCAATGAAGACTTCCTTTCTTAAAGATAGAGTTGCATCACAACACTATTCCATATGGCATTATTAAATGAAAAATGCAAAACATGTTAAGTTACCGATTTGTCCCTCTCCAATTTCTGCAATGATCTGAAGAGTAAATGTGCCCAAAGAAAGTTGTGTTAACTGTTACAAAAATGTGTTTCTATATTACGAGAAAGAAAGTTGCTGCTCGCCATATAGCAGAGATGTTGAGTCGCAGGAGTCGCAGATAGACACAACAAAAAGACTCTCACAATTATAGCTTTCAGCTGTTAAGGCCTTCGTCATCAATAAACACACACACACACACACACACACACACACACACACACACACTCACACACACACACACACACACACAAATGTAACTCACAAACACGACTGCAGTCTGTTTCTGTATTTTTTTAATTTAAATTCTCACAAATGGGGACACCCAAATATTTGTTTCCACACTACTTATGGCTTTCTCACCACATGTGACAATTATCACTGCTGTAATATCTCTAGATGTGCTGAACTGAATAAGTTGTGTCTTTTTGTAATTGACAGTCCGACCATTTGCATCCAATAATACTTTTAAAAACATTATTTATCATTTCTTCTGTTCTACGTATGTTTCAATTGGATACAACACTAGTGTCATTTACAAACAGGATGAATTCTAATTGTTGTATGTCAGATGGAAGGTCACTGAAATATATGAGAATCAATGGAGGACCCACTCCTGAGCCATGCTGAGCCCCATAAGTGATTGTTCCTTATTCAGGAGAATCTCACTTCCTTACATTGGTTGCATTATTAAATACAACAATCTGCATTCTTTTGGTTAGAGATGTCATTATCCATTTGTTCCATATAACCTCAGTTTATCTAGGAGAATACTGTGATTCACACATTTTAATGCCTTAGATATGTCACAGGAAATACCAATTGGTACTTTTTTGTTATTTAATTCTCGTAAAATTGGGGGACTGAATGTGGGTAAATGGCATTCTGAGTTAAGCAACTTTTCTGAAATCTGAACTGTAATTTAGTGAGGAAACTGTTGTTGCTCAAGTACAATCATATTCTGGAATATGTCACATTCTCAAAATTTTTGGAAAATGACATCAGTAGAGGACAAGCTGCATGGACCACTAAGCTCTCATCACTATACATGGCCCTCTTCTATAAAATAGTTCCCTATTTGTCACTACTGAAATGGTTAGTCGTGAATGTAGCAGAATGTTGTGACATTACAAATCCACTTCTAAGAATCAGAACATTCGGTTCTTTCTGTATTCACTTGTATGCTGGTTTTGCACCCTTTCAGTCAGTGAAGCGTATGGGCAGCTACTTTCACGTTTCCACTTTGAAACTGACTTCACCAGTTACATGAGAAGGTACTGCTGGGCTTATATGTTTGTCCTCTCTCAGTAATCTTAATGACAAATTGCTATTGCTCTGTTCTACATATATTCAGAGTATGGATCTGTTCACACTGTTCTTCTGGTGTTGATATCTTTGCAAATTTTAGTATATTTAAAGAAGTGTAGTAAACATGTCTTTCCTCACTGACTTTCTATTTGTTTTCCTTTTTTTCATCTCTTACAAAGGTTGATAAAAGCCTGTGACTGAAGACAATGTGCTTGTTTATCAAACAAATTTTTCTGCTGCCCGTTACCAGTTGTGATTGGCAACAAAACATTATTTAATAAACAAACTCATTGACATTGTAAAGTTACAGAAAAAAGTCTCAGGATAGCATTGAAATAATGATATTGCTTGATTTAGATTCTGTGTTTTGTTTTATCCCATTATGCAAAATAAATGTTGGTTTCATAGCCCCATATTCTGTAATAATACAATTTCTTCTTCCCTTTTTGCTATGCAGGTATGTTTTGGCACCTGTGTACCATATTTATTTCTTAAGCTGTGGCATATGAGTCTTGATATTTAACACACACTCTACAAGACCTACCAGTATCTTATGAAAGACAAGGGAAATGTGTGTCTTGGTAAGAACGAATAAAGATCCTGCAATAGTCACACTACAAAAAATTACACAAAATTACTAAGAGAAGAACTTAAAAAACCAAGGAACATGCACATATGACAGAAATCTGTAATTCTGACAACAGACTTAAATCTTTATGGAATGGAGCGAAACGAGGGACAAGACAAAATGTCACAGAAGAGGATAACATCATTTAATAATCGTTACATCAATGTAACAGAAAATATAGGGACAAGCAGTTACAGAGAAAAATCAAAGCACTATGTTGAAAAAGCAACATACATAACATATACTTCCTCTGAAATTAATAAAACATATATTCTCTAAAAAATTAAAGTTCATATGGATTTGTAGCCTCTCCCCGATGTTATTCAATCTGTATATTGAGCAAGCAGTAAAGGAAACAAAAGAAAAATTTGGAGTAGGTATTAAAATTCATGGAGACGAAGTAAAAACTTTGAGGTTCGCCGATGACATTGTAATTCTGTCAGAGACGGCAAAGGACTTGGAAGAGCAGATGAACGGAATGGACAGTGTCTTGAAAGGAGGATATAAGATGAACATCAACAAAAGCAAAACGAGGATAATGGAATGTAGTCAAATTAAATCGGGTGATGCTGAGGGAATTAGATTAGGAAATGAGACACTTCAAGTAGTAAAGGAGTTTTGCTATTTAGGAAGTAAAATAACTGATGATGGTCGAAGTAGAGAGGATATAAAATGTAGACTGGCAATGGCAAGGAAAGCGTTTCTGAAGAAGAGAAATTTGTTAACATCGAATATAGATTTATGTATCAGGAAGTCGTTTCTGAAAGTATTTGTTTGGAGTGTAGCCATGTATGGAAGTGAAACATGGACGATAAATAGTTTGGACAAGAAGAGAGTAGAAGCTTTCGAAATGTGGTGCTACAGAAGAATACTGAAGATAAGGTGGATAGATCACGTAACTAATGAGGAGGTATTGAATAGGATTGGGGAGAAGAGAAGTTTGTGGCACAACTTGACTAGAAGAAGGGATCGGTTGGTAGGACATGTTTTGAGGCATCAAGGGATCACAAATTTAGCGTTGGAGGTCAGCGTGGAGGGTAAAAATCGTAGAGGGAGACCGAGAGATGAGTACACTAAGCAGATTCAGAAGGATGTAGGTTGCAGTAGGTACTGGGAGATGAAGCAGCTTGCACAGGATAGAGTAGCATGGAGAGCTGCATCAAACCGGTCTTAGGACTGAAGACAACAACAACATGGATTTGATGGAGTAACAGAGAACTAAAGACCTGTTCCCATACAATAAGTGCTGTCTTTTCTGAAAAAATGTAATGCATCACTAACTCAGGGAATTTTTTCAAGAAATATTAAAATATACTATTGTTAAGCCCATCTATAAAATAAAAAAAGGTTTTGTATCTGCAGTGATACAGATTCCCTGCCTAGCACGGACGCGGACACGTTGGAGGTACTACAGCTACGACTGACGGCAGCGGGCTGCCATCAGAAGAAGGGCCCCTGCCGGTATATACGGGTCACGTGGTATCACCCAATGGTGACCGTTTGACGCTGAGCCTGACATCCGGGCTAGTAGCACAACTCTCTCCTTGCTGGAATTTGTAGCGTTTTGTATCACGACAACAGTCAAGCTGACAGTTTGTTTCCGGTCTCGATTGGTTACCGATTTGGAGCTGTTGTATTGCTACACTGACTTCATTATGCCCCGTAGTTGTTAGTGCTTCATTAACTTCATGAACTCGGCCTATTGCAGACTTCCAGGAACTTGTGACCCTTTCCCTGTGGATTTGTGTATGCACCAGAGAAAGTGATGATAAACAGTTTCTACCTACGCCATGAAGGACAGAAAAAAAGGTGACAGGAGAAATGTTAATAACCTCTGACCAATTTCATAATTGTCACTTTCCTAAATTTTTGAGAAGGTGCGGTGTTAAAGACTAAGATGACTACTGTTCTGACTATGGCAGGAAGTGTTGTCTTCCACTCCCAAAAACCAAAAATGCCTCTGAGTACAGTGGGCATGTGAATGACAACACTGACATGCAGAGTGCTAAGATTTAATGTTTTGGAACAAGGTCTATTATCAAGTTGTTCTACCATGAGGCTGTATACTTGTTAGATAGCACCACAGGGTCACAAACTGACAGCTGGTTTGGTGAGTGCCATAGTAGACACATTAAGTAAGAAGATTTAAGGTGGCATTGGATACAATACACAATCTCTCAAGTACTAGCAGCAATATGAAAGGCTACAACTATATTAAAGTTAAAATGTCTCAGAAATTGCTGCTCTCTCAGGCAATACATACCATATTTCTGCACGACCAACACCCTGTACAGGGAATGTGCATGTCTTCATCGAACAATGAAATGTTTAGCTGTTTCCTCAGTGTACACATTCACATGACATGTTAGCCATCAAATATGTCTGAGGTATGGTTAACTACCAACTTGCTCACTGTAACCCCCTCGTAACAACTGTTCACATTTTGCAACATGCATGGATGGAAATTCCACAGGGACATTTCTGGACCCTCTTGGGTTGTGTGTGTCGGCATTTAAGGGCTCTGATAGCAGCACATGGGGCTTCATATCATACCAAATTCTTGGAAGCAGAGATAATTCACAGATCTACAATCCCAATCATGCATGTACTGTTAACACCCGTCTCCTGCTCATCACTTGCGACTGCCATGCAGAGGATCTGGGTTCAATTCCAAGAACTGCTATGGATTTTTTTTAATTGGTGGGAGGACTGGAATGAGGTTCCCAAAGCCTTGTGATGTCAACTGAAGAGCTATCTTAATGAAAAACAATCAAGGTCTGGAAAGCTGACAACAGCTTGGAGAATAGTGTGTTGATCCCGTCCCCCTTCATACCGCGCATGAATGACGCCATATGGCAGAGGATGGCATGGCAGCTGGTCAATGGGGTTCCATAGGGCCCGAGTGTGGAGTTTAGTCTTTTTGTGCGTATTGTTATCACTTATAGCCTTTACTATTCAGTTTCTTGTTGTGGAAATAATCAGAAACGTTAGTATTACAGCAGTTTAATTTTTTTCTATTATGCTTTTAGTATATTTGCAGTATTATACAAGGTGTACAACTTTGCAACTGCTGTTTGCCTATAGGTGGCGACAACGGTAAGTAGTGGTCGAAAGAAACACATTGCAGAAGTCAAGCAGTTAGCTTGGACCTCGGTCAACATAACCTCATTCAAACATTAGTCGATTTGTGCTTGCAGCATAAAGTCGTTCTTGATTGAAAATGTCAGTTTATGAGCCTAATTCCAGTCATTTGCGGGAGGTGTTACTGTTTTGTTTCAATACAAAGAAAACAGCAGCTGAGTCTCATTGAATGCCCTCAAGTAGGTCTGGTAAGGGCGCTATTAGTGAAAGAATGTGTTGTGAATAGTTTCAACATTTCAAGAATGGTGATTTTAACGTTGTAGACCGCATAGTGGTGGAAGAGAGAATGTTTTCAAAGATGCAGAACTGGAGACTCTGCTGAGTGAAGACTCATGTCAAACCCAAGAAGAATTGGCACAATTAGTTGGAGTGACATAGCAAGCCATTTCAAAACGTCTCAAGGCTATGGGCATGATTCAGAAAGAAGGAACTTGGGTCCTGTGTGAGCTGAAACCAAGAGACATTGAGCGGTGTTTGTGAACAGTTGCTTCAGAGGGAAAAACGGAAGGGATATGTGCATCGCATTGTGACCGGGGACAAAAAATGGGTTCATTACAAAATTCTCAATGCAAAAAATGATGGAGATATCCCGGACATGCTTCCACTTTGATGGCCAAACCAAATAATCATGGCTGCAAGATAATGCCTTGCATTTGGTGGGACCAGCTCGGCGTTGTGTACTATAAGGTGTTAAAACCAAATGAAATAATCACAGGTCTTCAATATCGAATGCAATTAATGCATTTGAGCAGAACATTAAAAGACAAACAGCCGCAATACAGTGAGAAGCATGATAAAGTGATTTTACAGCATGACAACACTGGATCCCATGTTCCAAACGAGGTCAAAACATACTTGGAAATGTTAAAATGGGAAGTCTTATCCCACCCGCCGTATTCTCCAGACATTGCTCCCTCTGACTATCACCTGTTTAGATCAATGGTGCATGGCCTGGCTGACCAACACTTCCAATCTCATGAAGAAGTCACAAATTCGATCACTTCAAATGATGAACAATTTTTTCGATGCGGGATTCGTATACTGCCCGAAAGATGGGAGCAAGTATTGACCAGCAATGGAAAATACTTTAAATGATAAGCGTGTAACCAATTTGTTTCATTAAAACCTCAAATGTTGGTGGAAAATCGACGGAAGCAATGTTGTACACCTTGTAGAAGTTGAAAATTATAAAAGTTTGTATAAAATGGAGAACAATAATAATTAACATTACTCGTTCGGTCCATGGAAATTTTTTATGACACACCTAGTGTAGTGGCTTGGTTATGTCTGTGAATGTAAGAATGTCAACTTCAGGAGCTTATTATAAAGAGTACAGCACACAAAAAGCGATCACAGAAAGAAAAACTGGCTCTACAATAAATAAGAATCACAAATATGAGTCAACTGAACATACTGACACCATACATTCAGGTTAAGCTGTGATGTTATGAAGTTGTGGTGTGTGATGATGTATGATTGCAAACAGGAACAGAACTCTTGATATTATGTCTAGCGTGAGGGATTGGTTAGGTTAAAAAATGACAATTTAGTTGCACAATACTGAAACCAACGAAAGTGTGAATACAAAATCTTAGTACTGGTGAAAACAGATCTGTATGCTGCCCAAAGTCTGAACTAGGTCAAAAGATGACAGTTCAGTTGTGAGCTAATGAAGAAGTATTGAAGACTTAAGATAACCCAAAGTCTACATACACAACAATAAGATGATGAGGTCACATACTCCAAGGAGTGTAGGGGACAATGCAGGAGACCCGCACTGCCAACTAGGCAAGGTCCTAGCAGAGGTGGTTTGCCATTGCCTTCCTCCGACTGTAATGTGGATGAATGATGATGATGATGATGATGATGATGAAGACAACACAACAACACCCAGTCATCTCGAGGCACGGAAAATCCCTGAGCCCACCGGGAATCGAACCCGGGACCCAGTGCGCGGGAAGCAAGAACACTATCGCAAGATCACGAGCTGCAGACACAATACAATAAATGTACATTAATTTATATCAGATACACTATCACATGCCAATTAAGCCTACCATACAGAGCTTGCCCCATAACAATCTGAGGGCAATTTCTTTACTTTAAAAGAAACTTCAGTTACCAAATTTGTTTCTTATTTATTACACTGTTCACTTAAATTAGAATTTGATTCACTGAGTAATTTAGAACAATGTGCACAACTACTATACAAGTTCACATGTCTGTATTGGTACTTGGTACCATTCACAGAAATTAATATCAAAACAACTTTTGCCACAACATGATAGGGTGTTTCTCATAACTTAATCAAAGGTTGTTTGATGGTGTAGATTAGACTGTTCCAACGTTGCTCCACAGAGCATCGGCACCCCTCAGCTCACCCTCCAGCAGGTGCAGTAAGTATAGATTATCTGCCAGGAAGTCAATGGAAAGCTTTCTGCACAAGCATGAGGTACCAGACCACCACAGCCCACACATGCTTGGCCAGCACAGTAGGATCAATGTAGGGGATATGCCATTAGCTATGGCCTAGCCGCAAATGTGTCATCTGTTTGCCCATCTGTGCCGATGGGACCCTTGCTGTCCATTGGTGAGTGCGAGAGTTGGAACAGCCTAGTATAAATGATTGTTTAAGTACACAGATGAATGATGTTTGCACAAATAGGGTCAACTTGAGTATTTAATACCAGTCATTGGCTTTCACCCATGGTATAGTAATAAGTGACATTCTTTGCTTATGAACTGAAGCTTCTACACATCAAGAGATTAAGCATTATCTTTGGTTGTCCTTGTACTGAGAAAAAACTGTGATTGCAATTATCTGAACTCTGAATTATAATGAAACAAAATTTCTTTTCGAAAATAAAAATTTTGCCCAGTTTGACTAATTCCTTTTTGTGATCAAATGTCATTTTGTGTTTTGCAGTTGTGTAACATATTTAGCATTTCTTTTATTTCTTTGTTTTATTCCCGTTTCTTAGACCTCAGGTAATCTACAGTCTAAGCCTTGTTTCATTAGTTTGTTATATTAGTTATATTCACAACATGGATCCAAAATTAATATTAAATAGTTGTATATTCTGGAGTGAAATGTAATTTTTTTATTAATTTTAGGTGCCATCAGAGACAACTGCAGATATCATATATTGGTAACAATATAATACTGACACGTTTCGTCTCAACATCCTTGCATCAGCTACATGTGAAGGTGTCAGCAGTATAATATCTGATGGTCCATCAGGCAATGTGCATTGTTTGAGAGGTTGTGACTCTAGTTATGACATACTATTTTTGCTACCAGTTATCTGTTAAATATCCATGAAACTGATGTTTTGAAACAGATAGTAATTGACTATTTTCATTCGGCAGAGAGAACTGTGGTGAATTTATTATGTATAGGGTATAGTCAGGGGTGCCTGGAGTGATAGTGGAAGTTGGTGAATCTTGCTTTGGTTAAGAAGAAGTAAGGAAGGGGGGTGGGGGCATGATGTTGGTATTTAGGTTTTTGTGGCTGTTATTTTGGTTGGGGTTTGTGATGATTATGCATCTATTATGTCACATAAGTTTGCCTCATAAGAGGGGATGGGAAATAGGAGCTATCACCATCTCGTTGTTAATCATAATATTGAATTTAAAGATGATGAGACTGAGTGCTGTTCAATACTATTGAGGGATACTAGGGAGGAGGGGGCGCTGTTGAGTCTGTTGTTGGGAGCACCAAGAGGTGCTATTCTGTCTTACAGGCTCATGTTGCTGAACACTGTTGATGGAAGAGTGTTACTCAGGATGTCGGAAGGAACTTTGCATCATAATTCAGAATAACACAGGCACTGCAATATCATATTTATCTGCCGACACTGTGCAGGTAACTTCCAAGCAAAATGTTTGGTCTCCCCAACATGGAAAAATACATAATGAATGTATGAGTACAGACTGTGGACAGCTTGTTGGTGACATATGAAAGTTTGCGTCTGGCCACGAGTCACGCTCGGACAGCCAAATGGTAAGCTGACCACCCGCGATAAGCGAAAAATCTAGGTTTAAGTCTTGGTAAGGCATAAATTTTCATTGTTGTCATTCCATCCATTATACAGCAGATAGTAGTTCACATCTGCAATTGCAAATACATTTCATAAAGGATAATGGTAACCTCTGAAACTTCTCAATAATGCACATTTACTTGCACTGATATACAATTAAAATAGGGGTGATATATTCTTTGGCAGAAACTGTGAATCACAAATGCTTATCTGCTACGAAATAAGTTATCCAAAAACTCATAGTGGTAACTTATAAAAATATTGTGAAGTCAGTTTTGAATATAAACAAACATGTGAATTGCACAGAATTTTTACTTGGCTATTTCTGTGCCAACTTCTTCACTGATGTGCTGAAGAACACTGCAGCATGAGTTTATCTCAGACAAAATCTCGAAAATGTGCAGAACCAACAAAGAAAGTCTCTGCCTGTTACAGCTAACAATGAAAACTAGTCATAAGTTGAGTAATACAGGTCATCTGATGTTAGTACCAGTTACAGTTGGTTTGCTCTAATTTTGCACTTTCTACGCTTTTTAAACATTGTATTGAGCTGTCTGGTTCATTTGTTTCCTATGTTATCGTGAATTTACGGTTGTTGTTTTGGACTTCAGTTTGTCCCCACACAAAACACCCAATTTCCTGCAGTTGTCTCATTAGCTTCAATATTTATTATTAATAATCTGTATTAGTTGACCACAATATTACTGCATCTGAAAGTGAGAACACTTCACTCAGCTTATCATAAGTCAACACACAATTGGGCTTGACAGTAAAAGCACAACTGAAAGCACTGAAAGTGCAATGAGTCTTCCTTAATCAGCACTGTATCTCTTTAGAGTAACGTCACGAGGTGTTTCCGATAATGCTCACATGCAATGGTATCATCGTTGAGTAGTACAGTTCTGATGCTTATACTTTCACTTCATGGCAACATGTAACGTTACTGATCATCATATTCAAATCATTTCTGTGTAGCTTCTTAGAGCTTCATATGATGTCACTTGTCAAAGCTGACGGGCTGTTTCGAATGCTCTTGTTTATCCCACAGATGGACATCTCATTCATTCATTGCACTGTCATCTTAATCACCTGACAGTTACATGCATGTCTGCTCACAGTAAATGAGTTATATTTTCTTTCTTTTTGTGGAAGGAGGAACTGCCAATTTCAAAAGCTAGTGTTTGTGCCCTCATCTATGTATGAAACCAAAGAGATACTAAACAACACAATGTAATTGGAGACTGCTCTGTTCAGGTCTTTAGGCATTTGGAATGCAGAATAAAAAACACACTATATGACAGCAGGTGTACACAGGTAATAGAGAGAACTAATAAATTTATGCAAAATGTTTACGTAATATGGTACTTTACCTTACAAGTTACTTCTATTGGAATCATTCGTAGAAGGAAACGAGTCTTTTGCTTTTTAGATGTTTCTATGTCCTTAAGAATATGCTGCATTAAATCTACAGGATCATCCAACTGAAAAGAATAAAAAGGCTCTGTAAGTAACCATTCACATGGCAACTTCATACTCTCTAATGGATACGGCAGACATGGAAGCTGGTACACTGAAAATATTACCCTGTGCAAAATGTCATGTTATGATTACTCAAATCATAATTCTGGGAAATACCTCCTGCTTTACACAAAGTTACAACCTATTTGTAAAATTTAACAGTCATCTGAGAAAACAATGAAGTATATATTAAAGAGTTATTTTGTATAATCCTTTATGAGTTGTCCTGCTCAATTATATATCAATCCATTTTATGCAGGCCAACAATAATTATTAATATGCTTATTATTTGGTATTTATCAAAGAGATATGGACACAATAATGTGATTATGCATCCATGCAGTGCCAGTAACATATCTATGAGCTTGCTCATGCACAAAATTTTTCAATAAAATGAAAACGTAAAATTCATAAGTGAAATTTACCAAATGTGAATATACAAATAAATAAACCACAAGAATTGACTGACAATATAGGAGTCCACAAGCAATCAAAACAAATTTCTATAATCAACAGACTCACATTTGTACGGATGAACAGGCAGTTATTTGCTCCTGATTCAACAACTTGGAATCTTCTTCCGTCAACTGTTTTCTTTGATTCTGCCTTAATTGATTCTATTTCATTACTTAGAGCTGTTTCAATTTCTCCATCTGATTCCTCATTTGCTTTCTCAGGTCTTTCTCGCCAGTTTCTTGACTCCTGGAAGACAAAGATAGCTGTCATATTTGTATACCAGCTACAAACAAACATTCACTATCATTTAAGTTATATATCACATATATCACACAATCTGTATTGTATTAGTAACAATCCAACAAGGCAGTCATCCTGTCTCGATAATGTTGAAGAAGATGTGCACTAGTTAGGGTTCAATAGTTACTTTCACTGAGACTCTGAAGATGTATAGTTAAAATCAAAATGTAACAAATCCTTATCTTATTGAATCAAAGCAAAGCATATTAGGCTACTGTGTGACCAAAGATTGACAACTACAGGACGCAGTTGCAGATCATTAGATGGAATTATGCCATGCTTGAAAGTGAGAACAACGGATGGATAGATGGATGGTGTTAAAAGGACAAAATCTAAAAGGCCATTGGTCCCTTCATTCTTTGTGTGCCACGCTGACAATAGCCCCCAGACAGGAAGGACACAAAAGACCAATCCCAATGGACTCGACTGTATCCAAGAATGGAAAAAAAAAGAAAAAAAGAAAAGAAACAGAAGAAAGTACAAATGAAAGATGAGTAAAAGGGTGAAGATGGGAGAGCAGCCCAGCCCAGAAATCAGATGAGGATCATTGGGACACATTATGCGACTGGAGACACAACCTCTGCACCTGAACAGTGTTTCCACATTCTCCACTACCATAATAAAACTACCTACATGGGCAAAATAAAATGTTAGGAAAGAGAAAAATGACAATGTGTGTCTTTCAACCAATGACAGGCGTAAAAGAATAAGACGATTTAGAAAGAGAGAAAGGGCAGAAACCAGGCCAGACCACTGAGCAAGGGCAGCCGTGAGCCCTGTGGGTCGTAGCAGGCAATGGTGCAACTCTCCAATCCCTCAAGCGGCTGAGAAGGCTGACATGCCCTATGACACAGAGAGGTAAAAAGCAAAAAACAAATCTGCCATTTTTGTCATCGTCTGATAGCATCAGAGGTAGTGTTTCAGTTAGTTTAACTCTTGTCATAAGGTGGGCAAATTAGGGCCCTCCCCCCAAATGATGTGGCTGTGGGTCAGCCAATGCGAATCCAACAGAGGACAGTCAACTCCCTGCAATAAGCATGTAGGAAGACTGCAATTTGGCTGTGGTCTCCTGTATGCTTAGCAATTTATTCACAAAACCTGGGCACACCAATCTGCATGCCAAGTCTCCCCAACAATTATAAACGTATAGTCAACTGCGGGTCTGGTTTCAGCATCCCTATCTCCAAAATCGGCATCCTGGTGGCCAACTCGGCCAACCGGTTGGCACGTGCATTCCCTGTGATCCCCAATGTGACTAGGGGTCCATAGAAAGGCAACCGGCTATCCAGCATGGTGCAGCTCATACCGGAGATCTTGAACAGTCACAACCAATGGGTGTTGAAGGTAGCACTGGTTGATAGCCTGAAAACTACCCAGTCACTGCCAAATAATGAGAACTTACAAGTGCAAGAATGAAGGTGGCTGAGGGCTCAAGCAATGCCCACCAATTCTGCAGTGAATATGTTGTACCCATTTGACAGGCAGCATAGTTCCCTCCCATCCTGTATATGTGCAGGCAAAACTTGTTCGTCCGTTGACCGTAGTCATCAGCCAAGGATATTCAGAAACAGGCGGTGAAAAACCACACCGTCTACTTAGTCTTTCAGTCCAATGGAGAGGTTGAGGCAGATCTGAGGGTGAAATACATACAATGAGGGCTGGTGGGGCACATGCAATTTTTCACTGACAAGAGGCGGCAGTGGGGAAAAATGGAATTCAGAGCAGAGACTCTGTCTGTGAATGCAATCAGGACTCCAGACCTTCGCCTTCATTGTGGGAGATACAGCTCCCTACCAGGAAAAAGGACAATGGCATTGGAGATCCTGACTGTGATCTCTAATGGACATAGCAATTTCGAGGGTCCACCAAGGTACTGTCTTCTGATGGGCAGTTGTACTCTAGGCAATCACACTGATACCTGCATGTGGTAGGATGTGAAGGCTGATGGCAGCATCCCAATCAGCTTTGGAGGGAGCCCTTCTGGTTGGACACACACGCAAGCGACAACAAGGGAGAGTCAAAACAATCAGAAAATGATCACTGTCATACAAATCAACATGGACTCTCCAATGGATGTTTGGGACAAGACCTGACCTGCAAAGGTCAGTAGTAGAATAAGACCCATATATGCCACACAGAAGTGTGTGGGAACGATCAGTATTTGAGTGGCAAAGATTGAATTCTGCAAGAAAGTTTTCGACAGTTTTACCATGGCCAATGGTTGTAGTCCCACTGGGCACTGAAATCATTAAATATTAAGAAGGGTGGAGGAGCTGAGAAAACATTGTAGATACTGCATTGTAGGACATTTCACCGTTGGGAGAGAGATACACATTAGATATGGTAAATTCCAGAGGTGCTTTCACACAAAGAGAGAGAGCTTCCAAAGTCATATTGAGTGGCACGTGTTTACAACAGACAGGGTCGAGAATGTATGTGCAAACACCACCTGACGATTTTCCATAGTCAGTGGGATTCTTAAAATATCCCTGATAGCCGTGGAGGGTAGGGGTCCGCATTCGTGCCAAACGAGCTTCCTGGAGGGAAGTGCAAAAAACATGGGAAGTTCACTAAAGACATTGTAGCTCTCAGCCAACTGGCAGGGAAACCGCTACAGTTCCATTGGTTAGTGGATTGGTGGGGCGTGATGGGGCCAAGGAGGCATGTCATGTCTCAGAGCCACCTGCTACCACAGGTTGTGAAGATACACAATCATACACATCTGCTCCAAATTAGGGTGCGTTGGAGGAGGTGGGGTGTTCGGTGTCATAGCAGTCACCAGAAACACTGCCACCAATACAGAGTTGAACATGTGCGGTCCGGCAGCATTGGGACTATCAAAATTCACCCCCCCCCCCCTTTTTTGAGGACTACTTCTTGCCTTTAGATGATTTAGACTTCTACAAGGGCTTGTCTGCCCTAAATTCTGGAGGACAGAGGAGGAATGGGAAGTCCTACGACCTGCAATGTGTGGCTCCTCCTGCCACCGGCTCACATCTGGTTGCAGGGTGAAAGCTCCTGGGTAGGTAGCACAACTCGAGGGATCCCTTCCTGGTAAGACTGCCAGAGAAGGGCATTGCTTCTCCAGCTGAGGTTTGGGGACTGACATTCCCGAAGGATAGGGAGTCATTACTCCCATAGGGAGTGAGGGAGAAGCAGTAGAAGGATCCAACCACTAGGGGAGTGGGTAAAATCGAGTGGCCCTGAGGGCCCGATGTAGAAGACATGGAGGCTGATGGCACAGTCACTAAAGAGGACGATACTGTCATAGCAAAAGCATACAATCATATTTTTTACTGGCCTCTTGATGTGAGAGGTGGTCAAGGTCTTGTATTCCTGGATTTTCTTTTCTTGTTTGATATCAGCGAAGTCTGGTCAACAGGTGGAATAGTTCTCCTCACAGATGGGGCACAAAGAGTGTACACGTACAACTGACAGCCACAATCCCTACAGACAGGGCTGGCATTGTAATGCAAAGACAAATGTCCAAATCGTATATGTTTGTAGCACCGCATGGGATGAGGAATATACAGTTTGACATTACAGTGATACACCATCACCTTACCTTCTCAGGCAATGAGTCACTTTTAAGGGCCAAGATGAAGGCTCTAGTATCCGCTCTGTTATGTTAAGTGTGCAACTTGTCACCAGTCTGCCAAAGGACTTGCCACAGTGGTAACACTGGTGCCAGTTAGATTACTGAAGTTAAGTGTTGTCAGGCTCGGTTGGCACTTGGATGGGTCACTATCCAGGTCTGCCAAGCATTGTTGGCAAGCGGGGTGCGCTCAGTCCTTCTGAGGCCAACTGAGGAGCCAGATGACTATGTGGGAACTCCAGTCACAAATCTGACCATGGCCAGGAGACTGGTGGGCTGACCACACACACATCCATATCCGCATCCTGTGATGCCTGTTGACTGAGGATAATGCAGATTGGCTAGTACCATTAGGCCTTTCAAAGGTCAGTTCGGACAGACTGTCATTAGTTTGTAAAGGAAGATGTCCCTGGCAAGTGATACCTAAAACATAATATATTATTCAGACTTTTATGGTGGGTTTATAGTGATAGGAATGTCACGCAGCTTGTCGCAGGTGAACAGCACCCATGACTGAGTAGAATGGAGCCACTTTTTCAGTTTCGAAATCGTTGCAATTTCCCCAAACCTGTCCTCAAGGTGCTCAATTAAGAACAATGGCTTTGTAGTCACAAATGAATACCCATTTGTCCTAGAACAAACCAAATATCGGGGGGAATCATTTCTTGCCTTGTGACTGAACTCTATGCCCCTCCCATGGAATAGCTTATGAAGAAACTGACAGTGCCAGGTGAATCCTCTGCCATGGTACAACCCACTCCGTATGGGGGATCTCCCATGGACACCACCCACACACAGTAATGGCTACTTGGTTGCCTTGAATCCCCATGCCCCAGCCATGATGGGCATACTCTTTGGCGAGTTTCCAGCTGAGGCACCAACAATGCGAAATCTGTGTGACCAGGGGGGCTACCATCAAAGAAGTACTTGACACACTTCCTCCCATTACTCTCCATATCCCAAAAGTTCAAATATGCACCGCACTGGGCAACCTTCCTTGCATCATTTAGGAAAGAAGCAGCAAGTCAGATGCAACAACGGATCCGTATAATTGATAATGAAAAGCTGTAGATGGCCGGAAGGTAAGAAAGCGAGTGCCCGAAACACAAACCAGATCAAAGCTCAATCAGCATGAAGACAACCATACAGTGGATAGAAAGACACAAAATAAGAACTTCAGAATGACAGACTTGCAGCACATAAAGGAGAGTACCTCTGCAAGGACAGAGGGCCCGTAGTGGCCAAGCAAGTATTCACAAAGGAGATGTGGGCCCCCACCCCTACCTGTGGGGCGGGGGAGAAGAGGAGGGGGGAGAGCATTGAGAATGCATTTGCAGTTTTTATCGATGTACTCACCCAAAGTTTTAAGAACTGTTACCCAAAGGTTCTGAAAATAAATATGGCAGCAGTCTGAAAATATGACTCAACATCCATCCATAAGTGGTTCACACCCTATCTACACAGGCTCAGAACATCAGTTATTATGAAGCAGACAAAGCTAGTTAGATCAAATTAAAAGGGTAAATGCAGATTAGAAATTAGGTTAACAAAATGTAATTATATTTATAAATCCCACAACACATGAAAAGCTGCTTGGAATGTTGTAGAGCTCAACTGGGGAGAAGCAAGGATTATAAAAATAATGACTGTAATGATATCACACCAGATGAATTCATCACCTATTTGTTAATGTCTGTGATACAAGCTCTTTTACTGCAGCTGAGTCCAATTACAAATATGAACACGATCCAAAGGATGCTTACTCTTTTCTACAACATGTTGGACACACTACTTCTACAGTTCACGTGAATGGAAAGATGTCAAGTTAAGCGACACCATGAAATGAAATGCAAAATTAAGCAGCTCAAAAGCATATATTTATGGTTTGTCTAATTTTGTTGTTGTTTCCCAGCATGTTTAAAAATGACAGTGGACAGTCCATTACAGATAAAATGAGGTAAGTCATGTTCAAGTAATTAACAATCAATTTTCCTAAAACCTATTCTTTCGAAAATAATAGAGGCCTGCAAGCAAATCCAAAGCCATAGAGATCTACCTGCTAACAATATTCTCGGTTCTTCTCAGCATGGATTCAGACCCAGCTTAACTGTGAAACTAACAGAAAATATAATTTCCTTTACTTTAGGTAGAATTCTGTAAATTAATTGTTTTAATAATTTGTTTTGGGATGATGCAGTGTTTTTTGTTGCTGTACATTTAGTTTCTCCCTGCCATAAACCTCCAATTTTCCGTTTTTGGAGTGAGATGTTATTGTGTAATTTTTATTTTTGTTTGTTTTTGTTGGCATGTGTGTGTAGTGACATCATTCTCATAATTTTGTATATGCTGGAAGTAGCCATTTGTGCCATATTGATGACATCATGGATCAAGCAGATGGGTGGAATCTGACTCTCCTCTAATGGCCAATATGATGCCATGTAAATCCATATTACACGCATGTGACACTACTACTGTTACAGCTGATAGGGCCTCAGATACCTCACGAAGAAAAGTGCAGAACAACTCAAAACATTCAGTATATGATTTGGAGTAAACAAATTAACCACTCTGAAACTGGAAATACTCTTTTCAGCCTATGTAACAATGTCCTCAGTTAAGCTTCATCTTGATCCAAAATCATCTTGGGGAAACACACTATGTGCATAGTCAGCCACCTATTTGCTAAGTAAACTTATGACTTGTGTGCCCGAAAAGCTACTACAGAACTCTTATGATGCCTTTCTTTACAGCTACCTCATGTATGCAGTGCTGTTATTGGGGCAATACCTCTGGAGCGAAAAGAATTTTTATTTGACAGTAGACAGCTAGTACATGCATTACAGGACTAAACAAAAAAAAAAACGTCATATCGGAAAAAACTTTCAAGTGCTCAAAGTACTGATAACTGCATCCCTGTATATTCTCAACTGCTTGGTGCATATCAAGGAAAACTGTAACAGCCAGAAACTGTGAAATGCTATAGCCTACATAAGTAGGACACAAATCAAAGATACTCTGACACACCAGTTACTAGGCTTAATAAACCGGAAACAGTTACATGTACATAAGGATACAATTATTTCATATGTTACTAACTACAGTATGCAGTGTATCACTGCATGTCTCCAGAAACATTACAAAAACATGGTTTGAAGAAACAGCTTTCTATACAATAGAAGGATTTAAAATGTGTAATAAAATGATCTAATCTGCTCAAATTGCTATATGATCCGAGAACATAATATTTCAACTTTTCTTAAAATGTTTGTGTCATATTCCTTTGCTTTAATTTCATACTGTACTGATACTTGACAATTAAAACCTCTGAAACATACCTCATTCATAATTGTTAAAATGTTTTTCTCACCATATGTGTTATGTCACATATGCTAATCTCCTTTGGTTCTGGGTGATGCATTAATATTTAATGACTGTTACACATGTGTGGCATAAAATAAACATATTCCTTTAAAACGTTCAAAATATATAACTTACTGTGTGACTATACAATGTGTGTAGAATGATTTCATTAATTAGATGTAAAATGCATGAAGATGGATAAATATATACAATAGCAAACGAGATGGTGGCTCAACAGTACCTTTATACCACGTGCATGACAAATAAAATTCTATGACAGCATAAAATAAGTGAGGTGTTAAATGTGTGGTTTACGTACTGCAGCCAATTAAAAATGAACGTGTGAACTACTCTTCGCTCGTGTTCATGAATTCAACACACTGTGAAGGCGGCACATTGTCGACTACCGTAATCATAGTTCTGTTGTTTAACTTGATGGATGCATCAGTTGTATGATCGGACGTGTACCATCTGGGGTTAGAGTGTGGTACTGGACCCCCTGATATATTGCTTGTAACATACCTTACAATTTCGTCTTAGAAACACTGGTACGTCCTTTCACGGAAAACAACAATATCGCTACACTGTTTAATCAACGCCTGCAGGCCATATTAGTTAGTGAAAACTCGTTAACATTAATATGACTGTTTTCAGAAATGTATAACACAATTTCAATATTATTACCCTCTCGTTTCCATATAACTGGTCGGCGTATTCATTAAGTATATTATACGCTTCTCTAATACAGTCTTTCTCCCTAATGTTGCACGTGCAAATAAAACCTTTCAGTCCTGGTTCCAACGTAAAGTTTCTCGGTTTCTTCGATTTGTTTGAGTAATATCCAGGTTTACGTCTTTTCTGATACGAATCCATTCTGGTGTTAAACTACGCTCACTATTATATTTATGTTACTTGTTAACGATTCACTCAGCTTTCAACACGTACGTAAACAAACTTTGCAGAGATATTCAAATACTAAACAGGGCAAAAAATTACAACACATAGCAAAGAGGTACAATACTTTCATGCCGCACCAAAGATCGTGTAGATATTTCACCAAAGATTTAAGTGTCCTCATGTTCAATATTTATTGATAATAAAGGGGCACTCACAAGTTCAATACTATTGTCAATACGGAAAATATTGACAGAGCAGTATTAATAGGGAAGAAAATACTCTCCGTTTAACAGTATTTGTTGCTCAATTGTTCGTGTTTCGCGAAACAGCCCCAGGGCGCTAGCGTGCATCACAGAGCATTTGCATTTTCTATCGGTCTTCAATCGATTTTTAGCATTGAGAAATGAACAGAGAATATATGTGGCAGTTTATTCAATGTTACAAGAGCAAGTCCTGTCTATGGAATCAAAGGCCAAGCAGCTGAAAAAAGCAGCACTAGATTACAAGGGCTCTGGACTCTCAGATATTCACATATGGAAGGGCCGGACGTTCCACGTGCCTAGGTCCGCAACTGGCACAGAAGGATATATGGCACCATCCCCCTCGTCTGAAAGATAAACTATAATACAAGAAGTGACTTTGTGAAACGCCTTGTTTATTTTATTTAAGGCATTATTTTGTTTAATATATCACTGTAACAGTATTTTGTTTCTGAGCATTAGTCTAAAAGTGACTATACTACGCCAGGACACTTTTCTTTTGACAAAATAATTTGCAGAAATGTATATCTCATTTAAAAATTTCTCTCGTATAGCATTGTAATGTAAGCATCTTAACTAGACACTTTCGTTAAACACATAACTAGCAAAAATTTTTAATTCGTTGCAAAATTCAATAAATTTAGAGCAGTGAGGGACCCTCACACGTTCAATGTTTACAGACAGTAATACAATAAACAATATGACATGGAACATTAAATACATTTTAGTGACCTAACACATGTGTTCCCAATTTGGGGGAAAAGTCGCTAAATATGGGATATTTGACATGCACAACAGAGAATAAAATTCATGTTTGGGATTGGTGACTTTTTTGAGGGCTGTGTAGGTATACAGGGTGTATAAACAAGATTTTAAAAAATCATAACTACTATGTTATTCGAGTACGCGTGTGATCAATGTACAGCTGGGAAGAACAAACTCTTGAGTTCTTCATGATTCCCGCAAGGTAGCAGCAGTGTGCGCCCACTTCAGTCCTAGTAAAAATGCTGTTGGGACAACAGAAATCATTTTGTGTTCTACGTTTTGCGCAGTGTTGGTCAGTAATAACTGTTTCTGCGTGACTTTCGTACTAGGTATGTCGTATATCCTCCTACAGCACAGAGGATTAGACGATAGCATGAAAAATTCCGAGAAACAAGGTTGTTTGTGTAAAGGCAAGTCACTGGGCCATCTCAGAGTGTCTAACACAGATGTCGAACCCATCCGCCATAGTTTCACAAGGAGTACTCAGAAATCCGTTCGCTGTTCAGCTCAACATTCACCCGATGTCTGTCTGGAGCGTTCTGCGCGACGTTTACACTTGAAACCATACAAAATTCTGCTAATGCAAGCTCTTCGCGGAGGTGACAAACCACAACATGTAGAGTTCTGAAATTTCGTTGTTGGAAAGATGGAGGATGGCAGTTTTCTTCCGCACTTAGTGTTTAGTGACAAGGCGACATTCCATTTAAATCCAAAGGTGAACCGTCATAAAGTGAGAATTTGGGGTACAGAACAACCACATGAAGTTGTACAACATGAGAGTGACTCACCAAAATTTATTGTGTTTTGTGCAGTTTCACAGGAAAAGGTGTATAGTTCACTTTTCTTTGGCGAGAACACTTTTACAGGAAGCACATATCTCGATGTGACTAAGAACTTTCTTTACCCACACTTGGAGACTGATTCGAACGACTTCATTTACCAACAGGATGGGGTACCACGATACGGGCATCTGGAAGTGTGGGAATTTTTAAATCAAAGGATTACTGAATGATGGATCAGTCGCACTGGACCAAATGATTCAGCCTTACATTACTGGCCTCCAGAGGCCTGACTGTTTGTTGTTATTTGCCGTGGGAGTTTATAACAGACTGTGTTTATGTGCCTCCATTACCAGCTACAATGAATGAACTGAAACATTGCACAACAGCAGCTGTGGTAGCTGTAACTCAAGAAATGCTTGCTGCAGTCTGGGAACAATTTGAGTACTGCATTGTTTAATGCATTTCTGGCTGTTTTAATTATTCGGGAGTTGACCATCTGGTTTTAAACTTTCTTTGCTTTTTGCGTTTAATTTGATTGGGAAAACGTTGAGATTGAACTTAACATGCACATGGATGGGCATGAGAAATGGAAGGTTGCAATAAATTTTTCATCTGTGTTTATTACTTTATGAATGAAATATTCTGTTGGAGATTAATAAAAATGAATTTCAAGTACTAAAGCTGTTTGTACAACAATGAAAATATTATTGTCCATCAAACATTTTCACATTGCAATGGATTTTTGGCGCATTTATGAAACCTTAAATGAAGGGGAAGAACTTTGAAAATTGCAGCTGTGTGTGAGTCATGCAATGTAAAGGGACATTTATAAGGTGTTAAATGAAGGGGAGGAACCTTCGAAAATTCCAGATGTGTGTGAGACGTGTTGAGCCTGTTGTCACAGTAATATTAGCACAGTGGGAAGAAATGTAACTTCACTTTCAGATTGTCTGACCTAAAGAAAGCTGCTACACAGCAGAAATGCTGTCTAATATGTATTGCGATCTACATCTGCATCTATTACATCTATACACTGCAAACCACAGTGAGGTGCATGGTAGAGGGTATGTCCTATTGTTCGTTTCACATATGGAGCAGAGGAAGAATGATTGTTTGAATGCCTCTGTGAGTGCAGTAATAATACTTATCTTATTCTCATGACTCCTACGTGAGCAACACATAAGTGATTGTATTACATTCCTAGAGTCACCTTTTAAACCCGATTCTTGAAACTTCAATAAACTTTCTCGGGATAATTTACATCTGTCTTATAGAGTCTTCCAGTTCAGTTCCTTCAGAATCTCTGTGACACTCTCTCGCAGAGGAAACAAATCTGTCTACATCCATGCTTCTCTTCCCTATATATGAGTACATTCAATATCTCTTGTTGATGATTTTTGGTACAGGTCCCATACACATGAGCAATATTCTAGGATGGGTCAGACAAGTGGTTTCTAAGTAATTTCTTTTGTCCAATTGTACCACCTGCTTTACCCATGACTGAGACTATGTGATTATTCCATTTCATATCCCTACAGAGTCTTACATCCAGGTACTTATATGGATTGGCTGATTCCAACACTGACCCACTGATATTATAGTCATAGGATATAATGTTTTTTCGTTTTGTGAAGTGCACAATTTTATATTTCTGACCATTTGAAGCAAGTTGCCAAAGTGTGCACCACTTTGAAATTTTATCAGGATCTGAATGAATATGTATGCAGCTTCTTTCAGATAATATTTCATTAAATATGATAGCTTCATCTGCAAAAAGTCTGATAACATTAATATTGTCTGCAACACATTAAAATACAATAAGAACTGCAAGGATCCCAACACACTTCTTTGGGGTACACCAAAGTTATTTCCATATCTACCAATGACTCTCTATGCAAGATGACATGCTGTGTCCTCCCTACCTAAAAGTCCTCAACCCAGTTACAAATATCAGTTGATACTCCATATGAACAAACTTTTGACAAAAAGTGTAGATGTGGTACAGAGTCACACACTTTCTGGAAATCAAGAAAAACTGAATCCACCTAATTTCCTTGATCCAAAGCTATGAGTGTGTCAAATAAGAAAAGTGAAAGCTCTGTTTCATATGATCGATGTTTCTTGAATCCACGCTGGTAGGCACTGAGGAGGTCATTCTGTTCAAGATACTTCATTATGTTTGAGCTCAGAATGTATTCTAAGGTTCTACAACTAATTGATTTCAAGGATATTGGTCGGTAGTTTTATGGATCACTTCTACTACCCTTCTTGTAGACAGGTGTGACCTGTGCTTTTCTTGAAGAATTGGGCACAGTTTATAGTCAGAAGAGGGACTCACACAGCTATACATTCTGTATAGAATCTAAGAGGAATTCTGTGGGGCCCTGCAGCTTTGTTTAATTTTAACAGTTTCAGCTGTTTCTCAACATCAATGACACTAATGTTTACTTATTTCATCTTTTAAGTAATATAAGGATGAAACTAGGGTACTTTGCCTGGGTTTTCCTTTGAAAATGGAGCTAAGCATTTCAGCTTCGGCTTTGCTACCCTCAATTCCATTCAATTCCTGTCTCATTCGGTAAGAACTGGACACTAACTTTCATGCCACTAACAGCCTTTAAATACATCTAAAATTTCTTCGAGTTCTGTGAAAGATCATTTGACAATGTTCTGTTATGGTAGCCAAACGCCTTTCATTCAGCATCTCTCTATCTATAGCTTTATGCTTTGTTTTACAACTGTTATGTAATAATCTCTGTTTCTTTACAGTGGGTGTGCACCATGAGGTCTACTTTCCATTATGAACTGCTTTGCTGGGTACATACCTAACTAGTGGATGGTCAACTACTCCTTAAAACTTGAGCTGTAGTTCCTCTACGCACTCCTTCCCTGTGCTGAAAGTTTAAAGTTCCTCACTGAGATGTGACACTACTGATTTTGTATCGAGTTTACTGAGCATACATATCTTTCTGCTTCATTTAGTTGCCCTTTGTACTTGAGTAATCATTGTTGCCACAATTGATTCACATCACTTATACCAGCTTTTATGTGGACATCCTTAAAGAGGTGAGGTCTTTTTCTTGCCATTAGATCCAACATACTCCTATTGTGAGTGGGGTTTCTAACTAACTGTTCTAGGTAGTTTTCAGAGAAAGCGTTTAGTACTGTTTCACAGGATGTCTTATCACTCCCATCAATGACCAAAGTGTAATTTTCCCAGTTAATTGTTGGATGATTGAAATCTCCACCAACAATTACAGTGTGATTGGGGAACTTACATGCAAGTGAACTAAGGTTTTATCTAAAGTTTTTGGTTACATCAGGAGACGAGCCTGGTGGGTGATAGGATGCTCCAGTTATCATTTTATGCCCACCTTTCATACTGAGTCTTGCCCAAACAATCTCACATACAGCTTGAATTTCTATCTCAGTGGATTTGTTTCTTGTCTCCTATGACAAATACAGAACCTCCATTTTCCATTTGCCTATCCTTTTGATAGACACTTAAATTTTCTCCAAAAATCTCATTGCTATCCTGTGAATAAGTTATATTTGTGTTATTCAAAACCTATAGTACATGTAGTGCAGAAGACAATGAAGGCTCTTCCAATCAGTAAGTAGGATAATTATAATACCTACAGTGAAAGTAGAGATATCTAACAAGTGATACTAAACCTTATATGGAGTACAAATTTAAGAAAATAGTTTCAGAAATTGAACTCAGCTGTGAAATGGAAAATTTCCTTCGTAAATGGTGCATAGATTCCACTACAAAACTCACTAAAGAACTAAGAAATAGCTTGCTAATAACATTCACACCCTGAAAAAAACTAACATATTCTGTGTGGATGAGATTCTCAATTCTATTAAAGAATCAATTACTGAATTAGTTGAAGCGTTTTATTATACTAAGCCTGACGTAACTGAATCCACCACTAGTCAGCGGCAGAATATCAGGTTCATAAAGTGGCGCAACACTAGTAATACAGTAGATCTTTGGGCTGAGGTAGGTGCTTATAAAGATTCCACAGGCATGAATGCCTTTCAAGAGTTATGGTATCTCCCAAATTAAGTGTTAAGTCTTTCCCATTCAAATGCAGAATTGGATAGGGTTTTCTGTGAAATGAGCACTGTGAAATCAAAATTGCGTAATAAGATGAATGCCGATACTCTGAACTTGATTCTTAGAGTAATAAGTGAGCTGAAGAGCATAGGAAAGTGTTTTCATTCATATGAACCATGGCTTCTATTCTGAAGTTCATATGTGCAATGTCAAGTTACACCAGACAGGCTGCTCCTGACAATGGAGCAGCCAGACCTAGTAGTCATCTTCAAGAATGGAGGAATATGGAAGTGAGGATGAGTACTTAAATTGTAAATGTAAGTTTTAAAAAACGCTATTTGAGCTAGTATCAGATTATCATTATCAATGTTGCATAAATATAATAATACATTTTAAACGAAAATTAATATTTTATTTTTATTTATTTGTTGTAAATTTGGAGTATTTTGATTAAAATCAGCTACTTTTTAAATGGTTTTTGGGAACTTTAGGTATCACTGAGATGGCAACACTGCCTCATACAATGAACAATTTTTTCTAGTGTTGCCAATCATACAATAAATTATTGTAATATATGATAATTACAATGTAAACACAGTGAACGATTGTACATTGCTAATAATTGTGGAATCTATGGTAGTTTTTGTAAAGATTTACAATGAAATAAGCTGATACTTGTAATAACTCCATATGTTAATAACATGTTTTCATATATTTAACGTTTCAGGCAAATGCCGGGATGGTTCCTTTGAAAGGGCACAGCCGATTTCCTTCCCCATCCTTCCCTAACCCGAGCTTGCGCTCCATCTCTAGTGACGGCATTGTTGACGGGACACTAACCACCACCACCACCATATACACCATATATTGAAGTCCATACTACATTCAGTGTTTTCACCCATCCATTCCCCTCAACAGTCCAATGTCTCTTAACTATATACTCGCTTCCAGAGAATATCCTTACTCCCAAACAAATATTGTTTCACAAGTGATATGGGCCATTACCCAATAGGTCGTCATCATCAGTTGCAGGAAAAATGGGGACTTGAATGCACAGGTTGTTGTCTTTGTGCTCTTCAAAGAATATTAATGTTTTTTGTTCTTAAGGGAAATTAAAGTATAGTGTTCTTTAAATAAATACTGTATTTAAATATAAATAATTGAAAGTGACATCAGTGATGTATATTATCCATCGACTCCACAGAAGAAATTCAGGCTATGTGGTGAGCTAAAATTAATACGTTTGAAACAGAAATTTAGATAGGAATAGTTGACTGATTTGTCTTGCCTAGGACCTGTTAGTGATGATGTATGTAAGGCTTGATGTAAAGTTAGTAGATGTAAATTCATTGTGGAGTTGACTGTAGTGAAAAATGTCGCTAAATGAAAAAAAGCACTTAAGTCCTGTAAAATGTGCTGGGCCTCTAAAAAAGAAACGAGTTTTTATCACAATCAAAATCATCCAATACACTTAATAAGCAGGGCAAGAGGGCTGAAATACTGTTATGTGGATTCTTGGGAGAACATAACATCTGTATTAAGACAGCCAATCATTTAACACATGTGGCTGAAAGTGCCTTTCCCCTTTCTAAAACTGTTGAGAACATACAGTCATGTAGAACAAAAGCGACAGGGATGATAAAGAATGCCATACATTAATGTCATCTGGATGAACTGAATGAAGTTCTTGGATGCAAAAGTTCAGTTTCATAACTGATGAATCTACCGACATTTCCACTATGAAAAATTTATGTATGTTTGTGTGGTATTTTGATGAAATAGCTCCAAAATGCATACTAAATTCTGGCAGTTGTTACAGCTGTTTGAAGAGAAAAATGCAGTGGCTGCTCATGAAGATGCCACTGTAATTGTTTGTACAGTCGCCTACTTAATGTCTTATCAGTACACAATGTCTCTCTTGAAAACTTAGTCGGATTTCCTTTGGATGAGTGCAACATAATGATGGGATTAGTCGAAAAATTAGAGATTTTCCTGGTATTTTTATACAGAAATATATATGTCATTCAGTGCAGCTGTGCACAAGTGAGGCTTGCAAACAATTACCAAGAATACATAAGACACAGCAAGTGATAAATATTCATTCTTTGAGCATAGTTAAGAAATGATTGTCAAGTTTGTGGAATGGCAAAATCTTTGGCAATATATCGAACCTTACAAGATACTGCATCCTTCTCAAACAAGGTGGTTGTTTTTGTTAACTGTTGTTTCACGTATTCTAGAATAATGGACTGCACTGCAATTATTTTTCACTTCCAAGTGGGAAGAAGAAAGACTGTATGCAGCTCAACAGTTAGCAAAGTCATTCAGAAACAACTTGGTACGTGTATTTTTTATATTTCTCATGTAGATTCAACCCAACTAGTGTCACTGAGCCAACAATTTCTAAATGAGAAATTAGTAATTTCCTCTTTGTATGATACAATGTGCAAACGTACAAAGAAATCTTTATCTGCTACATCTCACCTGATTATATCAATAAAACTGATTTTACAGACGTATACCCAGCAAACCCAGCCCAACTTGTGTCTTATACGCAAATGTATTTAAGTATTGGAGTGATGGAGTTCATGAGCTAATCTGAAAACATCTCAAAAAATCTAAAGTGACTGATTTCCACTACAGAATGCAACAGTTTCTTATAGTATCTTCTTGGGAAATAAAAAAGTAGTATGATCTCAAGTATTCGTTCTAAAAATGTTGAGTTGGCTAACACCAGAAATAGCTTTGGCAAAAAGTACTACAGGGCCATCAACGCTTGTTCTACTCATAAAGTCGGTTCAGAGGATTTCTCCAAAAGACAAAAGTCTTATGCAAATGACTGATGATCAATGGAGACCATTTCCACGTGCAGAAGTTCCCGAAAATCAACAGTGTAAAGATATGGACAAATTTGGGTGTTCATAAGGAAGGCTAGGGAGCTTCATGGTAACCAAGAATTCCTCCAAGGAAACTTTGTGTTAGCTATATTAGTTGTACCATGTGCTAGTGCTGATCGTGAGTGGGTCTTTTCAGAAATGGATATAGTGAATATGGAATTGAAAACGAAGTTATATTTGGGTAGAGTCAGCCCAATAATACTCACTTCCCAGCGTGTCAAGGATTTTGTACAGTTAGAACCAACCAGTACCACAATTTCATCAGTGAACTCGTCCAACATTTATGCTAAGGAGAAGGAATCTCATCAGGGTAGCGATTACGATTTCGTCAATGTGGTGTTCGATTACGATGCTTATTAGGGCGAGTTTAATTATATTATTATTAGTTGTAATTGTATTACATACACAATGCTACATCAGGACTGGAATTAGCAAATTTTCCTTTGCATAAAATTTATGATGCTTTTGGAAACTTCCGAGTTTATCTGGTTCTGAACGTAGATTAGTACTTAGGATTGTGATTAGAGATGTTTTGGTTCGTAATTCGCAAATTTTATGGCTAAAAATTTTAAGACTAATTTAACTTTAGCATTCGCAATTGAAAACAAGTATTGTGTACTTCATATTATCAGCATTATTGTTTTTGTGTTTTAAGATTTTCAGTACACTATAATTTTAGATAAAATGATAATTTAAAGTACAAAATGCCATAATTTTATTTTCTGAGGTTGGAAACGCTGATATTGTCTTTTAATCGAGATAGTGCCGAATGTAATTTGCGAGTGTGTAAGCTCTAGCAATAAATCTAAGAATAATGAAGAAAACTGTGTGTCCTGTAAAAATTTCAGTTTTTATTGCTATTATTATGCATGACATGTTGTGTCACATTAAAAGTAACTGAGAAAAATAGTGATAAATCCACAAATTGTTATGAAGAAACTGCCATGGCGAGGAACATGCAAGACTGAATAAACTCTACAAACAAAGGCACAGAATCTGAAGGAATATGTGTGAAATGTAAGAAATGCGACGTATTTTGCGACAGGAAATGTATCTCTTGCTACCGAATTGTGAAGGTTATGGAAAGAAACAAGGATCACCATGTTTGTTTACCATGAAGATCGTCATACAGCCACGAAACTGCACTTGCAGATGCAAGAGACAGAAGTCAGTGCTTATATGCTAAGAATGGCGTAAACGATATTGTGTGTTTCAAAAGTAAATATGTTTACCTCTATAAATGTGTTGACACAAACAGTAATCAGAAGATCTAGATATGTGGTAAACGCATAAAAATGAACACCAATGACAGCAGGAAAGAAATAATTGCAGTGTTGCTAGAGGAGTTGCAAATGTTAAAATCTAAATGTGACAACTTATTACACAAAAATCAACGGAGTAAATGTGAAATCCTAGATGAGATGAACATTTGGCTGTGGCCTAAGAAAATGGAAAAAATCTAGTTTCTTTACAAGTGAATCATGTGGTTACCATCAACCGTTTTATTGCTTTAGTGGACAAAATCGAGGAAACAGAAAAATCCGTCCAAATGATGAAACAAGGCAGTCATTATGCACATGCTGCAAAAAGACCTCTTAGGAGTAACCCTATGAAAAAAATTGTTGTCATACGACAATCACTGTCGAAAATCTACATCATTGTTGAATGACTTTGTAAAACCTAAGCAATGTGCAACATTTGCTATTAAACGCAATGCTTGCCTGAGCAGTTTGGATGAAGGGGAGTCCAAACTTCCTAGTGATTTTAAATGTGATGAAGTAGGAACGAATGACAGTCGTAATAAAAGTTTTGAGAATGTGATCTCAAAACTTCATGACATAAATGTATCGGTATTTGTCATTCCTTACTGTTATGACATACTAGAAGTCAACCAAACGGTGTATATGTTTAACAGATATCTAATAAACATATGCTCAAAGTGTGCTAATGTGAAGGTAATTAACATCAATCTGTTTTTGCAAAGAAGTGACTGTACTAATCATGGGCTACATCTGAACAAAATAGGCAAGTTAAGACACTGCAAAAACATTGCAACAACAACAGCAAGCATATGGAAACAAATTGAAGTACTAAAAACACTTACGACTAGCTCTGCCAGAAAAGTATTCCTTTGGGCTGCAGAAATCACTCAGACCGAGCTATCAAGTAACACAAATATTAATGCAAAGGGTTGTCTCTTACAGCCTTATTCATTAGCTGTGATCAACAGTGATTTAAATGTATCACAAACACCATCTGCAGAAACATCAGTGATATGTGATGCTTCATCTGAAGAGCCTCAAGAACTTGATATTATTTCTGCCCCTTCATGCATAAGTGAAAAGCTGAACCATGCGTATCAATGAGAGGAAGACGCATTCCAAAGAGAATGAGTGATTTTTTATGGCTAAGACCTTCATGACTACAGCAACATCATCAAATGGTCAAACCTTCACCTGCAATGCAGACCACTGTATAAAAAAACCCGGAGTGAAGTGAAGCAGTGAAATATTGTGTGTATGTAGAAAAGAGCCACTGTTAGAACAGTGAAGATAATTGAATAATCTTCCTATTTCTCACCTAAATATCAAAGGTCTCAAAAATAAATTAGATATTTTGTCTGTAAATCTAGGTGATATGGATCTTCTAAATCATGCACACGTTTTGTGTCTTACTCAGCACCACATGACGATTGGTACTGAGGGGCTGCAGCTAGATGGGTATAATTTAGCTAGGTACTCACTATTGCAGATCAGGTAGAGAAAAAGGTGATGCTGTAATTTATATAGTAACATAGTTATTTATAAATCACTAGATTTAAACAAATATTGTACAGATCAACATTTTGGAGTCTGTGGTACTGAAATTACTGCAAAGGAAATATTGATTACAGTGCTTACAATTTACAGGGCTCAGGCTGGGAAGTTTTGCATCTTTAGAAAAATAAAGTGGAATCTCTTTTGGTTAAACTATTTTCCAAAACCAGAAATGTAATACTTACAGAGGATTCTAATGTTGACTTCATAACAATAACATTTGTGAGACTGACCTCGAACATTTAATGAATTCTTGCAACTTGACTACTATGATTAACTTCCCCATGAGACTTACAGAAAACTGTAAAAATCTTATAGATGATAGTTTTACTGACAAGAATAGAATATACATTGCAAGTATAAGTCAAGCCATAAATGGTCTTTCTGATCATGATGGCTTAAGAACTGCAACATTAATGTGAGTAACAAAGTTAACGAAACCTATCTGTCCTGTAGATGTATAAACACTGAAACTCAGCCTTTAATCACTATTTGCCACAGATTGTTTGGGACTCAGTGTGTAGGATAACTAAATAAATGACTGTTTGAATATTTTCTTAAGTGAATTCATCTCTGTATTTGAAATGACATCTCAAAAAAGAATTACGAGAAGAACATTTAAGTCTCTTCCAGGAGACCATGGATTCTTGAAGGAATTAAATTTTTTTCTAGGACTAAGAGAGAATAAATACCTCATTAAGAGTGTGAAACAACCCATTTGAAAAATCCTATTATAAATTGTACCATGAAGTTTTAAATGAGTGATAAATAAACCTGGAGGCTTACATATTAAATCTGGATAACTAACAGATGAAAATTAGTTTAGAATATCATAAAGAGAGAGTGCAGCAAGAACAATAAGAATGAAAATATGATAGATGTAAGATATAATGACAAGGTGAAACATAATCCTGTAACGATTTCTAACATATTTAAAATCACTTCTTAATGCAGTGGAACATGTGGGCTGCAAGGGATCACCAAATATTGCTGTTAATTTGTTACAATGAGGCGACCACAACTTAAATGACCCAATTTGTTTAGCTCTGGTCAACAGTAGTGAGGTTAAAAATATAATCAAGGCCTTAAAAATAAAAAATACCACATCTATTGACAACATTTCATCCAAAATTATAAAGTACTCTAATGGTTATATTTGTCAAGTCCAGTGTCACATTTTCAATCGATCTTTAGAGCAAGATGCTGTCCCAGAGAGATTAAAGTTTGCCATAGCAAAGCCACATTTTAAGAAGGGTGACATAATTAGTGTATCCAACTACAGTTCAATATCGCTACTAAGTTACTTCTCGAAAATATTAGAGAAACTGATGTGTAAAAGAATTATACCACCTGAACACTCACAACGTCCTGAACAAAAAACCAACTTGGCTAAAAAAAAATCAACAGAGCAGGCTGTTTTCTCTATAACAAATGAAATTCTTGTGTCAATATACAACAAAATGTCACCTACTGGAACTTTCTGTGACTTGACAAAGGCCTTTGACTGTGTAGACCCCACACATTGTTAGGGAAGGCTGATTTTTATGGTCTGAATGGTAGCACTGGGAGGTGGATTGAATCATATCTATGCAATAGAAAGCAGAAGGTGATACTTGGTGGTAGAGATGGTTGTCCTATTTTATGTGACTGGCACACATTGAAATGTGGAGCGCCGCAAGGCTCCATTTTGGGAGCTTTACTGTTTCTTTTCTTCATCAACGATCTCCCAGTAGACAAGGCCGTCCGGGATTAGCCGAGCGGTATAAGGTGCTGCAGTCATGGACTGTGCGGCTGGTCCCGGTGGAGGTTCGAGTCCTCCCTCCGGCATGGGTGTGTGTATTTGTCATTAGGATAATTTAGGATAAGTAGTGTGTATGCTTAGGGACTGTTGCCCTTAGCACTTAAGTCCCATAAGATGTCGCACATATTTGAACATTTTTGATTACACACCACCTACTGGTCGTTTTCTCCAGTTAGGGTTGCCAAGTGTAGCGAATATCACATGAGGGCTACAAAAACGCTTATTCAAAATGACCTCCGCTTTAGTCACACATCCACACAGGCCCGATGAGAGAAGAGGAAGGGAGGGGCAAGGGGGATGGGGCAAAATCCCTTGGGACCAAGGCTTATGGGGGGCAAAGCCCTCTCAAGGGTTTGGTTCCTTCAGCACGCTAAATTGGCAAAAACCTGCTATTGTAGAATAATTTTGGTATTACATAATAAATAAAAGAACAATACCCAGCACCAGCATAACCAGTCCAGCTCTTTCTTTCCACTTCAGTTTCACATGTCACAAAGCCCAATTGCATACAGTTCTGTTTCATGTTTAATCTTATTGTACAGCATTTCCTTTAGATTTTGTGCACTAAATCCACCATGTGATTAATTCGAAAATACCCTATCTTTAAACGTTGAAAATCCTACCAAAACGTTTCCGCAAAAGATGTACAAGGCAACAGCTGTGAAACTTCATTATAATTTGGTAGGCTTGAAAACAACGTTCAAAGATCAGGCGCTTCTGATTCCATCACTAGATGATTTTACATGAACAACAAGTAAACAAATAATGTTTTGCATTCAAGATCAAACAGAACATTAAATATTTCCACTTTTATTTTGTGGAAGAATCGTAAAAGTAAAGAAATTAAATGACTTGAAATATGTACAATGACTATGGTGATGCTCGGAAGAAAAGAGTTAATCTTCTACTTTTGTCTAGCATACCAACTTACATGGATACTGTCACGTGACTTGATGTGACATTATTTTTTGATCAAGGAGGCTTGGCCTTCAGACGTTCACTCAGAAGATTGGAGATTCAAGTAATGAGTATTTCCGCAGAATATGAGAATTCTTGAGTCACCATGATCCAGTTCTTGCAAAATGCATTAGCGATGTCAGAGACGTTTACAAGTACTTTATCGCTTAAATGATGGACTGAATTTATTTCTAGTTGTGTCCATCACATCAGAGATGCCATCTTGGATCCCACAGAAAATGAGATGTGTTATTCAATCATTGTTAATGTACCTTCTGATTCAAATCGTATTGAACAAACAATCTTCATTCTGCGAATAGTTACTTCAAGTATGAAATTAATAAATATGAAGTAAATGAACGGTTGTTGGAGTTCGTAGATTGTAATCAGAAATCGAGAGTTGCTATTGCACATTTAATTCTATCAACATTTATGAAACATTCAGTTCCTATCTGTGAATGTCACAGACAAGTTTATAATAATGGATCTAATGTTAGAGGTTGTTATAAAGGTGCTCATACACATTTTCTTCAGTGAAATCTACTTGAAAAATTTTATCTGTGTGCTTTTTATAGCCTTATGTGAAGTACAGGCAACTGAGAGTTGTCATGAAGCAAATACTTTTTGTGGAGGGATTCAACTTCTCTTCAAACTGTTCAGTAGCAGTCCACAAAGATGGGAAATTCTGAAACTTTATGCTGGAAGTTCTTTGCAGTCCATGTCTGATACCCATTGGAGTGCTTGGACTAATGCCACTTTACCAATTGCAGCTCACTTAGATAATATTGCCATTGCTGTCAAAACCCTCTGTAAGTTAAATTTTGTGAGCTCAAACATGTTCTGTGGTACGGAGTGTTTTGGATCATGTGATATCACTTTGCACCACTCATGATGGTTGACATGAGAGAGTGCTGATGTCTCTTTACTGAAACGTGTGGGTACGACAGGGAACGAGTGGGAATGGAACACTCCATATCACAGCATTACTGGCACCAGACCTTTCGTCAATGTTCATTTCAGTATAATACTTAGCGTTTTCTGTTAAAGCGAAGCAAAAGGAAATTAAACCAATTTAAAACATAAAATTAAGTAGAGCAGACATAATTTAACAATAATTCATTATTAAGTAACACCTGTAGCACCTGAAGTTTATAAGCCGTATCAGTTTTCTCCCTTGCCGTGTGGGTCACGATTGAGCTATCATCCAGTTCCTTAGCTGTGGTGCTCTTGTGCTCCTGTTAACTGTCTTCGTCACTACTTTTCAAACCAATTTATTACTGTTCTTTCTGTCTCCTACCATGTGAAAGTGTCATGGAACTAGTATTCTTTCTGGACTTGCTTAACCTTTGCACAATGAGTCATGATTCATCTGACAGGTGTATTAGTTTCTTCAAAGGCACAGCGGGAAACTGGAGACACGTTTCACAACTGTTTTTTGTTTTACTTCATTCCAAATAGTTTTGAATGAAATACACAGTTATGCAAGTTGTATCATAATAGACATTACTGGTTTGTCATGCCCTTGAGTTCGGGTGTTCTGCCGGTGGGCAACATCTTCCTAACACGGTATTTCGACCCTGCATCTTTCGATGTCTTCATCAGATGTTTCCTGAGATTTAGGGAACACCTGACGAAGACTTCGAGTACGGCGTCGAAATAGCGTGTTGGAAAAACGCGGGCCACTGGCATAACACCCCATCTCCATGAGGTGACAACGAATCGCGTGGAGAGTCTAAGAGATTACATATATTATCAGATTTCTGCAATAATAGAGGGCACGGGATTAAACATTTTTCTTATTGCGCCTTTTTCAACTTGCATTGGGATGAAGGAAATTGTATACTATAATAAGTGCTGGAAACGCTTCATTGCAAAACGAGTGCGAAATTTAAAGCATGATCTTATCAAGAGCACATCACACATGTGTGATACTAACTGCTTTTTTTCTATGAGATTACTATAATTAAATACTTGGCCGTCCCACTGACTATCTTGCATACATAGCTAGACCGCATAAAACAAAATATGATGGATCTTTGTCGATTCAGAGAAACTAAAAACTAGAGGCACATGCGGTTTTGAAATGAAATATAGCAAATGAACACACTAAGGTAATAAGGAAATTTAGCAAGATGCACGTCTCTCCTAAAACCATCTGACATGTAGTTGCCCAGCTTAGTTTTATAGTAGCTCCCTTCCTGTGTGTACAATACTATACATCATATATCAAACTAAAATCTCATTTAGTGTGTGGGTTAAAATTATGAATATGATTGTTTTAAACATTTTTGGAACTATGTGAAAGATATACTTGTCATCATCATCATTATCATCCTTCCACGTGTTGGGTCTCTTGACCCATTAGTCTTGCCGATAAGTTCTCCAGTCACCTTTTTATTAGTCAATCCAGCGATCTTATAATGTTAAAGTCTTAGGATAGCATGGATTTTGGGGTCCTCTTTCAGTTGATTCGTTGTAAATGTTTCCTCCAACTATTTTAAAAATTCTGAGTATAATGTGAGATGTCCATTTTAAGTTCCTTTTGTGATCCTGTTTGGTGTAACCAGCTGCTCATCTCAAGAATTTCGTTTTGCAGGCTGTTAGTATTTTGCAGTTTTTGCCTTTAATGTTCAGGCTTCACTGACATAGCACAGCACAGGTCTTGCTAAGGTCTTATAAAGCCAGATTCTAGTGTGCTTCCGGAATAGGGAAGGTTTCGTTACATCATTAATGACTCCCACTGTTTTTGTACACCTAGTGGCTTTGTCATTTAGGTATATTTCTTCCAGAAATAACAGTTCGTACCCTGCGTGGATGTATTCACTACATCTAGAATTTTATTTTTCAAACAGATCTTACTTTGTGCTACATATTTCTCACAGAAGGCCACAGCCTTTGTTTTTTCGGTGTTGAAGACCATGTTGGATATGATCTGTAAAATGTGTACAGAACTATGCAAGTCATCCACTGAAGATGCTACAAGAGCTAAATCATCTGCAAAAAGTAAAGCATCTAGCTTTGTGTTTTTGTTGATTTGAAAGAAGTCATGTGGCATATGTCTGCACTCTTAGATTTAATTCATTTAAATACTAAACAATAGTGATGAAAGGCCGCATCCCTGTCATACCTGTTCATGTATTCTGCCCCACTCCGATAATTTGTATTATTAATAGGTTGCTAAGGAACATGATCATCTGCTAGAATCTGTAATCATTCGTTTCTGTTGACGTTATCAAAAAGCTTTTTTGAAGTCGACCAAGGCAATATTTGTTTCTAAACTGAATTCTCTATGTTTTTCCATTAGAAATTACAATGAAAAATAGCCATCAAAGCATGGTCTTCTTTTTCGAAAGCTATTTTGCTCCTCAGCGATGATGGATTCCTAATGTTTGTATAGTTTTCTGTGTCAAGTTCGATAAGTTTATTTCTCAGTATTTATCACAATTCTTCCAAGCTCTTTTTTAACATAATAATGATAACTGATTTAGAATATCTCTCAGTATATCACCTCCTGACCAGATCACATTTAAGAAGTTTAGGAATTTGTCTATAAACGACTTGCTTGTGTATTTAAAGAGCTGTAGAGTGATTAAATATTCTCCTGGGGTTTTATTGGTTTTGACTTTGTTTAACGCTTTTTTAACTGCAGACTGAAAGATGATTTCTCTTGGACACTTCCTTGAGAGTTGGATTTAAGAAACTATGACGTTTGAGGCCATAGATTTTAAAAGTAAAGCAACCATTTAAGGAAAGGGATGGGATTCACTTACACATTCCCTTTTATATCACTGTTTACCTATTAGGTAATTCTGAGTGTATATGGTTGCGGTCTGTAAACATCATGTTCCAAGTGGGCCACAAATTCGTCCCAACTCTGTTTTTTCTATGTATTTCTCTTTCTGAAAGAAACAATAAATTTACTGTTACCAATCACAGTGATTTGTAAGAGAAAACTTGTTTCATTTGATAATAACAGTCATGGTAAAACCTAATATAAAATTTTGGCGTTTGAAGTATTTCACTTTTAGAGATTGCTCTCTTCCTACACTATTCTAGTTTATCTCCAAGATATCTTGTGAATAGATATTTCAGAATCTCTTCTCGTTTTTCCTTTATAGTGTTTTCAGCATCATCATCCCCTCTAATCTCTGCTTTTTCCCTATGCCATTTTGCTTTTCATCTAAGGCTCTCTTTGGCAGCTTCTGCCAGAATATACTGGAGAGCCTCCCACTCTTTTGTTGATGATTTCTCACTAGTTCATCAAGTCGTTTTTGGTATAACCAAAGTGTACTGTGGTCTGTCAGAAGACTAGTCAGAAAGTCAATTTCTTTATGCATTTTCAGTTTCTAGTATGATAATACTTGTATAGAGGAATAGAGTACCAAGAAGAATTCTGCTGGAGAATGTTCTGATATTAGCATCAGCACTTTCATGCCTGTGGTGTTATATTACTGTTGACGCAACTGTGCATGTCATATTGCGTTGACAACACCATCAGCACTTCTTTATCTCCAAAGCCATTCCAGCAGTCATATCAGGGTCAAGGAGGGGGGGGGGGGGGAGAGGCGAGATCCCTGGTACCCCCTGTGCTCCTGCAAAGTTTGCATGAAGCACCCCTGCCACCCAAGTGCCCCCTCCACATACAGCCAAACACGGTAAAGTACCTGAACTGCTGAAAAATTTGTCGACTATGTTTACATTATCGACTTCCAAAAATTCGCTTAAAGAATGGCTCGCTAGTCGCATATTTTTCTATATAAATAATTGAAAAACAACATTTGCTTATAGAATAGAAATAACAAAATGGGAACTGATATTTCTTGAAAATGAGTTTCACCTTAAATACTGTCAAACAAGCCTTGAAAACGCGAAATAAAATGAAATCTTGTTTCACATCCCAGTTCCTACTTTCACCAGCACACGAGTGCACTAAATATCGACATTTCTCTATAAACAATTACAAAACAAAATTTGCTTATAAAATATAAATAATGAATTAGGAATTCATGTTTGTTGAACATGAACATTACGTTAAACACTATCCCACAATCCTAGGATACGTGAAATAAAAGCAAGTCCTGTTTCATATCCCAGTTCCTTCTGTCACTAGTAGATGTCTGCATTGAAAGATCGAGTATAGTTCGGTCTTTGTACCATGCTAATAGATGGCTCCACTGTTCTATTCGTCTGTATTAGTTGGTTGTATCATAGGTAAGTAGTTTTCTCTGTGACCAATATATGGCTCTGTAGTAAAATCATAGTAGCAAATTTTAATTATTTTCCACAGGTAAGATGTTGAAGTATTCTGTAATTCTACAAAATGCGTTAGCAGTGCAAAAACTACGATGTTTACTCCCAGCATCCAGGGCTTATTTGAGGTTAATACATGAAAAAAAAAACGCTGTAAGACTCAAATAAGTTAATGAGATATCACAATATAATGTCTGCAGTGTAAAAGAAAGTTAATTTAAACATATAACATATAAGCCAAATTACTGCCAAAAGCTCTTAATTATCTACCCCCAATGCTAGATTTCAATGGATAATAACAGTTGATGCTTTGAGAATGCAGGCCTAATAGTTCGTTGCCATAAAAGTAATCTGACCAGGCTCATAACATCAGAAAATTACATGTTAGCTAAAAACATACTGCCTCCAGCAGGCTTACAGACAGACAGAATATAACTAATTAGGCCTACTCTGGATGTAAGTCATGACATATCTTGAAACTAAATATTTTCACATCTTAACTATTCTCAAATATCATTTTAGGAGGGACAAAGATAATATATCATTTTATTCACTGGGAACTATACAAACGATGCTACTGATTGCCAGTTACACTACTGAAGCCTATGTACAACAATAGCAGTTTTCAGTCAGCCTTTTGGTGGTAAAACACAACACAGTTATAATTATATTTTCTACTTCTAAGATGTTGAAAAATTCTAAAATGTCTGAAAAATGAGCAGGTAGCGCAAAAAGTACGAAGTTTAAGTTGATAATTGAGGTTAATAAATGAAAAACCCTGTCAGACTCAAATCACTTAATGTGACATCACATTCAACTCCATTGTAAAAGAAAGTACGAGTTAAGTATTATATTAAAAGTATGTGCTCCAATGCTCGATTTCCATCTCTAATAACAGCTGACATTTTACAAGTTAACCCTAATAATTCGATGTCATAAAACTAACCTGACCTGGATTATAACTGCAGAAAAATATGTGTTAGCTAAGCAAGCATGGACAGACTAAATGTAACTAATTAGACTTACATTTGGTATGAGTCACAATACACTCTCAGAGTATTATTCCCGCATTTAAAATGTTCTCCAGCATCATTTTAGAAGGTAAAAAGATAATGCAACATGTTAATCACTTGAAAATTTAGACAATGTTTCTGATTGCCCGTTATGGCTGTTATTACAAATTCCACAGATCTACTAGAGGCTACGCACAAGAACAGCAATTTGCAGTTAGAAGACTCTCAGAAAAACTTTGTAGAGTGTACTTTGCTATAAAATTGCTCACAGTATTCTAAAAATGCTTCAGCAGCGCGAAAAGTTCGATGTTCACGCTGCAGCAGTATATAAATATGTAAAATGTGTATCATACTACGCTTAATACCTAATGCAAGAACATTGTATAACCACCCTCCTTTGCTACAACATGTATTAAAGTGATGTTAGTCTCTATAAGATACGGATATGTAGAAGCACATGTGGAAGTTGTATTGTTCTAAAAAATTAGTGGGTCACAACCAGAAATGACGTTAGCGATTCTACCAACCCATGAAGCTGCCTCAGCTGAAATATACGCTTAATATGAAGCCCTCAACGCCATCATTCATGTTCGAACCTCCAGTAACCAAAGCTCAATGGCTCAGCATGACAGTGCCGATTTGCACAGAGGAAGGTATCAAAGTCATAATACAAGGAAAAACACAGAAAAAAATAAGGTGATTGAAGCAGAAATAGAGTCGAGGCAGCACCAATAATTGCGAGAATGATGTGCTTATGTTTTATAACAGAGTAGTTGAAAAGAAATATACATGTCATCGTGTACATATCTGAATGGTCTTACACAGAAAACAAACACACTGTCCATTGTGTGTGTGTGTATGTGTGTGTGTGTCTGTGTGTGCGTAATACAACACTTATGTAGAATACATACCTCACCCAAGGTGATAGTCATCTACACAAAACAGCTTCAGTAGTTAGATTTTTCTTGGAAAAATGTTTAGTTGACATTAGCAAGGATCACAATGTGGTTAGGGTGTACGCACTAGATCATCTGCCTGTTCAGATTAGTATTCCGAACCTACAGGGCTGGAAGTGGAGCAGTGGCATTTTGTTAACGGTAAATAAAAAGTCAACACATCAGCCTGGCATGCAGGCACACCGTGATGTAACCTGTTGTTTCAGTGTGTGTTACTGGTGCATTTTTTAAAAAGTATCACACTATGCTAAGTGTTAGTTATTTCAAATCGTATGTTTACTTTATATATTAGAATAGAGAAGTGGGGATATTTGGAGAAAAAAAATCATATAGGTAGGAAAAGGCCTGATCTGCTGCTTCTTTTTAGTGTATGAGCTCTGCTCAAAAAATGCCTGAAGTTGGTTCACAAACTTTAGCTACTCTCACCTTTTACTGGTTGTTCATGGTCTCCTTCGTTGTTCTCTCCTCCACAATTGATACACCGCTCTCAACGCCGTTTCAACTTCTGTAAGCTGTCTTGGTACGCCTCTTGCTGGATCGCGCGAAGCGCCGTCTGCGAATTTTCTTACATCTTGTGTATCGTTGCAAATCTCCGTCCTTTCAACCTGGTTTTCAACCTTCGATATAAAAGAAAAGTCTGCAGCGGCCAGGTCTGGAGAAAATGGAGGATGAGGCCGTACAGTGATTTTTTTTTTAAGTCACATATCAACAGGGATGAGTAAGTAGGCGCGTTATCGTGATGCAAGAGTCATGAATTGTCTCGCCACATTTCAGGACATTTCCTAGTCACATTGTCTCGCAGGTATGGTAGCACGTCCCGATAGTACCACGGATTAATAGTTTGTCCCTGAGGCATAAATTCACGATGAGCTAATCTTTCAAAGTCAATGAAAATTATCAGCATAGCTTTGACGTTTGACCCGACCCGACGATCTTTTTTTAACCTTGGAGAACCTTTACAAACCCATTGTGAAGATCGAACCTTCGTCTCAATATCATAACAGTAGACACATGTCTCATCACGAGTTATGATCCTCTTAAGAAAATCTCGTTCTCATTTGCAAGGGCCAAAAGCGAGACGAAGGTCTTTCTGATATTGACTAATGAGCCTTGGGACGCACTTGGCGGCAACATGATGCATTCAAAGATGCTGTGACAGGACTTCGTGACATGATACAACTGAAAAGTTACATTCTTCTGCGATCTCTCGGACAGTCGGTCTTCGACTGAAACACACAATTTCGTTGACGTTCCTGACCTGAAAGTCGTCAGTATACTTCGAAGGGCGCCCTGAACGACGATCGTCTTTAATTTCTGTCCAGCCATTTGTAAATCGTAATACCGAGTATTGATTAAGCACTCATAGCTGTAGGCTTTCTGCGTCATCTGATGTGTCTCTGGAACGTTTTTCTCGAGTTTCACGCAAAAGTTAATGCAGACGCGCTGCTCCTCTAACTCCACCATCTCGAAATTCGCAAAACGTGCGACACTACATTCTACTCTGCACATCACTGAACAATAACTAACAGACATACAACAATGAAAGTTTCGCCAGTTACACTATGAACACTATGCACGTGCAGGGATGATAACTGCATTTCGCTCCAACACACCATTGGTGCGAGATTACGAATGTTTCAGAAGTTTTTGAAAAGATCTTGTGTATTGTAGGTATTAGGCAATCCCATCTGTTGATAACAGTCAAAACTGCTTACTCATGGTACAACCAACGAACTAAGGATGATTTTAACAGTCTCTTTCCTCCCTTCATTTACCTCAACAAGTGGCCTAAGTGCTGATGCTGCTGTCAGCGACATATGACGTGTGCCTTTGTCTGTGCTGCAATATGACACCATACATAAGAAAGCACTTATGGTGACGTCAGCACATTCTAAACCAGAACTCTCCTAGCCACCTCACTTAGGGGTCACCAAAAATTAGTGACAAGTTCAGTTTCAGGACCTCAGAACACTCTTGCATCTAATTTCATATCATCCACAGACAGATTTCTAAAACAGAGAAATATTTATGTACAAATGGGTAAAAGTTATGTAGAGATGTGTAAGAACAATACACTCTGCTGTACATCTCTATAATAATCTTTGCATGCTGTATGACGACCTCAGGTAATATCTGTAAACAGGAGGTGGAGAACACTCAAACATAGAGCTCTCACAGAAAATACACAATACAGATGTAAAAGACCGCAGGTATGCAACACCAGCTCAAAAATTATTATTTTTCCGTAACATACTAAAAGCAGATATTTTGACATATTTGGTATTCCTGCAGCTAAACAATGAAACTGTGATCTGGTAATGGTCCAAAGTACCATAACCGAAAAAATTAACTTTACTGAAGGTTACATTGTGTTTATTTATTTATAGCTTTAAAATAAAATCACCGAAGCGACCTGTAAACATGTTTACCTCTAGGTTGTGTCAAAGGATGTTAGACTGTGTCGTTTATTTAGATTGTTCTTCTAATACAATACTTTCAGTAGTATGTACAGAATACTTACCTGATAAAAACAGTGTATTCTTTTCAATTACAGTATTATGTGGAGAATAATAAGTTATTAAAATTAGTTTGCTTTTTAAAAAATGTGAGACTTCATTCGTGAGGGGAGCATTAGATATGCAGCGCTGATCGATTTAGCAGAACGAAGACCGTAAGACAGTAGAAGCAACTTGGTGAAAGAGAGTATATGTTTATGGCCACAGAATACTACACCGTACCAGTCCTATCTGGGTCAGTCTCATGCATGCTGGTTAAGCCATGCATGACGTCATTACGAAGTGTACACGTCGTATCGAAGACGACCAAGGCCGCAAATAGACTTTTGTGATCGTTCGAGTCGCTAAGCTGCGGTAGCCACTCCTGAGTTTGAAGTATCATCTCAGTGGCTCAGACAATTAAACGCAGTTAGGCGGTGTGAGATCTTGTGTTCGAAACTACTGAGAGTATATATATGTATATATTAGCATGAAAATTGCCACCAAGTAGCAACCTAGTACGGCGTCCACATTAAACTCGTCGGAAGTAGAGAATTACCTTCAAAAATGGTTCAATTGTTAAAACTAAAGACTGAAATGTCTAATGCCAAAGCATATCCTCCATATTGTCCACCAGTTAAACATATCAAATCGATAAAATGCAGAGTTTTGTAACATTAGTCATCATAACCCTAAAAGCTTAGGGCATAACCAATGGAAATACCTTTATCCCATTATTCCCGAAAAAAGAATTATTCAGTCCAGTATTCATAATCATTAGGAAATTCCAGTGAAAGCTCCCCCTTAAATTTTAAAATGCGTTGAAATTAAGTGTCAAATGAGTAACGTTAACAAAACTTTGCATTTTACTCGTTCAAAGAAACATTTCCAAATACTGTCAACTCAGTGCAGGCACTTGAAAACGGTGTTTGAGAAAAAATACTTTTTGGTCTCCTATTTCCAGCAAAAATGCTGTACCTATCACGTACACAGAAACGAAATAGGAAGTTAAATTTAGCATTAGATGTGACTAACGACTTCCCTGATGTCTCACGGCAAGTAATTCAGACTGGCACCAGTATCTCTCGCTGGCGAGACTGAAAATCTCAAAAGTGTGTTTGGAGGTCAGAGTCAATAACCCTTACTAATAAAGTGAGACAACTTCAGACACACTGATGCAGTTCTTCAATTGTTTTGTAACCAGTTGACAATATGGAGGATATGTTTCGGCGTTAGACATTTCAGTCTTTAATTCTAACAACTGAATCATTTATGAAGGTAGTTCTCTACTTGTGTCGAGTTTAACGTAGACTCCATACCACACTGCTACTTGGCGGCAATATTCGTATTAAAAAAAAATTCCTTTAGTAGTTTCGAACACAAGATCTTCGTCATAGCCTAACTGCCTTTTACTGACTAAGCCAAATTTACTGTTTAAAACCCGCTTTATCAGCTCATTTTCCCCAAAAGTTGGTAGCTTCACAATTTCAAAGAAAATAAACACATCAATAGCTTCCACAATTGTAGTGAATATACCAACTTGAAAATATAATGTGCTACTCCTTTAATTCATCTGCAAAAATGGCTACTGCAGTTTAGTGTCTTGAATGATCACAAAAGTCGACAAACGGCTTCTGTTGCCTTCGATCCAGCGTGTAGACAACATAATGATGTCACACATGACTTTGCTGGCGTGCAATAAGACCACGGGGGTAAAAAAGGAAGGGAGATGGCACTACAGACTTACTCTGTACGTTGCTTTGAAGTCAGAGTGGGCGGGGCCTGCCGCCATTTCAAATAGCCCTAAATATTATTGACTACTATTTACACGTGCTTCTTGTCCGTTATTTCCGTTGTGTGTGGGCAACAACTGTTTTAAGTACTAAAAAATTATAGTGCTTACGTGAATAACGTAGGTCAGGAAGGCAAATTCGAACGTTTTTTGTTCTTGAATGCGTATTTGCTCTTGAAATACGACGCAGTCAGAGTGATGTCACGGGGAGGTACGCGATGAAGTGTAGGGGTATGAATGTGGTAAACCTAATGTTTTAGGCTAGTTAAGATGTCGGACATAGGTTTCAAGTTTGTGACGTAATGCCATCGCTCTTCATTTTTTACCTCCGTGAATAAGACTCAGCCGTACTCTCCGATGTAACAGACGCGATTTTGATTCTGATGTCTTTATCTGTTTTGTGTTATGACTTTCAGTATGCCGTTTCAAGGCAATGTTGCAGTGAAGATTTATCACAAATAGGTCAACGTTATAATTAAATGTCAGTTAACGTCACATCACGATACAAACCTTCTAGAGATACTATGATACCTGACACAAAACACGGTGCCATTTGGCAGCACATCATCGGCATAGCGTACTGGTTCAGGACGTGGATTACAATGTTGGAGGAAGTATGTTTTTTGGCATTTTCTCACACTTTAGTGGTGTCTTATTGCTCCCTGAGTTAGTACCATAACGAGTTGCTGACTTGCTTCCATCACTGACAGCAGCAGCGCTTATCGAAACTGGTACTGCTGTATGTTGGTAGCCCTGCACAAGGCTGCATGTACAGAGACAGTGCTCTCGTCAAAGACAAGTAATTTAGGGTGTAATTAATTGTAGATGAACACTTTTAACTAATTATATACGTGCTTTAGTCTACTCTTCAAATTCACCATTAAAAGTTTTTCTTTCGTTTGTGTAGTGTTCCAGTAATCGCGAAAAGTTCGTTTGTTTACTTACTGCTGCTTAGGCCTAATTTTTCGAGTGTGCATACTTAGCGTTATACCGCAACCTGAAGTGCATTTGCTATAGGTTAACTGATTAAATACGTTCATTAGTGTGTTCTTCAAGCTTACCATTAAAGGTTTTTCTTTTATTTGCGTATTCTTCCAGTAATCGCAAAAAGTTCGTTTTGGTTAGATTCGGTTGTTCAGGCCCAATTTTTGAACGTGCATATTTAATGCTATACCACAAATTTAAGTGCATTTACTAATATTTTACTTACATACTAATTTCCACAACATGTTTGGTGTCCTTTTACTTCTGCATTTAATATGTTATCGTTATCACTTAGTAAACATCTTAATTAATTTCCAAACTACCATGGATTCTAAACGTGTGAGCTGCAGTAAGAAAGTTAGTTCAGGGGTTTTGTGATACTGTTGTGACAGGTGGTTGCATTGGGGAGATTGTAGCGGCGTGGGAATTGGGGAAGCAAACGAGACTGTTCCATTCTTTTGCAGCGTTTGCTCAAGAGATAGGACTATAGCTGAACAGGAGGAGATAATTAGAACCCTTCAGGCTGATTTGGATAGACCGAGGGAGGAACTGAAGAGGTTAAGGGGGGGGGGGAGGGTGAACAGCGTTGGGACGTGGTAGCTGGGAACAGGGGCCACAGAAAGACAACAGTGTCTGACAGTTTCCCAATTGGCACAATCAATAGATTTGCTTTGCTACCACAGTTAAGTAAGGAAGAGGCTCCAGTAGAAGTAGATGTAGCTAAGATGCAACAGAATCTCACTAGGGAACCAACTGTTTCAAAAAAAAGTAGAAAGTAAGAGGAAAGTTCTTTTGCTAGGTAGCAGCCATGGAAGAGCAAATTTGCAGGAAACATTAGGTGACAGGTACCAGGTCACAAACTTTTTCAAGTCAAGTACATGTCTTAGCTAGGTGGTAGAGGATATAGGTGCCTTGCGGAAGGGTTTTTCAAAGCAGTATCATGTGATGATAGTGGGTGGAGTGGGAAACAGTATTGATAGGGATCAGGGCTACAGTATTGAGTGTGACCTGGTGAAAATAGCCTCTGCAACGACCCATACCAAAGTTGGGCTGGTGCCTGCTTTCGTGCGGCACGATCAGCCCCAGTTGAACCGCTATGTCAGGAGGGTAAATATGGAGTTGGATCAGTTTTGTAGGGCGGCCACTCTGTCAGACATTGGATTGCTTCCTGTCGAGGCTATTGATTGGGGAGATTGCACAAGGCATGGCCTACACTTCCATAGGAAAGGGAAGGATAAACTGGCAGGGTTGTTAGCGAAATCCATAATGGGGAACACTAGTACCCATGGATGTGCCTCTTTTTTAGACTAATATCAGTATCCAATGAGAAGTTCAGGCAGGCAGGTGCTTAAGAGGTCCAAAACTCACAAGATTCTCACAACAGTAAAGTAAATAATAATGTTAACATATTTAACCAAAATTTTGGTGGATTAAAGAAAAAAGTAGATTCTCACAAAAGTAAAGTAAAAAATAATGTTACCATTTTTCACCAAAATATTCTGGGATTGAAGAATATAGTAGATGAGCTCCTGGTATGTTTAGATGACATTGAATCTGATAATGTAATAGATATAATATGCCTGTCTGAGCATCTCATTGTGTCTGATATGGAAAAGGTAAATATCAGTGGTTATAAACTAGCTGCACATATGAGTAGAGAGAATAGGGTGGGAGGAGGAGTTGCCATATACGTCAAAAGTTATCACTGTGTAAAAAGCTTAGATACAAAAAGTTTTGTCTAGGGCAACATATAGAAGCATGTGCCTGTCAACTTAAACTGAAGGAGGGCTCTTTTATAATTGTAACAGTTTATAGGTCCTCTTCAGGAAACTTTCATTTATTCCTGGAAAACTTGGATGCCTTGTTGTGCTATCTGTCAGATAGGGGAAAGCAAATTATTATTTGTGGGGACTTCATTGTTGATTCACTGAAAGAGTGTAATAGGAAGAATGACCTGGAAGACTTGCTCGGTTCTTTCAATTTGACATATTTCATTGATTTTCCCACTCAAGTAGTAAAGGACAGTGGCACATTGATAGATAACACTTTTATAGACCAAGATAAGTTTAAAAATATAAATTCTTGTCCTGTTGAGAATGGCCTTTCTGATCACGGTGCTCATCAAGTTACAGTATATGACATGGTTCCATTTAGTAATTCGAAACTACCCTCCAAAGTTGTGCATTCAATTAATGGCTCAACAACTAGAAATTTCAGGGAAAATATTCAGCAGTTAGACTAGGAAGAGGTGTACAAGGAACCTGATGCTAATTTAAAATATAACTTATTTCATGATACACTTGTAAGAGAATTTGAAAACCGGTTCCCCAAGAAAGTAGTTAAATCTAATTATAAGAAAAAATGAAAAAACCTTGGCTTACTAACGGAATAAAAATATCTTGTAACCACAAAAGGGAACTGTATCTACTATAAAGTCCAGAAGCATGTGCATCATGTCTGAGATTAATACCCCTGATAACAAAATCAAAACAATTTGGAATATTATTACAAAGGAGACAGGGCAATCAAGAGTTCAGGATGACGGAATTACCATCAAAGCGAATGGAAACTTGACAAAAGCAGACCGGAAATCGAAAAAATTTTGAATAATTATTTTTTAAATGTTGTAGAGAAAATAGGGTCTAAATGTTCATTAGAAGAAGCAAGGCAGTTAATGGAACAGGCCTTGATACGATTGGAATTCCACTACCTCTCCTTCTGAAGTTAGGAAGATAATAAACTCTCTCAAGAATAGAAACTCACATGAACTTGACGACATTTCCAGCAGGATAATAAAAGCTTGTTCGCAAGAGATAAGTGGGCTTCTTCACCAGATATGTAATAGCTCTCTGAAACAGGGTATTTTCCCAGATAAACTGAAGTATGCCATTGTTAAACCACTGCATAAGAAAGGGATACGTCTGATGTTAACAACTACTACCCAATCTCACTTCTGACTGCCTTATCCAAAATTCTTGAAAAAATAATGTATTGTACTGTAGCTTCACATCTTTGTAAAAATAAAGTTTTAACAAAATGTCAGTTTGTTTTCCAGAAAGTTTTTTCAACGGAAAATGCTTTATATGCTTTCACTAATGAAATATTAAATGCTCTGAGTAACTGGAAGTCACCCATTGGGATTTTATGTGATCTCTCAAAGGCTTTTGATTGTGTAAATCATGGAATACTTCTAGATAAGCTCAAGTACTATGGTATGAATGGTTTAAATCATACCTAACTGGAAGAGTGCAGAAAGTTGAAATAAGCAGTTCACATAATATGCAAAAAAACTGGTGTTTTCTCAAACTGAGAACAATGAAGAATGGGGTGCTGCAAGATTCGGTCTTGGATCCTCTGCTGTTCTTAATATATATTAATGACTTGCCATTCTATATTGACGAAGATGCAAAGCTGGTACTTTTCGCCGACGATACAAGTATGGGTATCACACCCAACAGACAAGAATTAACTGATAAAATTGTAAACGATGTTTTTCTGAAAATCATTAAGTGGTTGTCTGCAAATGGGCTCTCATTGAACTTTGACAAGACACTATATATTCAGTTCCACACAGTAAATGGAATGATACCATTAATAAATATAGACTTCGATCAGAAATCGGAAGCTAAGGTAGAATATTCAGTATTTCTAGGTGTCTGCATTGATGAGGGGTTGAACTGGAAAAAACGCTGAAGATCTGCTGAAACGTTTGAGTACAGCTACTTATGCTATTATGATCATTGCAAATTTTGGCGATATACATCTCAGTAAATTAGCTTACCCACGCCTGCTTTCATTCTCTGCTTTATTATGGCATCATATTCTGGGGTAACTCATCATTGAGTAAAGGAGTGTTCATTGCACAAAGGCGTGTAATCAGAATAATTGCTGGAGCTCATCCAAGATCATACTGCAGACACTTATTTAAAGAGCTAGGGATCTTCAATGCAGCCTCACAATATATATATATATATATATATATATATATATATATATATATATATATATATATATATATATATATATATATATATATATATATTGTGGCACAGAAACGGAAGACGACAGAGAGAAGGCCGAGATACTGAATTCTGCCTTCCGAAACTGTCTCAGTGCGGGACGTCGTAACACGATTCCTCCTTTCAGTTAACGCACGAACGCTGAAAAGGTAGATGTTGGGATAAGTGATCGCGGAATAGAAAAGCCACTTCAATCGTTTAATAGTGGAAGGCATCTGGACTGGTTGAGATACCTGTAACGTTCTTCAGAAATTATGCAAAACAGCTTGCTGTTTTGCTGCCAGTAGTTTATTGTGAGACCCTGGAGCAGTGGAGGATAACTAGCGACCGGGAAAAAAAAGCGCAGGCTCTTCAAGAAGCATAGAGGACAGATGCACATACACTGATGGAACAAAAATTGCAACACCAAGAAGCATTTGTGCGACATAAACAAAAGTTGGTAGGGGGGCTTCCACACCTGAAATATGATGCCTATTCAGATTTTCCGCCTGCTGCGTACGGGAGGCACTAGCAGCGCCATCTTGAGGATGCAAATTACGAGGGTCATTCCAAAAGGAATGCACACTATTTTTTTAAAAAACCATCTTTTATTCTACATGTTTGAAAGTTTCACAGTCTGTAGATGCATCCTTTAGGAACAATATCTCCATTTCTCCATATTATTTCCATCCCTCTCAACTGCCTTACGCCATCTTGGAACCAGTATACCCGCACTGTAAAATTCTGAACCAACCTGTTGGAGCCACTGTTTGACAGCGTTCACAAGGGATTAATGTTCTTCAAACCTTGTTCCATGAAAAGTGTCTTTCAGTTTCCCAAAGAGATGATAGTCACATTGAGCCACGTCAGCACTGTAAGGCAGGTGTTTCATTGTTGTCCATTCGAGTTTTGTGATCGCTTCCATGGGTTTTTGACTGAAATGTGGCCGTGCATTGTCGTGCAGCAGCAAAACATCCTGCTTTTGCCGATGTGGTCGAACATGACTCAGTCGAGCTTGAAGTTTCTTCAGTGTCGTCACATATGCATCAGAATTTATGGTGATTCCACTTGGCATGATGTACACAAGCAAGAGTCCTTTGGAATCGAAAAACACCATAGCCATAATTTTTCCAGCAGAAGATGTGGATTCGAATTTTCTTCTTGAGAGAATTTGCATGATGCCACTCCATCGATTGCGCTTCGTCTCTGGTGGAAAATGATGGAGCCATGTTTCATCATCTGTCACAATTTTTCCAAGAAATTCATCTCCACCATTCTCGTACTGTTCCAAAAGTTCGCTGCATACAGTTTTTCTTGTTTCTTTGTGAGCCACTGTCAACATCCTGGGAACCCACCTGGCACAAACCTTTTTTAACGCCAAAACTTTCAGTATTCTGCAAACACTTCCTTCCCCTATCCCAACGTAGCGTGACAATTCGTTCACTGTGATGCGTCTATCAGCAGTCACCAATTCGTTGACTCTCTGCACATTGTCTGGAGTGTGTACAGTACGAGGCCTGCCGCTGCGAGGACAATCCTCAATATTGCCGTGCCTGCTTTCATCACGTAACCTGCTTGCCCACCGACTAACTGTACTGCGATCCGTAGCAGAATCTCCATACACTTTTTTGAACCTCTTGTGGATGTTTGCCACTGTCTCGTTTTCACAGCACAGGAATTCTATGACAGCACGTTGCTTCTGACGAACGTCAAGTGTAGAAGCCATCTTAATGACATGCTGTGACGGCGCCACTCACGGAAAGAGGTCGAACTAAGTTTGAAAACAAGCGGGAAGGATGTATCTACACACTGTAAAACTTTCACACATGCAGAATGAAAACTGTATTTTTTCAAGAATAGTGTGTATTTCTTTTGGAATGATCCTCGTAATTTTGCTTTCAATACACGCTGTGACGGTCGTGAGTGTTAACTACCTTTGAGATTGGAAGTGGTGAGCTGATGTTAGTCAAGAATACCTTTAAGGCGTTAAAAACGCCATTATCAGCACCTCACTGAGTTTGAACGAAGTCGTTTAATAGGAGACTGGGTTCTGGACTGCCACATGGCAATAACGAGAGGGAACATCATCGTGTTCGGTGAATAGCTCTAGCGCATTATACTGCATCTGTGGTAGCAATTTGAGCAGCATTTGGCAACACAAAGGCGCAATGAACTGTTACAAATTGGTTACTTCGAGGACAGCTTTGATCCAGACGTCCTCTAGTGTGCATTCAACTGACCCCAAACCATCGCCATTTGCGACTTAAGTGGTATTATGCGAGAGCTAATTGGAAGGCAGGATGGAGATCTGTTTCGCTTTCTAATGAAAGCTGATTCCGCTGCCATTGACGGCCGTGTGTGGGTTAGAAGAAGGCCAGTTGGGGACTTGCACGCTATGTTCCGTGCGTCGAGAGAAGAGCTATGACTGCTGGCACTTCGGTGTAGGGGCAGCATTGTGCTGACCGATGTGTGCCTTGATGGAATATTTTTTCACATGCGCTACCAGTGTTTGCCACCTTACACAAATAAACACATGAAGATTTTATTTAATGATGTTGCAGCCATTTGACGGCAACAATTTTTATTTTGTTGTTATACGGTTCAGATTTCGCTGTATCTCATACCAGCCTGATATCTTTTGAAATATGAATACGGTACAGTACTTGAAATAGCCTACGGCCAAACTCTGGATTGTATAACAATGCTATAAAAATTATTACCATCAAATGGCGGTGAAATAATTGAAACCCCCCCCCCCCCCCCATGAACCATGGACCTTGCCGTTGGTGGGGAGGCTTGGGTGCTTCATCGATGCAGATAGCCGTACCGTAGGTACAACCACAACGGAGGGGTATCTGTTGAGAGGCCAGACAAACGTGTGGTTCCTGAAGAGGGGCAGTAGCCTTTTCAGTAGTTGCAGGGGCAACAGTCTGGATGATTGACTGATCTGGCCTTGTAACAATAACCATAACGGCCATGCTGTGCTGATACTGCGAACGGTTGAAAGCAAGGGGAAACTACGGCCGTAATTTTTCCCGAGGGCATGCAGCTTTACTGTATGGATAATGATGATGGCGTCCTCTGGGGCAAAATATTCCGGAGGTAAAATAGTCCCCCATTCGGATCTCCGGGCGGGGACTACTCAGGAGGATGTCGTTATCAGGAGAAAGAAAACTGGCGTTCTACGGATCGGAGCATGGAATGTCAGATCCCTTAATCGGGCAGGTAGGTTAGAAAATTTAAAAAGGGAAATGGATAGGTTAAAGTTAGATATAGTGGGAATTAGTGAAGTTCGGTGGCACGAGGAAGAAGACTTTTGGTCAGCCGAATACAGGGTTATAAATACAAAGTCAAATAGGGGAAATGCAAGAGTAGGTTTAATAATGAATAAAAAATTGGAATGCGGGTAAGCTACTACAAACAGCATAGTGAACGCATTATTGTGGCCAAGATAGACACGAACCCCACGCCTACTACAGTAGTACAAGTTCATATGCCAACTAGTTCTGCAGATGACGAAGAAATTGAAGAAATGTATGATGAAATAAAAGTAAGTATTCAGATAGTGAAGGGAGACGAAAATTTAATAGTCATGGGTGACTGGAATTCTGTAGTAGGAAAAGTAGTAGGTGAATACGGATTGGGGGTAAGAAATGGAAGAGGAAGCCATCTGGTAGAATTTTGCACAGAGCACAGCTTGATCATTGCTAACACTTGGTTCAAGAATCATAAAAGAAGGTTGTATACTTGGAAGAAGCCTGGAGATATTGGCAGATTTCAGATAGATTATATAATGGTAAGACAGGGCTTTAGGAACCAGGTTTTAAATTGTAAGACATTTCCAGGGGCAGATGTGGACTCTGAACACAATCTATTGGTTATGACCTGTAGATTAAAACTGAAAAAACTGCAAAAAGATGGGAATCTAAGGAGATGGGACCTGGATAAACTAAAAGAACCAGAGGTTGTACAGAGTTTCAGGGAGAGGATTAGGGAACAATTGACAGGAATGGGGGAAAGAAATACAGTAGAAGAAGAATGGGTAACTTTGAGGGATGAAGTAGTGAAGGCAGCAGAGGATCAAGTAGGTAAAAAGACGAGGGCTAGTAGAAAATCCTTGGGTAACAGAAGAAATATTGAATTTAATTGATGAAAGGAGAAAATATAAAAATGCAATAAATGAAGCAGGCAAAAAGGAATACAAACGACTCAAAAATGAGATCGACAGGAAGTGCAAAATGGCTAAGCAGGGATGGCTAGAGGAGGGATGGCTAGAGGACAAATGTAAGGATGTTGAGGGTTATCTCACTAGGGGTAAGATAGATCCTGCCTTCAGGAAAATTAAAGAGACCTTTGGAGAAAAGAGAACCACTTGTATGAATATCAAGAGCTCAAATGGAAACCGAGTTCAAAGCAAAGAAGGGAAAGCAGAAAGGTGGAAGGAGTATATAGAGGGTCTATACAAGGGCGATGTACTTGAGGACAATGTTATGGAAATGGAAGAGGATGTAGATGAAGATGAAATGGGAGATACGGTACTGCGTGAGGAGTTTGACAGAGCACTGAAAGACCTGAGTCGAAACAAGGCCCCTGGAGTAGACAATATTCCAATAGACCTACTGACGGCCTTGGGAGAGCCAGTCCTGACAAATCTCTACCATCTGGTGAGCAAGATGTGTGAGATAGGCGATATACCCTCAGACTTCAAGAAGAATATAACAATTCCAATTCCAAAGAAAGCGGGTGTTGACAGATGTGAAAATTACCGAAATATCAGTTTAATAAGTCACAGCTGCAAAATACTAACGCGAATTCTTTACACACGAATGGAAAAACTGGTAGAAGCTGACCTCGGGGAAGATCAGTCTGGATTCCGTAGAAATGTTGGAACACGTGAGGCAATACTGACCTTACGACTTATCTTAGAAGAAAGATTAAGAAAAGGCAAACGTAAGTTTCTAGCATTTGTAGACTTAGAGAAAGCTTTTGACAATGTTAACTGGAATACTCTCTTTCAAATTCTGAAGGTGGCACTGTTAAAATATAGGGAGCGAAAGGCTATTTACAATTTGTATAGAAACCAAATGGCAGTTACAAGAGTTGAGGGGTATGAAAGGGAAGCAGTGGTTGGGAAGGGAGTGAGACAGGGTTGTAGCCTCTCCCCCATGTTATTCAGTCTGTATATTGAGCAAACAGTGAAGGAAACAAAAGAAAAATTGGAGTAGGTATTAAAATCCATGGAGAAGAAATAAAAACTTTGAGGTTCAGCGATGACATTGTAATTTTGTCAGAGACGGCAAAGGACTTGGAAGAGCAGTTGAACGGAATGGACAGTGTCTTGAAAAGAGGATATAAGATGAACATCAACAAAAGCAAAACGGGGATAATGGAATGTAGTCGAATTAAATCGGGTGATGCTGAGGGAATTAGATTAGGAAATGAGACACGTTAAGCAGTAAAGGAGTTTTTCTATTTGGAGAGCAAAATAACTGATGATGATCGGAGTAGAGAGGATATAAAGTGTAGACTGGCAATGGCAAGGAAAGCGTTTCTGAAGAAGAGAAATTTGTTAACATTGAGTATTGATTTAAGTGTCAGGAAGTCGTTTCTGAAAGTATTTGTATGGAGCGTAGCCATGTATGGATGTGAAACGTGCACGATAAATAGTTTGGACAAGAAGAGAATAGAAGCTTTCGAAATGTGGTGCTACAGAAGAATGCTTAAGATTGGATGGGTAGATCACACAACTAACGAGGAGGTGTTGAATAGGATTGGGGAGAAGAGAAGCTTGTGGCACAACTTGACTAGAAGAAGGGATCGGTTGGTAGGACATGTTCTGAGGCATCAAAGGATTAACAGTTTGGTATTGGAGGGCAGCGTGGAGGGTAAAAATCGTAGAGGGGACCAAGAGATGAATACACCAAGTAGATCCAGAAGGATGTAGGTTGCAGTAGGTACTGGTAGAAGAAGAAGCTTGCACTGGATAGAGTAGCATGGAGAGCTGCATCAAACCAGTCTCAGGACTGAAGACCACAACAACAACAACATCATTGAAAAAAGTTACCATGGCCATGGTTCCAACTAAAATAAAAATGACACACAATCAGATTTTGAACATAAACAAGATAAAGAAAATTGCACAAATGTTACGTGTGAAATACCTCCGTGCGGGAGAATGGAAACCTCAAGATCATCGTCGTCTGATTGGACATCTCTCTCACTACCACATAGCCTTCGGTATCTTCGCTGCTGCTGTCCTCATCGTCTGATAAAGAAATTACAATATTATAAACGGATTCTTCTCTTACACCTTCTTCTATGTTTGACCTTGTAATCAATTCCATACGTGGTTCACGAGCTTCGTCCAGTTTTTTGGCGTTATTCGTGTGACAGCCTCATTTACCAGCTCCTCTGTGTCTAGCAATGTAAAGGCGTTGTTTAACTCCGCAACATCTGCTTTTATTTGAGCCTAGAGTTCAATTGCGTTGTAATGGCAGTGGTACGGCGGAAAACGTATAACTTTGTGGCCGTGGTTCTCTGGTAATCTATCAATCAATCTTCTGTGGGTTGTATCGTTTCACTAATTCCAAAAGTTCCGCTTTCCAAATATTCTCTTCAAAGACTATTTTAGTATCTTCCAACCAGCTGACTATTTCGTCTCTCCTTGTAGCAAATGTTGGTGCCTTATTTAATTGCACATAATGGTACGGAGTATTGTCCATTACAAAAACACTACCAGAACTGACGTTTGGCAGCAAACGAGTAACGAACCAGTATTTGAACGTATCTGCATTCATCTCCTCGTGGTAGTTTGACTGAAAAATCATCATAAGACCGGGCACAAAACCCCAACCGTTCATAGAGCCAGCACGAACTGTAATTAGTCGCCTTCCCTTAGCAGCTGGCACACTCATAGTTCCGAAGCGCGTGTCGTCTGTCCTCGCGACGGAAATTGCATGACCCCACATTGACCCCTGTTTCGTCAATCCACATTACATTTTGCGGATTCGCTGCTAGCAACTCGCACAGGAAATGAATCTCCATGCTACAATGTCACCGCGTTCCATAAATACCTTTCGTCCTGAGAAATTTTTCCAACGGAAGCCAATTTTTTTCAAAACAGTGGAAATACTTATCGCTTTGCCTGTGAACAAACCACTGTCCGACAGTGATGACATCAACTTTTTAAGTGTCGGATACTCCTTCACGCTGTGGTTCGCGTATATGTGTTGCATGGTAGCACTTTCGTCAAAGTTGTCTGTTTCAGTCACATGACACAATCTCTTCCTTGACTTTCCAGGTGTCACAATAACAGGGTTCTCAGCTGAATTGGCAGCCTCTTTATCGTTAGTGACTCTCTTCACTGTCGCTGTAGAGGTGTTCAATGATTTTGTCACTCTGTCAACCACTTTACTCGCTGATATCAAAGGTTCACCATTGTCCCTTTCCCTTTGAAAAGTAAACACACAATTTGTGTATAAATTAGCGTGCTTGGGATTTCAGAGTAGCTTCTTTCCCAAAAGCACTCTTCTCTGCACTACAGGCAACCATTTTCCACTTACGCACACTTATATCCTCTTTACCAGTTATACACACGGCAACAAACTCACGGAAGCAGCGGAATACACATGTATACACACAAACCTGAACGTAGCAGGTGGCGCAACTGGCTGAAAGGAGCGGTCTACATCTGCATCTACATTTATACTCCGCAAGCCACTCAACGGTGTGTGGCGGAGGGCACTTTACGTGCCACTGTCATTACCTCCCTTTTCTGTTCCAGTCGTGTGTGATTCGCGAAAAGAAGACTGCCGGAAAGCCTCCGTGGGCGCTCGAATCTCTCTAATTTTACATTCGTGATCTTCTCTGGAGGTATAAGTAGGGGGAAGCAATATATTCTATACCTCATCCAGAAACGCACCCTCTCGAAACCTGGACAGCAAGCTACACCGCGATGCAGAGCGCCTGTCTTGCAGAGTCTGCCACTTGAGTTTGTTAAACATCTCCGTAACGCTATCACGCTTACCAAATAACCACATGACGAAACGTGCCGCTCTTCTTTGGATCTTCTCTATCTCCTCCGTCAATCCGATCTGGTACATATTTCACACTGATGAGCAATACTCAAGTATAGGTCGAACGAGTGTTTTGTAAGCCACCTCCTTTGTTGATGGACTACATTTTCTAAGGACTCTCCCAATGAATCACAACCTGGTACCCGCCTTACCAACAAGTAATTTTATATGATCATTCCACTTCAAATCGTTCCGCACGCATGCTCTCAGATATTTTACAGAAGTAACTGCTATCATATAATCATACAACAAAGGATCCTTCTTTCTATGTATTCGCAATACGTTACATTTGGCTATGTTAAGGGTCAATTGCCACTCCCTGCACCAAGTGCCTACCCGCGACAGATCTTCGTGCATTTCACTACTATTTTCTGATGCTGCAACTTATCTGTAACCTACAGCATCATCCGCGAAAAGCAGCATGGAACTTCCGACACTATCTATTAGGTCGTTTATATATATTGTGAAAAGCAATGGTCCCATAACACACCCCTGTGGCACGCCAGAGGTTACTTTAATGTCTGTAGACGTCTCTCCATTGATAACAACATGCTGTGTTCTGTTTGCTAAAAACTCTTCAATCCAGCTTCACAGTTGGTCTGATATTCCGTAGGCTCTTACTTTGTTTATCAGGCGACAGTGCGGAACTGTATCGAACGCCTTCCGGAAGTCAAGGAAAATAGCATCTACCTGGGAACCTGTATCTAATATTTTCTGGGTATCATGAACAAATAAAGTTAGTTGGGTCTCACACGACCGCTGTTTCCGGAATCCATGTTGGTTCCTACAGAGTAGATTCTGGGTTTCCAGAAACTACATGATACACGAGCAAAAAACATGTTCTAAAATTCTGCAACAGATCGACGTTAGAGACACAGGTCTATAGTTTTGCGCTCGACGATCCTTCTTGAAGACTGACACTACCTGTGCTCTTTTCCAATCGTTTGGAACCTTCCGTTCCTCTAGAGACTTGCGGTACACGGCTGTTAAAAGGGGGGCAAGTTCTTTCGCGAACCCTGTCTAGAATCGAATTGGTATCCCGTCAGGTCCAGTGGACTTTCCTCTGTTGAGTGATTCCAGTTGCTTTTCTATTCCTTGGACATATATTTCGATGTCAGCCATTTTTTCGTTTGTGCGAGGATTTAGAGAAGGAACTGCAGTGCGGCCTTCCTCTGTGAAACAGCTTTGGAGAAAGGTGTTTAGTATTTCAGCTTTACTCGTGTCATCCCCTGTTTCAATGCCACAATCATCCCGGAGTGTCTGGATATGCTGTTTCGAGCCACTTACTGATTTAACGTAAGATCAGATCTTCCTAGGATTTTCTGTCAAGTCAGTACATAGAATTGTACTTTCGAATTCACTGAACGCTTCATGCACTGTCTAAAACGCATTTTACGATTGCCTTGAACATTTTCCATACACACTCAACATTGTCAGTGTCGGAACAGAAATTTTCGTTTTGATCTGTTAGGCAGTCTGAAATCTGCCTTCTGTTACACTTGCTAAACAAATAAACCTTCCTCCCTTTTTTATATTCCTATTTACTTCCATATTCAGGGATGGTGCAACGGCCTTATGACCACTGATTCCCTGTTCTGCGCTTTCAGAGTCGAAAAGTTCGGGTCTGTTTGTTATCAGTAGCATTACAACAATATCACAACAGCACGGTAATGTAATCAAAGGCTCACGATCTGATTGGCAGTCGTGGATGCACGAAGCACGTGCACCAAGGCTGCATCAACTGTCAGAGCTCTTTTCTCGCCTTATGGAGCATAGAGTCGCTGGACCTACACCTGGAGTTAGTGTCTGAGGTGCGATTTCATGTGACAGTAGGAAAACTCTCGTCGTTATCCCATGCAGCCTGACTGCAAATTTGGACATCAGTCTGGTAATTCTACCTGTTGTGCTGCCATTCATGAAAAGCATTCCAGGAGTGTTTACCAACAGAATAACACTCGCCCGCATACCGCTGTTGTAACCCAACATGCTCTACAGGGTGTCGACACGTTGCTCTGGCCTGCTCGATCACCAGATATGTCTCCAATCGAGCACCTGTGGGAGACCATCAGACGACTACTCCTGCGCGATCAACAAACAGCATTAACTGGCCAAGTGCAGCAGACAGGGAACTCCATCCCACAAACTGACAACCGGTATCCGTACAACACACTGCATGCACGTTTGAATGCTTGTGATCAACATTCTGGAGGCTACACAGGTTATTAATGTACCGGCATTTCACATTTGCAATGGCTTATCTTGCATTTACAGTAGGCTGTGATCTTGCTATGTTAATGACTTTAATGAGTTACCTAGAGAAACATTATGAAACTTCCGCTTTGAATGTAAAGAAAGACTGTGCTGGTAAACTTGTGCGTTATTTGATACAGAAACAACTGAGTAAAACTAAACGTACTGAGACTGTTTTCTCTTTACTTATTCTGATCATTTCTAAACTGACACACAATAATTTAGCACAACGCTATCTGACTTTCAATAATCCCTACAAACGAATAGCCCTGACTAACAATAACCTATACTCTTCATGAATCACTTACCTCACAAAAATCTTCGTTACTCGAACTACTGCAATACAGCGAGCACCAATACTGCCAGCTAAATAAAAGATTTCAACTACTGAAGACACTAACTACTGATACGCATATAGTTAGCAAATGAAAGATTTTGATAGAGAACAAACAATGTATTTACCTTAATAGTGTTCCAATTTCATGACATGCATCTTTACAAATTTCCTTTTTCTGGCGGACACACGTCCAGATCGTCTGCTCATCGTAACCTCTCAAAACACTGGCATCTCTCTCCCCACATCCACCACTGCTGGCGGCTTACCTCCAACTGCCCAAAGCTACGCGCTGTTCACATCTAACTGCCCAACACTACAGAAGCGAATATTCCAACAATGAGTCCAACCAGCCATAGACTGCACACAGTGCAGTCAGCGATTTTCATACAGAGCACTACGTGGCGTCACCAACATAAAAACCTAAACAGCCTACTTTCAACTCACGAAATGTCGCTAGTCATTCGCTTAGAAACTCTAATTGGCTAAGTGGCCTGGCTTAATATGGAAGTGAAAAATTATAAAATACTGGGTTTTTATTGGAAGACCTAAATACGTATGTCAGCTTAAATATTTTCTGATTGGCCCAAGGGCATCGTTTGAGAAGTATTTGAATAAATGTAATTGGTCATTAAAACACGGGCTGTGGTTGGGAGATTTAAATATGGGTGTGCTTTCTTACAAGCTATCTCACCAGCAAACGTATGGGTTAAGTTTCTTAAAAGTGGAGGGGCATTATGGCGTCCTAGAATAGCGTGTGGCATATGACATCATGATTATTGTACATATATACTGAAAGGCGTGTGTGTCTCTTTAAAAAAACTCATAGACTACTCCAATTAGTAGTGATAAACAAGACCCGATATTACCAAGTTACACAAAATGTGTAATTCTAATATTCCAGAGAAACAATATGGAAACCTAGTCTGGCTCAAAATTTTAATAGAAATAGTCGCACACACATACGCACTTTCATAAAGTCAGTTGAAGTGAAATAAGTGCCCCTGCTTGCTTAATACTCGTATTTTTAAACGATATAATATTCGCCATTGATTGCAGAATTTATTTATTTCACAGTTGCAATTTCGGCCTTTTGGTCATTTTCAAGTGGTATGCAAAATATTTTGCTTCAGTACATGTCAGACGCTAAATCCATGTCGGCATCAAAAATGAGCTTTTCATTGTAGAAATACAGTAATATCAAACGAGTACGAAGCTGTGTACATCGTTAAATGATGTAAATTAAGTCCACTGTTACCAATATTAACATACTTCAAACAAATCGCTAGAAATTAATGTTCAAATACACTGCTTACAAGTAAACTAGGACCATTGACGCGAAAATACGTTCACAAGTCACTTGTGAATCGAATCGTATTTTGCGCCAACGGTATTAATTCACTTGTAAAGTGTGTTAGAACATTAATTTGTAGCGATTTATGTGAAGGATGTTGATATTAGCAACAGTTCACGTAATTTACACTTCACGATGTACAGAGCGTCCCAATCGTTTGATGTTGCTGTATTCCTACAGTTCTAATGGTTATTTTTGATGATGACATGTATACATGTTGGAGGATTTAAAGTGACATGTGCTGAAGCAAAATGTTTTGCAGGACCACTTGAAAATTCCCCAAAGGCCAAAACTGAAATTGCGAAATAAAGAATATCTATAGCCAACAGCGAATATGACGTCCTTTCAAAAAAATTCTACATGACTGAGATGCCCGAGAAGTTAATTAGAAGTTAATGAAAAGTTAATATTTTTATATTGCACAGTGAGTGTACTGGTTCATAAAGGCAATGGACTACACTGAACATGTGTTAGCTTTCCGACTATAGCATCCAGTTGTGCAAAGGGAATATCTCATCTATATTGTAATCCTAGATTTGGTGTACACAAATAGTTAAATCATCTGAGAGAGTATCTAAATACTGACTGTCATTTCTGCAGTACATCGTAGTAGTGAGAGAGATTACATAGCACAGTGTTTGACAAACAGGAGTCAGTAGAACAAAATTAATAACATGCGAAGAAACGTCACTCATTGTGCGTGTCTTACATTAATTGATTTCTGATACAGCGTGATGAGTGTGGATAGTGAAGCGATCATACAAGTTTCAACAACATCACACCCAAACAACATGCCAATCTCTGGCAGCCTATTACATAGAATGATGAGGCATATTTTGTAATAGTGGATAGATAAGGAAGTGTATTATAACTGAACATAAGGAAACAACATTACAACCGAACAGGATTACTCAAACCAACAAGTACAAGATTTAGTTATACAACAAGCAATAAAAACACCGTTTTCGCAGGTCAGAGTTCTTGAGTAAGCGAAAACTGTTCGTTACTTAAGTAGAGGACAGGTTAGCACTTTGGACTATGAATCCAGCGATCCGAATTCGAGTCTCGGCGGAACCTTGCGATGTGTTTTGCGATCGTTTCTTGAAACGTGGCCGAATTCGTGGTTGAAAGACTGTACGTTGAATTTTAGCTAAAGCAGTGTAATGCAAATTATCATTAGCTAATATCCTTGAGAGAGTAATTTATGTTGCTATAATTTGCTTCCTTTCCATTAAGTATTAGCAATCTACGAGCTCCCATTTTACAATGCGTAAGTACACAGGCCGATTCCTACTCTTGGAGTAATCACGATTTAAAAATACGACTCTAGCCTTGGGTCACAATATATACGTCTTCATCGTGGAAAATAAACTGAAGTAGTCCCACTCGATTCTTTTTTCATTGTAGAATCTGTATGGCAACAAGGATCTCCAGAGACAAATGCAATCTTCTCTCCAGATATGTATACACTTTACAAGAATCCAACCGTCCCAGAACACACAAAGACTCGAATGTAACACAGTAATGGAGAATTCGCATTCAAACAAGGAAGATCACATGTGCAGAATCTACTAACGATTCCTATCGGCCTAAAGAAAACCGACGCGCCAGAGATGTAAAATTGCATTAGTTACTATGCAAAGAGGTTGTTACAGTGCCTTGCGTAACTCAAAGGAAATTACAATAGCAGATTTGAGTAAAGTATGGCAAAGGTAAATATCGTCCATCTATTACATACAAAAAAGGGGTAGAAATGAAAGTGCCAAGTAAATAGGCACCTTTCAGTGCTTATTGTAGGTATGTACGTTGGGAAGTGGCCTGGATAGCAGGTAGCTATACTACATAGCTGTATTACTTTGGTACATTCTCTCCTCTCTGTCACTCATGAAAGTTTGTGTTGTCATCGTAGGAACACACTGTACATAGAAAGGGGGAAGTATGATTCAAGGACAGTGACAGACTACAATTTTTCAGCTGATTGAGTTCCTCGGCTAAAATTTAAATAGACTAGACAAGCCATTTCATAGCAGACTTAGAGTCTTAGGACTTATGCCTCATCTGTGAACAGGTTTCCAATTTGACAAAAGGGCGTTGCATGGTGAGCTCAGAAAATAGAAACTTATCAGACATTTGGTCTGAGGGTATTCATGCCAAAGATTCTTATGGAACTATTGAATGACATAAGATTGGGAATTGTCAGAAAGAGTAGGAAAATTCTTAAGTAACAAGTCTAAAAGCAGGGACACAGTTGATTACAAATTTTATCGACGTGTTTCTCACATCAGTACGTTGATTGGGTTGCAGGAATTCAGTGACATCTGGGTGAAAATTATTGAACTATGTGAAAAAGAGTAAATTAATTACCAACTAAGACGTCCACACACTTTATGCGACATGTAAACGTTACTACAGATACTCGGCTTTAGTTATGACATGTTCGATATGCCTGCCATCATTGGCGATGATGTGGCGCAGACGAATATCGGAATTCTGCATGACCCCCTAAAGTGTTAGAACATGGATGCTGTCGATGTCCTCCTGAAAGGCTGTTTTCGGGTCAGCCAGGGTTTTGGGGTTATTGTTGCACACCTTGTCTTTGATACAGCCCCACAAAACGGACTCGCATGCTTTCAGAATCAGAGAATATGGCGGCCAATCGAGGCCCATGCCAATAGACTCTGCGTGTCCCTCACCCAGAATGCGGTTCCTAGAGTACTCCTCCCGGACATCAAACACTCTTCTGCTTCGTTGGGGTCGAGCTCCGTCTTGCATGAACCACAACCTGTCGAAATCAGGGTCACTTTGGATAATGAGGATGAAATCGTCTTCGCAATCTTCGAGTACCGTTCGGTGGCTTTCGGTAGTCACCTTGCCACTTCCGTGACTAGACACTGCACACCACACGGTCACCCGTTGAGAGTGAAGAGACTTCTCGATCGCGAAATGCGGATTCTCAGTCCCCCAAATGCGCCAATTTTGCTTAACGATGAACCCATCCAAATGGAAGTGGACTTCGTCGCTAAACCATCATTATCATCGTTATGCCATGCGGCCAACCGTGCAGTTTGAACGTCCTAACGCAAACCGTTCAGAAGTTATGACGATATTATGGCATATGGTTCAGTAAGTGTCACCCTGTACTAAGAACCAGTAGAATCAGTGGTGTAAATAGAACTGACTTTCCAGATAGTAAGTGATACATATATAAGCACAGAACGATAATTCTAGCTCTGCGGCTCCATACTTATTTTATTTCATTTCTTTTTTTTTTTTTTTTTTTTACAGTCACAAAGGATCACACGGAACATTCTGCACCCTACAATAAATACTTAACTCAGAATGTGAAGTTCCGTAATGTTCTGTTTGGGTCCGATCTTATTTACTACCTTAATACATATCCTTACCCACTTTGAACGGTCGGAAAATTTAAATAGGCATTAAGTACATGCATACTAACAGATGACCATATAGAATTATATTGGAATAAACACTGACGACAATTGAACAGGACACTACTGTTTCAGAGCAAATGGTGCAAATAATTGTCTCATAAAGACGCATATTATTGAGTTTCAAACAAATAAAATGACGTTCAGGCATCATAGATAGACCTAAGTGATCAGATATTTAATTAGATAATATGTATAAAATCCTTGGGCCCAGCAGTATAACAACTCGAAACAGAATCAACATGTATGTAAATGTAACACAATAAAGTAGGACTGTGTTTCTTATCCATTAAAATCACCAGTATTTCTACCATGGTAAGTTGTCTTAACTGTTACCCTTTTCACAACTAGGAGAACACACACAAAAGTTTGAAGTTATTCAGCAGACATTTAATTTGCACATCCATGTTTTATGAGCCACCTTTGCTTCTGATATCATGCATCTTCAGCTATGTATGTGATATGATTGATTACAGCCTTCACAAATAAGCTCCAATAATGTACAGTTAGTGTGTGCAAGAATCTCTGTTTTCTTCTCAAACCAATACTACAAGAGAGGTAATCAATGTACTGATTGGATAGAGCATAGGATTTAGTTGTACATACCTTTTTCTTTCTTCATTCATTCATTTCATCTTTAACTTTTGTTGTTGTTTGAATGTAGTAGTCCACATCTTGCATATATGTACTAAGTGTCCCCCCCCCCCCCCAGAACAGTCAAGCGCTGTATGTTTTCATATATTTAAAGATATTTTCAATATTTTTTACATGTAAGCGCGCTCAATGCGTAACAAAGACTGTTCTTGACATGTTTCATTGCACCTCAAGTATCAGTGGGAAGCAATGGTTTGATTCTCATTACAAACAATACATTTCCTTTACTTAAAGTACAACTATGTGAGTCTACTCGATAGACCTACTTCAAAGTACTGCAATGTGATATTCAATTCAAGTATGCTTATTTACGCTGAGAGAAATGCTCAGGGTTATCAGTGTTTCCAGAAGCGAGTGAGTTCGGCTTCTGCGTCGTAGCTTATTAAGACATCGAATGTGATTTACGTGTAGGAAATTTAGTGGCATGATCACGTTTCCTGTTGAAAATTAGCAGCTACAGAAAACAGGGAAGCAGGGAAAGTCTTTGAAACAGTTTTATTACGAAATTCTTCACATTTAAACTGCGAATACAAAATACAATATCATATTCAGTGAGTGTGAAACCTGAGCGGCTAACACTGATATGCCGCAAAAGTCGGTCCATTGGTAAATGCTAGTAAGAAACACAGCTGAACACACATATACGAGTACAATCATGTTCAGTGCGTGATAGACAAATGATAACAAACACTTGTGATAATGGTTCCGTATCTGTAAATACTGTTCCAAACACTCCTTGTTAATGTGTAAGCTTGAGTTACATAACAGCGCTAATATGTACAGTATATTTTTTAACATGTTTACAACATAAATTTTAACAACACACAAAAATTGCTATCCAATTTGGAACATAAACATAAACTTCCAATATAGTTTGAGCACACAAAATTACACGAAGTGCTTATGTACAACACAATATTTTTACAAACTGTCTTGGTGCAACATCCTTTAGAAAAATTCTCTTAACACACACAATCACCACCGCACAACTACGTTAATTCCCAAGGTTTGCAACACAAAACAATCATAATTGTTTGTATGAAGAGTAGCGAAAATATCGCTTGAAGCCACAAGACGTTCTCTTTAGTAAATGATGTATAAATGATATATTTGTGAGCTTAAGGCAATTTGTTCTCATGTATTGTTCAAGTATTTGAATGGCGTCTCTCTTGTGGTGCGCATTAAATAAGTATTGCATATGGAAATGCATACGCTACTATGTAGAAAGTTCTGGACGTCAGTTTTTTGGAAACATATTAACAGTAAAATACACTTACAAATCTTGTCAACATGTGTCTGCGTTGTTCACAACGCTTACATGCATTTTCTTGCCTGTTTGTGCTTTCGTATAATGTACATCATTTGAGAAAGTCATGATAAACAGAAAATAGTTCGCTGCAGGAAAAACACGAAACTTTGTTTACAAATGACGACGCTACTAGTACAAGGAATTTGAAAAACCTTTATCTGATCACAAAATTTGTTTAAGTCAAAAACTTCGAATTGTTGGCGACAGCTTGAAAAACTAACCAAGCTTATAAGGTGGAGAGTTCAATAACGTGGCTACAACATAACAGTTGCAGCAGAAGTGTTCATAAATCAGGAAATGTTCACAGTAATCTTGTCCATACTGACACGGATTTTTCTGGATAATGAACTAACAACTCCAAACCCTTCTGACAAAACCAGTTTAATTGTTTTTCATTTAGATTTCACTGATGGAGTTGAAACAGTCGTTTAAACTTAAACTGAATGTCTGTAAATATACTATATGCTACAAAAGATGCTCTTTCCCAATCGTATTGATGTTTTCCTTGCAGTACATTAAACTTAGTTAATCATACACTTTGAGAAAAATAAATTTAACTTGCATTTACATAACACTTTTTTTTGAACACCCTTTATATTTGACAGAAGCTAGTGCAGATTCTGCGCTGCTCAACGACTGACTCTAGCGTTGACAAGACGCAGGACTAATAACAGAAAGGAACTGTTCAAACTACGTAGAGAAAATTAATGCATAACAATTCGGCCCTACTGCTACACTATGAGAGGAAATGATGCGTGAAAATGGAACATCGATTACTAAGTGTTCATTCTAAGAAGTACCTCAGTGTGATGGTCGACAGGAGTAGCTTTATCGATAAGAATCGAAAGGCTTGGTCGATTTCGACAGCCTACTCGCCCCCGCCAATCTGAACTTGCAGACGACACCGTAATCAGTGCATCTGTGTAGTGTCAAACGGAAGCGGATGTAGCATGTGGAATTTAAGATCATATAAATGTTATATGCAAATTAGTTATAAATTGCTCAGGTTTATTTATATGTGCAGTGAAGACACTCTTCGTTCATGGTATTGAAAGCTACGGCTGGCAGTAACCGCGAAAGAAAGAATATTGATCCAAAACTCTAGTCAGACACTGTTCGGAGATCCCCCATAGAGTGATTGAACAAACGTACTTTGGAAAAATTCACTCATACAAGTGCAGTTTGTAAATGACTAATAGCAGCTGAATTTGAAGAGCAAGTCGTGCACTAACCGAATATCGAAAAAGTTTCTTATGTCCTTCTGGTATCAAGGAAACGAAAAAAATCTATATGTATGTAAATGAAAAGGGGTCACTTAGCAACGATTAATCTCCGAGTTATTCTTAGAATAAATTTGTGATTTAATTTTTTTAATCCATTCTTTATAGCTTACTGAATGGATAGTAGAACTATTACACTCATATGTAGAAAGTGTCACACTGAAATGCTTATTTATAAATATGCAGAAGGGGAACACTTTCTACCACGTATGAATTGTGCTTATAAAAATCCGTTATTTATATTTTCCCCGGTGGGGGTGGGGGTGGACTGACAGCTATCATGTTTCCGTTCTTCTGCCTGCGATTAAAAGAAATGAAATACGTAAAAATGTGTTGGTACAGATAAAAATAACGGTATTAAGCTTGAGGAGGTAACGAGTGCTTCATTGAAATTTGTGACAGTTCAGATGAGACTGAAGATGTACGTGATATAAGATGGGACGTAGGTTCAGTATATATTTTTGTTTCAGATAAGTGTTTCTTTGCATGAACTCTCCAGCGTGAACAATGGACATTATTTTTTGAACGATAACGTTTTCGCTGTGACGGCACTATTTGTTATAACGTTTACTTTATCTCCAGTGTTTGAAGTGCTGTAAACACGGCAGTTTCCAACATTTAGTGAAACAAGCAGAGGCACCTCAACCAGTTGAAAATTACATAAAAGTCGAAATTGCAGTTGTGGAAGTTATTCTGAATCGTGCACTCCATGTCGAAAATGTCGCCGTCAAAAAACTCAGAAACTGCGAACTCAAGACATTTACAATTGTATAATGGAGCATTATCGTTTTTCTGTACCTAGTCTTAGTTCAGATGCTATTCATAGGTGCCACTGAAATCAACAGAATGTCAGTAACCATTAAAAATGGAGGCGTTACAGAAGGGCGACTCTAATTATAGGGTGTGATACCTTGTCTGACGTTCTAAGCTATTGCCATCTGCAACATTCACTACAAAAAACAAAAGCAGATTGGTGCACTAAATGCAAAAATAACCGAACAGTTGTAGGATAACTTCTAAGGACGTTGGATTTTCTCTGTATTTGCTTCATTTTGGCCTATTTTTCTTGTCAGTGAATTTTTATATAGCTGTTGGTAGGCCATCAGTTCTCAAAGGTTTCGTAACGGGAATGTTGTGAGTGTGTACCCCGTCTTCAGTTCAAGAGCACATGTCGCAGGTATGGAGTTAACAAAACAAACCATTCCAGACGTTTCTGGCATAGTCGCTGTTTCTGACAGAAAGTGGGAGAGGATTTTAAAAGGAGCTCGTTGTCTCCTGGTGAACTTTTATTTATGTTAACAACGTCCAACGAGACTTCGAAATAGGGCGGTTCCATTGGGATGATCTGTAATTCTGAATTAACTCCTTTTTTGGTGAAAAGGATAGAGATTTGCTGACTTTATTGGATCTTCAAAACAAGACCTATTCTTGGGTGTCTTCAATATGTTCTTACAATTTGACAGCGATAAATTACAAACTTGAATTGCTTGTTTAGAGATGTGTGTTATCTCCAAAGATTAAAATCCGACTTCTAGGTTATCGTGGGATGTCATTTGTGTATAACGTGTAGAGAGTTACTACAATGACTCGACCTTGAGGTACTTCTGCCTCAATGTGTCTGGACTATCTGACGGGCTGCCGCTAGTAAAAGAGGAAGGGATTTAGGAAAGCGGATATGGGTAGTTGTGCTGTAAACACGGCAATTTTCAACGTTACCTTGTGCCACACTTTTGAATTATATTTTAAAGTCCAGATGTTGCGTTCAATTTGTGTCTCTACGATGTGCTTAACAAGCCTCTTGATTTGACAGTTCGCACTGCGTTATTTGCAGAATTCTGTTGCCGAAACGTACATGAAGATATTTTAGAATAATTCTCTCAAGAACGTTTCGAAAGCAACATTAAAGTGACATGGATCTATAATTCTGTAGAAATAGTCGGCTCTTCCGTGTTTTCAGAAGTGTAACGACTTTAGCTACTTTCCAATGTTTGGAAAAGTACGAAACAAATGTCAACGTTTGTGAGAAAATCAACGCTGTTTGGCGGCAAATGTTTAAACTGCAGCGAAACATCAGCCGTAGTCTTCTCAAGGCGAGAACGTCTTCACTTAAACATAAATTACCCTGTGTAATGTGAATGTGAATATCATACAACAAATTTTAAAATATATAAAATGAGAATACTAATTTGCCAGGTTAATCAAAATTTTAAGAAGTAAAACTGAAAAATCCTGGTGTTTTTATTCGTCCAGATTTCGTTACTCTACGACGTAACGTTAAGCTCCAAGCTTTTAGTTTATAACGTACGGTTAAACAAGATGCAGAAAGCAAGCACTTATTTAAACTTCAGTGATCAACCTCAGCTGCATTAAACATGAATTTATTACTTGTAATCGTAGGAGTGTCAGCACAAAATCCAGAGGGTCAAATGGTCTTTATTCTATCTCCCGCTGGTCAAGTAAACTGCAAATAGGAATAACAATTATTTCTAATTTAACCCGTATCAATTAATTTGAATTTACGAAAGACAGCCTGGATGTTGAATTCATAAGAAATCCATTTCCCATTAGTTGATAAAGTACAGTGAGTTACAGGCCGAATTTAGAGGACTTCTTGTAGTAATTAAGTCTACTTACTTAACATCAACCAATAAGTTATTTCTTCGAGGACATCGGACCTTACGTAAAAGAAGGAAAAATGAAATGTCTTACGCACTATATCATCACCTAACCTGGCATGTGGATCTCTACTACTAACTACATTCGGTGTAAGAGCTGTGACCACTAGATGCTCTACTCTCATCTTCTGCACGACTTGGACTCTTTATCAACAATCGTATCCGATGTGAAAATAAATCGAGTGGACGCAGGCAAGGAGAAGAAAAATCAAAACATCGTTATCAAAAAAGTGTACTGTAATGAAAAGCTGTCACCTGACCTGTGGGTTTGAAAGCAACACAGACTACACATTAAAGAGCGTTATGTGTGCCTGATGTATGGATATGAACGGGAGTAATGCAGCAGCGTAGGTAACACACTCTTGTTTATTGCAGTTTTTCAAGTGTAAGCAAATTTTGAAACATGTGCTTCGCATTTGTTAGTCAACTTTTTCTGTACTTAGGACTTATGTTTGTAATAAAAGTATCAAGTACGAAACAAAGCTGTCACTGGTACATATTCCAGTCACATGCATAAACGTTTGCTCTCAAGCACGCAAAATGCTCTATTTTACATTCTCGAGATAAATGTTCATTAAGTAAAGTCGTATCCTTGCCGTCCTCTTGTCTTACTGTCAATTACAGGCGGACCTACAGTTTAATGTGCATAATTTGGTATTTTCCACATATATGAATCATTGCTGAAGATGAAGAAGCGATACGCGGCAGAAAAACCCTAAAATCAATTGGGAATAGCCCCCGGATCTTGGTATTTTTGTAGTATTAGGGGGCTTATACAGAGCTACAGACCCACATCATTAAAATTTACATTTCTATATTACTTAGTAATTGTTTGAAAACCAAATTGTTTAGTTATTCGTGCCTCAGAAGCTCATCAGATAGCGTAAAATCATTAGTAACTTAATACGAGCCTAACGGTCACTTTTTATGTATAAATATACATGTTCTGAACGCCCTAGCGAGAATACACATAGTAATGCCAGGTCTTTTACCCTCTGAATATCAACATACAATTCTGGTACAAAATGATTGATAGTTTCTAGTGCATCTTTTTCAGCGGCAAATGTCTGAAGAACAAAATGATTTAGACAAGATATCTCTCGGTGACAAAAGTGGCAACTGACCCTGAACAATAAAATGTATAAGGTTAAAAAAAGTTCCATATAATTTTGGTTACGTAATGAATCACATAAATTTAAAGGGTGTCAACTAAATTCCTGTGGATTGCAATTACTAATAACATCACACCCATGACACAGAAAATGTTTAGGGAAAGGCGCACCAAAGACCATGTTTTATTGGGGGAACACTTAGAAGGTGCTACAGAAGAAAGGGATGTCCGTCCTTCTCTGGTGTACTGATGCGTGGTAAGGAATCCTCACCAGATAGATTTGACGGAAGATATCTAAAAAATTCAGAAAACGGCAGCTCATTTTATATATTCACGAAATATGGGAGATAGTGTCAGGGATATGACAAGCGAATTGTCAATCATTAACACAAAAGCGTCTCTCGTTGCCACGAGAACTTTTTACGAAATTTCATTCACCGTCATTCTCCCCCGAATGCTAAAATATTTTGTTGGGTCCCATAAACATAATAGGAATGACCTTTGTAAGAGAACTCATGGCCGTTACGAAAAGATTGAGGTGTTCAGTTTTCCAAGAGCTACTTGAGAGCGAACAGTAGAGAAATAATTTGAGAGTGGTTCTAGGCACCCTCTTTCAAACACCTAAGGGTGAACTGCAGAGTAAGCATGTATATGTAGATGTAGACTGGACAAGGAGGAGGAAACAAATCGGCTCTGATCATCTCAGAGAAATCATTACGGCGTTTGCCTTAACCGATTTAGGTAAACCACGGTGAAACTAAGTCTTCTTCCCTAGAATGGAATAATGTCCACACTGACCCCAAATAGATGTGAACAAGGCTTATTTCTGCATTGTTAGAGGATTTTTCCCAAACAATAAGTTTCGGTCAATCCATTGTAAATATCAGGCATCGGCTTTCAGAGTAACAAAAATTACAATTGCTTTTTTGTTGGAGACGTTCTAGCAGCACTGATTGATTTCTGCTAGTTTTCAAATAAGGTGTGAACCTATTGCCGAATTCGTTTCCAGTGAGCAGAAATTATCTTTGATCTGGTGTTAAGGGATGCCGGAATTTGGTAGGTTTGACTATCTGTTCATTTATACCTGTACTTTAGACAGACTACTTGTTTTCGCCTCAGATACGCGTGTGTTGCAGCAGATTGTGATTTTAAGTACATTTCCCTTGTCTGTTTGGGAAATCTGTACGCAGATGGCTCGAGTGAGTTTGAAATATACAAAAACCAAGCTGTATAAATGAAAGAGAAAACAAAGCAACCCAGAGATAGATATGGGAAGACCAACTTGGGAATGGATCGAGATCGTAACAGGCGACTAGGTTCATTACTGGACAGGAAGGAGAAGAAGACGCAGAAGAAGCAGAAGAAGAAGAAGAAGAAAGAAAAGAAAAGAAAAGAAACGTGAAAGATGACAGAGTTATGATGCGCTTTGGAATGAGAAATCAGCACTCTAAACTCAAATTAGTCCTTTCGAGTACAACATAATTTTGCTAAAGTGTTCTGAAGAACAGACGTATCCATATAAGCTCTATTTAAGGATTAATTCACAAGAAAATGGTAATATTTTAAGCGATTCAACAGCATCTTACTGTGGTAAGCATTCTGACGTAGATTTAATGCTTTCGTCTCAGCACCTTTCGCGACTGACGAACAAACTACACATTCCTGGTTATCACTGCAACTGGAAGAAAAATTTGCTTTCCTTGTGCTGACTGCAAAAATTGTGGACAGCGAAGCTGATTTTGTAAATGCGTGGTTACCTCAGTTGGCAGTAGATGTAAGGTTCTCAGTGTTGGCTTAAATGACTAACTCTTTGTTTCCAGCAATGTCTGTTACTGAATATCTGTGCAAGTTTATCATTATTTTGTAGGGTGTAAAGGTAATCTTATTATAAAGAGACTGCTTACTTGGCTCAAGAAAAAAAAAAAAAAAAAAACATTTGTTGATGACATCTCAGGAGGTTCCGTATACAGAAAGCACGATTTCACTGTGATACCTGTGATCCAGTACGGAAACCGAGACACTCAGTTTCCCTCACATAATCGTATTTATTTTTGTACATTTATTTATGCGTATAATTTTCCTGACAAGATTAGGTCCATATAGCCTCCCTCACACCTATTCAGGTATTCTTCGTACTTTATCATTACATTCCTTATTGTATTTTATTTAGTATAGAAGCTAACGCTTAGAAACAGTAGTAGAAGTAGGCGCGATAACGGTATTAGTTGAACACAAAAATATTAATTATTTACATTAATGTCTGAAGACTGAAGTAATAGAGAACATTTATAGGAAGGCAGATTTAAACTGTAGCGATTGATGTGAGGAAATGGGATGAAAATGAAGAGAGAGAGAGAGAAACTGAGGGATTTGGTGAAGTATAGCAAAGATAAGACATAAGTCTCAGCTGAAGTATGTGACTTGCCTAGTGTTGGACAAGTACTTCGTGTTTGATGCGGAATATTCATGGCCGCACACACCGATGCAGTAGACTCAGCGTATGGCAGTCACTATCTCGTCTGGTACCAAGTACCCTATCGGGGATAATAAAGCACAGGCATGTTCAGAAAGCTGACGTTGTATACTCAATCCATACACTCATTCACGGGTTGTAATAACGTTTCGCACGAGTTGAAAGCTCAATTGTAGCTGCGAAAAAAGCAACTCTAATGAGGAGATTTGAACTTAGCACTTAACTGTGAGAAAGAAACCACATGGGAAAAAAAGGAAAAAAGCGAAAGGATCTGTGTGCGTTGAAAGTGTCCATTGTACAACCCGGAAGGTTGTACGTGTAGTTCTCGCTAGAACATGAGAAATAATTTATCATCTGCCCCTGTGTTAAGAAATGTTACGAACAGCACCATGTTTTCTGGCTTTACCGCGTTACAGACGCTTTATTAGCGGCTGCATTTATCGGAAACAAAGGGCTCGATGCCTTTCATAGCACGAGTAATACAGTTAGCTGGCAGAGCGAATTTTCACAGAGTGGATGTTTATTTCCACGGTTTTATTTCGATGATTTCACTGCAGATGAATGTAATTTGAGCATTAACGTCAGGTATTATGTTGTTCACCTCGAATTATAGCGAATGAAGTATTATTGGTCGCCACATTTATTATGTCGTACCTGATACTGCTGGTTTTATAGTGTAATTTAACACTTTCTTTCTTCGGGTGTAATCACTCCGTGCTAATTAGCTTAATCCATTTATTTTCCTTGTTTCTGGCTCTAGCGCAGTATTTATTAAAAGCTTAAGAGTATTAACACTCTCATTTTGGATCGGACAGTAAATTGGCACAGAAAAAAGAAGTGCCATTCGATGTTACGTTACATAGCAGTAGCGACGCCAGATAACTGCGAATTGAAACTGTTTTCTGTGGCCAGTGCTGCATAGCTTCAGTGTACACTGTGTAGTAAAGTTAAGGCCGAAAGTAACTTTTGCATACATGCCACTGCCGAGGAATAAGCTCGATCAAACTTGGACCATATATAGAAAGAAATGCTACAGTAAAGTACAGAAGGTAACTAAAACTAAAACTAAACTCCTCCCTAACAGGCCATGAAGGCCTAAATGTACCGACTGGCCGCCGTGTCATCCTCAACCCATAGGGATCACTGGATGTGGAGATGGAAGGGCATGAGGTCAGCACACCGCTCTCCCAGCCGTATGTCAGTTTCCGAGACCGGAGTCGCTACTTCTCAATCAAGTCGCTCCTCAGTCTACCTCACAAGGGCTGAGTGCACGCCGCTCGCCAACAGCGCTCGGTAGTGGTAGCCCAGCCCGACAGCGCTTAACTTCGGTGAGAGGGTAACTAATAGGAATACGCAATGAGACGAACAGAAATGATACTTTTATTGAAAGAGAATAATTTTATTGAAGTGACCCCGATGGACACTGCAAAGGCGGACATGGGTCTTAATAGGACCTGACAGCAATGTAGGCTTTGCAACTTGATACCATGCTGGTGAAAGGTTGGTAAGTAGTTCTTGTGGTAATGCGTCCCATCCTCCACCAACGCTGGTGACAGCTGATGGATGGTCCTTAGTGCATGTGAACTTGGCAGTAATAAGTCTCTTCTGCACTTCCCAGTTAAGTTGGCGAACGGGCAGGCCGGTACATTCGCCTTCGTGGAATATCGTCTCGTTCCAAGAGTCCAAGAGTTCCTCCATCTGCCCTGTTAGATGCGATCATCCATAAAAAACGAAGTCAGGGTGGAACGCATGCTTGAAAAGAGGCACATGGCGAAGGAGTAGAGTGTCATTTTGACCGGTGACGGTACCGTGTTCAGTGACGGCTTGTCACTACGTCAGTGGAACACAATACTTGGGCCACCAAGAAGATCGTGTTCGAGAATATTTCTGTGGGCACTACATATTCCCACCTCACACCATATGAGCTTACAATCAGCACTGATTTCTTTGGCGGTCCCAGTGTAATGGGGTGGTGAGGCATACTGTTGCATGGGCGTACTGACCTCCAAATCTTTGAACATAGTACACTTACCAATCAGCATTATTGTCACACTGTACTCCATCACAATGTGCGTCTTTTCAGGGGTGATGTCGGTCCTGACTTCATTTTTATGGATGCAGTCCTCCACCGCATCGAACAGTGGAGGTCGGGTAGCTCTTGGAACGAGAGGATATTCGGTCAATGGACTGGACTGTCCGTTCCTCCCACTTAAATCCCATCATGCATTGTGGGAATATTGCAGCACATCCACATGCAGCAACGACCATCCAACAGTTGTCAACTGCGCTGATGGAGAAATGGAACACCCGACGATAAGAACAACTTAACAACATTGTGGCCAGCATGGCAGCACTTTGCAAAGCGTGTCTGCCGTCTATGGTGATCACGTACCCCACTTAGAATCCTGTCCCGCTTTTTTAATGTCCATGGGATCGTCACACATCGTGGTGACTTTAATTCTTGTTTGTGGGTAAAAAGAGTCAGTTCTGTTCGTATCATTGCATATTTCTTACAGGTGCCTTATGTGCTAGACTGTAGCATTTGTTTCTATGTATGGTCCAACTTTCATCGAGGTTGACAGTGACATAACAGGCGAACGTTACTTCCGTCCTTAAGTTTTACACACCAGCGTGTTTACGGAACGGCATCATGGGGCCACCAAAAGCTACTGCACTGTGTATTTAGCAACAGACAAATACTTGTGGTCAGCCCAACCTTCAAATCACGGGTTAACAATACTTGAAGTTTATGGAAGGTTCCTTGGCATCAGATATGTTTTGTCTTTTAGCTGCAAACTATACACGAGTATGTAAAATATGCTGCAACAAAAACCAATTATGTACAGAACTTCACACCAAGAATTTTCCATAAATTTGATGTGGTATTACTCCGTGACGTGAAGATGGCCGCTTGATCAGAACTAGTAGTCTGTGCATAAATGTTCACTGCAGCAGCTTTTGTGACTCCAAGACGCCATTATTTAAATGTCTTGTAACATACCATTCTCTAGCCATAATCGTGTGTTCTTTCTGTTGATATTGTCCTCGACATGTTCGGTTTCCGAGTGATATCTTAAGCATGGAGTTAGTAGACTGGTTCTTCCCTAATCGTCCTAAATGGGTAGTGGTCGGGGATGACTAGGCTATATAGTAATTCCTGTGACACCCTGTGCTTTTCAACACTCACAGCGCATAACAGAACCGCTTTCAGCTCGAACGGGAAACGTCGCATGGCCCACACTCACTGCACGGGCAAAGATTCCTTCTGACCGTCGGAACTGTTCGGCGGTTTTATTACTTCTGGTCAGAGGCCCGTAGATAATGGAACCCATTAATGAGGCGTATTTTCTGAGGTAGATTTCGTCGGATTTGACTGCTGTCATACTGTTGGACTGTCAACAGACGGTAGACTTCCTACGAGTTACAGATAGTTACATCCTTAAGTACAGTTGCAGAGAAATTGAGGACCCTCAGAAAATAAAACGTCCAATTTGTTGTACATGCAGACTGTATCTTGAGAATAAAGGAAATGTAGTTCACAATTTGTGAATTTTCACCAGTAAGACAATAATAGTTATCTCTCTGCAGACTGAGAAGTCAACCGTAGAAAGGAGACACATGAGGTTCATGAAGTTGTGAGAACCTGGGCTCAACAGAGGATAGATCTGGCGAACCGCCGACCTCGTTTCCACACAGATAGAAAAGACTGTGCAGAGCTTCCTTTTGTCGGAGGGCACTGGTTGGAGGTTTTATTACCTCTGATCAATGGCTGAAAGCCTTCCCCATCTGAGTGTCCGACGTACTGATATGGTGATTTTTCTGTGCTAGATACCAGGTAGCCTCAGAGTTGTCAGCCGACAAACTGATTGTTGATTGATGGTTGACTCTCTGTGGCTACAGACATTAGGCACCAGAGATACTGTCCAAGTTTGGACACATTCAAAATGTACAGAGGAAATAAAAAAAAATGTACGAAATTCCTGAATTTTCATCAGTAATATGATGATCATTATTTCGTTGGAGACAGTCGGCGATCTCTCTCGATGAAATGTGGCACATGAGGTTGATGAACTTTAGCTCAACAGTTGACAGGTCTGGTCAGATTTGATGCTGAGTTCATACTAATTGTACAGACGTCACACAGAGATCCGACAGTCCGTGGACATTGGTTGGCACTTTCGTTACTTCTGACTAATTTCCTACTAGGGGTGTGACCCAATAACAGAGTGATTTTCTTTCTTTGCTAGATTTAGAGGGGGGTGCCTCAGAGTTGACTGCTGACAGACAGTTTGACCTCAGTGATCACAAGAGGTTTCGCCTCTAAGAACAGCCCCTTGCAAACAAAGACCCGCAAGAATGAAAATGCTCAGTTCACAACATATGCAGAATGAACTGAGGAAAAAAACATTTCGAGTTTCTGAATTTTGGCAAGTAATATGGTAATCATTATTCCGTCGGAGACTCTCTGCGAACTGTGTGCATGAAACATGGCACGTGAAGTTGATGGCGGCGCGGGATTAGCCGAGCGGTCCAGGGCGCTGCAGCCATGGACTGTGCCGCTGGTCCCGGCGGAGGTTCGACTCCTCCCTCGGACATGGGTGTGTGTGTTTGCCCTTAGGATAATTTAGGTTCACTAGTGTGTGAGCTTAGGGATTGATGACCTTAGCAGTTAAGTCCCATAAGATTTAACACACATTTGAACGTTTGAAGTTGATGAAAGTGAGGTAACTTGGGCTCTACAGTTGACAGGTTTTACCAGTTTACATGTTGGGTCCAAATCCTTTGTACAGGCAACACAGAGACCTGTCAGTCGTGGAAGGTTCTGTAAGTTCTGACCAGTGGTCTTCACGCGGTGTGACTCACGAACAGGGTGAATTATTTTTTCTTTGGTCTTTTTCGAGGACGCAGCCTCAGAGGTGACTGCTGAAGAACTGTTTACTGCCGACTAATCTCTGTGCCTATACGTTGTTTCGTCTCTATGTACGGCGCTAGACAAACTAAGCCTCTCAGAAATAATAATGTTCATCTCAAGCCACGTGCAGAATGTCCTGAGAAATTGCAAAAGTGCACAGTTTTTCAATTTTCCGAGTGGTCTAGGGCGCTGCAGTCATGGGCTGTGCGGCTGGTCCCGTCGGAGGTTCGAGTGATCAATCGGGCACGGGTGTGTGTGTTTGTCCTTAGGATAATTTAGGTTAAGTAGTGTGTAAGCTTAGGGACTTATGATCTTAACAGTTAAGTCCCATAATATTTCACACACATTTGAACATTTTTTTTTTAATATTCGCAAGTAACATGGTGATCGTTATTTTGTTGGAGACTCTCAGCAACTCCAGACATGAAATGTGGCACGTGAAGTAGATGAATGTGAGGTAACTGGGGCTCAACAGTTGACAGGTCTGGCAAACTTACGTGTTGGGACTATATTCACTGTAGGTTCAACAGAGATACCTGTCCGTTGCTGGCGGTTTTGTAACTTTTGATCAGTGACCTCCAGGGGGTGTGACCCACTAACAAGGCGATTTTGCTCGCTTTACTAGTTTTCTAGGAGGTAGCCTCAGAGGTGAGTGTTGCAGGTCTGTTTGTTGGCAGACTCTCTGTGCCTGCACGTGGTTCTATCTCAAGGTTCCGCCTCAGAAAAACTGAGGCCCCTCAGGAACGGAACGTCTGAGCCCACGACACACGCAGAATTTATCGAGGAAATCAAAAAAGGAAGAGGCTCAGTTTCAGAATTTTTCACCAGTAACACGAGAGTCGTCATCTCGTCGGAGTTGCAGCGAAGAAAGGTGGCACGCGAGGTCGGCAGCCAGGGGCGGCGTCCCGGCGCCTCGGGGCGTCACTGGACGACGCAGCGGCCGACGTCGTCGCCGGTGGCGGCGCCGATGCCGACGCTCCGGCGCACGAGGGCGGCGAGGCGCGACGCGCCCCCCGAGCCGGCGAGCCCCGCGTCGCGGCTGCCGCCGCCGCCGCCGCTGCTGCCCAGGGAGCAGGTCTTGGTGCGCATGATCATGAGGTCGGTCCGGATGGAGGGCCGGCGCACGTTGGGCGCCACGACGCCGCACGCGTCGCTGAGGCGCCGCTTGATGGACAGCGAGCACTTCTTGGAGCGGTGCTGCGGCGCCGGCGGCGGCAGCGCGCACGGGCTGCCGAAGCTGGGGTGCAGCCGGCGGTGGTGGTTGGGCGCCATCTCCAGCGGCAGCCCGGCCGCCAGGAACAGCTCGTAGAACAGGTCGTCGACGCGGATGTTGCGCTTCGCCGACGTCTCCACGAACACGCAGCAGTCGTCCTGGGTGTTGGCGTACGCCGTCGCCTCCTCCACAGTCACCGTCCTGCCGACACGAGAGGTTTGCTCCACGTCAGCCTGCAGTCCTTCACAATCACAATAAAAATGTGCGTATAAACTGTAGTGTCGCGGAATAGTAAAGAGTTGGAAACGTGGAATATTGTCAAAGTTTCGTTGCCTATGCCGAGAGCCAGAAGCAGTACGTTAGCCAAGAGGTAGGAGGGTCGCGCATATATCGGAATGTGTCGCCACGCAAGGGCAATGGCCTGGTCACACACAACAGGCGAGAGAGAATTCCTCAGCACACGGGTTTGTGTTAGACGGAGACTTTCGTAGAGTGCAAGACAGAGGTATAGCGTCAGCTGTGCTGCATTTCACAACTTCGCGTAAGTCTGTCGTAACAACATGTAACTCTGTCGCAAGAACACCTAAGGGGCGAGTACGACAGATGGATCAGCAGTATAAGTGGAACGAATGCGGTCATTACAAACGAGCATGACGTCAGGACGTCGCTCGTGCTTCTTTAAATACGCCAGCTTTATTAGCAACAAGACAGTCGCACTCGCAGTTAGACTTGCAGTTAGATGGGTACTGGGTCGCTGCGTAGCGCTCAGCTCGGTGACCGACATGTTAATCTTTATCAAGGAGATGTTGCAGTAAGGGCGGCCCATCCAGCTGCAGACGTGAGGGGACAGTGGCAGTTCTGGTTCTCCCTGCTGCCGCTGTCAATCATCAACCCAGGATTAACAGACATCGCGGCAGACTCGCTCGCCGCCAATGCTCACCACATCAGTGAGCCGTCGACGAGATCGTGCGGCGCCTAGGCCCTGCGCATCCACCGTCACAACCGGGTGAGCCGGCGACGCTGGGGGACTGCAGCCCGTTCCGCCCGTCCAACGCGGACGAGCCACCAGGAGGAGCAGGGAAGAAGACGGGGTGGGATAGAGTACACTCCGCACTACGAGAACGCCTCTCGTGCCGACAGCGTCGGGACTCCAACCCGGAGCCTCCACGCGTAGCAGCTTGCTGTCCACAGCCGAGCCACCGGCCAGCTGGACGTCGCCAGCCACGCGCGGCCGAAGTAAGGGCATTCCTCCACTACGTCGCTGCGCTAGCAAGACTGCGCGGCCCGGATCTGGTGTCATCGCTACGAGTCAGCGAGGACTCGGGGAAGGTCGTCGATATCACCAAGCCACATTGTACTCGGCAGGAATAAAGGTGTTATGAATTAATAATGTTTCTTTGGCGATTCTGACGCTTCTACAGCCATTTCCTTGCATCCTGACAACTGGAGAGGTCACCGCTCGGCCATCCAGTCCACCGTAGGCGACCGGGACCCCCGGGGCGCCTACAAAACCTGAACTAGGGATGAGAAAAAGCGACTAGTTAAAACCGATACCGGTGTTTCAGTTATGAATAATCGTTATTTCGAGGGACATTTCATAAATAATGCACAGGTTGGTATTATTGTGGTCTGTTTGATGCGATAACAATGAAATTTACGTCAGATGAAGTTGGGAGCTTTAGGAAGAAGCAAGAGTTTTTGTTTTTTCCCCGGGTACTCTCAACAGGAAATTGACGAGAGGTAGAAAAGAACTTTGCAGGGGTCTCAATTACTGTGACTGTCGAAGACCAAGAGGCGTACATCAAGATCGAATCTTTAGGCTGCAAAAACCCGATACAAATCCACAGTTCGTTATCTGAAGTTTGTGGTGAGTTAACAGTGGACTGTAGCACAGTTTGACGTTGGCTTAATCGTTTTCGTGGTGGTCGAATGAACATAGACGATAATCCAAGACCCCGAAGACAAAGGACAACAGATGAACGAAGTGTGAAACTTTTGGCAGATCGCAGAGACTTCTGAGGAATTTTCCCATCATCAGTATTCTGATAAACGAGTTGAAGAAAAGAAACATTTCCGCAAGATGGGTCCCACTTGCTCAGACAACGATTCTACCATGAAGGTCAAGGATTCGTGTGTCGAACTGTCGCCGGCCATGGTGGCTTAGCGGTTCTAGGCGCTTCAGTCCGGAACCGCGCGATTGCTACAGTCGCAGGTTCGAATCCTGCCTCGGGCATGGTTGTATGTGATGTCCTTAGATTAGTTAGGTTTAGGTAATTCTAAGTTCTAGGGGACTGATGATCTCATGTGTTAAGTCCCATAGTGCTCAGAGCCATTTGTCGAAATGTCGCTGCTCATAAAACCTGGATTAGAGACCTTGAACCGCAGCTGAAATCACTGTCCAATTAGTGAAGAGCTTCAGAGTCCACACGTCCAAAAAAATTTCGAGGCGCTTAATTAAATGTTAAGCAAATGATGACTTATGTTTATGATCACCAAGGGATCATCATGACAGATACAGTCCCAAGTGGAATAAGTGTCTCAGCAGTGTATTATCGTAACTTCACGCAAATCCTGCGCAGAAAAATGCACAAAACCCAACATCTGTTGCTCGAGGCTGGGCCACCCAATCTCCACGACAATGCCAGCCCGCATATCGGCAATTTTACTGTCCAAAAATTGCTTGAATAAGGACGGGAAGCGCTGCCACATCCTGCCTAAAGCTCGGACATGAGTCCACCAGGCTTCCACTTGTTCGCGAAGTTGAAAAAAAACTATGCGTGGGCGTCGTTACCTTTCTATGAAAGAGCTTTGTATCACTGTTACCTGAGCCATTGGAAAAATGAATAGAAGTGATGGTCCGGATGCAATAACAGAGCTTCCGAGACGTTAGGAAGCAGGGAGACTATACTGAAGGACTGTAATGAGATACTGGAAAAATAAACGTTTAAGTAAAAAAACTTAGTGTGCATTGTGTTATGAAATGGATGTGTTTGGTCTCGGTTATAGCAGGTGTTATTTATTTTTCACTAATGGCCGAGTGAAAAAATGAAATATCAATCAGCCATAGGTAAAATTTTTAGTTTTAAATAAGCGTTTTTTTAAAATGAGTAATTTTTATTCGTAAAATTTGCATTGGTTTGAAATACTGCGTTATAATAAAAAAAATTGGACGAATGACTAGTGCTGTTTCAATGACAATATCGACAAAACCGATCACATGGCAATAGAATTGTTAAAGCATTACTGAGAAAATAATCTCCCTTTTACCAAGTGTCGTGGCTTAAGGTACGCGTGTACACTCAGTTTGCAAGACTCTCCCCCACCTGGTCTATACGATAGGTTCTCGCTACCATCGCTGGACAAGCTTGGAAGCAATGAATGAGATCTGTGAATGAAGTGCTGACTTAAGTCTACTAAGTACTGAGGGAAAATAAGCTCTTCTACGATAATATAATGCTGTTATTAGAACAGTAAGCATTAGCTATGTTTCTGATATAATCATTTGATATGTGGAAAGCTATATGAGGAGAGGTACTGAAATAGATTTGAAATAAAATTTACAAGATCACAGATAAATTACTAATTTTAACAGATTTGGCCTTCTAGTCAATGAGTGGCGACACAGTAGAGAAAAAAATCCACAGTGATCCAGGAAGGTATTTATGTATTTATTCCAGTTATAGACCACAAACCTTTTTTCTTTTTACATAATTCTAGTCAATAATCGCATTCTTCAAACCTAATAAGATGCTTCATAGAGTCAACAAGTCCACTAAAACTGTGTGCGTGTGGTATTTGTATTACTGATAAATGCGACGAAGCTTTGATCGCACCATGTTTACATATGCTGACTCCTTATGAATAGAAAACTCTGTATATTCAGATCTGAAGACGGTCATTACTGACCGACATTAAGAAACTCGTGTTAAAAAATTTCCTGACACGTAATTGGAATAAATATGTAAATTCAGCAATGGAAATTCAGGAATGTATTCAGCGACTTATTTTTTACATACAAAATACAGTAGGTAACTTTTGGCTTACGTAGCATGTGGGGCACGTGTTGGTCTCACCGCGAACTTCTAGACTGAGCCCCACACAACTGATTTCATCAAAGTGTACAGACCTGACGATGGCGTTGACGCAACATCGAAACTAGTAGCGAAGTAAATAAAAAATCTTAAGTACAGCTGGAGGAATTTCATTTGTAATAAAAGTTATACCAGCTGTGTCCCAACTTCATCCAGTTTAAATATGGATGTACGAAGACTGAATGAATAAAATTTTTTATTGGCTTTTAGGTCTCTTCCCACAGAGTCATCAATATACAATTTCTAACCTTTAATACTTAATTCTTGAAACTTCTTAGTATGTTCTTCAGCTGGTTTAAGTAGGTCGTATGTATCATTTTTGTTGAATTACGTCGAGAAATATAGCTAGGTCGAAAATTCAGAATGAGACGTAATGTGCTACTGCGTTAATTCAGTTAAGAAAAGAACAAAATTGTGACAAAACTGTAATGTAAGCTACACACTATATACTTAGATAGTTTATAGATTTGCATTGCTAGTAGCAGCACTATCAACACAGATGCTGCATAGGTCCTAAATGTGTCAGCTATAGTTCCTGTACTAACTCGTGTAAATTAACAGGCAAATTAAAATTTACAACTTTCTTCTACTTCATTTTAACAGTAATTCATTGTATATTTTCTATGACTGCACATCTCTAAATAACATGTTTAACTTCTCTGCACACCGTAAGAGAGAGACTTCCTTATATACCTTGTCGCTAGGAGAGTCAGCGCAGATGCTGAATGAGAACATTTTAACGCCGCCAGACGCCAAAACAGTGTTTGTTGTCTTCAACTGCCGCATCCAAAGAACAAGTGGTTCACATCCTTCGTAATTCCATATTCACAAAATTTTGACAGCATGAACGCAGTGTAGACGCTGTCTGAAGCGCACGTGATTCTGCCATAACAGGTCTTTGGGCACCTAGGTTTGCTTAGTATTGCTGGTGATATAGTGGCATAATGTTGCCTGTTGTTTTCGTGGAATCTGACAATTACTATCTCCATTCAAGTCTTCTTAGTTGTTTGTGTTTTTGTCGGAAGTCAAGCCAATACTGTAATATTGCTTTCTTCGTCGTCATATATTACCTGTTTGGCGACACTAACTGCAATTTCGTTTCCTTTTATCCTACATTAGCCATTGATCCTTACATTTTGAAATGCCGTTTATTATTTTGGGTTTCTCTCAATACGTCTGCTATCCTGTATGCTACAGAAAATATATATATATATATATATATATATATATATATATATATATATATATATATATATATATATATATATTTTTTTTTTGCTGAATATCAAGAGCTCATTTGGAAACCCAGTTCTCAGCAAAGAAGAGAAAGCAGAAAGTGGAAGGAGTATGTAGAGGGTCTATATAAGGGCGATTTTCTTGAGGATAATGTTATGGAAATGGAAGAGGAGATAGATGAAGATGAAATGGGAGATATGATACTGCGAGAAGAGTTTGACAGAGCACTGAAAGACCTGAGTCGAAACAAGGCCCCGGGAGTAGACAACATTCCATTAGAACTACTGATAGCCTTGGGAGAGCCAGCCCTGACAAAACTCTACCATCTGGTGAGCAAGATGTATGAGACAGGCGAAATATCCTCAGACTTCAAGAAGAATATAATAATACCAATCCCAAAGAAAGCAGGTGTTGTCAGATGTGAAAATTACCGCACTATCAGTTTAATAAGCCACGGCTGCAAAATACTAACACGAATTATTTACAGACGAATGAGAAAACTGATAGAAGCCGACCTCGGGGAAGATCGGTTTGGATTCCATAGAAATGTTGGATCACGTGAGGCAATACTGACCCTACGACTTATCTTAGAAAATAGATTATGGAAAGACAAACCTACGTTGTTAGCATTTGTAGACTTAGAGAAAGCTTTTGACAATGTTGACTGGAAACTCTCTTTCAAGTTCTGAAGGTGGCAGGGGTAAAATTACAATTTGTACAGAAACCAGATGGCAGTTATAAGAGTCGATGGGTATGAAAGGGAAGCAGTGGTTGGGAAGAGAGTGAGACAGGGTTGTAGCCTATCCACGATGTTATTCAATCTGTATATTGAGCAAGCAGTAAAGGAAACCAAAGAAAAATTCGGAGCAAGTATTAAAATCCATGGAGAAGAAATAAAAGTTCGGCGATGACATTGTAATTCTCTCAGAGACAGCAAAGGACATGGAAGAGCAGCTGAAGGGAATTTGCAGGGTCTTGAAAGGAGGATATAAGATGAACATTAACAAAAGCAAAACGAGGAAAATGGAATGTAGTCGAATTAAATCGGGTGATGCTGAAGAAATTAGATTAGGAAATGAGACGCTTAAAGTAATAAAGGAGTTTTGCTATTTGGGGAGCAAAATAACTGATGATGGTCGAAGTAGGAAGGATATAAAATGTAAACTGGCAATGGCAAGGAGAGTGTTTCTGAAGAAGAGAAATTTGTTAACATCGAGTATTGATTTAAGTGTCAGGAAGTCGTTTCTGAAAGTATTTGTATGGAGTGTAGCCATGCACGGAAGCGAAAGGTGGACGATAAATAGTTTGGACAAGAAGAGAATACAAGCTTTCGAAATGTGGTGCTACAGAAGAATGCTGAAGATTAGATGGGTAGATCACATAACTAATGAGGAAATATTGAATAGGATTGGGGAGAAGAGAAGTTTGTGGCACGACTTGAGTAGAAGAAGGGATCGCCTGGTAGGGCATATTCTGAGGCGTCAAGGGACCACCAATTTAGTATTGGAGGGCAGCGTGGAGGGTAAAAATCGACGAGGGAGACCAAGAGATGAATACACTAAGCAGATTCAGAAGTATGTAGGCTACAATAGGTACTGGGAGATGAAGAAGCTTGCACAGGATAGAGTGGCATGGACAGCTGCATCAAACCAGTCTCAGGATTGAAGACCACAACAACAACAACAATCCACAAATATGTTAAAGGCGCTGAAAATGTGGTTGTGTCACCCCATACTGAAGATGTCATGGGCAGATCACTTGAAGTATTCCACCGTGTTGGTATAAATCTTGAAGTCGCCATTGAAACATCATCTAACGTAGGAAAGCAGCGTATTTTGGGCCTGTAGTCAGAAGTGAGAAATACACAGCTCGCCACAGAAGGAAAGATAGAAGTAAAAGTGGAACTTGACAGAGAAGAGTTTATCATTGTTGCAGAATCTTCGAGAGTGGCTGGACATCTCAGATAATGCCACATTGATTAAAACAGTTGGGAATAGCGAAGAATACTCCAAAATGGTCAGGAAGAGTCTGTAAAGAGACTCGCTCAAAGAGGAAGAGGTTATGATACTGTGCTATTTCAAGGAATAAAGGTAAAAAGCAGTCATCAAAAACATTTCATCTCTGACACGATTTGTTGTAGCAGAATGTCGAGAAATGGCACATCGATGGTTAAAAGTAGTACCGTAGAATTAAAACTTAAGTCTTAGTTGTGAACTGGGTCATTGATTTAATCACAGGTTTTTCACAGCTGAGGTGAGTGTGGATCTTCATTGATTATGTAAAAATGAGAACTTCGAGATGAGCTTGCAACGTAATGAGGAAAACAAGTGACTGTTTGACATTTCAAGTCACACTTTGCGGTGTATCATAGGTTGTGCCTTTGATAATTGACTACCTACGGAAGGAAGGGGTGTGGTTTCGAGTGCCTATTTTCCATACAATTATAACGTTTCCAAAATGTTAGTAACTGTTGGTTCACATCTGTTGCCGCATAATTTTTCAAGAAGAACCCTCTTCCGTGTGTTAAGCACTATTCCGCCTTCGCAATCTTTTCCGTGATTTTCTTAGCGCAGCTTCGACAATCTAGATTAAAGATTAAGTAGCTGTTCGGTGTACGTCCATTTTCTGCAACTAATTCTGTGTGGTCTGCGCAGTCTCAAAGTGTCCTTGGAGAGCGCTGTGGTCGAATAATCGCCCTACTGCGTCGGTAGCGTTTGATCTAATGGATCGCTCCTTAGCGTGCTCAAGGTACGTCGGGAAATCCTGGCAGTGCGCTGTACGATGAAGTGCGTGTCCTGCGTAAGGAAGGTCAAGGGAAGGGCCCAGAATATTGCTGGTCTGCCCTGAACTTCACTTTTGCACCTCCACTGATGACAGTCAAATGGATTTCTTTACACAATCTGTATTCATTGTCTACCGAATATTTTGTTTGACATAGGTTATGGGAGATAGGACGTCAAACGGGCCGACTTGGAGCAGGAGAGGCACCACAGGACGTTTTAATTTCCACTGTCTATACTTTTACAAGTAAATTCATAAAACTTTGTCAGCATGACCAGGAAGGCTTCAGAATTCACACTCGTAGCAGCGGAAGGTCAAAAACATAACAAAATAATTTTTTTACATGTGAAATTTCATGATTTTTTCACTTGCTATTGGCTGCATTTGTTGCTATTGGTACACTTTTCTTCATAAGTAAGAGAGACTGTTCGATGAATTTTGCACAGCATACAAACCATACTTACAGGTGTCTGAAACCCTAGAATCTATTTAATTTATGAAAAAATGAATGAGCTGTTACGTTTTAAACTTTCTGTTTGGAAAAAAAATCAAATTTTGTAGTTAATTATCTCAATTTTTACCACAGTTTTTAATAGATTTGAAAAATTCGAGGGTTTCGTACACCTGTAAGTATGCTTCGTATGCAGTGCAAAATACATCAAAGAATCTCACTTACTTGTGAAGAAAAATGTACCTATAGCAACAAATGCAGCCAATAGTAAGGGAAAAACGATGAAATTTCACATGTAAAAAAAATTATTTTGTTATGTTTTTGAACTTCCACTGCTATGAGTCTGAATCCCGAATCCTTCCTGGTCATTCTGACAAAGTTATATGAATTTATTTGTGAAAGTATAGACAGTAGAAAATAAAATGTCCTGTGGTGCCTTTCCTGCTCCAAGTCGATCCGTTTGACGTCCTACCCCCCTTAAACCAGGAATAGATGGCCGTAGGGGAGGGATGGCCGATGGCTCTAGTTCTCCAGTTACACGATTTACTGTGCTGCTAGTCAGTTGATAGTAAAGCATTGTCGTGAGTGACACGTCAATGCTCCTCTTGACTCTTTATTTCAATAAACTGTATTTTTCATTATTTCAGTTTTTAATACACCTTAATATTGTACAGCATGTCAAATATTTTTCGTTTTTTTCTTAAGTTAGACTGTGAGAAGTTTCGAAAGCGTACATTTCAGGGCTTTATAGGTTGGGGTGCATACCATCATGTTGTTTCTGTTTGCGTTCTCGTCCACCATGTTTGATGACATGCTATGTCCTTTGTCTCTGCCACATGGGAGAAATGGCTATACCATCTTTGGCACAGTTAGCCATTCCGTAAAAATCTCTTTATTTTTTAGTTTGGACGGGAATTCACTTTTTTTTTACAGATGCCAACTAGGTACGTCCCCAAGACTGGTTCTGTTAGAGGCAGATATATGTGTGTGGGTGTGTGTGTGTGTGTGGGTGTGTGGATGAGATAGTGTCAATTAAACAACTGACCAGACGCTGTTATAGCTGAGAGATGATCAAAGATAGTTCCTGTAGTTACAATCGTCTGAAAAGGAGAAACTGTTACCGTGGTAGCATGCTGCTATACTGAAGGGATGTTTCTCCCTTCTTACGTTGCCGTGAAGGGAATTAACATAAAAAAGAATGGGGGTTGGGGTAACAAGCCACAAGGAAAACCGCCTACGTGAATGCTGAGATGTTTCTCCAATCGCTAAGAGGTCATTTTTTGCCTTATAAACCAGGTGAAAATGTTATGCTACTTCTAGGTGGCCATAATTCACACCCTAACTCTGTATAGCTGTTGGAGTTTGCTGAGATGCATAAAATCATTTTACAATTAAATCAATCCATTAGCTGCTGACAGGCGTTGAAATACATCAACGGGGTCAGTTGTGTGCCCCGACCTGGACTCGAACCCGGGGTCTCCTGCTTACACGGCAGATGCTCTCTATCCATCTGAGCCACCAAGGGCACAGAGGATAGTGCGACTGCAGGGACTTATCGCCGGCACGCTCCCCGTGAGACCCACATTCTCAACTTACAGTACACACACTACTTGCGTAGTGCCCCTGCCATTATACCCACTACTCGCGAGAGACAGTCCATCCACTCCCGTAAGATTTCAGGCAATTCATGTGCATCCGTACTGAAGGAAGTCATCAGCTGGTTAGCCTTAACGGTATGAAGATGGCATCTGTTCTTTCGGACGTATCCGAAAGAACAGATGCCATCTTCGTATAATATCATTTTAGTTTGGTTTCCCAGTAGCACTACGCATTAACTGCCGCCGCTGGACCGATGTGTTTTTACATATTATATTATATTATATTATTAATTATATTATTTTTTAAGTGCCGCAGCAAAATGGCGAGATTATAACCTGGCGAGCTTCTTCATGAATATTGCGCAAAAACAGTGACGCTAGCGAATGCCACGTCTGGATTCAAAGCAACGGGGATCCACCCCTTTAATCCAGATGCAATTCCGTACTGCGCATTTAAGTGTGATTCAGATGGACTTGTAGGGAATGAAACCATCAACCCATCAGGCCAAAGATCTATGAAAGAATCTCGTTATCTCTGCCTCAGTCCACTACTGGAGCTGACACATATGTTACAGCAGACAAACGTTACGAAACGTCTCCTGGAAGAAGAGCCCTATAACCTCAGTCTGGCCCCTCTACCGAAGTAGACGATATTTGGCCTGCGCCTTTCAGTGGAACAAACTACATCACATCAATCAAAATACTGAACAATCGACTAGACTAAAAACCTAAAATAAGAAACGTAGAAAAACTAACCCTACATATTTGACATCAGAAGAAAATATTAAAAAGTTAAAATTAAAACTTGGTGAAAATGGGAGAAAAAGTTAGGCCAAAAGGAAAAAAAAAAACGTAAGGAAGGTCAGATCTGATTCATCAGAGACAGTTCAGTACAAGGAAGACTCGAGTGATAGCTTTTACGCGATACGATCATCTGTCAACAGATGTTCGTACGCTCGTGTCCTTCACGGAAGAGGGCACTCTGGTCAACGGACAACCACGCCAACCACGACGTCAGGGCACCTGTCAAACGGGATGGTGTTTGCCGAGTAGCCTCACATCCACAGTCGCTGTGTAACAAACGGTGCAATATGTCACAGAGAAGTCACCTACCAGACTCTCTGCGGTGGAGGGCCATGTGAAGAGTGGAATCAGGACAGTCACAAACTGATGTGGCCCGATTGCCTAATGTGAATCGTTCTGTTGTTTCTCGGGTGTGATGACAGTTTATAGGTATCGAAACTGTATCCCGAAGACCAGGGCGGAGCCGACCTGGTGTAACATCAGAAAGAGGGAACCGTTATTTGACTGTAAGGTCACGACGGTACCACATTAGTACTGCACGGCAACTGGCATGTGACTTCGCAGCGTTCTCTGGACGTGTTGTATCGAGGCAAGCGGTGTATGGAAGGTTTCAGCAGATTGGCCTTTATTGTCGGAGACCTGCTGTGTGTGTACCTCTGACGAGTCTTCACAGAAGGGAGCATCTAGAGTGGAGCCATCAACATGTCACATGGACTATCGAACAGTGGGCTAATGTTCTTTTCAAAGATGAGTCCCGGTTTGGTCCGGAGAGCGATTCTCGACGGATCGCATCTGGAGGGAACGTGGATGGTTCAACTGGTTCAAATGGCTCTGAGCACTATGGGACTCAACTGCTGTGGTCATCAGTCCCCTAGAACTTAGAACTACTTAAACCTAAGGACATCACACACATCCAAGCCCGAGGCAGTATTCGAACCTGCAGTCGCAAGGTTCCGGACTGCACGCCTAGAACCGCGAGACCACCGCGGCCTGCGGGGAACGTGGAACTCGATTTTGGGACCCAACCGCTGTGGAAAGAGACTGATACAGAGGATAATCCGTAATGGAGTAAGCAGGGATTATGTTGACCTTTTCATGGGATTGTTCGTTTAAATCGGTAAGACTTAACTGCTGTCAGGTATCGTGACGAGATCTTGGACCTCATGTGCGGTTGTTGCGAGGTACTGTGCACCCAGACTTCGTATTGCTGAACGATAGTGCTCGATTTCATACAGTACGCGTGGTTGACGTTTTCTTGGAAACGGAAGATATTGCACGCATGGTATGGCCTGTCCACTCTCTCGATCTGAATCCCATAGAACACATCTGGGATGCACTAGAGACACGAGATTCATCACGTCGGCATCCACCAACCACTCTCCAATGCTTGCGAGCAGCTATGCGGGAAGAATGAGCGTTTTTGCCTCAACATGAGATTGATGGTATCATTCACAACACGCTCCGTATTTTATCAGACCTATATTGCTGCCAGAGGTGGTCGTACCCCATACTGAGCGCATTAACCTGTTGTCGGAATGTTGTGTAAATCCGTTAAGTTGGAAAAAACGAGGAACGTGTTTGTCTACCGTTATGCATGCTGCAGTTGTTTACGTTCTGTATTCCTTACATTGTTTCTGCGTTATTATCACCTGATTAAACTGTTTTATGGCAAAGTAAACGCAACCTTGAGAAAATTTCGGTTTGTTGATTTGATTTTGGACACTAGTGTATATACCTTTTGGTATATTAGTTTTAAGTTACGGTTTCATTTAAAACCACTTAATAGCCTCAGCTTTCTCTACAACACTTACGTGAACAAGTAGTTCAATAAAAACATATTTAGATTATTGGATATTTTTTAATATGATTTCCTGTTTGTTATTATAGCGTTTTGTCAGCTGGCCATCTATCTCTTGCATGTCGTGCCATCCACTCCTAATACACGAGTGAAACGGCGAAGTGTTACAAAATTTTAAAAAAATAGTAGTTAATTTGAAATTTGGTCTAACTTTGTGAACGAAGTCTTATTTTAGTATCAATTTTTTGATGAACATGTAAAGCAATATCCGTTACTTTTCCAGTTTTTTTTTTGTGTATTAGGGTTTCATATTGGCATCTGAAGAAGTCATGGCCCTCTATCTTTGTTTTTCCCTAATCTCAGAAAATGTTTTGTATTGGTGACCTATATCGCCCACTAGCAGTCATCACGAGGACGACTGAAAGGATCATCAGATGATCATCACGTAATAAAGGTGAACAGTTTTCTTTTATTTTCTGTAATAGTACCAAGCAAAATGTTTAATTAGGACAATGTAGTTAGTTACCATGTAGGCAAAATAGCTCATCATAGACGAAGAAGAGAATTGAAGTATTACGGAAGCGTAAATAAAATTAAGTGGATTGACGAGATATGAGTTTCCCGCAGAATCCGTGAGGAAAGGGGCTCGCGAATCATTGGCGTGGTGAAGGGTCAGGATGTGTTCAGACGTGTACTGGAGAGAGCTTTAGAGGCCAATAACTGTATCGGAAGGCAGAGACTGGAATACATGCAAGAAATAACTGATGACATACGGTGGTGGTGATACTATGAGATGAAGGGGTTAATCCAGGAAAGGGAGTCGTGTCGAATTGCATAAAACTAGTCAGAAGAGTGTTATTAGGCAGTGTTATTAGTTTCTACAGTGAAATAAACATTTATAAAATTCCTAGTCAGAAGAGTGATGACGAAAAAAGGTTGGGTTATTAGTTTCTGAAGTGGAATAAACATTTATAAAATTTAGTGCCAACCTACCCGACAGTCCCTAACCCCACCAGCAATTTGCCGACATTAAAGAAGCCACTGTCACGCGCAGTTACGATAGGCTGCCGGACACTCCCTAGCCCTACAAGCATGATACCGGCATTTGGGAAGCCATTGCCACGCGCAATTTCAATAGCTTGCTATTCTTCCGGATGATGCATGTCATGAATATCAATATCGTAAGGTCGACCAAATTTCTTGTCACACGGGTAATATAGTTCTTTGCCACTGTTGCTACCTGCGAGATCCGAATGCACGGACTTCCATGAATCTTTGGTATGTTGTAAAGGGGCCTGTCCTGAGTATCTGGCTAATGGCTTTTCAAGCGACGACCCCGAGTTTCCGAGAAAATAGAGGTATAAATTTTTTGCGTACTTCTTATGCCTGTGACGTTAATTATGTTTTGGCTAAGTGAGCGTAGTTTCTTGGAAGGGCCCTCGCATAAATAGCCACTAGCCAGGTATTCAGAACAGGTCCCTCTGCAACATACTTAATAGCAGTCAAAAACCTTGATTAACCCCTTTCGTGACCACCGGGACATATGTGTCTCATATACAAATTTAGCTCCCTGAGTTCAGAATGATACGGATGTGATGTTGCGATCTAATGTTGAATGTATCATCTGCTTGGAGCCAACAGGCTCATTGTTTGGCACGAAATGCGCGAGATTTTGTTTAATTTTTCCAGTTGAGCGTTTTGTGGCTTGTGTTCTGCAGTTTCCTCTATTTTTTCCTGTCTACAATAGGTAATCTCAGTAAAGGTATTTATTGCCATTTTTACACTGCCCACAAGCAATATACAGATTTCTGCAAATCTTAATGTATAAGATATTCTTAAATTCGTTATCGCCAGTGTGCGTAGAGAACTTCTACTTGTGCCTTTTGTTCATATTTTTGTCTATATTTTTACTTATATTTTATGCGGTACTGTAATCTTATTTCATTTCCCTTTGTTTTGAGAGGAAACGGAGAACCCCTAAAACTCATGGTTTTTTTCTTTTGTGTTGCATACTCGCCTTCACCTTCTCTTTATATTTCTTCCAGTTGGAAGCTGCATTACAAGAGAAAGGTGGAAAGAAAGTTTGGCACATTTTCCCCCATGATTACAGTTCCTCATGATAAAACTGTTTACTACAGCAGGGTCCAAAAGAAAATAAGGAAGGCGACGCCGCCATTTGAGTGACCTACTGGCAGAAGTATATCTTTCTGTCCGACCGTCGAACCGGTCTACAGCTCCCATTACATCTGCGTACTCAGCTATGGATGTAGGGAAGGAAGCAGCTAAGGTTGTACGAGCTTTCTTTTTTCCTTGTAACGAATCTTATATCTGACGTCTAGTAATTCTATGGAAACATCTTGGTAGCTAAAAACTTTACTAATGACGCGTTTCGAGTAATAATCATCAGATAAAATGTGCTTAGGACAGCATATACAACTGAACAATACAAGAAAAACTTTCAATCTCATGTGCAGTTGCCGTTAGGCATATTTTCAAAAGAAGTTATTTTGAGAGGTACTGAGCTACACTGAAGACAGCAGATTCCCTGGAGTCTGCTGTGACGTTTCCATAGCATTACTACATATCAAGTTTGGACAGTTGATACCTTACAAATGGAAGACTTCGTCAGTCAAATGGAAGTCATATCTTTCGGGTGGTGAGCAGTTGACAGCACTGTAACTGGCATATTAACTTGGAATTTGCCTGACATAGCAATGGTACTTAATTCCTTATTTTTACAGAACGTAATCCCTAGCAGAATAGTTATTTCAGATAAGACGTATGTGTCTCGCCGGAGGAGAAATAAAGTAAGGGAGCCATTTATTCCTCCTCGAGTCCAGATGGACACATACGTCCCACTTAGAATAATTATAAAACTATGAACAGCAATCGATATTTATAAACATGACCTCATTCAGTATACATTCCAAAAGCAGAAAACCAATTTTTAGAGCGATATAGGGAAGCTTATGTCCACGAATCAGTAGGGTTTTAGAAATCATTGCTCGTGTGAAACTCAGTTTGCCCTTTTCTCACATGATATACTGAGAACTATGCTTGAAGGGCAACAGGCACATTCCATAGTCCGAAAAGCATTTGACACGATGCCCCACTGCAGACTGTTAACGAAGGTACGAGAATGCGGAAAAGGTTCTCAGATATGTGAACGGCTCGAAGACTTCGCCTCGAGATGACTGGGTGTTTGTGTTGTCCTCATCATTCATGAAAGTGGCGAGATTGGACTGAGCAAAAGTTGGGAATTTGTATGGGCGCTGATAACCGCGCAGTTGAGCGCCCATCAAACCAAACATCATCATCATCATCATCATCATCATCATCGAAGACTTCTTATGTAACAGAACCCAGTATGTTATCCTCGACGACGAGTGTTCATCGTAGACAAGGATACCGTCAGGAACGTCCAAGGGAAGTATCATAGGACCGCTGTAATTCTGCATTTATACAAACGATCTGGTGGACAGTGTGAGCAGCCCGCCGCGGTTTCATTACGATGCTATGGCGTACGCGAAAGTGTCGAAGATGAGTGACTGTAGGACTATACAAGTTGACTTAGGCAAAATTTGTAGTTGATACGATGAATGGCAGCTAGCTCTAAATGTAGAAAAATGTATGTTAATGAGGATGAGTAGGAAAAACAAACACGTAATGTTCGAATACAGCACTGCTAGTGTCCTGCTTGACACAGTAACATCGTTTAATATAGGACGTCACGTTGCAAAGCGGTATTAAATGGAACGAACATGTGAGAATTGTGGCAGGGAAGGCGAATTGACGTCTTCGGTTTACTAGGAGAATTTTAGGAAAGTGTGACTCATCTGTAAAGGATACCCGGTTGAAAATGACTTACAAGTTGATGGCGCCCTCCATCGGTAATGCTGGAATTCAGTATGGTGTTAGCCCACCCCTAGCCTTCATGACAGCTTCCGCCCTTACAGGCATACGTTCAATCAGGTATTGGAATGTTTCTTGGGGAATGACAGCCCATTCTTCACAGAGTGCTGCACTGTGGAGAGTTATCGATGTCGGTCGGTGAGGCCGGGCACGAACTCAGCGTTCCAAAACATCCCAAAGGTGCATTATAAACAGGTCCTCGATCGTGTTGAAAGATGCAATCGCCATCCCCGAATTGCTCTTCAAAAGTGGGAAGCAAGAAGATGCTTGAAACATCAATGTACGTCTGTGCAGTGATAGTGCCAGACAAAACAAGAAGGGGTGAGGCCCCCTCCATGAAAAATACGACCACGCCATTACACCACCGCCTCCGAATTTTACTGTTGGCACTACACTTGCTGGCAGATGACGTTCACCGAGCATTCGCCATACCCTGCCATCGGATTGCCACATTGTGTACCGTGATTAAGCACTCCACACAACGTTTTTCTACTGTTCAATCGTCCAATGTTTACGCTCCTTACACCAAGCGAGGTGTCGGTTGGCATTTACCGGCGTGGTATGTGGCTCTGTCAGTCAACAGACGAGGTCGCCTGTACGCTTTTGTGCTGTAAGTGCCCCTTCACGTTTGCACGTCACTATCACATCGGAAACAGTGGACCTAGGGATGTTTAGGAGTGTGGAAATTTCGTGTACAGACGTATGATACAAGTGACACCCAATCACCTGACCACGTTCGAATTTTGTGAGTCCCGCGGAGCGCACCATTCTGCTCTCTCACGATGTCTAATGACTACTGAGGTCGCTGATATGGAGTACCTGGCAGTAGGTGGCAGCACAATGCACCTAATATGAAAAACGTATATTTTTGATCACATAGTGTAGGACGCTAGTGCGATCTATTATTGAATAATGCTCGAGTGTTTGGAATCGGCACCAAGTCGGTCTAACAGAAGACGCCGAAGCAACTTAGAGGCGGGCGGCTCCAGAAGGTTCTAACAGCACCAAAGTGTTACGCAGACGCTTTGGAATTCCTGGAGTTTTCAGGGAAAACAATTGAGAAAATTTAGAGAACCGTCATTTAAAGCTGACTGCTAAACTATCCTACTGCCACCAACACACATTTCTCTTAAGGACCACGTAGATAGTATACTAGAAATTAGTGCTCATACTGAGGCATATAGGCAGTCGTTTTTCCCTCTCTCTATCTGCGGGTGGAACAGGAAACCAAACAACCAACAGCGATACTGAGTACCCTCCACCAAGTGTCGAACGGTGGCTTGCGGAGTATGTATCTATGTAGATGTAGGTGCAGAAATTTCTGTAAAGAAAGGGTTAATAGGCCTTATACTCCACTTGTCAGTCACTGTTAGCTTTGTGAACAGCGACCAATTCCTACCACAAATGACACTACTCTAAGAGTGGTAGCCAAAAAGCCACAACTAGCACATCGACAAAGAAAAGTTACATACTCAATTTTGTTCGTTTGTTTGCGTGAGTAGTATATTTCGGTAGCACGCTTCTAGAAGATCCAAAACAAAGGGTCACAGACCGTTGACAAAATGGAGTATCGCGTGGTAATTCCTATAGTAGGTGAAATGAAGCATTATACGACCCAGTGCTTAATTGGCGCAGACTGTTTCAGTATGGTCAAATAAGCTACAGTGACGAAGAACGAAGGGGCAGACTATCACTCTGTGAAGGACAGAGACTGGCGTACCACAATCGAGGCGATGATGGGAGAAGTGTAAAATCAGTTTTCAACAAACTGCACGCTATTTTAAGAGTGACAAAGGTCGCCGTCCAGTGGGTTCTATGACTGCTCACACACATTCAAAAAGCCCTCTAAACCAATACAGCAGCGGAAATGATGTAAGTGCGTTAGGTTAGTTAGGGTCATGACTTCTTTAGCCGCTTAATGAACACAGACGAGTACTCGATGCTTAACAATTACCCCGAGACAAAACAGCAAAGCGGTCAGTCGAAATATGTGGCTTCACCACAAGGGGACAATGCGAAGATCCAATAATAATCGGGCTTGGTCAAGATGAGTCGTTTTTAGGAATGTCATGGACTCATATCAATAGATTATGGTCGTAAGGGGAAAGCCATCACAGGGGGTGATTTTCGAGGCGGAAGCACACACACACACACACACACACACACACACACACACACACACACACACACACACACACACACACACACACATCGGAAACAGTGGACCTAGGGATGTGTAGGAGTGTGGAAATTTCGTGTACAGACGTATGATACAAGTGACACCCAATATATATACGCACACAACGTGTTTCACTTGCTCTTACATATGGGTTTCATGCAATCTGGAACACCTTCCAAAATTACGCGCTAGATTTTCATACTCTCTGATTCACCACGAGTTATTAAACAAAAACGCGTTTGATCATCGCTTTTGATCTTTCTTTTTTTGTTTTTTTTTTTTTAATTCGAAGATCACGGCCTCTTGCAAAAAGGACCACAATACAAAATTTAGCTACATTGGATTTCCTACAGAAACACGCTATTAATTTTTTCTGTAGGGCTAATAATTTGCACGTAGCGAGGGACAGAATATGAAAATCTTGCATGTGGTATCTGAATGTGTTGTGGGTCGCATAAAACCCCTACATGTATAAGGTTATCCACCTGCCTCTAGCTAGGGATTTTAAGGTGACTCAGCTGCCCCTGTATAGGGGTTTTATGCGACCCGCAACACCTTCAAATACCACGTGCAAGATTTTCATAATCTCTCCCTCGCTACATGCAAATTATTAGCCCTACACAAAAAATGAACAGGATGTTTTTGTAGGAAATCCAATGTAGGTAAATTTTGTACTGGGACACTTTTTCGCTAGAGGCTGTGGTCTTCGAACTGGACGAATTGGAGAGAGAGAAAGAGGGAGAGAGAGAGAGAGAGAGAGAGAGAGAGAGAGAGAGAGAGAGAGAGAGAGAGCAACAAACTCAAGTGATGAGTTTTCAGTTAAATGGGCAGTGGTGGAGACTCGCAAGTTGAGTCTATGAGCACACGGAGACGCCATATTCGGAGATGACGTCGTAGGACTCGCTGGCGAGTTCACTTCTGATCTCTGGTGAATACCTCTCGTACATCCATATCCTCGGAACGACAGGGTCCACTCAGCGCCCGTAAACTTGCAGGTGACAGTCACAGCTCTTTTCCAAATAGTGATTGCTCAAGGTTACAAATTACAACTTGGTATGACACACAAATTATTGCAGAACAAACTTTGTACTGTACTTACTACATTTTAAATAACACTGACACAAAAATTCGCAACAGCAAGAAGTAACTAAGGTAAAGTAATGAGATTTAGCGAATACTTTTGCCTAGGTAACATATTTAAGACTGACACTGCAAGATCACAGGTTAATGTACGAGCAAGATAAGCCATTGCAAGTGCGAAATGTGGTACATTGATAACGGGTGTAACCACCTAAATGCTGAACGCAAGCTTACTAACGTGCAAGTATTGTGTCGTACAGGTGCCGGATGTTAGTTTGTGGGATGGAGTTTCGAGCTTTTTACACTTGGTCGGTCAATAAAAGGCTGATTAATGCTGTTTGTGGATGACGCTGGCGTTGTTGTCCGATGATGTCCCACATGTGCTCTACTGGAAACAGATTTGGCGATCGATCAGGCCAAGGCAAAAAGTGGATGCTATGAAGATCGTATTGAATTACAGCTGAATGTGGGCGAGCGTTATCCTGTTGGAAATCACCCTCTGGAATGTTGTCATATATGGCTGCACAACAGGACGAATTACCAGACAGACGAACAAATTTGCAGCCAGAGTGCGTGGGACGACCACTCAGCGCTCACAGTGCTCCTGCTGTTAACGAAATAGCACCCCAGACCATAACTCCTGGTGTAGGTCCAGCATACGGGTTGGTTAAAAACCCTCAACTAGCCTCCTTGTAACCACTGGCTATGCGTCAGAACAACTTCTACCAGAAAACACAATAGACCTCCACCCTGCCCTTGCAGTGAGCTCTCGCTTGACACCACTGAAGTCGCAATTGACAATGGTTTGGGGTCAGCGAAATGCACGCTACAGGGCGTCTGGCTCGGAAATGTCACTGAAGTAACCGATTTGTAAAGTTCGTTATGTCACCGTGGTGCCAACTGCTGCTCAAAGCGATACAGCAGATGGTATGACGTGCCAGAGCCATAAGCCGAACACGATGCTCTTCCCTTTCGATAGTGCTACGTGGCGGTCCGGAGCCCGGTCTTCTTGCGACCGTACGTTCCCCTGACCATCGCTGTCAGCAGTCATGTACAGTGGCTACATTCCTGCCAAGTCATTCTGCAATATCGCAGAAGGAACATCCAAGCTTCTCGTAGCTCTATGATACGACCTCGTTCAAACTCAGTGACTTGTTGATAATGGCGTCTTTGTCGCTTTAAAGGCATTCTTGACAAAATCAACTCACAACGTCCAATATCAATAGTAACTAACGCTCACCAGCGTTACAGCTTGCATTTAAAATAAACCTGATTCACACCCTCATAAGCGGTACTAGCTCCGCTCTTATGTGACTGGGGCGGAACTGGAATAGACGTCATCTTTCAGATGTAGAAACACGCCTACCAACTTTCGTTTATGTCGTGCAGCCCCTTCTCGGTACAGCGATTTTTTTCCGGCAGTGTATAATAATTAATTATGATAAATTATTTCTTATACATTGGACCTTGCCGTTGGCGGGGAGGCTTGCGTGCCTCAGCGATACAGATAGCCGTACCGTAGGTGCAACCACAACGGAGGGGTATCTGTTGAGAGGCCAGACAAACTCGTGGTTCCTGAAGAGGGGCAGCAGCCTCTTCAGTAGTTGCAAGGGCAACAGTCTGGATGATTGACTGATCTGGCCTTGTAACACTAACAAAAACGGCCTTGCTGTGCTGGCACTACGAACGGCTGAAAGCAAGGGGAAACTACGGCCGTAATTTTTCCCGAGGGCATGCAGCTTTACTGTATGGTTAATGATGATGGCGTCCTCTTGGCTAAAATATTCCGGAGGTAAAATAGTCCCCTATTCGGATCTCCGGGCGGAGACTACTCAGGAGGACGTCGTTATCAGGAGAAACAAAACTGGCGTTCTACGGATCGGAGTGTGGAATGTCAAATCCCTTAATCTGGCAGGTAGGTTAGAAAATTTAAAAAGGGAAATGGATAGGTTAAAGTTAGATATAGTGGGAATTAGTGAAGTTCGGTGGCAGGAGGAACAAGAGTTTTGGTCAGGTGAATACAGGGTTATAAATACAAAGTCAAATAGGGGTAATGCAGGAGTAGGTTTAATAATGAATAAAAAGTAGGAGTGCGGGTAAGCTACTACAAACAGCATAGTGAACGCATTATTGTGGCCAAGATAGACACGAAGCTCTACTACAGTAGTACAAGTTCATATGCCAACTAGCTCTGCAGATGACGAAGAAATTGAAGAAATGTATGGTGAGATAAAAGAAATTACTCAGGTAGTGAAGGGAGGCGAAAATTTAATAGTCATTGGTGACTGGAATTCAAGAATAGGAAAAGGGAGAGAAGGAAACATAGTAAGTGAACATGGATTGGGACTAAGAAATGAAAGAGGAAGTCGCCTGGTAGAATTTTGCACAGAGCACAGCTTAATCATAGGTAACACTTGGTTCAAGAATTATTAAACAAGGTTGTATACATGGAAGAAGCCTAGAGATACTGACAGGTTTCAGATAGATTATATATGGCAAGACAGAGATTTAGGAACCAGGTTTGAAATTGTAAGACATTTCCAGGGGCAGATGTGGACTCTGGCCACAATCTACTAGTTACGAACTGTAGATTAAAACTGAAGAAACTGCAAAAAGGTAGGAATTTAAGGAGATGGGACCTGAATAAACTGAAAGAACTAGAGGTTGTTGAGAGTTTCAGGGAGAGCGTAAGGGAACAAATGGCAGGAATGCGGAAAAGAAATACAGTAGAAGAAGAATGGGTAGCTTTGAGGGATGAAGTAGTGAAGGCAGCAGAGAATCAAGTAAGTAAAAAGACGAGGGCTAGTAGAAATCCTTGGGTAACGGAAGAAATATTGAATTTAATTGATGAAAGGAGAAAATATAAAAATGCAGTAAATGAAGCAGACAAAAAGGAATACAAACGTCTCAAAAATGAGATCGACAGGAAGTGCAAAATGGCTAAGCAGGGATGGCTAGCAGATAAATGTATGGATGTAGAGGCTTATCTCACTAGTGGTAAGATAGATACTGCCCACAGGAAAATTAAAGAGACCTTTGGACAAAAGATAACTACTTGTATGATTATCAAAAGCTCAGATGGAAACCCAAATCTAAGCAAAGAAGGGAAAGCAGAAAGGTGGAAGGATTACAAGGTGCATTCAAGTTCTAAGGCCTCCGATTTTTTTTCTAATTAACTACTCACCCGAAATCGATGAAACTGGCGTTGCTTCTCGACGTAATTGCCCTACAGACGTACACATTTTTTAACGCTGACCCCATGATTCCATGGCAGCGGCGAAGTCTTCTTTAAGAGTCTGTTTTGACCACTGGAAAATCGCTGAGGCAATAGAAGCACGGCTAGTGAATGTGCGGCCACAGAGAGTGTCTTTCATTGTTGGAAAAAGCCAAAAGTCACTAGGAGCCAGGTCAGGTGAGTAGGGAGCATGAGGAATCACTTCAAAGTTGTTATCACGAAGAAACTGTTATGTAACGTTAGCTCGATGTGCGGGTGCGTTGTCTTGGTGAAACAGCACACGGGCACCCCTTCCCGGACGTTTTTGTTGCAGTGCAGGAAGGAATTTGTTTTTCAAAACATTTTCGTAGGATGCACCTGTTACCGTAGTGCCCTTTGGAACGCAATGGGTTGGGATTACGCCCTCGCTGTCCCAGAACATGGACACCATAATTTTTTCAGCACTGGCGATTACCCGAAATTTGTTTGGTGGCGGTGAATCTGTGTGCTTCCATTGAGCTGACTGGCGCTTTGTTTCTGGATTGAAAAATGGCATCCACGTCTCATCCATTGTCACAACCGACGAAATGAAAGTCCCATTCATGCTGTCGTTGCGCGTCAACATTGCTTGGCAACATGTCACACGGGCAGCCATGTGGTCGTCTGTCAGCATTCGTGGCACCCACCTGGATGACACTTTTCGCATTTTCAGGTCGTCATGCAGGATTGTGTGCACACAACCCACAGAAATACCAACTCTGGAGGCGATCTGTTCAACAATCATTCGGCGATCCCACAGAACAATTCTCTCCACTTTCTCGATCATGTCGTCAGACCGGCTTGTGAGAGTCAGAGGTTGTTTCGGTTTGTTGTCACACGATGTTCTGCCTTCATTAAACTGTCGCACCCACGAACGCACTTTCGACACATCCATAACTCCATCACCACATTTTGTTGTTGTTGTGGTCTTCAGTCCTGAGACTGGTTTGATGCAGCTCTCCATGCTACTCTATCCTGTGCAAGCTTCTTCATCTCCCAGTACCTACTGCAACCTACATCCTTCTGAATCTGTTTAGTGTACTCATCTCTCGGTCTCCCTCTACGATTTTTACCCTCCACACTGCCCTCCAATGCTAAATTTGTGATCCCTTGATGTCTCAAAACATGTCCTACCAACCGATCCCTTCTTCTAGTCAAGTTGTGCCACAAACTTCTCTTCTCCCCAATCCTATTCAATACCTCCTCATTAGTTACGTGATCTATCCACCTTATCTTCAGTATTCTTCTGTAGCACCACATTTCGAAAGCTTCTATTCTCTTCTTGTCCAAACTAGTTATCGTCCATGTTTCACTTCCATACATGGCTACACTCCAAACAAATATTTTCAGAAATGACTTCCTGACACTTAAATCTATATTCGATGTTAACAAATTTCTCTTCTTCAGAAACGCTTTCCTTGCCATTGCCAGTCTACATTTTATATCCTCTCTACTTCGACCATCATCAGTTATTTTACTTCCTAAGTAGCAAAACTCCTTTACTACTTTAAGTGTCTCATTTCCTAATCTAATTCCCTCAGCATCACCCGAATTAATTCGACTACATTCCATTATCCTCGTTTTGCTTTTGTTGATGTTCATCTTATATCCTCCTTTCAAGACACTGTCCATTCCGTTCAACTGCTCTTCCAAGTCCTTTGCCGTCTCTGACAGAATTACAATGTCATCGGCGAACCTCAAAGTTTTTACTTCGTCTCCATGAATTTTAATACCTACTCCAAATTTTTCTTTTGTTTCCTTTACTGCTTGCTCAATATACAGATTGAATAACATCGGGGAGAGGCTACAACCCTGTCTCACTCCTTTCCCAACCACTGCTTCCCTTTCATGCCCCTCGACTCTTATGACTGCCATCTGGTTTCTGTACAAATTGTAAATAGCCTTTCGCTCCCTGTATTTTACCCCTGCCACCTTTAGAATTTGAAAAAGAGTATTCCAGTCAACATTGTCCAAAGCTTTCTCTAAGTCTACAAATGCTAGAAACGTAGGTTTGCCTTTTCTTAATCTTTCTTCTAAGATAAGTCGTAAGGTCAGTATTGCCTCACGTGTTCCAACATTTCGACGGAATCCAAACTGATCCTCCCCGAGGTCCGCATCTACCAGTTTTTCCATTCGTCTGTAAAGAATTCGCGTTAGTATTTTGCAGCTGTGACTTATTAAACTGATAGTTCGGTAATTTTCACATCTGTCAGCACCTGCTTTCTTTGGGATTGGAATTATTATATTCTTCTTGAAGTCTGAGGGTATTTCGCCTGTCTCATACATCTTGCTCACCAGCTGGTAGAGTTTTGTCATGACTGGTTCTCCCAAGGCCGTCAGTAGTTCTAATGGAATGTTGTCTACTCCCGGGGCCTTGTTTCGACTCAGGTCTTTCAGTACTCTGTCAAACTCTTCACGCAGTATCGTATCACCCATTTCGTCTTCATCTACATCCTCTTCCATTTCCATAACATTGTCCTCAAGTACATCACCCTTGTATAAACCTTCTATATACTCCTTCCACCTTTCTGTCTTCCCTTCTTTGCTTAGAACTGGGTTGCCATCTGAGCTCTTGATATTCATACACGTGGTTCTCTTCTCTCCAAAGGTCTCTTTAATTTTCCTGTATGCAGTATCTATCTTACCCTTAGTGAGATAAGCTTCTACATCCTTACATTTGTCCTCTAGCCATCCCTGTTTAGCCATTTTGCGCTTCCTGTCGATCTCATTTTTGAGACGTTTGTATTCCTTTTTGCCTGCTTCATTTACTGCATTTTTATATTTTCTCCTTTCATCAATTAAATTCAATATTTCTTCTGTTACCCAAGGATTTCTAGCAGCCCTCGTCTTTTTACCTATTTTATCCTCTGCTGCCTTCACTACTTCATCCCTCAGAGCTACCCATTCTTCTTCTACTGTATTTCTTTCCCCTATTCCTGTCAACTGTTCCCTTATGCTCTCCCTGAAACTCTGTACAACCTCTGGTTCTTTCAGTTTATCCAGGTCCCATCTCCTTAATATCCCACATTTTTGCAGTTTCTTCAGTTTTAATCTACAGGTCATAACCAATAGATTGTGGTCAGAGTCCACATCTGCCCCTGGAAATGTCTTACAACTTAAAACCTGGTTCCTAAATCTCTGTCTTACCATTATATAATCTATCTGATACCTTTTAGTATCTCCAGGGTTCTTCCACGTATACAACCTTCTTTCATGATTCTTAAACCAAGTGTTACCTATGACTAAGTTGTGCTCTGTACAAAATTCTACTAGGCGGCTTCCTCTTTCATTTCTTAGCCCCAATCCATATTCACCTACTATGTTTCCTTCTCTCCCTTTTCCTACACTCGAATTCCAGTCACCCATTACTATTAAATTTTCGTCTCCCTTCACTATCTGAATAATTTCTTTTATTTCATCGTACATTTCTTCAATTTCTTCGTCATCTGCAGAGCTAGTTGGCATATAAACTTGTACTACTGTAGTAGGTGTGGGCTTCGTATCTATCTTGGCCACAATAATGCGTTCACTATGCTGTTTGTAGTAGCTTACCCGCATTCCTATTTTCCTATTCATTATTAAACCTACTCCTGCATTAACCCTATTTGATTTTGTGTTTATAACCCTGTAATCACCTGACCAGAAGTCTTGTTCCTCCTGCCACCGAACTTCACTAATTCCCACTATATCTAACTTTAACCTATCCATTTCCCTTTTTAAATTTTCTAACCTACCTGCCCGATTAAGGGATCTGACATTCCACGCTCCGATCCGTAGAACGCCAGTTTTCTTTCTCCTGATAACGACATCCTCCTGAGTAGTCCCCGCCCGGAGATCCGAATGGGGGACTATTTTACCTCCGGAATATTTTACCCAAGAGGATGCCATCATCATTTAATCATACAGTAAAGCTGCATGTCCTCGGGAAAAATTACGGCTGTAGTTTCCCCTTGCTTTCAGCCGTTCGCAGTACCAGCACAGCAACGCCGTTTTGGTTAATGTTGCAAGGCCAGATCAGTCAATCATCCAGACTGTTGCCCCCGCAACTACTGAAAAGGCTGCTGCCCCTCTTCAGGAACCACACGTTTGTCTGGCCTCTCAACAGATACCCCTCCGTTGTGGTTGCACCTACGGTACGGCCATCTGTATCGCTGAGGCACGCAAGCCTCCCCAACAACGGCAAGGTCCATGGTTCGTGGGGGGGCATCACCACATATCTCCTTCAATTTTCGATGAATTTCAATTGGTTTCACACCACGCAAATTCAGAAAACGGATGATTGCACGCTGTTCAAGTAAGGAAAACGTCGCCATTTTAAGTATTTAAAACAGTTCTCATTCTCGACGCTCGCGGTAAAATTCCATCTGCCGTACGGTGCTGCCATCTCTGGGAAGTATTGACAATGATCGCGGCCTCATTTTAAAACAATGCGCATGTTTCTATCTCTTTCCAGTCCGGAGGAAAAAAAATCGGAGGCCTTAGAACTTGAATGCACCTCGTATACAGAGGGTCTAAACAAGGGCGATGTACTTGAGGATAATATTATGGAAATGGAAGAGGATATAGATGAAGATGAGATGGGAGATATGATACTGCGGGAAGAGTTTGACAGAGCACTGAAAGACCTGAGTTGAAACGAGGCCCCGGGAGTAGATAACATTCCATTAAAACTACTGACAGCCTTGGGAGAGCCAGTCCTGACAAAACTCTACCGTCTGGTGAGCAAGATGTATGAGACAGGCGAAATACCATCAGACTTCAAGAAGAATATCATAATTCCAATCCCAAATAAAGCAGGTGTTGACAGATGTGAAAATTACCGAACTGTCAGTTTAATAAGTCACAGCTGCAAAGTACTCAAGCAAATTCTTTACAGACGAATGGAAAAACTAGTAGAAGCCGACCTCGGTGAAGATCAGTTTGGATTCCATAGAAATATTGGTACACGTGAGGCAATACTCACCCTACGAATTATCTTAGAAGCTTCGTTTATGTTTCTAGCATTTGTAGACTAGAGAAAGCTTTTGATAATGTTGACTGGAATTCTCTCTTTCAAATTCTGAATGTGGCAGGGGTAAAATACAGGGAGCGAAAGGCTATTTACAATTTGTATAGAAACCAAATGGCAGTTATAAGAGTTGAGGGGCATGAAAGGGAAGCAGTGGTTGGGAAGGGAGTGAGACAGGGTTGTAGCCTCTCCCCGATGTTATTCAATCTGTATATTGAGCAAGCAGTGAAGGAAACAAAAGAAAAATTCGGAGTAGGTATTAAAATCCATGGAGAAGAAATAAAAACTTTAAGGTTCGCCGATGACATTGTAATGCTGTTAGAGACAGCAAAGGACTTGGAAGAGTTGTTGAAGGGAATGGATAGTGTTTTGAAAGGAGGATTTAAGATGAACATCAACAAAAGCAAAACGAGGATAATGGAATGTAGTCGAATTAAGTCGGGTGATGCTGAGGGTATTAGATCAGGAAATGTGACACTTAAAGTAGTAAGGCAGTTTTGCTATTTTGGGAGCAAAATAAATGATGATGGTCGAAGTAGAGAGGATATAAAATGTAGACTGGCAATGGCAAGGAAAGCGTTTCTGAAGAAGAGAAATTTGTTAACATCGAGTATTGATTTAAGTGTGAGGAAGTCGTTTCTGAAAGTATTTGTATGGAGTGTAGCCATGTATGGAAGTGAAACATGGACGATAAATAGTTTGGACAAGAAGAGAATAGAAGCTTTCGAAATGTGGTGCTACAGAAGAATGCTGAAGATTAGATGGGTAGATCGCATAACTAATGAGGAGGTATGGAATAGGAGTGGGGAGAAGAGAAGTTTGTGGCACAACTTGACTAGAAGAAGGGATCGATTGGTAGGACATGTTCTGAGGCATCAAGGGATCACCCATTTGGTATTGGAGGGCAGCGTGGAGGGTAAAAATCGTAGAGGGAGACCAAGAGATAAATACACTAAGCAGATTCAGAAGGATGTAGGTTGCAGTAGGTACTGGGATATGAAGAAGCTTGCAGAGGATAGAGTCGCATGGAGAGCTGCATCAAACCAGTCTCAGGACTGAAGACCACAACAACAACATATATTACGTCGACCAATACTCCGATTCGTGACACTAAGTGTATAACACTGTTTGAGGGTTTTGGAGCATACCCGCCATCCAGGGTTCAAATGGTTCAAATGGCTCTGTGCACTATGGGACTTAACGTGTGAGGTCATCAGTCCCCTGGAACTTAGAACTACTTAAACCTAACTAAGGTAAGGACATCACATACATCCATGCCCGAGACAGGATTCGAACCTGCGACCGTAGCGGTCGCGCGGTTAAAGGCTGAAGCGCTAATACCGTTCGGTCACAGCGGCCGGTTGCCACCTAGGTAATAGGGCGCTATGCCACAGAGTTTTACATTTGTAAAAGTCTGCACTCTTTTCATTGTGAGTTGCCTGTAAACATAAGCTTATTTGATAATATTTCTTGTTGTCGCCTGCGTGGTTATTACTATTCATCTTTCTTATCTCTTTTTTTCTTTGTTTTGGCTTATTAAGTTTTAGACCACTATAGCAAAGTGTATGACAATGACCCAGTGACTTTACATGTAGCTGGCTTGTAACCATTTTATGTAGGGATTTTGTCTGTAATGATTCTCTTTCGATTCGTAACATTTACTCTGGGTTATTTTTTCCTCGGTTCCTAGCAATGTAGCTTCATAAGCATTGTCGTGTATGAAACCACTGCGTGTAAAAGATGAAATGTAGCTCGTGCAAATAAATATTTAACCTTGTTTTATCCGTTTTCTAAATTCACACGCGAGTCCAGTAAGCTTAACTTTTTCTTTCTTGTGCTTTGCGGATTAGAGTCATATTGCTATAGATAGAACCAATCAGTAATTTCCTAACTTTTCCATTACTATTTGGTCAGGGGTACATTAAACGCATTAGGAGCAGAAATTTAACAGCTAATTTAGTTTGGAAACGCTGATTGGATTTGCAGGAACTACTAATTTTGCACTCGACTCTTGTCAAGAGCCACATTTGTGGCTATAACTAATTCATGGGGTACCCGATAAGAGAGCACAGCTTCGTTTGAAACTCAGATAGCACGACAATTCAAAGCCCGTACTCTTACAGAACGAAATGTGAGCTGCGTAGCGACTGATGGCTGACGCACATCACAATTACGATGCTGGACGGGCGTTTGATACACCCAGTGTGTCGTCAGTGACATATGTAGACAAAAGCGAATTTGATTGGTGCAAAACCGTGGCTATGTGAACAAAAGGAGCTGTTATCTTCAGAAATGCGATACTGTCTGGAATATTTAGACCAACAACAGGCCAACTACAAAGGGACTGACCACATCACAAATCGCTGATACCAAAACTCTACTTCCCTATCTTTCAATAACACCGGAGGGAAGAGGTTGCAAAAAATGGTTCAAATGGCTCTGAGCACTATGGGACTTAACATCTAAGGTCATCAGTCCCCTAGAACTTAGAACTACTTAAACCTAACTAACCTAAGGGCATCACACAACACCCAGTCATCACGAGGCAGAGAAAATCCCTGACCCCGCCGGGAATCGAACCCGGGAACCTGGGCGCGGGAAGCAAGAACGCTACCGCACGACCACGAGCTGCGGACGAAGAGGTTGCAAATGTCATGTTGCAAGTAAGGATAAGAACCACGAACGGATTACAGACAGGTGATTACAAAATCAGTTTTCTCTACGGTGTGTTACTCGTCAGGTTATAAATTCAGGGCTACAGTACGTTGATGCCGATATTCTGCTGAAAGCAACAAATATATCACTTGCAGTGTTACCCGTTGGTTATTTGAAACAGGCTATTGATAAATGGAAAGATGCCCTGTGTCTAATGAATCGTTATTTTTATTTAGGATGCATATGAGATGAATATTCTTGGAAAGCAAGTGTCGTTTAACTGTGGGGAAAAGACCACATTATGGAAGAGCAACAAACATTGCTAAGAAATAAATCAATCAATTGTCGAGACAAAGAAAAGCTAGGCTGGTGGATTAGATGTATGGACACGACCGTAAGAAATTTTAAAGACTGCTAGAGGAATTATGAGGTACTGACCCTGATGGAAGGTACATAAATTACTTCTCAAATGTCGCTCAAGGTTTTGACACTCAATGTAATGAAAATAAGAGAAGATATGGGAGAATAATACATCTTTCGTTATAATGTACCACACAGAACCAACACGGATCATGTTAAATCCCACTCGTACAGTTCTTTCGTTATAATGTACCACACAGAACTAACACGGATCGTGTTAAATCCCACTCGTACAGTTCGTTTAAGTTCAGTGGAGCATGGTTACCTTTCATAAAGGGAATCAGTAGGGTAACGATATTTCAAATTAAGAGAGTCAGAGATAGAGCAATCATCTAAATCGCTTGCTACAGTCTGAATTTATACATATTATGGTGGCTATGTTAACAAATGATGCTGCAAAAGAATATGGTACATTCATTTGTTGTAGTCGTCATAAAAACAAACAGAATTTATTAATTAATTATTAAATATCACTTGTAAAGAACTGTAACAGAAGAATTATAAAATAGAGGTCTTTAATGTAGTGCTAGCACAATTACAAGGTATTTCACTTTATGATACACCGGTAGCAGCAGTTCCGTCCAATAACATTTTTGCGAAAGAAATGTTGGCAGATTATCTGCCTCTGAAAGCCGCATTTGCCAGAACTCTCTGGGGGCCTCTTGGCTGCTGCTCGATGATTTACGGTCTATCACCACGAAATGTGACCTCTCTGAGAAGAAATCACCAATCCAGTCACACAACTGAGACGATATTCCATATGCACGCAATTTGATTAATAGTCGCTTGTGAGGAATGGTATCAAAAGCCTGCTGCAGGAATACTGCACATTTTGAGGTCCACATAATACGGATTCAAGGAGAACTCAACGCTGATTGGAAGTGATATTTGAGGTTATTCACTTAAATTTAAATCAACAAAATTGCCCATTTTTTCAGCTACCCAGAGTGGAAGGAAGCTGCTAAAACGGCATCACAAATGTCTACTAGGGTGCCCCAGTGGACTTGCATTCGGGAGGACGACGGTTCAATCCCGCGTCCGGCCATCCTGATTTAGGTTTTCCGTGATTTCCCTAAATCTCCCCAGGCAAATGCTGGGATGGTTCCTTTGAAAGGGCACGGCCGATTTCCTTCCCTAATCCGATGAGACCGATGACTTCTCTGTTTGGTCTCTTCCCCCAAACAACCCACTCTACAAGGGCGCCTAATTGCACAAGAGGGACTGTGTTCACTTCATAGTTATTCCTTTGACATATCGGTCCTACGAGACGAACAAAACTCAAATTCTTGTTATCAACGGCAGAGTCAAAGTTCTTCAGAGACGTTTGTATTGTGGAGAAGCTTGGTATTCACAAAGGAGACATCTATGACCATTAAAACAGTTTACTGATACGAGCTTGTGAGAAGACTTAATGTGTAAAGGTTTTCTTCAGATTTTGTTAAAGAATTTCTTCTAGAAATTTGCAGCTGCGTTAAATAAAAACGAAAATAATAACCTACAGCACATTAGTCTGCTCCGCGATTAGAACTGAGAACTCACACCGGATTTGAATCACAAGACAGGTGTGGAACGAGATGCTGCTAGGAGCAAGTTTCTCTCATCGTATATTGATCGCTGAGCCTCATAAAGTAAGAAAAGTTATTACTTTAAGCATGAGATTCCTGGAGTCCAAAATTTAAATTTTCTCTCTCTGCCTCTCATCTTACTCAAGGATTATGTAACATAAGTCATCGAAAAGGCAAGGAAATTCCAAGTGAATTTAGCAGAACGAAGTGCACTATCATACAGTTGGCAAATATTTGCAACGATGTTGCCAATTGTTAGATGTGCTAGCGACAGCTATGGATCGAAATGTCTGACGTGCTCGTCTTATACGGGCGCTCATAGGGGAGGCTGAAGCGCGTTTGGTTTTTATGCAGCGTTGTCTCTTGATACTTTCTAACGTCGCTTATTCTGCATGGAAAAACATCCAACCTTCCACTCTTCCTGATTCACTAGTCATGTCCATCGGTGTCAAGTAACGATGGGAAAGCCCTTGCGAGTGAACCCAACAATGATTATATTACCAATAATGGACTAATAATGAACGAAATATATGAAGTTTATATTCCATTAGAAGAGAATGTCGACAACTAACCATAAAACGAAATACTCTTAAAAAGTAAGCTGATGTTGAGTTGGCGGAATTCATATGTTTTCTAGCATTTTGTTTTTCCTTTCTGGCTAGCTCCAGAGAAAAAGAAACTCAAGCGATACACATCGGTAGCCCAGCGAGATCTGAACCAGCAGCTACCCTTGTTTTAGGCCACGAGATGAGCATGACGTCACGGAGGAAACATGACACTTTTTTGTTTAGTTCTCTGCCACTAATCTGATGGTATGTCGTGCAGACAGTACAGAACACGAAATACAAAACCAGTTGAAATTTAAGAGTGGACATACCTTCCTAGGGTCGAAAACTTAAATTTATGATCTTGATTTCATATAAACGCGGTGACTGTTCAGACTACTTCATCAGTATGAAAAGTGACAATTACGTGAATTTAGCAGGATCACTCAGCAACAGTCCCGAAACTGAATGGACGATCTTGAGGTGACAAACACCGTCAGTGATATTGCCAAGTCTCCTGCAGTAGCAGTGTGAATAACTTCACGGCTAGCTCAGAATGTCCTCTCCGCCATCCACAGCCTGCTCCAACCAGCCCTCGGATCTGCAGCACGAGATGCGGATTTGAGGGACAGCTTCAAACCAAAAGTAGATTACACCACTGAAAACTAGAAATGAGTTGCACACTTATGCTGTTCGACTTGCGGTGAAAATTTATTTCAGCTAAAAATATGGTTAAAGCGACCTTGTCCTAAATGTTAATAAACAGTAAGACACAACGTACCTTCAGATGGACTGTATCTAAGGCCAGTCTACATCTACATCTACGTCTACATGGATACTCTGCAAATCACATTCAAGGGCCTGGCGGAGGGTTCATTGAACCACTTTCACAATTCTCTGTTGTTCCAATCTCGGATAGCAAGCGGAAAGAATAAACACCATACGAGCTCTGATTTCCCTTATTTTATTGTGGTGATCGTTCCTCCCTATGTAGGTTGGCGTTAACAAAATATTTTCGTATTCGGAGGAGAAATTTGGTGATTGGAATTTCGTGAGAAGATTCCGTCGCAACGAAAAACGCCTTTCTTTTAATGGTTTCCAGCCCAGATCCTGTATCATTTCTGTGAAACTCTCTCACATATTTCGTGATAACACAAAACGTGCTGCCTTTCTTTGAACTTTTTCGACGTACTCCCTCAGTCCTATCTGGTAAGGTTCCCATACCGCGCAGCAGTTAAAGAGGACGGACAAGCGTAGTGTAGGCAGTCTCCTTAGTAGGGCTCTTACATTTTGTAAGTGTCCTGCCATTAATCGCAGTCTTTGGTTAGCCTTCCCCACAACATTTTCTACGTGTTACTTCCGATTTAAGTACTTCGTAATTGTAATACCTAGGTATTTAGTTGAATTTACGGCTTTTAGATTAGACTGATTTATCGTGTAACCGAAGTTTAACGAATTCCTTTTAGCACTCATGTCGATGGCCTCACACTTTTCGTTATTTAGGGTCAACTGCCACTTTTAGAACCATTCAGATATCTTTTATAAGTCGTTTTGCAATTTGTTTTGATCTTCTGGTGACTTTGTTAGTCGATAAACGACAGCGTCATCTGCAAGCACCCTAATACGGCTGCTCAGATTGTCTCCAAAATCGTTTATGTAGATAAGGAACAGCAAAGGGCCTATAACACTACCTTGGGGAATGCCAGAAATCGCTTGTGTTCTGACTTTCCGTCAGTTACTACGAATTGTGAGCTCTGTGACAGGAAATCACAAATCCATTCACATAACGGAGACGATATTCCATAAGTACGCAATTTCACTACGAGCCGCCTTGTGTGGTACAGTGTCAAAAGCCTTCCGGAAATCCAGAAATACGGAATCGATCTGAAATCCCTTGTCAATAGCACTCAACACTTTGTATGAATAAAGAGCTATTTGTGTTTCACAGGAACCATGTTTTCTAAACCTATGTTGACTGTATGTCTATAGACCGTTTTATTAGAGGCAATTCATAATGTTCGAACGCAACATATGTTCTAAAATCCTGCTGCATATCGACGTTAACGATATGGGCCTGTAATGTAGTGGATTACTTCTACTACCTTTCTTGAATATTGGTGTGACCTGTGCAACTTTCCAGTATTTGGGTACGGATTTTTCGTCGAGCGAACGGTTGTATATGATTGTTAAGTATGGAGCTAATGCTGGTGTCATACACAACTAAAATACCAGGAATACCACCAAAAGTAGAGAGATATTACGGATAATGGAGTAATACATCAATGTCACAGGGTAATAAATCAAATTGTGGATTCACAGGGAAAAACTGAACGTATGACTACCGAAGCAGAAACAAAAGAAGCGAATGTGCAGATGTGCACTTTCCCGCTCTAGATGTACCATAGGTAATGCATAGCAACAAGCTTGTTTATTGCTTTCGTGATTTATCCCGTCTTGTTTGATACGGAGATGGCGAAAAAAATACGTATTCTTGTTACTGACAGCTGCTTCTAATCTGTTCAGAGACTGTCTTGTCTTGTTTTGTTGGTGATGTAGTATTGGCGATGCAGATGGCAATGGCTATTCCTAAAAGGAAGGCAGGAGACATCTGACTAGGAGTGTTAAGATGCGTCACTTAGCTTCTGACAGCAGCTCATTTAAAGTAGTAGCGAAAAGAAATAATTTCGAAAGCAGCTACCACTTCAGAAAGGCCACACTTAACAAATACACTCCTGGAAATTGAAATAAGAACACCGTGAATTCATTGTCCCAGGAAGGGGAAACTTTATTGACACATTCCTGGGGTCAGATACATCACATGATCACACTGACAGAACCACAGGCACATAGACACAGGCAACAGAGCATGCACAATGTCGGCACTAGTACAGTGTATATCCACCTTTCGCAGCAACGCAGGCTGCTATTCTCCCATGGAGACGATCGTAGAGATGCAGGATGTAGTCCTGTGTAACGGCTTGCCATGCCATTTCCACCTGGCGCCTCAGTTGGACCAGCGTTCGTGCTGGACGTGCAGACCGCGTGAGACGACGCTTCATCCAGTCCCAAACATGCTCAATGGGGGACAGATCCGGAGATCTTGCTGGCCAGGGTAGTTGACTTATACCTTCTAGAGCACATTGGGTGGAACGGGATACATGCGGACGTGCATTGTCCTGTTGGAACAGCAAGTTCCCTTGCCAGTCTAGGAATGGTAGAACGATGGGTTCGATGACGGTTTGGATGTACCGTGCACTATTCAGTGTCCCCTCGACGATCACCAGAGGTGTACGGCCAGTGTAGGAGATCGCTCCCCACACCATGATGCCGGGTGTTGGCCCTGTGTGCCTCGGCCGTATTCAGTCCTGATTGTGGCGCTCACCTGCACGGCGCCAAACACGCATACGACCATCATTGGCACCAAGGCAGAAGCGACTCTCATCGCTGAAGACGACACGTCTCCATTCGTCCCTCCATTCACGCCTGTCGCGACACCACTGGAGGCGGGCTGCACGATGTTGGGGCGTGAGCGGACGACGGCCTAACGGTATGCGGGACCGTAGCCCAGCTTCATGGAGACGGTTGCGAATGGTCCTCGCCGATACCCCAGGAGCAACAGTGTCCCTAATTTGCTGGGAAGTGGCGGTGCGGTCCCCTACGGCACTGCGTAGAATCCTACGGTCTTGGCGTGCATCCGTGCGTCGCTGCGGTCCGGTCCCAGGTCGACTGGCACGTGCACCTTCCGCCGACCACTGGCGACAACATCGATGTACTGTGGAGACCTCACGCCCCACGTGTTGAGCAATTCGGCGGTACGTCCACCCGGCCTCCCGCATGCCCACTATACGCCCTCAACTGCACGTACGGTTCACGTCCACGCTGTCGCGGCATGCTACCAGTGTTAAAGACTGCGATGGAGCTCCGTATGCCACGGCAAACTGGCTGACACTGACGGCGGCGGTGCACAAATGCTGCGCAGCTAGCGCCATTCGACGGCCAACACCGCGGTTCCTGGTGTGTCCGCTGTGCCGTGCCTGTGATCATTGCTTGTTCAGCTCTCTCGCAGTGTCCGGAGCAAGTATGGTGGGTCTGACACACCGGTGTCAATGTGTTCTTTTTTCCATTTCCAGGAGTGTATCTGGACGAGGCATTGCTGCAGTGAACTTTCTCTCATTCCCATAATCGTCGCTAAAGCAGATAACTCGCAACACGAAAGATGAGAGCAGAGGCAGCAAATGCACGAAACGACCTTTTTGTAATCAAACAAAGGTTACTTTATTAATTCAATGTGATATCTTAAGAAGAATTATTTAGAATATTTCATCGAGATGTCAAGGAAAGGTCAAGCGTATTTAGAAGTATCAGTCAGTCCCACACTCACAAATCAGTGTTACGAGAACAGAGCTATAACAATGCCTACGGTGTTGCCAAGTCTTTACTCGCCAGTGGCACGAAGAAAGCGTGATCCTAGTCGGAATCGGACACGTTGGGACCTGGACATCCAATCTAATGCGACACACTCTCTTAACCTAAATGGGAACAACTCCAAAAGACACATGGACCGCAATACGACGGCTATGGTTTAAGTTGCATACTACACCATCCGTACTGTTCATTGTACGGGGTGTTCAAAGAGTCTTTCCGCAGTGCCGCATGATTGTTAGCAGCGCGTGCCGTATGATTGCTCGCCTGCCTGGGTTACTCCCCTTCAAGTGGACTCTCCCAACATTCCACTGTTTCGTTTCTCTCAGTTCCTTTGTTCGTTCGTTTCGTTTTTGCCACTGTTAAAATGCTAACCACTGAAGAAAGTGTGTTTTTAGTCTAACAAGTGTTCAAAGCTGGCGGTAAATACACAGTTTCAGTTCGTCAAATATTTAATTCAGTTTTCCCGGAGACAAAACTCGCAATACAGTGCGAGATTTGATTAACAAATTTCTAAGTACGAGTTCAGTGACAGATGCACCGAGAAGTGGTCATCCTTGCGTTTTGTCTGAGGATAAACTACTCAACATTTCCGATAAAATGTCCACGAGTCCGAACAAGTCAGTACGAAAACTCGCCCAGGAAATCGATGTTAGTGTCGGAACGGCCCAAACACATGTAAGGAAAAATTAGAACTATTCCCAAACAAAGTGACAGTCGCGCAAGAGCTGAAAAATACTTATCATGGCAAGAGACTGCATTACAGTCAATGGTTCAAAAATTTCGTTTAACAAAATGGAAGGGATATTCTTAATGAAACGTTTTTCACTGGTTTCATTTATCTGGGTACATGAACTCGCAAAATTCTCGTATTTCGAGTACTGAAAATCCGTTGTGTATTCATGAGGAACCACTTCATTCTGTGAAAATAAGAGTTTGGATTGAAATGTCTAGATGTCGGATTGTGGATTTCACACTTTTCAACGAAACAATAAACCCACAACGATACTGCAGTGACATTCTGTAGCCATTCATAGGGGAACTTGTGTTAAGTGAATTACTGAACCGTTATTTCCAACAAGATGGTGCAACGGCACATACAGCTCGCGTTTCAATGTCACTGCTTGCTCATGTTTTTGATGATCGCATAATTTTACAGGGACTTTGGCCTCCACGATCGCCTGACCTAACACCACCTGACTTTTTCTTCTGGGGTGCAGCAAAAACAACTGTCTACAAAAACCGTGTAAAATCTATCGATGAATTGATAACTGCAATATCCACTTTCACTGCTTCTGTTACAGAAGAAATGTTACAGCTTGTACTTGAAAACTTGATTAGACGAATTGAATTGTGTATTCAACAACAGGGGGGGGGGGGGGGGGAGACACACTTCACTTTTTTTAGCATCACCAGAGCAAATAACATTCATTTTAATATTATATACTTTTCCTTAGGGAAAACTGTCATTCATTGCATAAAAACCAAAGATACGAAAAATATCATCGAATTGTGACGATTTCAAATAACTGCTGCTGGTGCTTCGTCGAATAAGAGCAAAAGCGCCTGTTGAATGGGCTTTTCAGTTGTCACAGAGCTCAGGACAGATAGGAACCAAAGTAACAAGAAGACGTTACGCTAGGTGATCTTGGGAAGGAATTACATGAAGTAGTTCGCAATTGGCGCATTTTGCTCTTAGTTTGTTTCTGGTTTGTTTCGCGCTAAGACGCCTCTAGGCTATCACAACATTCACATGTGAATTACTGAGGTTTAATTGTTAAAACAGACATGGCACTTGAGGCCGGATCTGATCCAGCGGAGAACGTTAACTGTAATTTCGTTTCATCTTAGAGACTATTGGAAAGACTTAATAAGGCTTCAAAGGTACTCACTGTGCACATCAATTTGTTTTTTGAGACAACTGCTCATTGGCTGTTGGTTGACTAAAACTATGAGGGTCACATAAACAGCTTAAAGCCAAAAGGTTCAAATGGCTCTGAGCACTATGGACTTAACTTCTGAGGTCGTCAGTCCCCTAGAACTGCTTAAACCTAAATAACCTAAGGACATCACACACATCCGTGCCCGAGGCAGGATTCGAACTTGCGACCGCAGCCGTCGCGCGGTTCCAGATTGTAACGTCTAGAACCGGTCGGCCACTCCGGCCGGTAAAGCCAGAAGGAAAAATAGGCATGGAGATTAGACACTTCTCGCTTTATATCGCCGTGGAATAAATTGAAAAAGTTAATCATTGGAAAAGCAGCAAATTTAGATGAAATGACGTTGATGGTGGCCGAGCGGTTCTAGGCACTTCAGTCCGGAACCGAGCATCTGCTACGGTCGCAGATTCGAATCCTTCCTCGGGCATGGATGTGTGTGATGTCCTTAGGTTAGTAAGGTTTAAGCAGTTCTGAGTTCTAGGGGACTGATGACCTCAGAAGTTAAGTCCATAGTGCTCAGAACCATTTGAACCGTTTGAATGACGTTGATGAAATTAAACATTTCAAGATGAAGCCTAAATCATTGCTTCCACAAGTACTTCCGTTTTGAATTCGCCCATAAAAATCTAACAAAAGGCAATTACCTATAACTGAAGATCTGTTTGAGTCGTTTTAGACACTTCAGTAACTCAAGGTAGCAGTAGAGATGGTCTGCCACCTGATACTGTTGTCATCCCAATACCGATGTGATGCAATCTCCATCTAGTATCTTACAATTTCATCGAAAACCTCGGCAACCACATGTTTTTAGTAAAAGAGTGAAACAAAGAGAATAAAAAAGTCCATAAATGGTAGGAAATCAAACATGTCAGTTCCACGGAATCAGTACCGTGTAACAAGTCTAATTACATCATAGTAGTCTTGAGGGATGCAGAATGTGGTGATTAATTTCGATAGTATGTGAGTTTATCAGGACCGACTTTGAGGTCCGTAGGGATTGGTACAGAAGTACTGCAAGAATTCCATATTCCACGCACGGTCGTGGATTATATCATCATTTTCCTAGAACTACATCTTGCAGGGAGGAGCCGCAATAAGTCGCTCTCTGGCACAGTCGAACTTTCGCTTGGTGAAAAAAGAGCGAAAATAAATGGATATTTGTTTGGCCTTAGGTTGCAACACTCAATAGTTTCGGGTAAAGTGACAGTCAAAGCTTTGACGCGACTGCAAGAGTTCGCACACGTGGTGTTACCAAGCGACTTTCTGGCATAGTGACAAACAACACAGGTTCGAATTTTTGCGTTCTGTGTCCAAATCTAATCTTATAATCTTATCTTTTTTTCTGCCATCGTAGTACGTGAGACTTAATATTTCTGTGACATCGAAAAATGTAATGAAAATATTTACAAAATATATAAGAATTTCAAATATTACAAAAATTAGATTTTATCACAACAAAACTTGTATAGTGTTATACAAGTAATTGAAATGACAAATATACAGGTTCTATTATATCAACTGTTGCTTCGATTTTTATTTTATACTGCAAGAGAACCAATGCACTCCCTAGGTTGATAAAACGGAAATGAGCGTATGGTATCGCTGGCCGGCTGGCCCCAACCGGGGAAGTTCGGCCGCCAAGTGCCAGTCTTATTTCAGTCGACGCCACATTGGGTGACTTGCGCGCTGGTGATGAGGATGAAATGTTAAGGACAACACAACACCCAGTGCCCGAGAGGAGAAAATCTCCAAGCCAGCCGGGAATCGAACCCGGGCGCGTTTGCATGGGAGGCGAGTACGCTACCGCCCAGCAAAGTAGGCGGACCCCTAATGTTATATCTATCATAAAAACGTTCAAAGCATAAAAAAACAAGTCACTGCCAGAAACATGCGACTGCACGTATGCCCCATTCACATTCTTTAGTGTGATTATCATTAGGAAAACAAACTTCGTTGACGCCTTAAATACCTCGTGATCTGGCGGTAATTTAGCCGAAAAACAAGCATATCTAAGCATTTTCTCAAAAGCTGGACCCTGCGTATATTTTATTTTCATCGTCTCTACTTGCGATTTTCGTTTGCTGTGTGATCAGAGTAGGTAACTTTTGCAAAGAGAGAATGTAATTTACAAAATTATAAAGAATGTACCAACCAGTCGTGGAAACATTATTTATTTATCTTGTTGCAAATCGATTTCGACTGATATCACTCATCATCGGTGCATTTTTCTAACCGATACATGACATAAGTAGAAATACTGTCCTTGGCAGATTTCTATTATAAGGTAAATAAATTATGTTTCCCCAACTGGTTGCTACATTACTTACAATTTTATGTTCCACGGTCGTTGCTCAGAAAGGGAACGTTATGGAGCCCAACATCCGAATGTAATTTGTCACACTTCAGCAAAACTATACATTGTAAGGTTTACATAACGGCGTACAATATGCCGGAACCACTTACAATTAACACGTCGGTATTCCAGTTTTATTGACAACCAGGCCATCGTATAAAGAAGGATAGCTTTGCACACACGTCGAGTCAATAACATGCAGATACGGCTTCATTTTTAGTGTTTCGTATCCCAAGCGGTAAAAACGTAGTCTTTAGAGGATAATTTTTTGTCTGCTGTGCCAATGGTAAGACTCCTTTTTTCAGGAACAGGTAGAAGTAACAAATCGAAATTTATGTTTTCTGCACCAGCCTCGTCATCTCAGAGTAGCACATGCAGCCTACTCCCTCAATTGTTTGTTGGATGTTTTCCAGTCTGTATTTCCCCTTACAGTTTTTACCATCTGCAGCTCCCTCTAGAACCGTGATGGATACTCCCCAAGTATTAACACGTGTTGTACCATCCTGTTCCTTCTTCTTGTTAATGGTTTGCATATGTTCCTATCCTGGCCGAATCTATGGAGAACCTCATCACATTCCTTATCTTATCAGTCCACATGATTTTCAACATTCTTCTGTAGCACCGCACTTCAGACGCTTCGAGTCTCCTCTGTTCCGGTTTCCCCACAGTTCATAACTCACTACCACACAATTCTGTGCTCCAAACATACATTATGAGGATTTTCTTCCTCTCATTAGACACCTCTTAACCAGGAATTCTCTTTTTGCTTGTGCTGGTCTACTTTTTATGTCATCCTTGCTTCGTCCGTTATGGGTTATTTTGCTTCCAAGGCAGCAGAATCCTTAACTTCGACTACTGCGTGAACACCTGTTGTGATATTAAGTTTCTCGCTCTTTCATTTCTGCTGTTACTACTTTTACTTTTTTCCGGTCTACTCTCAGTCCATATTCTGTACTCATTAGCTTGTTCATTCCATTCATCAGATCCTGTAATTCTTTTTCTAGGAGTGTCATCAGCGGATCGTATCATTGATATCCTCTCACTCTGGATGTTAATCTCACTCTTGTAACTTTCTTTTATTTCTAACACCCGTGTACCGCAAGTCTCTAGAGGAACGGAAGGTTCCAAATGATTGAGAAAGAGCGCAGGTAGTCCCAGTTTTCAAGAAGGGTCGTCGAGCAGATGTGCAAAACTATAGACCCATATCTCTGACGTCGATCTGTTGTAGAATTTTAGAACATGTTTTTTGCTCGAGTATCATGTCGTTTTTGGAAACCCAGAATCTACTCTGTAGGAATCAACATGGATTCCGGAAACAGCGGTCGTGTGAGGCCCAACTCGCTTTATTTGTTCATGAGACCCAGAAAATATTAGATACAGGCTCCCAGGTAGATGCTATTTTTCTTGACTTCCGGAAAGCGTTCGATACAGTTCCGCACTGTCGCCTGATAAACAGAGTAAGAGCCTACGGAATATCAGACCAGATGTGTGGCTGGATTGAAGAGTTTTTAGCAAACAGAGCACAGCATGTTGTTCTCAATGGAGAGACGTCTACAGACGTTAAAGTAAGCTCTGGCGTGCAACAGGGGAGTGTTATGGGACCATTGCTTTTCACAATATATATATAAATGACCTAGTAGATAGTGTCGGAAGTTCCATGCGGTTTTTCGCGGATGATGCTGTAGTATACAGAGAAGTTGCAGCATTAGAAAATTGTACCGAAATGCACGAAGATCTGCAGCGAATAGGCACTTGGGGCAGGGAGTGGCAACTGACCCTTAACATAGACAAATGTAATGTATTGCGAATACATAGAAAGCAGGATCCTTTATTGTATGATTATATGATAGTAAGAACAAACACTGGTAGCAGTTACTTCTGTAAAATTTCTGGGAGTATGCGTGCGGAACGATTTGAAGTGGAATGATCATATAAAATTAATTGTTGGTAAGGTGGGTACCAGGTTGCGATTCATTGGGAGAGTCCTTAGAAAATGTAGTCCATCAACAAAGGAGGTGGCTTACAAAACACTCGTTCCACCTATACTTGAGTATTGCTCATAAGTGTGGGATCCGTACCAGATCGGGTTGACGGAGGAGATAGAGAAGATCCAAAGAAGAGCGGCGCGTTTCGTCACAGTGTTATTTGGTAACCGTGATAGCGTTACGGAGATGTTTAACAAACTCAAGTGGCAGACTCTGCAAGACAGGCGCTCTGCATCGCGGTGTAGTTTGCTGTCCAGGTTTCGAGAGGGTGCATTTCTGGATGAGGTATCGAATATATTGCTTCCCCCTACTTATACCTCCCGAGGAGATCACGAATGTAAAATTAGAGAGATTAGAGCGCGCATGGAGGCTTTCAGACAGTCGTTCTTCCCGCGAACCATACGCGTCTGGAACAGGAAAGGGAGGTAATGACAAAGGCACGTAAAGTGCCCTCCGCCACACACCGTTGGGTGGCTTGCGGAGTATAAATGTAGATGTAGATGTAGAAATTCCGATGAAATCTATTCCTTGTGCTTAATTTTGGTCTCTAGGATTCCAGAGATTTTTTAAATACTGTCTAATCCTGGAACCCTTATACCTTACTTATCAACTCCAGTTTCTTCTTCTATCAAGTCATTAGGCAAATCCCTCCCGTCCTGGGGGCCTTCGATGTTCTCTTTCCACTTTTCGCTTTTCCCTCTGCGTTTTACATTGCAATTCCCAATCCACTCTTAATATTACCATCGTTGCTTTTAATTTCATCGAAGTTTTTTTTTCTGCAGGCATTTCGCCTTGGCTGTCCTGCACTTTCTATTTATTTCATCCCTAAGTTATTTATATTACTATATTCTTGTCTTTTACCGAACGGTTTTATCCTTCCTTCTTCCCTTAGTCGATCAATTGCAGCATTTCTTTTGTTAACCAAGTTTTTTCGAAGTTGCGTTCCTTCACTGTATGTCTGACTGTCCAGCATCAGTGATGACCCTTTTTAGACATATCCGCTCCTCTTCAGCTGAACTCCCTAGTGTGGTATTCCTTATGGCGGTATCCCCATCCATAGTGTACTTCAAACACGCCTCGTCATTCCTCAGTACTTCAGTATCCCACTTCCTTCCTCATCGATTCTTCCGTACCATTCTCTTAAATTTCGGTCTGCACTTCATCATCACTAAATTGTGAACTGAGTTTACGTCTGCTCATGGGTACGTCTTACATTCCAGTATCTGATTTCGGAATCTTTTGTGTGTCCATCATGTAATTCTGCTGGAATTTTCCTGTGTCTCCGAGTCTTTTCCAAGTATAACTGCTCGTCTTCTGATCAATGAACACAGAATTCACTATTACCACCTGAAATTTATTACAGAGCTCAGTCTTTCTCCTCTCTCATTCCTTCTGCCTATCCCGTATTCTCCTGAAACCCTTTCTTCAGTCCTTCCCCCACAACCGCATTCCAGTCCCCCATGACTGTTATATTATCATATCCCTACTCAGATGCAGAATTTCTCTTTCAACATCCTCATATAGTCTTTCTTTCTCTCTTCATCTTCTGCCTGCGACGTCGCCATGCATACTTGAACTATCGTTGTTGGTCCTGGTTTGTTATCGAATCTAAGGAGAACAGCCCTATCGCTGTACTGTCCACAGTAGCTCACTCTGTGCCCCACCTTTAGTTCCTTGTTATATCCAATTTTACCGCAACGGTCGCGTGGTTCCAGACTGTAGCGCCTAGAACCGCTGCTGTTGGTATTACACTATATTCGTCTGACCAGATATCTTCATCTTCTATCTAGATTGAGTCTTTGCATTTCCCGTTTCAGATTTTCTCGTTTTTCTACTTCATTCAAACTTATGAGTCGTAGAATGTTCTCCCCTAGGTGATCACTTCATCTTTTTCTCTTTTCTGATGATCACGTCTCCCTTGGCAGTCCCCTCTCGGTTATCCGAATGGTAGTGTTCCGCCGCCACTGCTGTTAATTTTTGTTCAAAATTTAAGCAGTGGGTTGGTTCGAACACGAGACCCATGACGTTTAAATTACCAGTCAAAGACTCTACCCCTTTTTTAACTCATTTTGTTCGTTGCATTTATTCGGGGTGAACGTCCCATGACACCCCTTCAAGTTCATCGTTGATCCATTCACTCTTCCTCTTTTTATTATAGAAGGCAGCTAAACCTCTGCCCTCTGACCGAACACGCAGAGCTTCCGTGCCGGCCCCCTAAACCACGTGTTGTGTGTGATACCTACAACTACATAAGTGAACTAAAACGAGTAAATTAAATGTCTGTTACATTCAAGTGAGTTCATAAACTGTTTTCCTCATGTTACATAGTTTCAGTAATCATCCCACGTGTGCAATGCCAGGGAGATATATTATTTCAGCGGCTAACATTCTCGAGATAATTTGTGATACAATATGATCCTATATGTTCACCCTTCATTTAAAACAGGGTTTCACAAGATACAAGCAGTAAAATTGGATATAACAAGGAACTTAATTCACGACAATCTATTTGCCTACAAGTCAGTCGAGGAAGAGAAATGCCTGTAAAAATACTCGCACACGACTCCCATATTGATTTCATATTTTATGATGTAGGAAATCTTAGTGTGAATTACACTTACCGTCGTTAATATCAGAACGTGTGAGAAGAATAGCGGGCCGCAGTGACCGAGCGGTTCTAGGCACTTCAATCCGGAACTGCGCTACTGCTACGATCGCAGGTTCAAATCCTGCCTCGGTCGTGGATGCGTGTGATGTCCTTAGGTTAGTTAGGTTTAATTAGATCTAAGTCTAGGGGGCTGATTACCTCAGATGTTAAGTCCCATAGTGCTTACAGCCATTTTAGCCATCTGAGAAGAATAAATCCACAGCCGACAAATACTAGCTGAACGCAATATCTGATCTGGAGACGGGTGACTCAAAGGCCATCGGTAAATATCCATACCATTACTCAATTGTCCTCTGATATCTTATAAACATGAAAATGGGATTGTTCCTTCTCAGAAAAACTACTGTGAATATATTAATAACATTAAAACAGATATCCTGTTGTAAATAAATCAATAAACTACAGTTAAGACCAGTGGTATATACCATATATTTACCAGTGGCACTTAAAGGGTTACATAAATCAGTAAATAAATAAAACTTAAGTCTGGTATCCGTGGCCCGCTTGTCACAAATAAATAAAGGGAAAGACCCAGATAGTGTGAGAACAAGTAGTGATTGAGTAACAGTCCTTTATATATTCACGTGTTAAGAAATTAGAAACCTGAATGTCAGCTTAACAATAAATGCTAAAACGGAAATGGACAAACAGACATAACGTAAGATTCAGCCTGCTGTGACCCCTGGAAGATTTGGAACACAGCCTTCATTAAGGAGCGCCGGGCAGCATACTTCTCAGGTACAGCCAGCCTCTAACACAGGGCGCAGCAAGGGAAAGCCTGTCACGTTTCCGCCAAACATCACTCACATAGTTGCCAGGTGGACGTCCATCCGCCCAAAAACATCGATATAAAGAGAAACACAGCTCTTTTCAGTCAGTATCAGCGACAGTATCCAGTAAACATCGTTCATTATCAACAGTGCTGCAGTCAGCATCAAGACCATATCTACATTCGCGCAAAGAAGAGCCGAGATGGATGCTCTACAAGTGATTGTGATTTTCGTTCTCTGGATTCGTGACTAGAGTAGAGTTGTTGGCAGATTGGTGCAAGTGAACACAAATTTATAAAGACATCACACTTCAGTTAAGTATTTCAAAATTTCTATTAATAAGGTGTTTTGAACTTTTACTAACCTGTGCTGCCGTGTTTTTCGGCGCAGTGTAGCGTATCCGTGTTCAGCTCTTTGACGAGGCTATGTATTGCTACTTATAAGCAAGCCAGCTCATAACAGCAACTAGTATAGTTGTGCTCTAGCGAAACTACGGTTTGGTAAGTTTGGTACGTTACATAAATGACTTAGTAAGTGGCAGAATTGCTGGTAGTATTGACAGCGTTAGCAGGGAAAGAAACATAAATGAATGTGTAAGAGAGCAACTGGGAACTGACGACTTCTCTTTGTTTGTTTGTTAGTTTTGCATGTAATTAGAACCGCACATCGTTCAGAGTTAGTTGATTGGGTATTTTACCCCTTACGAAATATGAATTACATTTTCTGAGCTTGATCACTAACTTCTGCGCCATTACGTAATCGAAGGAATTATTTTTGAAACAAGGACAGTGCACAAATATAAAAAACATATAAATTGTTGTTATTTTGTACTGAAGATAGCCTTCTTCATCATGATCAAAGGCAAGGGTTTTCTGTTGTTATTGATAAATGCTGAACTTGTTTATGAGTAATAGAAACATGTACTACATAAATTCGACGAAGTTCTGAAGTGACGTTTTATGCATTACTGTTTTGCAGTATTTTATATTATCTTGTGGTTGAGGAAATTGCTTTTCATAACGCTGTTTTAAATATCGGTATTGTTTTCTTTGTTTTTATTACAACATCCTTCTGTTTCATGTTAAAAATCAACGACTTTCTAATAAAACCGGAATTAAACATTGACAATTTCATTTTATTGCTATAAATACGGTTTATTTTTAAGTAATTGGCAGGAGAATAACTGTGTATAAGGCTTCATATATCCTCACTCACTCAGTTTAGAGACGGTTCACTGCTTCCTGTTTTTAGAGGAATGTAGTGAGACAGTCATCGCATACATGAAGAAAGCGATGGTTATGATGTAACGCTGGATACGTATGCAAAACACCCAACCTACAGGTAATGCGAGTATGGAGTCAACTGACCAAAATTACTAGGAAAACTACCGTAGTCTATGCTTGCTTACAGTATTCTACTGTAGCCACGGTAGTTTTGCAGTTCTAGCAACTAGCTTTGACGGAAGGAAGTTTTCTTCTCGCCAAAATTTCCTAACGACAGCATTTGGCACCTACAACACTGACTGATTCACATAATTGTGATGGCTTGATTACTGACCACAAAAAGACGAACCAGCCACTGTGAGATACATTAAGAAAACATACCCAGTAATTTGAAAAGGAGTCTTGACAATACACTTTACTTTTGTTACGGAACTTAAGCTTAGCGGACAAAGTCTTAGCCGGCCGCTGTGACCGAGCGGTTCTAGGCCATTCAGTCCGGAACTGCGCTGCTGCTACGGTCGCAGGTTCGAATCCTGCCTCGGGCAGTGCTTAGTGCTTAGAGCCATTTTGACAAAGTCTTATTCTCTCCCTTGAAAGGGCACACAGACCGCCTTGGGACGCTGCATGTAGTGTAGGACTGGTATCAGATGGTCACACGATCCTCCAGCGCTGACCTGAGCCACGACAGTGAAGTGAGGTTGTGATGCAATTATATCCAGTTCCCCGCTCTTCTTTTGTAAATTAATAGGAAGACTTTGTTCATCATAGCCTAAATTTTCACGTAACTGAAATTTTTTCTGGCGTAACATTATAGGCACTTCCTCCTCCAACGTAAAATTGCCTGAAATTAACTGTTTCCGTTCTTTTAACCCTTTTTACCTATATGTACGTTATCAGTGTTCTTCGTGTAACTAAAATTTTCCCACTTGGCTTGTGTTTTGAATTTATCTCCCGAACTATTAGCGTTTACTGAAAGTCATGACCACTTCTTTTTCGCAGAGGCATAGTTTTCGTGGGATACAGCTTCCATGACTTAACGCCACGCGAAGCCTGACACGAGGGCACTCTTCAATTTCTTTAAAACAAGCCTTCTTATAAAGCAAACGAGAGGTGTCACAGCAGGTGGAACAGTTGGAAATACCTCGATACATGTAACGTGTTTAAACGAAAAAGTTTCTATTAATATTAATTAAAACATCGATAACTTACGAAATCGAAATCTACATGTACAATGTATGAATCAAACGCAATCTTTTGATGCACAAGGTGTGCCAGGAAGAATGATCAGTATTCAGGGTTAAGACAGAACGCTTATCTGAAGTAAAAAAACTTAATATGGACGTATGTCCTACTCCGAATGGTTTCCGAGATACAACACATTAGAGGTACATTAGTTTTGCACTATAGTCGGGCATGAAGGTATCTTACCCTAATCACTGAATTGACAGTGGTAGTACAATTAATATTTAGAGTGCCAACGTAGTTGCCGTTGCCAACCGACCGCGTGGTGAAGAGATGCCGGGGCTGGACTTCAGTTAAGTAGTTTTAATTGGACATGGTACCTCGGTACTTTAAGGTTTTAATTTTAAATGTTGACTGTGCCTTACTCTGGCATGTTAGAGTAATTTTATGCTTCTGAAAAACGCTAGATTATTTTACCCAAAACCTGGTAAAGACCAGAAAATTTGCGCAACTGAAGCTGATACTTCAAAATATTATTTCTTTTTTTCGTAGTTTCGTAGTACAATTATCTGTCCACTAAGTTCCCAAGACCTTACGCCCTTACATTTTCGTTTATAGGGTTAGATGAATTCTGAGGCGTAAAAATGAAAGGTCAATATACGAGATGAATTACCTGCTCGCATCATGGACGCTTCTACCCTCGTTAGGGAACGTGCAAAACCACTCGGACAAACAACACATCTTATCCCAAGAGCGCATTAAAGCCCTGAAGTTGACATTGCAATATTCGAACATTTATTGTGAAGTGTAAGTAAGTAAACGTTCGGCGTTCTGGCCCTAGGAGGGCTAATCTGGCGCTACCGACCGACAAGTCATCCTCTGCCAATAGCGTCATCAGATGTGGTGTGGAGGGGCATGTGGTCAGTACATAGCTCTCCCGGTCACTCTCGGCCTTCTCGACTGTGGAACAGCTGCTAATCGGCCAAGCAGCTCCTCAGTTGGCCTCACGAGGCTAAATGCATCCCCTCCCACTCTCACCAGTAATGTAAAAATTCCTGACAGTACCGGTAATCGAACCGCAGAGTTCCGCTAACCACCATTTTAAGCTGCACAACAGCTGTACGATAATACTTAGAGGCGAATGTACACTACTGGCCATTAAAATTGCTACACCAAGAAGAAACGCACATGGTAAACGGGTACTCATTGGACGAAGATATTATACTAGAAATGGCATATGACTACATTTTCACGCAATTTGGGTGCATTAGATCCTGAGAAATCAGTACCCAAAACAACCACCTGTGGCCGTAATAACGGCCTTTATACGCCTGGGCATTGAGTAAAAAAGAGCTTGGATGGTGTGTAGAGCTACAGCTCCTAATGCAACTTCAACACCATACCACAGTTCATCAAGAGTAGTGACTGGCCTATTGTGACGAGGCAGTTGCTCGGCTACCACTGACCAGACGTTTTCAATTGGTGACAGATCTGGAGAATGTGCTGGCCAGGGCAGCAGTCGAACATTTTCTGTATCCAGAAAGGCCCGTACAGGACTTGCAACATGCGGTCGTACATTATACTGCTGAAAAGTAGGGTTTCGCATGTATCGAATGAAGAGTAGAGCCAAGGGTCGTAACACATCTGAAATGTAACGTCCACTGTTCAAAGTGAGTTAATGCGAAGAAGAGGTGACCGAGACGTGTAACCAATGGCACCACATACCATCACGCCGGGTAATACGCCAGTATGGCGATGGCAACACACTTCCAATGTGCTTTCACCGCGATGTCGCTAAACACGGATGCGACCATGATGTTGCTGTAAACAGAACGTGCATTCATCCGAAAAAATGACGTTTTGCCATTCGTGCACCCAGGTTCGTCGATGAGTACACCATCGCAGGCGCTCCTGTGTGTGATGCAGCGTCAAGGGTAACCGCAGCCATGATCTCCTGAACTGATATTCTATTCTGCTGCTAACGTCATTGAACTGTTCGTGCAGATGGTTGTTGTCTTGCAAAACGTCCCCACCTGTTGACTCAGGGATCGAGACGTGGCTGAACGATCCGTTACAATCGTGTGGATAAGATGCCTGTCTTCTCGACTGCTAGTGATACGAGGCCATTGGAATCCAGCATGGCGTTCCGTATTATCCTCCTGAACCAACCGATTCCATATTCTGCTAACAGTCATTGGACCTCGACCAACGCGAGCAGCAGTGTCGCGATACGATAAACCGCAATCGCGATAGGCAACAATCCGACCTTTATCAAAGTCGGAAACGTGATGGTACGCATTTCTCCTCCTTACGCGAGGCATCACGAGAACGTTTCACCAGGTAACGCCGGTCAACTGCTGTTTGTGTATGAGAAATCGATTGGAAACTTTCCTCATGTCAGCACATTGTAGGTGTCGCCACCGGCGCCAACCTTGTGTGAGTGCTCTGAAAAGCTAATCATTTGCATATCACAGTATCTTCTTCCTGTCGGTTAAATATCGCGTCTGTAGCACGTTATCTTCGTGGTGTAGCAATTTTAATGGTCAGTAGTGTATTAAAATAATTACGTTGAGCTGTCGCAGCTGTGTCCCTTACACCCAAACACCAGGAGTTTCTTATATGCTGACAACCTCGCTCTAGCCACTCAGAGCACAGATTTCGAATCAGTGGAGAACAACCGCACGAATGTCCTTGAAGTTCAGATACTACAACACAAACCAACTTAAACCAAACCTTTTAAAGATCCAAGTGAGTGCTTTTCATTTGAGAAATAGGGGAGCCACTCGCAAGTTGAAAATAGTATGGTCTTGGGTTGAACTGGAACACTACGAGACTCCAAAATACCTAGAAGCCACACTTGACAGATTTCTCACTTTAAAAAAGAATTACATGAAATGGAAGTCGAAAGTCTCCACCAGGAACGATCTCCTACGGAACCTGGACGGATTACAGAGGGGTAGTCAACGTGAAACAATCCGAACACCTATAATGACACTTTCCTATTCTGCGGCAGAGTCGCGCGGGATTAGCCAAGCGGTCTGAGGCGCTGCAGTCATGGGCTGTGCAGCAGGTCCCGGCGGAGGTTCGAGTCCTCCCTCGGGCATGGGTGTGTGTGTTTGTCCTTAGGATAATTAGGTTAAGTAGTGTGTAAGCTTAGCGACTGATGACCTTAGCAGTTAAATCCCATAAGATTTCACACACATTTGAACATTTTTCTGCGGCAGAGTACGCCTGTCCCGTTTGGTATAATTCAACTTATGCCAAACAGGTGGCTGCAGCTCTTAACTAAACCTGCAGAATTATAACAGGTTGCTTGAAATCCACTCCAGTCGAATGGCTTTACCACTTCGCAGGAACAGCACCACGAAGAGCTGCGAACAAGGAAAGAAAGGCAGTGGAACAGAAAATTGCTCATACTCTCTATGGGCACGAACCGCCCCCGCAACGACTGAAGTCAAGGAAGACTTTTTTTAGGACATCAAAGGAACTTACAACCACTGCTGAAAAAGCTAGGTTACACCTATGAAGGGCTACGACCTACCTTCCCCGTGGTTGGAAAAGAGTTGTTGAAGCTCTACCTCCAGGCCACGACAGGGAATGGACAACTTGGAAGTCCCTGAATAGACTGAGATCCGGAGCTGGAAGATCAAAAGTTAATCTGGCAAAATTGGGAAACACTGATCCAAATGATATTCGGTGTGACTTGTGGAGAAGAACAGATAGCCCGACACATTCTTCTCCTGTGCAGAAGATGACCTTTAACAAGCAATAGAAAATGCACTGGAAGTGGCCAAGTTTTGGTCAACAGTAATTTAATCATAACTGTGTAAAATGTATGTAGATGTACCTGTATGTTTCTGACACGAGGGTAATAATAATAATCGATTTCTGCACCGGTTCGGCATCGTTGCTTCGATAGTGATCGCTCGCGGAAAGAGGGAAGGGAGGTCCAACACCAGTGTGAGCCGACACGGTCCGGCGTGAAGATGAAACGGTCCCTTCTGAGGTGATTCCCTCGCCGAAGGCTGAGGTGTCTCTCGGCAGTGTGAGCTAGTGTGCTGAGATACTGGTGTTTCTCAGACAAAATCAGCTGCTTCTGGGAAGGGTCATGAGCCTGGTTTGCAACGACCACGACCGCCTGTTCTGAAGACCAGTGTCTGTTATTAGAGGCATGGTACATTCGCCTAAGTTGTGGTCGCAGAGGCGATTTGGAATTGATTTGCCCCTATGGAACCAAAGGTAGTAACACCGGTTCCCGCCAGATTACCGAACTTAAGCGCTGTCGGGCTTGGCCAGCACTTGGATGGGTCACCGTCATTGTCTGCCGAGTGCTATTGCACTCAACCCTTGTGAGGCCAATTCAGGAGCTAGTTGTTGAAAAGTAGCTACGCGGTCACGAAAACTGACAACAGGAGGGAGAGCTCTGTGCTGACCACATGTGCCTCCGTATTCTCCTCTATTAACGCCTAATGGCTGAGGACGACACGGCGGCCGGTCGGTACAGTTGGGCCTTCAAGGCTTGATCGGATGGATGGTGCTGTTTCTTTTTTTTTTCGGAACCAAAGGACGGTGTCCTTGCCTGTTAAGTTAGCATTTTCGCACGTGTTTCTTGGTTTCTGATTTTTCTTTTCTTTGGGTTTAAACCGTTGGTGCTCAAGTCTAGGGGTGTTCTTGAAAAACGATTGTGGATTGAGCTGGTACATAGTAACTTAGCCCAGTTAATAACTGTTTTTGCTATTTAAAAAAAAAAAAATTCCAGCAGCTGTTAGAATATTCTTCTTAAACTGGAGCATAATAAGAAGTCATATGAGTTGTATGCTAAATAACTCTTTTGTATTTAAAAATTGTGACAGCTGTTAGAATATTTTTCTTAAAGTGGTGAACACTAAGAAGTTAAATGAGCTATCTGCTTAGTAAATGTTTTGCTATTTTTTAAAAATAGTGGTAACTGTTCGAATATTTTTCTTAAACTGGGGTGTACTAAGAAGTCATCTGGGGCTGTTTGCATTTGAACTGTTTATTGGAAGTTTGAAATTCTGGGAACTCTTAGCTCATGGCTTCTTCTTTGCTGTTAAAATTATTCCCGCCGACAGTTGAAGAGGACCGTAATGTGCAATAGGCAGACATCTATCCAAACCATCACATAGGAGTTCCAAACTGCATCAGGATCCACTGCAAGTACTACGGCAGTTAGGCGGGAGGTGAGAAAACTTGGATTTCATGCTCGAGCGGCTGCTCATAAGTCACACATCCACGCCGATAAATACCATTGACGCCTCGCTTGGTGTAAGGGGCGTAAACATTGGACGATTTAACAGCGGAAAAATTTTGTGTGGAGTGACGAATCACGGTACACAATGTGGCGATCCGATGTCAGAATATGCCGAATGCCCGGTGAACGTTATCTGCCAGCGTGTACTGTGCCAACAGTAAAATTCGGAGGCGGTGGTGTAATGGTGTGGTCGTGTTTTTCATGGCGGGGGCTTGCACCCATTGTTGTTTCGCGTGGCACTATCACAGCACAGGCCTACATTGATATTTTAAGCACCTTCTTGCTTCCGACTGTTGAAGAGCAAATCGGGGATGACGTTTGAATCTTTGAACACGATCGAGTACCTGTTCATAATGCACGGTCTGTGTGGAGGAGTGGTTACATGACAATAACATCCCTGTAATGGACGGCCTGCACAGCTTCCTGGCCTGAATCACATTTTTTTTGTGAAGTTTTGGAACGCCGAGTTCGTGCCCGGCCTCACCGACCGACATCGATAACTCTCCTCAGTGCAGCACTCCGTGAAGAATGGGCTGCCATTCCCCAAGAAACCTTCCAGTACCTGATTGAACGTATGCCTGCGAAAGTGGAAGCTGTCATCAAGGCTAAGGATGGGCCAACACCATACTGAATTCCAGCATTAGCGATGGAGGTCGCCACGAACTTTGAAGTCATTTTCAGCCAGGTGTCCGGATACTTTTGATCACATAGTGCATTTAATGTGATGTCAGTATTCGCCTCAGTTCCGCTGCGTGCCGAGTCTGGATGCAGCAGCGCACCTGCTATACTGGCGGCCAGATACTGTCTGCTAGTGGTGGACAGAAAATCGCGCATTTGTTAGAAATCACAGTGATTGAGGAGTCACTGATATCACAATAACAACTTTACAAACTCTAACTGCGATTTCAGTCACAGTTAGCAGTCGCAAGTAGCATTTCACATTCAACGCCGTGAGCCAACTGCTGGCCGAATTCTGTACTGCTTTCTGCGATTTCAGTGACAAGTCGCAACTAAGAGTCGCAAGTAGCAACTAAAAAGCGCAGTTAGCAGTGCCATCTGTTGAGCAAAGTTCATACTATGCTATTCGCTACCGAGTCAAACTGCGATTTCTGTGACAAATCGCAACTAAGAGTCGCAAGTAGCAACTGAAAAGCGCAGATAACATTCTTTTCCTAGTGCTATCTGTTGACCGACGTACGTACTTCGTAATGAGAGCCTTGTGCCTCACGAGATCGATGTGCTGTGGGTGCATATGAAGGGTACAATAGTAGTACCAGTCCATTTTTGTTCATTTTGAGATACAGAGTTGTAAAGTTAAATGAGCGCTGAAAAATCTTCAGTTGAGATACCAGAATTATTCAGGCATTGGCTTCTTGCTAGAGATGAACCTTTATTTATGTTTGCTTGGATCATTAATTTCAGAAGCATTATAGACAGAAAAGTGGAGGTAATGGACTTGTACCACTATTGAAATAAGCCCTTCTTATTATACGACGACATGCACATTCAGCATCACTTATGGTTGATCAAACACAGCTGTGACTCTGAATGTATTATATTAATAATAAGCAACATTGCCTCTTTCTCCTGAAAATATCAAGTAACGTAACAAATGTGCTTGATTCTGCTTCCAATATGACAGTTTTGGTTAATACTCCAAATGCCTACAGGACTTTGCAATGTTAACACAGCAGAACTCAGACATCTGTTTAAGTGTAGTGAAATGAAAACAGTATTATTGAGTCATATGAATGCCTCACTTTTGTTCCGACACAGTTCAAGACTCGGGAGAAAAGCTTTACACCTGATGTTCTACAGGGCAACTTCACACACAAGAACTTTTTGCCGACACTATTCCTGTGTTACTTTCAAGTAATGCACTTAAGCTATTCCTGATTTAACTGGAAGATCCGTACTTCTCACTTTCATATCAACAGCCTCAAAATGCATAATATAGACTTCGGGATATGTTACAGGTCAGTGTCACACCAAGATTGTGGAGAAAAGGGGGCCGGCATGTCACTCTCCAATAAGTGTTTATGTGGCGGAAAATTACGCTTATAGGACGGCTTAACATGTGGAAAATGAGATTTTCATTATTGACTCACTGTTTTTAACATTTATTATTCCTTTAAAATCGCACAACAACTTCAATAAAACACAGTTTAATCACTCATCTGCGCACTTATTTCACAATTATGTCACTTTTAAACTGCAAATCCTCTAAGAGCTGTCTTGAATCTTCACGAGTCTCTCTCAACAGCCTTGATGTGAATAGATACGTACAGCAACCAGTAATCAGAGTCATAACTGTGTCTGCAAAATCACAAGGATTATTAAACAATTTTTGTTGTCACTAATTACAAGCAATATAATTGACAGAGTAGATTGCTAATATTTGCTGTAATGAAAGCCACTCAATGGGGTATATTTCACATTTGAAAAAAACGATCTCAATGAAGTAATTAACTCCATCGAAACACTTAGAAACTAACCTCTCGTCTGACGAAAACGGTCTAAAGAGCAGTGGCAATTTCTGCAGATCTGTTGACAATTATATTTTGAGTTATCACTTTACTGAGTGACTGAAATATAGTTCGGGTACCTGTTAACATAACAATATGTTAGAATTCATTTTCTAAACACGAACTATTACGGTACTGTATGGCTACTTACATGATTTACACTATTAATATTTTCACAGTTGTTTCTTTAATACATAATTAAAGCCAACGGAAGAACAAACGTAAAACATACTTACTAATGACAGGTTTGTTGAGATGCCGTTTTCTGTGTGGACAGATGTAACTTTTTCATACGGTGGTTAGTCGCAGAAATCGCAGGAGTCACAGAAATCGCAGAAGTAGCAGAAATCGCAGAAGTAGCAGAAATCACGGAAGTAGCAGAAGTCGCAGAAATCACGGAAGTAGTAGAAACCACGGAAGTAGCAGAAGTCGCAGAAATCGCGGAAGTAGCAGAAATCGCAGAAATATCAGTGGCGGAGGGATACACGACCTAGGTTCCTTAACTGCGACAAATCACAGTTAAGAATAACAGATACTGAAAAGTAGCATTCACAGAAATCACTGATATCGGAAAAGCGCAGTTTAGCCCATCACTACTGTCTGCACATTCCAAGGCGCCGGGGACGAAGTCCAGTCTGCAGCTTCGAGGAACGACACGCGCGCACTTTGCGCCAGCAGTCTCCGCGCTGGGCGCGGTTGACTATCGACACATCTGCGCCGCACCTGTCGCAAAGCCGCCAGGGCGCACGAGGCGTATAAAAACGCTCCAGTGGTCTCATCAAGCGCACAGGTGCTGCCGCCGCCCGCCAACTGCACGTTTCCCAATACCGCCGCCCTCCGATGAATACAGCGTGGCTGGCCATGCTGCATTCCGGCCTCGCTGCTGACCGGCCGAAATGTCCGTTTCGTGGAGCCTACTGTTGCTGCAGTATAGCTGCGCGGTCTACCCGTCTCCTGTCGTCCGTGCTTGCCACCTTGCAGCCCCTGCTGCTACCTCCGTCAGAGTCCTGGCCTCAATGCCGGGGCGTGTACATTTGCCACCCCTACCGTCCATGCGGCTGTCCGGTATCACACTATTATATTTCTCTGACAAAGATTTGATCAAAGACATTATCAAATATTCGTCAAATTTGTTTGACAAAGATATTCGACCTCGCGCTAAAATGGGGTATTACACTGTCATCATATTTTTCGTCAAAGCTCAAGATGGCTAACAACAACTTGTTACCATACGCAGCAATTGCATGTACCACATTGCACTGTGTGCACATTAGGAAAACAAGCGGGGGGGGGGGGGGGGGAAGTAACGTACCTGGGTGAAGGCGTAGGTTTTACGACGAGACCATAAAAACAAAATTTGTTATGCGAGCTTCTAGTGGAGGACGTCAAGTCGTACATAAATTACTTAAAAAGGGGTGAGCATATATTTCAGTTTTTGCTCAGTGAAGTGTCTCGTCATATCACAATGCACAGTACTCATACACGAAATGCTGTATCTTCAGAAGACAGCCTCACAGTAACAATCTGATTTCTTGCTACAGGAAAGAGGTACTCTAGCTTACAGTACAACACTCGAATATCACAGTCCATATTAACTAAAATAACATCTGAAACGTGTGAAGCAATTTATAAAGCACTAAAGGACCGATATCTGAAAATAAATAAATGTTCAACACACTTTATGTGCATTAAAAAGTGTTTTAATCGTACATCAAAGTAATAATTACATTTTGTGTCCCACAACTAACAAAATTAATAGAAATGTATGAAGCTGACGAGGCGCTTTACAGTGTGAGGCATCCTGAGTACAAAAATAGATTAAGAAGACTGGAGAGCTCAGAAAATATAAGTACGTCGATAAGTACTTTTGCTTTCTCGTGAGAGTAGTTTGAGCGGAGGCCATTAATTTTCTTTTTCTTGTCGTCAGCCGCGCACCCGGGCCTTATCTCACGCCTAATGACCTCCGCATTTTTTTTATCTCTCCAGTCTTCTGGTGCCTCACGTTCTGATAAAAACTGAGTGTAAGGATCAACAAACGAACTTTAACGCATGTCGTGTGACGTCCCTAACGACCAGCCTCAACGATCAACAAAAAAAAAAGAAAAGTGGTCAGCGCAGCGATCTGTCACGCCAAGGGGTCCAAGCCCGATTCCCGGCTGGGTCGGAGATTTTCTCCGCTTGTTGTCCTCATTATCATTTCATCATCATCCGTGAAAGGCAAGGGGAAACCACGACTGGAATCATTCCCTAGACGCTCATGCGGTGGGCCTCCCTGACGAGGTTTCCCCCATGACACAAAATTTTCAACAAACATTTACAACCGTTCGCTGGACGTACCTAAAGAGTGTTAAGTTGCACAGGTCACACCGATGTTCAAGAAAGGTAGTGGGAGTAATCCAAAAAATTACAGGCCCATATCATTAACGTCGATATGTAGCAAGATTTTGGAACAGATATTGTTTTCCAACAGTATCAATTACCTCGAAGAAAACGGTCTAATGACATTCGCGTCTCTGCCTTGTGAGAAGAGTAAAGTTTTTTTCCAATCGCGGTTGTGTCTATCAGACTGCTAACGGGATTAGGCGGCTTGAGGACTGCAGATGCAATTCAGTCTTAACACGAGTTGCTACTGTTGCCACCGAAACGGTTAGAATGCTGTGACCTTCCATACTGTAAAACGAAAGGATTGGACTTTCTCTGTCTTCTCTCTCTTTTCTTTTGCGTCTCACTGCATTTTGTCTCCCTATCTTGAAGTCTTTTTCTATCTGTGCCTTAAGGTTTTCTTAAGTGCTATAACTGGTTAACTCAGTACATAAAGTCACGATGTATTAGGTGATGTACTGTAATTTGAGTTATAATGAATGATAGAGGATTGAGCTGTTATACCCTCTAAACTGTTAAGTGCGATTATGATGGCTTTCGGCTGTTATACCCCAGAGGAGAGCGACGTTTTGTTGAAGTGAAGATATGTATGAGGTTGTTTTTATTGAGGTTGTTTGTGTGCATGTTGGAGGTTTAGTGGTCACTGTGGTTGACGGTGATCACGTGCAGGCAAGAGTTCCCGTGTCAGTTGTTTCAAGCGATGTTGTTTCTGTTGTGATAACGTTGTGTGGTATAATACAGGAGGATACCTTTACTGATAATATGGAGACGACTGAGTGATAAACGCTGTAGTTTATGCTGTCGCCCACACAGGTCAGTGTAGAGCCGTTAACCACGATTCATTTCGCTTCGAAGCGAATTATCCAGTTGAGACAACATGTCTTTGGACTGATTTAAATTGTAGCCTCTGTCACCTGTGAGTACTTGATAAGCAGAAGCCACGAGGCGTAAACATGTGGCCAGGCACAGCCGTCGACTTGCAATAAGCAAGGCAATATGCAGGGTGGTCCATTGATCGTGGCCGGGCAAAATATCTCACGAAATAAGCGTCAAACGAAAAAACTACAAAGAACGAAACTTGTCTAGCTTCAAGGGGGAAACCAGATGGCGCTATGGTTGGCCCACTATATGGCGCTGCCATAAGTAAAACGGATATCAACTGCCTTTTTTTAAAAAATAGGAACCCCCATTTTTTGTTACATATTCATGTAGTACGTAAACAAATATGAATGCTTTAGTTGGACCTCTTTTTTCGCTTTGTGATAGATGTCGCTGTAATAGTAACAAACATATGGCTCACAATTTTAGACTAACAGGTAGGTTTCTAAATTAAAATACAGAACGTAGGTACGTTTGAACATTTTATTTCGGCTGTTCCAGTGTGATACATGTACCTTTGTGAACTTGTCATTTCTGAGAACGCATGTTGTTTCAGCGTGTTTACCTGTAAATACCACATTAATGCAATAAATGCTCAAAATGATGTCCGTCAACTTCAATGCATTTGGCAATACATGTAACGACATTCAATAGCGAGTAATGTTCGCACATGCATTGACAAAGCGCTGACGCATGTCGTCAGGCGTTGTCGGTGGATCACGATGGCAAATATCCGTTAACTTTCCCCACAGAAAGAAATCCGGGGACGTCAGATCCGGTGAACATGCGGGCGACCAATCCACCTGTCATGAAATATGATATTCAATACCGCTTCCACCGCACGCGAGCTATGTGCCGGATATCCATCATGTTGGAAGTACATCGCCATTCTGTCATGCAATGAAACATCTTGTAGTAACATCGATAGAACATTACGTAGGAAATCAGCATACATTGCATCATTTAGATTGCCATTGATAAATGGGGGCCAATTATCCCAAAATGCCGCACCATACATTAACCCTCCAAGGTTGCTGATGTTCCACTTGTCGCAGCCATCGTGGATTTTCCGTTGCCCAATAGTGCATATTATAACGGTTTACGTTACCGCCGTTGATGAATGACGCTTCGTCGCTAAATAGAACGCGTGCAAAAAAATCTGTCATCATCCCGTAATTTATCTTCTGCTCAGTGGCAGAACTGTACATGACGTTCAAAGTCGTCGCCATGCAATTCCTGGTGCATAGAAATATGGTACGGACGCAATCGATGTTGATGTAGCATTCTCAACACCGACGTTTTTGAGATTCCCGATTCTCGCGCAATTTGACTGCTACTGATGTGCGGATTTATCGCGACAACAGCTAAAACACCTACATGGGCATCATTATGTTTTGCAGGACGTGGTTGACGTTTCACATATGGCAGAACACTTCCCGTTTCCTTAAATAACGTAATTATCCGGCGAACGGTCCGGACACTTGGATGATGTCGTCCAGGATATCGAATAACATACATAGCACACGGCCGTTTGGCATTTTGATCACAATAGCCATACATCAACACGATAACGACCTTTTCCGCAATTGGTAAATGGTCCATTTTAACACGGGTCATGTATCACGAAGCAAATACCGTCCGCACTGGCGGAATGTTACGTGATACCACGTACTTATACGTTTGTAACTATTAGGGCGTCATCTATCACAAAGCGAAAAAAGTGGTCCAAATAAAATATTCATATTTCTTTACGTACTACACGAACATGTAATAAAAATGGGGGTTCCTATTAAAAAAAACGCAGTTATTTTCCGTTTGACCTATGGCAGCGCCATCTAGCGGGCCAACCATAGCACCATCTGGTTTCCCCCTTTAAGCTAGACGAGTTTCGTTCTTTGTAGTTCTTTCGTTTGATGCTTATTTCGTGAGATATTTTGCCCGTTGACTGTCAATGGACCAACCCGTATACGTTTTAAGTGGTTGTAACGTAATAGTATTTGTGAAGTGGCTGGCAAGGTGCATATCTGTTTGAGTATTGTGGAGAGTTTAAGTATTTCTGAAGATTCTGAGGTGTTTAAAGGCTATTTGCATTACTTAGCTTTGTTGTAGAATTCTGATGTACTGTGATTCCCATGTAGATTTCTACCGTTGGCGAAAGATTTTGTTTTGTCTTTCGAAAGAATGCATTAAGCTTACTTTATTAAAGTTTTTCCGCAATACTTTGTCTTTCAGTTCTGCTTTGTTGAGTGTTGTATTTTGTTGTCAAATCTGGACTGTGCAGCCGGTCTTCGCGATGTCTGCTATGTTTGTCTTGCATTGTTCTGAGGACCATTTACTTCCAGTTTACGTCTAATTTTTGTAACTCATGTTTCACTGCAGACGAGCTAATTTCGTTTTTGGTTTAGAAGCGTTTAGGTTTATATTTTCTCTAAAAGTGCCCCTCACAAGAGTTAAAAAAAATTGCACATTTTTAATTACGTCCGCTGAACTGACCGTTTTTCTTTAATCTTTCTTTATAAAGTTTTCCTGAGCTATGTCTAGTGTAATTAATATGCAATATTTTTCTTACCTACGTGTTTTACAACAGCATACGAAGTCCGAACAGCAGTACTGTTATCAGTCTCCGACCCTTACATACCGAAATTTTCAAAGCGACTCTCTGTGGTTCTTTTGCGGACAAGAAATTCCTAAAATGGATGGCCAACGTCTTCCGAATTTTTTGTTTGCGGAACATCGATGCAAAGATGCACTCTATCATCCTATTTCTGCTTCAAAATTAGAACAAGTGCAGTACTAAAGATCTGAACTAAGCTTTCTTAGACCTCTTTTTTTGTCATATAAAATGTGTGCTCCTTTAATGTTAAAATTTGGTGTCTCTCTGTACTGTACTTTGTGTTTAACCTGCCGTCTGATAGCACTGTGCTTTAAAAACCATTTACTTGCTTCACGCTCGCCTTAGCAGCATCGGTGCGCTTCTCCTCTTCTCCAGCATTACTGCGTATTCACTCTATGCCCTTTGCCTCGTCTGCCTCTCCACTTCTTTTTTCACACCTTCAGTAACTGCACGCCTTATGCCTTGTGGTGCTGCATTCTGCACTTTCTACTCGCACAGGACGTGTGTTACGCCGCAGAGAACTCTTCCTCCACCCCTCCACCCCTTCATCAGTCTACTAGAGAGAAGCGCCATTAAGATTTGTTGACGTCACCCACGCAAATCTCTCCGTCCCCAGCGTGCAATCCATGTGCTCTTTTCCCGTCAGTTGAAAGTTAATTCACAAACACGCGCCTCTGTCGCGGCAAACAACAGACTAACTGTGAACTCTTCTGTATTCTGTGAACTGATTAAAGACGCAATGCTTCATTCCCTTCCTTAATATGTGTAGTTTTACGAATAGGACCAGAATATTTACAGTTGCCTGTTCTTATGGACACTTATATTTTATTTGCGTTTATTTCTCCAACTTTGTTTTACAAGCTTATTTTATACCATTTGAAGGTCCCGTCGTAATTTGAAAATTGTAAACTCTAAGAGTAGCTGACAAGACAGACTTTTTCTTGAGCTTTGTCAGCTCAGAGGAAAAAATAAAATAAGATTGAAACCGATCCTCATTTTCAATTGATAACCCAACGAGTGCTGTTTTAGTCTTGCACTTTAGTGTTACTAGTTATAATTTTAGCTATAGAGGATACTTTGTTAATAATTATTGTAATATGTTTGTACAGCATAGTGGCTGACTGACATTACTGGAAAAATATTAAGTCTGTATGTTATAATGAGAACATCTGGTCCGAATATCCAATGCATCTGTGACCCCTATTTCGCTTTGTTTGTACTATTTATGTTCTAGGTTCCGAAGTTGCTGCTTTTGTACCCCCTTTTTTCTGCCCTATTTTGTATTGCTATTCGTGTCTTGGAGCAGTGTTTGGTTCAGAATGACTATCACGCCGCAGTCCTCTGCTGCGCCGCTTGCAACTGATCTAACTCAGTTTATTCAGATTCAGAGTCAAAAAAATGGCACAACCGCTTGAAGTGATGAATCGCTTCATGACGGCGCAAATGGCTTCGAATACGACGCTGGAATCAATGACAGCACCACTGCCCACTCTACTTACGTGAGTGCCGTCGTTTTACGAGAGCTCAACGCGAAAATTGCTAAACATTCTTCTTGACACGAGTCAGTGTTTATCAGATTGCACACCATACTCTTTCCCACTTCGCTACTACACATATCAAAAAAAGTTTTGCATCACCCCGGTTTCGAGAACTCCTGAAGATAGACGTTGACTGTGGATATTGTATCACAGTCCCTTTGACTGTTCAGAGCTGTCACTAAACCCGCCCAAAGACGAAAACAACCATGCATGAGCAGCGCCTATTAGACGGAGGAGCACTTCGTAGCGTATGCGCTGTCGTTCGTGGTAGTCGCACACTCTATTAATAACCATGTGCCGCCATTTGTAATGTCCAGGAGACCATCATAAATCGCGGTAACTTCAGTGTAAGGATTGCATTTAGATTAAAAGTGCCATTTCTGATCACCTCATTGCGTACTTCTTTCTGTAAGCTTCCCTACTATACTGTGGCTCAAGGTTCATCGATCTGTGTTACTTGGCTGTGACACATAATGAGAAAGTAAGTTTGGTCCGTAGGATTTGCACAGGAGTGGACTTTCGTCCTTAAGTTTTGCACACCAATGTATAATCATACCGATTTTTTTCCTGCTTTTTTACAGACATTCACGTTGTTGTATGCTTAGAGCCCTCCTACACTCATATCAACCTGATTCCACCAATATAACATGATTTGCAAGCGAACAGACCTCGCAAGCTGTGAAGGCCTCTAAATTCTCTTTTGATCCACTGGTTCGCGCTTGAATTGCCTTCCGTGTCATTTAAAAACTGCAAATAACAACTTGATTCAACGACTGTAATTCTGTCACAGGGCTTCGTTGACGCCGTAAGAACGGCGACCATAATGACTGATGAAATTGCCTGAACTGAAAGTGCAAAGTTTTTTCAGTTAAACGTCAAATAAAGTTGCGGGTCTACAAACCTGAACAAATAAAATGACCACAAGATGAGTACATCCACATGACTGTAGACTTTAAAATCTACTGATAGGTGCTTGACTAGCCTGTCTACTAAGGTAAATCCGGGTAGATATCAGTGCGAAAGGTCTACTGCCACATTACACCTAACAAGCAAATAACTTAACTTTCACTAAGAAACTACTAGAAAACAAGACACCAGTTTAATGGTTCACGACGAAAAAAGGTCTTGGATTAATGACAACCACCTTTTGAGGAATACGAAGTAAAAAGAAATAAATTGCAGTTTGAACACAATGTCGGATGGAATGGGAAATGGAGAAATGAAACTTCTTTAGTCTTAATTAAGCAATAATACGGAAAAGCATCTCCCTTTAGCGCCGATGCTCACGTATACCTGGTATTTGGCTGAAAAGAACTGAGGTCTGTTGTGGGATAGGTATCTTAACACGAGGGTAAATTAAAAAGTTTCCATTCGAAACCGTACAGTTAGAATCAGTATGCAAATCGGGCAAAATCACCGTGAACATTGAGGCAATCATACCACCAACGCACCACGCTGAAGATACCCGTTTGGTAAAGCGCCATCTTCTGATGCGTGAAGATGTCAGCAACTGTTTGTTGCACATCCACGTCCGACAGGAATCGTCGATCCTTCAAGGCCTTTTTTAAGGAACCGAAGGCGTCATAGTCGCATAGAGAGAAATCAGGAGTACAGGGCGGGTGCTCAAGTAGCTCCAATTTAAATTGACGTAATTTCTGCGATACGACAGTTGCGCCGTGAGGGGTAGCCGCGTGGCCTCTGGAACCTTGACACGGTTCGCGCGGCTTCCTCAGTTGGAGGTACGAGTCCTCCCTGGGGCATAGGTGTGTGTGTTGTCCTTAGCGCAAGTTACATTAAGTAGTGTGGAAGCCTAGAGACCGATGATCTCAGTAGTTTCGTCCCATTGGAACTTAGCACAAATTTTCATATTTACATTTACGAAGTGGGGACATGCGTTATGGTGAAGTAAGAGCGCCCATTGCTGCACCAGTACACAACGGTGGTTTTCAGCAGACGGGCTCTCCCCTACACACTCTTCAATCTCCGATGAATGTGTTTGTCCTACGGCAGCTATGAAAAGAATAATAGCAAGTTGGTACTGTTTGCATGCTTTGGTAATATTGTCGCCATAGTTCACGTGTCCGCACTTACTACACGCACGACGGAAAGACACGAATGCTTCACTAATTCCTCGCCTACAAGTCGGTGCTTATATACCCGCATCGTAGTGTGTGCTACTTTGCGTATACGCTGCAGCAACGCCCTCAGACGGAAACTTTTTGATCGCCCCTTATAGACTGCTTCGGGTAGAAGATGAAATGTACACTACTGGTCATTAAAAATTGCTACACAAAGAAGAAATCCAGGTGATAAATGGGTATTCATTGGACAAATCTATTATACTAGAACTGACATGTGATTACATTTTCACGCAATTTGGGTGCATAGATCCTGAGAAATCAGTACCCAGAACAACCACCTCTGGCCGTAATAACGGCCTTGATACGCCTGGGCATTGAGTCAGACAGAGCTTGGATGGTGTGTACAGGTACAGCTGCCCATGCAGCTTCAACACGATACCACAGTTCATCAAGAGTAGTGACTGGCATATTGTAACGAGCCAGTTGCTCGGCCACCATTGACCAAATGTTTTCAATTTGTGAGAGATCTGGAGAATGTGCTGGCCAGGGCAGCAGTCGAACATTTTCTGTATCCAGAAAGGCCCGTGCAGGACCTGCAAAATGCGGTCGTGCATTATCCTGTTGAAATGCAGGGTTTCGCAGGGATCGAATGAAGAGTGGAGCCACGGGTCGCAACACATCTGAAATGTAACGTCCACTGTTGAAAGTGCCGTCAATGCGAACAAGAGGTGACAGAGATGTATAACCAATGGCTGATGACGAATACACGCTTCTAATGTGCGTTCACCGCGATGTCGCCAAACACGGATCCGACCATCATGATGCTGTAAATAGAACCTGGATTCATCGGAAAAAATGACGATTTGCCATTCGTGCACACAGATTCATCGTCGAGTACACGATCGCAGGCGCTCCTGTCTGTGATGCAGCGATAGGGTAACCGCAGCCAAGGTCTCCGAGCTGATACTCATGCAGCTGCAAACGTCGTCGAACTGTTCGTGCAGATGGTTGTTGTCTTGCAAACGGCCCCACCTGTTAACTCAGTGATCGAGATGTGGCTGCAAGATCCGTTACAGCCATGCGGATAAGATGCTTGTCAATTAGACTGCTGGTGATACGAGGCCGTTGGGATCCAGCACGGTGTTCTGTATTACTCTTCTGAACCCACCGATTCCACATTCTGCTAACAGTCATCGGACATCGAGCAACGCGAGCAGTAATGTCGCGATACGATAAACCGCAATCGCGATAGGCTACAATCCGACCTTTATCAAAGTCGGAAACGTGATAGTACGCATTTCTCCTCCTTACATCACAACAACGCAGGTCAACTGCTGTTTGTGTATGAGAAATCGGTTGGAAACTTTACCCATGTCAGCACGTTGTAGGTGTCGCCACCGGCGCCAATCTTGTGTAAATGTTCTGAAAAGCTAATCACTTGGATATCACAGCATCTTCTTCCTGTCGATTAAATTTCGCATCTGTAGCACGTCATCTTCGTGGTGTAGCAATTTTAATGGCCAGTAGTGTGTTAAAAAAGAACTTTAGGCGTCCCATGTGTCGTCGGTCACACTATACTACCTGTCGAGTAAATCACCGACTTTACAGAATACATAAACTACACTGAGCGACACAGAGATAAACGTACACGCTGTAGGCTTGCATTCATATTTTTCCCAGGCGTATATTGTCCCAGAATCCTACCAAAATTAGTAATAGTCCACCAGTTCCGGCCAATGTTTTCGGAAGGCCGTGCTTGGTTGTAGGGCTAATGTCATTATTGGCCATCCTCTTCCCCTATTTCCGCAGATGGGGTCTGGCAAAAAGGAATGAAAAATGGGTGGGTTGACATGTCAAACAGCTCTCTTGGTATTGAGATTGGAAATGGCAAATAAGCAAATAGCCCGTTAATTTAATTGCCTTCCTAGCTTGCACATTTACTTGTTTCTCGCAGTCAATTTGAAGAAAGTATAAGACAAAAAACTAAGGGATTTGCAAAATTTTGTGATTTGCAAGTTGGATCTACTTTCGTAATGTCTGTTAAACATACTGCTGGTACGAGTCGTATTATTTAAATAATTTGTCAGACATAACGGTGGTTTGATTATTGGCAACAACGTTACACAGCTGTAATTCTAATTTACAAGCGTAGTGCGAGTAGTCGACAATTTTTTAATCCATTACCAACCAGAAGCGAGTAGAAATGGAAATGATTTCTGCGCTCCATTCGACGGAAAGACAAACGAAAAACCATACATGTGCCTGGTAATCAAATCATAACTTTTGATTTTACCATCACCGAGATGAGGAAGAACTCATTGTACTAGGATGCAAATACGAGCGTGTGATTCGCATCCGGTCGAGAAATACGTCAGATGCACCAGACACCAGCGTTCTCAGCCGAAAATTTTCGAATGCATACGCGCTCATACAAAGCAGAACCGTCACACTTGCCTCCACCACAACCAGCTCACTACGCTAAATGCAGTTACCAGCATCCGATCGAAAAATGCTCCCAAACACCAAAATGTGCAAGATGCGCCGCGAGTGCAGCACAAAAAAAGATAGAGGAAAACGCGCAAACTGTGAGGGTTACCACCATTGAATGGACCTCAAATGTCCGAAAAGGCCGCTAGCACCTGCGATCCTGGTAACAACCCAGTCAAATGTGTAGACAGACCAGCACATAGCGACCCACAAGAGACTCCAAACGATCAGTTCGTCAAAACCGACGACTTGATAAGGACAATTACAAACGCCATGACAAATGTTCTATCGGACAATAAGACTATGGTAGTGGAACTGATGAATAAAATCTCAAAAACATTCTTCTGCAGAAAACTGGAAACAGTGCCAGTAGGCAATAAGATACACCTCCACCTCCATACCACGAAACGTCCAACAGAAACTTACCACACCTGGCAAGACGAGGACGTAACCGAAACTCCAAACCACAACAAGAAACAGGCCCCCTACACCAGAAGAACAAGCCGAAAACTCAGCCACATCTATCAAGGGACCAGTCACCCAAGCTTCCGAAACATTTAATACCGCCATTCAAACAGATGGAACCAACCGCCAAGGAAGTGTCCGCTCTAAAACCGAAACCTTCACACCTTTAAAACGAGAGGAAGGAAAATAGAAGGAGCAACCCTCATGTTTGAAGCGTTCGAGGACGATGTAAATATAGGATTAGTGAACGCTGACGTCTTTAGAACAAAACTCCCAACGCCAAAAGAGCTAGTAAACAAAGAGAAACTTACCGTACAGGAGTTCTGGAAACGAGGATGACAAACTTTCCCCTATGTGTACACGATTTCGTTACCCATGAACCAGAAGTAATTCCAGTACGTCTTTAGGAGTGCTGTGGTGTTTCACAATAAAAGAACACCTGCCATCTGACTCTATCTACCGCCACACTTCTCCAGAATCCAGGCAATTCACCGAGAACTACTAACACACGCTCATACACTGAAACAAATAACAACTATACAAATTCCACTTGGACACGTTATTTCGATTGACTACCTGCCTCACACCAGATCACTGCGCGAGCTCAGTGGAAGGTCGGAAACATCTGGTGATTTGATAAATAATAGAAACTGAGCAATACTCGCAGTGCGCATGCAGGAGGAAGAGAATGAAATGCCAAACAAGAAAGCGACCTGTATAAACCATCTGGGAACGTCAACCTCTGACCATTTCATTAGCGCTAGATCGATATATGCACATCTCAGCCCACCATGGGCAGCATAAGAACTGATCATCTGCCACTAATAACACTAACTCACCTAATGAAATCTCCAAAAACCGACAAAAGCAGGAGGTTCGTCATTGAGATCGAAGACCTAAACATCCTAAACATGAGGAAGATCTACTCGAAAGCCTACCGCCAGTCAAAGAAATCCTAAATACTGAATAACTAGAAAAATACAAGAAAACATCATACTGGCAATAGCAAAAGCAGCAAGAGATAACATACCAACTAGAAGTTAGATATAGTGGGAATTAGTGAAGTTCGGTGGCAGGAGGAACAAGACTTTTGGTCAGGTGAATACAGGGTTATAAATACAAAATCAAAGAGGGGTAATGCAGGAGAAGGTTTAATAATGAATAAAAAATAGGAGTACGGGTAAGCTACTACAAACAGCATAGTGAACGCATTATTGTGGCCAAGATAGACACGAAGCCCACGCCTATTATAGTAGTACAAGTTTATATGCCAACTAGCTCTGCAGATGACGAAGAAATTGATGAAATGTATGATGAGATAAAAGAAATTATTCAGGTAGTGAAGGGAGACGAAAATTTAATAGTCATGGGTGACTGGAATTCGATAGTAGGAAAAGGAAGAGAAGGAAACGTAGCAGGTGAATATGGATTGGGGGTAAGAAATGAAAGAGGAAGCCGCCTGGTAGAATTTTGCGCAGAGCATAACTTAATCATAGCTAACACTTGGTTTAAGAATCATGAAAGAAGGTTGTATACATGGAAGAACCCTGGCGATACTAAAAGGTATCAGATTACATAAAGCTAAGACAGAGATTTAGGAACCAGGTTTTAAATTGTGAGACATTTCCAGGGGCAGATGTGGACACTGACCACAATCTACTGAAGAAACTGCAAAAAGGTGGAAAAGTAAGGAGACGCGACCTGGATAAATTGAAACAACCAGGGGTTGTGTAGAGTTTCTGGGAGAGCTTAAGGGAACAATTGACAGGAATAGGGGAAAGAAATACAGTAGAAGAAGAATGGGTAGCTTTGAAGGATGAAATAGTGAAGGCAGCAGAGGATCAAGTAGGTAAAAAGACGGGGGCTAGTAGAAACCCTTGGATAACAGAAGAAATATTGAATTTGATTGATGACAGGAGAAAATATAAAAATGCAGTAAATGAAGCAGGCAAAAAGGAATACAAACGTCTCAAAAATTATATCGACAGGAAGTGTAAAATAGCTAAGCAGCGATGGCTACAGGACACATGTAAGGATGTTGAGGCTTATCTCACGAGGGGTAAGATATATACTACCTACAGGAAAATTAAAGAGACCTTTGGAGAAAGGAGAACCACTTGCATGAATATCAAGAGCTTTAATGGAAACCCAGTTCTAAGCAAAGAAGGGAAAGCGGAAAGGTTCAATGGTTCTGAGCATTATGGGACTTAACATCTATGGTCATCAGTCCCCTAGAACTTAGAACTACTTAAACCTAACTAACCTAAGGACATCACACAACACCCAGCCATCACGAGGCAGAGAAAATCCCTGACCCCGCCCGGAATTGAACCCGGGAACCCGAGCGTGGGGAGCGAGAACACTACCGCACGACCGCGAGATGCGGGCTGCGGAAAGGTGGAAGTAGTATATAGAGGGTCTATACAAGGGCGATGTACTTGAGGACAATATTATGGAAATGGAAGAGGATGTAGAAGAAGATGAAATGGGAGATATGATATTGCGTGAAGAGTTTGGCAGAGCAATGAAAGACCTGAGTGGAAACATGGCCCCCGGAGTAGACAACATTCCATTAGAACAACTGACAGTCCACTTATTTGTCTGTATTGCACTCAATTATGCTGATAAATTCACTTGATATCCCCTTACCTAACAGTCATGGGTGACTGGAATTCGAGTTTAGGAAAAGGGAGAGAAGGAAACGTAGTAGGTGGATATGGGTTGGGGCTAAGAAAAGAAAGAGGAAGCTGCTTGGTAGAATTTTGCACAGAGCACAACTTAATCATAGCTAACACTTGTTTTAAGAATCATGAAAGAAGGTTGTATACATGGAAGAACCCTCGAGATAATAAAAGGTATCAGATAGATTATATAATGGTTAGACAGAGGTTTAGAAACCAGGCTTTAAATTGTAAGACATTTCCAGGGACAGATGTGGACTCTGAACACAATCTATTGGTTATGATCTGTAGATTAAAACTGAAGAAACTGCAAAAGGATGGGAATTTAAGGAGATGGGACCTGGATTAACTGAAAGAACCAGAGGTTGTACAGAGTTTCAGGGAGAGCCTTAGGGAACAATTGACAGGAATGGGAGAAAGAAATACAGTAGAAGAAGAATGGGTAGCTTTGAGGGATGAAGTAGTGAAGGCAGCAGAGGATCAAGTAGGTAAAAAGACGAGGGCTAGTAGAAATCCTTGGGTAACAGAAGAAATATTGAATTTAATTGATGAAAGGAGAAAATATAAAAATGCAATAAATGAAGCAGGCAAAAAGGAATAAAAACGTCTCAAAAATGAGATCGACAGGAAGTGCAACATGGCTAAGCAGGGATGGCTAGAGGACAAATGTAAGGATGTTGAGGGTTATCTCACTAGGGGTAAGATAGATACTGCCTACAGGAAAATTAAAGAGACCTTTGGAGATAAGAGAACCACTTGTATGAACATCAAGAGCTCAGATGGAAACCCAGTTCTAAGCAAAGAAGGGAAAGCAGAAAGGTGGAAGGAGTATATAGAGGGACTATACAAGGGTGATGTACTTGAGGACAATATTATGGAAATGGAAGAGGATGTAGATGAAGATGAAATGGGAGATACGATACTGCGTGAAGAGTATGACAGAGCACTGAAAGACCTGAGTCGAAACAAGGCCGCCGGAGTAGACAACATTCCATGGGAACTACTGACGGCGTTGGGAGAGCCAGTCCTGACAAAACTCTACCATCTGGTGAGCAAGATGTATGAGACAGGCGAAATACCCTCAGACTTTAAGAAGAATATAATAATTCCAATCCCAAAGAAAGCAGGGGATGACAGATGTGAAAATTACCGAACTATCAGTTTAATAAGTCACAGCTCCAAAATACTAACGCGAATTCTTTACAGACGAATGGAAAATCTGGTAGAAGCTGACCTCGGGGAAGATCAGTTTGGATTCCGTAGAAATGTTGGGACACGAGAGGCAATACTGACCTTACTTCTTATCTTAGAAGAAAGATTAAGGAAAAGCAAACCTACTTTTCTAGAATTTGTAGACTTAGAGAAAGCTTTTGGCAAAGTTGATTGGAATACTCTCTTTCAAATTCTGAAGGTGGCAGGGTTAAAATACAGGGAACGAAAGGCTATTTACAATTTGTACAGGAAGCGGATGGCAGTCATACGAGTCGAGGGGTATGAAAGGGAAGCAGTGGTTGGGAAGGGAGTGAGACAGGGTTGTAGCCTATCCCCGATGTTTTTTCAATCTATATATTGAGCAAGCAATAAAGAAAACAAAAGAAAAGTTCGGAATAGGTATTAAAATCCATGGAGAAGAAATAAAAACTTTGAGGTTCGCCGATGATATTGTAATTCGGTCAGAGACAGCAAAGGACTTGGAAGAGAAGTTAAACGTTATGGACAGTGTCTTGAAAGAAGGGTATAAGATGAACATCAACAAAAGCAAAACGGGGATAATGGGATGTTGTCGAATTAAACCAGGTGATGTTTAGGGAATTAGATTAGGAAATGAGACACTTAAAGTGGTGAAGCAGTTTTGCTATTTGGGGAGCAAAATAACTGATGATGGTCGAAGTAGAGAGGATATATAATGTAGACTGGCAATGGGCAAGGACAGCGTTTCTGAAGAAGAGAAATATGTTAACATCGAGTATAGATTTAAATGTCCGGAAGTCGATTCTCAAAGTATTTGTATGGAGTGTAGCCATGTATGGACGTGAAACGTGGACGATAAATAGCGTAGGCAAGAAGAGAATAGAAGCTTTCGAAATGTGGTGCTACAGAAAAATGCTGAAGATCAGATGGGTAGATCACATAACTAATGAGGAGGTATTGAGCTTGTGGCACAACTTGACTAGAAGAAGGGATCGGTTGGAAGGACATGTTCTGAGGCATCAAGGTATCACAAATTTAGCATTGGAGGGCAGCTTGGAGGGTAAAAATCGTAGAGGGAGACCAAGAGATGAATACACTAAGCAGATTCAGAAGGATGTAGGATGCAGTAGGTACTGGGAGATGAAGAAGATTGCACAGGATAGAGTAGCATGGAGAACTGCATCAAACCAGTCTCAGGATTGAAGACCACAACAACAACAACAACAGGATCATCAAACCAAACGCAGAACGAATATTACAAATAATATAAATACCATAAAGGAAAATGGAAGAATTTTGCAAATTATTTAATTAAAATGCGGACTGCGAATATAAAAAGAGTGGAACAGACTAAACAACCTATTCAAACAACTGGAGGATTATAGAGCCGAAAGATGTGGCGAAATTGGAAAAAATCAGGTCCGCAAGCAAACCGACATGTATTGGCACATTTTCTGAAAAGTAACAGGAATTCACTATAAAACCGATCCAACCCTATATCACGAAGGAAACGTTAACTGATCACGAACGGAAGTTAGTTACATTTACGGAAGTACTTGACAATATCCACAGCTTTCCAACAGACCCTAATTTTGACAAAAGACATGAAGAAAAAATTCAACAAGATCTCAAAACACACCAGTAAACTATTATTACACCAACAGAAATCGAAGCTGTTCTCACGGTCGAAATAACAAACGCAGAAGGTGAAGAAACTCCTCCCGAAAAGTCCATGTTGGCCCAACGATTCCGACCGGCCGTCGTGCCATTCTCAGCCCATACGCGCCACTGGATGCGGAGATGGAGGGACACGTGGTCAGCACACGGCTCTCACGGCCGTAAGTCAGTTTCCGACACCGGAGCCGCTACTTCTTAATCAAGTAGCTCCTCAGCTTGCCTCACAAGGACTGAGTGCACCCCGTTTGCCAACAGCGCTCGGCAGACCGGATGGTCATTCATCCAAGTGCTAGCCCCGCCCGACAGCGCTTAACTTCGGTGATGTGTTACCACTACGGCAAGAGAAGTTGAAGAAGCAGATCTGAAAATGAAACGCAGTGCCCCAGGAATGGGGGAACATCACCAATCCGTCTTCCAAGGGAGTGGGAGCATGTTTGGAGCGCAGCACAGGCCGCAATATCGGAGGAACATCCTTACTGACAGGTAACATCAAAATATAATATGGTACAACCGTAGTCTTATATTGCTCCATATGAAAACAGTAACATAACGAAAAGAAAACGTCGACACACTTAAACATCTTACGCGAAATTATAAAGCACAGTAGTGTCTGTACTGTAAAATACGTATGCATCTTACGGTAAGATGATGTTACTCCCTTATTACAGTACTGCACTGACACACTGATTTTGTTCAGCAAGAGTTCTTGTAGGGAGCTTTTTGCAGTGTCAGTCGGACTCATGAATGTTATACACATGATCTGGGAACTGCTTAAGCTCTTTAACTAAGTTCTCAAATTTTGAGAAAAAATCCTCGGTGGAATTAATTGTATTTGAAATGGCATGTCGTTTTTCCACCGATAGAGCTTGTTTTCACTCGCTGCAAACTTGACACTTTCATTGTCTCCAAATAATTCTCCATCCGAAATCAGTCCCTTTTCTTTTGTGATTGTTCCAGATGAAGGAGCTTTTTTCTGCTCTCCTGCTCGCACCACACCCGCAAAGCATAGTGCCTCTTATGGTCCTTCAGATTCTTGCATATTTTCAGTCTCGTCTTATCATCAGTCGACCTTATACGACTTCCAATAGTTTCCCTAATTTTTCTCAAGCTCTTAACAGTTGTTAAGCCAACCCCTACCCCACTTGCAACGTTTTTAAGAGACTCGCCTCTGTCTCACTTTAAAAGTAGTTTGTTTCTCTTGTAAAAACTGCGCCGCGTATCTACGTTTAGTTGATACCATAATTTAGTCTCACACACTTTAATACGTAAGAACAACACTTACTAATTTATAAAACAAGTGTGTGCACAATAAGTCTTACTGATCGAGTTAGAAACAAGTAATTTCGTGTTAAAACTGATCGAACTATCGAATTTATCATCGCTCAACTGTTCCCTATCGCAAGGCGATGAGTCTCTGGAAAGTCCAAACAAACATCTGGAATCGGATGGTGGGACTAAGCGTAGAGTCGGACACTCAGAAGTCGGATTAGCGAGGTTCTACTGTAGATAGAGTGAAACGTGACCAATTCCGCTAGCACCCAGGGAAAAAATGATGACCAGCTTTAAAATACTATACAATGCAATCGTGAGAATAAGCAACGTCCCAAGTCACTGTAAACATGCCAAAACTGTGATGCTTCCCAAACCAGGTAAACCACCTAACGACCCATGATCTTATCGTCCTGTCTCTCAGTTCCCCGTTTTAGGTAAATGTTTCGAAGTAATAATAAATAATAGACTCATAACTTTCGCTGAAAAAAAAACAACTAATATCAAATTGCCGATCTGGCTTTAGAAAACACCATTCCACTATAGATCCCACTGCACAATTATGCAGTGGCTTGACTCAAGGCATACGTCTTCCGGACTGCGCATCCGCAACATTTTTAAATACTGAAAGGGCGTTCGACTAAGTGTGACGTGAGGAACTACACTACAAGCTCCTCAGAATGAGTTTACTAGCAAAACTTGACACACTTTTGTCGAACATCCTAGACAGGGACTGAGAACGTGACAACCTTAAGGGGAGATCAGGACTACAGAGTGGGTGCTCAAGACTCTCCCACTTGTTCGTATTGGATGAGAATAGTCTCCCAGACCGACCAGCGTCTTGCGTCGAATTGCAACCAGTATGGAACTTGGCGCACCATTCCGCAATGGTGGTTTTCGACAGACATGCTGCCCCACACACATTTTTCCTACTCCAGTGTATGCATACTGGTACTTGTTCTTCGGCAGCCAAGGAAAGAACACCATCAAGTTGGCCCTTTTAGGATGCATTTGGTAACAATGTTACCTAGGTGATGTTTCTGCATTTACCGCATGCACTTCGGAGAAACACGAAGGCTACTCGAATCCCTTGCGAACATTTCGGTGCTCATATACACTCACAGAAGTCCCGCTATATTGCAGATACCCTACAGCAAAGCCCTCACACAGTAACGTTTCGATCATCCCTCATGAATCTGACCGGCTAGACAGGGATTTGAACTGCTGTCTTCCCAAATACAAGTAAAGTATCAAACACTGCACCACCTCGTTGAGTTCACATGACTTTAGCCCCAACGTGGCTGATCGCCAGAAGGCAGTTACCCAGCAAAGGGAAGCATGGCTACAAGACATTCTGGATGTCCTAACACATTGTAGAGTATTCAAGGACTTCATACGTTACGTATGCTCCTCTAATGGACAGTGTACACCATATAAGGCAAAAAAATGGCTCTGAGCACTATGGGACTTAACTTAGGTCATCAGTCCCCTAGAACTTAGAACTACTTAAACCTACCTAATCTAAGGACATCACACACATCCATGTCCGAGGCAGAATTCGAACCTGCGACCGCAGCGGTCGCGCGGTTCCAGACTGTAGCGCCTAGAGCCGCTCGGCCACTCCGGCCGGCCCATATACAGCGTGTTCCATTTAAAGCTCCAGGTCGTTTTTAAATACATTCCGTTTCTATCAGTGTGCCACACCTCAAAATGTTTGCAGAGCACCATTTTAGGCACACATTCGTTAAACGACAGGCCTTCTGGCACTCCCACACAGGGCAGTTAAGACCCAACTCGCCAGTCCATCTTCCATTATTATTTTTGCTTTTATATATATGAAAACTGCTTTTAATATGCGATGGACATGCTTCGTTATGCATGTCAGTGATCAGACGCTCTGTACCGGCATGTAAGGGAAGTAACTTGTACGGGTGACAGGTATATTTTTTTAAATTTCATTTCTTCTTCCACCTTGCGACCTCTGTGGGGGTTTCAGATGCCAGATTTGCGAGCGGCCCGCGAGGAGAGAAGCCTGGCGGATTACCAGAAATGCGGCCGGCCTACACAATAGCCGCTTCGGCCCAGCTGTTCAGCGATGAGTAGATTGGGTTCGGGCGAGATTACCAACCGTAGGACCGTCGCCTGCGGTTCGCACTCTGGTGTTACCAATTGGCGGCTAGTGGATGCCCGGGACACCGTTCTACGGGTCTGTTGCTCAAAGGGATATATTTTCGGAGAGAGGCCTACGGCGTTGTCTGCTGGGGTGTCGTGGGAGCTGGAATCCGTCTCGATAGGGGGTGCGCCACTACGGCGTCTCGCAAAGATCCTGTAATTAGCACAGTCTGTTGGTGTCACACGCCCGAGAACTTCCCGTGCACACATTTCGAGGAGGCTGTTATTCAAAGGCTGACTTTTACGTCAGCGCATGATTACGGCCACCGTGGAGATTGGCGGGAAGAGCTGTCACTGGCGGTTATGGAGACGTAATTTTGTAGTGGGAGATTTGCAGTTCTTTTAATAGCCACGACTGTCGGGAAAAGTGTTGTCGGACCACCAAGTGGCTGGTCACTAGCGCAACGGAGCAGAAGCTCTAGCTGAGCTGTAGCGAAGGATACAGAAGAGACCCGTCCTGATAGTCGCAGGAGTCAGTCGTTGCATATTGAGCTGTAATTTTTCGGAGAGTAGTTTCTTAAAGACTTATCTGTCCGTTCACCTGGGCAAATGGAGTTTCGCAGTGGAGCTCTCTACCTCAGATACCACCACCCTCATCGCAGGGCACCCGGCCACGAATCGCAGCCGTCGTCTACAGGCCGAAATTTTCTTTTTGTGGAACACACACTGCTCCGGTTAACAGCGAAAACGTTAATCGATTTCAAGCCCCAGCGCAATAGCCTTTCTTTACAGCGGATGCACTTGGCACCACTTCATTAGCTTCGATTACAATTAATTTGATCTTATCACGGCCCCAGTCACATACAGGTACCTCACATCAGTTTGTTCAGATAGGTCCCCTACTAGATTTTACCAGTGCCTGTATCTTTTTTTTTGTTCGTAAATTTGTGAATAACTCATGGAGTTTATGATTCTTACACAGCTCATATCTGAATTTCATGCCCATGTTTGTCTTGAGTCAATAAATCTCATTGTACTACTGTAGGTCAGAAATTTCTTTGTTGAATTAATAATTTCCCTCCAACCCTACCCAACATTATTTTGGAGGGGAATAATAATCAATTTATTATTTAAGTTTACTTGGATTTTAACCAGCTTAAGATGGGTTTCACTGCGGCCAAACGTCTTTCCTTGTCTATACTTAATGTGCAGTGTCAAATGGTTCAAATGGCTCTGAGTACTATGGAACTTAGCTTCTGGGGTCATCAGTCCCCTAAAACGTAGAACTACTTAAACCTAACTAACCTAAGGACATCACACACATCCATGACCGAGGCAGGATTCGAACCTGCGACCGTAGCGGTCGCGCGGTTCCAGACTGTAGCGCCTAGAACCGCTCGACCACCCCGGCCGGCTGTGCAGTCTCATGAGTGTGGTATACATCAGAACTTCACTCTCGTCTTGATATGCATGTCAGTCAGGACACCTACGCACAACGATTGGATAACTTCCACATTCCTATAGTGACTATGCAGATTTCCCTAACAGCACGTTTTGATAGTGCATGGAGAAGCCAGAGAGTCTTCAGATTGTTTCTTTTGCTATGTACAGTTAGGCATGGATTACACAGTGCATTAATTCAGAACTAATATAACCTCTCTTAATTTGCAGATCGAACAGCCTCCGAGCTTTCACTTGCTCGAACTTATTCACAACCCGTAAGTTGGCGATATTTTAGTCGGTTGTGTGTGAGCCACAGCGTAGGAAGACGTGCATAATTCAAAAAGAACGCAAGAAAGCAGCTGAGAGAAAGAAAGGAAACACGAAGAAACAGATAAATTCGTTGCCGAAACAGAAGTATCTATGGCATGTAGAACAGAAGGGTGGAAAACCAGCTACGTGAATTTATTACTATAGCATAGGCAGCATGATACTATAAGTGACTATTTACAGAAAGATCACATACGGTTTAAATACATGAAATGGTTACAGTGCACATGAAGGAAATGTAATAGTGGAAGTATTTTTGTAACTTGTCTCCACTTTACGAAAAAGACAGTTCTGTTTCTTTGTCCCCATTATCGTTTCAACGCAGTTGTGGTATCATTAGGTGAAGCGATGTATGTCTGGGCGAAAAGGAACACAGCTATATGTATCATAAATGAGAGGGATTAGAGTTACAAATCATATTTGTCATAGTGAAAGGTATATTAAAGAATGGCGAAGGAGAAGTCCCAAGGACTGAGAATTCCACCTGAGCTGTTGGTTATTGATTATAATATATTGCCTGAAATAGCAGCAAAATCTTATGTACCTCTTCAGAGTCCGGAGAAATTTAAACGAAACAGAGTATGAACTTGTTTTATTATTTTGAACAAAATAGTGTTGGTATACGACATCACTAGTGGTGTGCATAGGAAAATGGTGAAATGTAAAAAGAATGGGAGATAACTGACGTTAGTGTTGAGTGTATACATTCTGGAGTTGCAATGCTGACTGATCACAATACTGATTACATTTAAGTGCAAGTTAAGTTTAACAGAACAACGAGAACTTTGTGGAACCTTGTGCCATTGGACAGGGTTATGTTACTTACTCAAGGATGGATCTACGCAAAAATTTACATATTCTTGTTCTTTGAGACCAGATATTCTGTGAATTTGTGCACTCTTTTTACAGTTTTAAAATTATGTTAGTGGAATTACTTTGATTTTATAGGCAGGAAAGATTTATCCTGGGTAATTGAACTTTGGACAAGTAACTGCCAACGACAGGTAGTGACCTAATGATCAGTGACAAAATGCTAAATGGAAATGACATTCCTGCAGCCTGCATACATTGCTTAACAATCAAAACAGATAAAACAAAACATCTTAAAATAGCAGGAAACAAAGATGTCTCCGACAGACGAATTAAACAGCCCAGTCGATGAACCTGCCTCTCCATAATAGTTTAAAAGTTACTCTATGATTAGAAAATACGAATAGTGAATGTAGAGACTCACGAATTTGTTGAAGATAAAGATAACTTTTTAAAACAGCTCAAGGTATTATCTAAAGAGGAGGCGGCTATTTATTCAACAATGGAATTCTATTGGAAAGTCAAATACCAATTGATATTAAAACAAGAACTTTAAAACAATTGTGAGTAGCAGTACTATACGTCACTCAGAAGTTTGTACAGCGAAATGCCAACTAAACTGAAATACACGAATGTCAGAGATGGATTTCTGGAAACATTCGACAATGAGATTAGGAAAATAAAAAAATAACTAAGAAAGGAAATAGCACTCCGTCTACAGGCCACAAGTGGCCCATCGGGGCCATCCGAGCGCCGTGTCATCCTCAGTTGACGATGTGGATAGGAGGGGCGCGTGTTCAGCACACCGCTCTCCCGGTCGTTATGATGGTTTTCTTTGACCGGAGCCGCTACTGTTCGGTCGAGTAGCTCCTGAATTGGCATCACGAGGCTGAGTGCACCCCGAAAAATGGCAACAGCGCATGGCGGCCCGGATGGTCACGCCCGACAGGGCTTAACTTCGGTGATCTGACGGAAATCGGTGTATCCACTGCGGCAAGGCCGTTGCCAAGAAAGGAAATAGAGGTAGACAAAATGTTAAAAATTCAACTGCTGTTTTTCTTCATCAGAAATAACTATAGTGGTACGGAAGGGCCAAAAGGACGCACATAATACGATTATTTAATACACTAACAAAAATATTAAAAAAACGACGCACCACGTAGGAGTTATCCGCATGGGACGTAAATCGGTATGTGTGACGTACAATAGAGACAAACACCACCTCTGGCCCTTATGCAGCGGTAATTCGGTTTGGTATTGAATGACAGAGTTGCTGGATGTCCTCCTGAAGGATGTCGTGCCAAATACTGTCCAGTTAGCGTCTTATATAGTCGAAATCCCGAGCTGGTTGGAGGGCTCTGCACATAGTGCTCCAAACGTTCTCAAGCGGGGGACATCCGGCGACCTTTGCTGGCCAAGGTAGGGTTTGGCAAGCACGAAGACAAGAAGTAGAAACTCTCACCACGTGCAGGCAGAAATGCAAGCCCTTGATGACTTATCACAAAGGACAACAAAACGGTGCGTACAATGTCGCCTACTTTACGCTGTACCGCAAGGATTTTTGCTGCAAATTGAAATGGCATCCCAGAACATCACCCCTGCTTTTCGAGCTGTATGATGGGAGACTCTTACTTTGGTATCCCAACACTGTCCTGAACGTCTCCAGGTTCGTCTCCGGTCTGGAATCTCATTAACTGGAGTAGTATTGTCTTAGGTAATGAGTCATTGCGCTTCGAACTGAGCCTCGATGACCAGCAAAGTAGTTTCTGGAGAGGCCCCGGAAGGAGGGGGGGGGGGGGGGGGGGAGGAGGCAGTAACCTGGCTGTCGACCGTCATGCGTTCCGATAACCCAGAGTGATGATTTGGGGTACCATTTATTTTCGTAGCAGGACCGCTTTTGGTTGTCGTTTGTGGCACCCTTACAGTGCCGCTGTATGTTGACGATATTCTACACCCCGTTTTGTTGCTCTTCATCGCAAGCCACTCTGGACTTTCAGCAAGATAATGTCCTTTCACACAGGGTGAGAGTTTCTATTGTTTGTCTTCGTGCTCGCCAAACCGTGGCTTGACCAGAATGATGGCTGGATCTCTCTCCAATTGAGTACGTCTGGAGAGTTATGGGCAGGGCCCTCCAACCAACTCGGGATTCCGACTATCTAACGCGCCAATTGAACAGAATCTGGTACAGTATCCATCAAAAGGATATTTAACAACTCTATCATTGAATGCCAAGTCGAATAACTGCTCGCATAAGGATCAGAAGTGGACCAACGCGATATTGACTTACTCGTTTGTGAAGCTCTTTCTCTTGAAAAACTCCTCCCGAACAGGTCATGAAGGCCCAACGGTACCGACCGGCCGCCGTGTCATCTTCAGCCCACAGGCGTCACTGGATGCGGTTATGGAGGGGCATGTGGTCAGCACACCGCTCTCTCAGCCGTATGTCAGTTTCCGAGACCGGAGCCGCTACTTCCCAATCAAGTAGCTCCTCAGCTTGCCTCACAAGGGCTGAGTGCACCCCGCTTGCCAACAGCGCTCGGCAGAACGAGTGGTCACCATTCCAAGTACTAACCCAGCCCGACAGCGCTTAACTTCGAAGATCTGACGGGAATCGCTGTTACCACTGCGGCAAGGCCGATGGCTTTCTCTTGAATGGATCTTTCGATTTTTCTGAAATTGTAATCATTTGCTTGTCTGTAAATGCACATAACCGATATCCGTACCATTCGGATAATTCTTCGTGGTGTGTTTTTTTTTTTTTTTTTTTTTTTTCTTAGAGTGTTGCATCCAGGTGACTCAGTCAGCAATGAGTATAAATAATGTTCTTGAAGAGCTATGGGGTAATAAATCAGAATAGAGAAAGAGAATTACAAACACACTGTAATGATTAATTATGGTAAAATGTGTGATAATAAGTTACACACAAAGTTGTTTGTCTCGATTACCTAAAATAATTTTTTGTCCAGGGCTAAAATAAAAAATATGTAAAGAGAATGTTTAGGTATCAGCGGATATTACCGAGCGTGATTGTCTTTCTTGTAAATTTGTTCGTTTCGAAGATATGAACAGCAGTACGTCTTTTTTTATAACCAAAACCTGTTCATAAACGTATCATATTGTACAAAAAAAAAAAGGCTCTAAGCAGCTGAGGTCATCAGTCCCCTAGACTTAGAACTACTTAAACCTAACTAACCTAAGGACAGGACCCGAGGCAGGATTCGAACCTGCGGCCGCAGCAGCAGCGCAGTTCCGGACTGAAGCGCCTAGAACCGCTCGGCCACATTGACCGGCCCACGTTGTACCATTCACGTAAGCATGGCTTTATTAAAAGTGTAACATTGCATTGACTTCGACTCTCCATTTCCAACAGACAGTGCAGAGTAGTGTAACCGCTTGCTGGAATTGATAGTGAACAAATACAAACATAAAGATAATGCACACGGGGAATACAGTTAACCGTCTTCTGCTGAAGATATGAGGTAAGATAGGAATGCTATTCATCCATGGAACATGGGAGTTAGCGCAACAGTATTTCGAATAGATTTTCTTATTTTCAATACGGGTACTGTAGTATCCTACTACTTTTAAACGTTGCTGTTCTGCTAACAAATGTTTTTCATACATGAGTAGCATTTCAATCTAGCCTTCGTTGGCGTACATTGTACTCACGAAAACCTTCAACTGGAGACAGTTGACTAAATGACTGGTGTGTATTATTCTTGTCTTTCCAATGGCTTACTCACAGCTGCTGCAAGTGAATGAGCTACGTTACCCCTCGTATCTACACTGGGTGCTGGTATAGGGGAGCCAAAGTCAATTTTGGGGTACATGTTTTGATAACGTCATGTTTACGTGATATGTACACTGTGGGACTTCCCTCGAGGGGAAGAAATGGACTGTCTGTTGCAAAAATGTAGGATGCTATTTAATAATGACGTACTGTTGTTCATATCTTCATAACGAAACAATGTTATAGCAAAGACAATCATGCTGGTTAATGTCTCTCTGGTAGCTAAATAACATTTTCTTGGTTCATTTTTTATTTTGCTTCTGGACGAAAAAAATGCACTGCCGGAAAAAAATGCAACATCCTAAAGAACTGCGTTCAGTGGAACCAGGGCATAATATACACTTACTGAAGAGCTGTGCTAGTAGTTTTAGTGATTCATTGGCCACGCCCATCGGCGATGAGATGGCGCTCAGGAGGTCCGCCTATGGCTCCGCTGTTTTGACTCTGCAGGCAGTAACTGCGCTGACTTTAGATCAAATGGCTCTAAGCACTATGGGACTTAACATCTGAGGTCATCAGTCCCCTAGACTTAGAACTATATAAACCTAACTAACATAAGGACATCAAACACATCGACGCCCGAGGCAGGATATGAACCTGCGACCGTAGCAGCAGCACGGTTCCGGACTGAAACGCTTAGAAGCGCTCGGTCACAGCGGCCGGCGCTGGCTTCAGAGGTGAACAAGCTTCCCAATATTCATTACAGGGTACAACCATGCCCCACCGACGAGTACGTACTCGTATTGAACAGCTTCAACCATTTGAACGGGGTCGCATTGTGATCCTGCGGGATGTTGGACAGCCGTATCGACGACGGATTGCTACACATTTTTGGCACAATATATAGGTGGTGTGTCGCTGCTTTCAACTGTGTTCTGTGGATCATCAGCACAACTGTAGACCAGGTTCTGGATATCCACGTAGTACAGACAACGTCAAGATTGATGCATTGGGAAAGCAGCGGTGACCGACCGAACATCATCCAGGGATGAAATGCGGACACATGTCGCACATGTAGTGTTGCCAGGGACCAATGGGAACCGCCTGCTTGCAGCAGGATTAAGTTCGTGTACCTCTGACCAGGCTACTACCGATACCACGAGACTGCGAAGCATGGCTACTCTGGAGACGGGAATGGTGCTATGTTGTATTGAGGGATGAGAGTGAGTTCTGTCCTTGTGAACTGCCCTTTCCAGAGAGCGTTCGCCCACAACATGCTAGTCCAATTCCAGCCTTCATGATGTGGGGAGGATGGGAACCATCTGTTACACCTCACGGTCAAATTTGGTGTTTCTGCAAGGTAAAGTAACATGGCAGAGGCTGTTATCGTCGTGCTAGTGCCATTTATTCAACAGGAAGGCTATGCGATTTTTCAGCACGATAATGCAAGTCTATGTACATCTGCAGTGATGCAACGTGTTCCTCGTCGTGGCAACCTCTGTCCTGGGCAGCAAGATTACTAGATCTTTCTTCAACTGAATGCGTATGGAACGTGATGAAGAGGGAACTTACTAGGTCTTCAGGGCCTGCAAGAAACAATGCCGAAATGCAGCAAAAAGCACAAGACGCTTGAGATAGTCTATCGCACGATGCTGCTCTACGCCTTTACGACAGTTTACGTGTGAGAATACCTGAGTACGTTGCCGCCAGAGGGAGGTACGCTGCGTGTTGATGCTACTGTTTGGGTACCCTTCACTGTGATATATGTATTTCATTTGATTTGAACTGGTTATTATATACTCACACAAGGGTGGGCTACCTGTCACCTCACTTGTCAATAAAATAGTCTTTTCTTTGAGGGTGTTTTATTATTTATCCTGCAGTAAGGTTTGAAAGGTAGGAGGCGAGGTACTGGCGGAAGTAAAGCTCTGAGGACGGGGTGTGAGTCGTGCTTGGGTAGCTCAGTCGTGCTTGGGTAGCTCAGCGTGTTCGGACAGAGGATTAGTTGCCCTCTGTAACAAAAAAACTGAGTGAATCGATCAATAACGAACTTCAACGGGCGTCAGGTAATGTCCGCCATGAACAATTGCAACGAACTATAACGAAAAAAAAGAAGTTGGTAGAGCACTTCCCCGCGAAAGGCAAAGGTCCCGAGTTCGAGTCTCGGTGCGGCATACAGTTTTAATCTGCCAGGAAGTTTCATATGAGCGCACAATCCGCTGCAGAGTGAATATCTCATTCTATCCTGCAGTATTTTTGCGGTGATCTGGATAAATGGGAGACTTTGTGTAAAAAGGGGCATTTATTTAGGATTGTATTGAACGAGAGTAAAGGGAAGAATGTTGACGAAGTAAGGGAGTAGAGAGAGTGGACGCACCGCATCTCCTTGTCGCACTTGTTGCCGGCGATGACCATGGGCACCCGCGGCATGGCGGCCTTCTTGCGGCTGGACGAGGAGCTGTTGGCCGACGCGCAGGCGCTCAGCTTCGTCTCCAGGATCTGCTCGCGCAGCCGCACCACCTCCTCGAACGACTCCCGGCTGTCCATGCTGAACACCAGCACGAACAGGTCACCTGCGCAAGCCACAATCACCAGCGTCACACTCAGTACAGCTAAGGCTATTCGCTACATCAGTTGCGGCGCCCTACAACACTTCTCGCTGCAGAATGCAAATCGGTATAAATTAAGCTTCTATGGAAGTAATAGTACAGTGTCTGAAGCATATATGTATCGAATTTACTATGAAGCGGTATATACATAAACAACCCATGACGGAATGACACTAGTGGCTATTAAAATTGCTACACCAAGAAGAAATGCAGATCATAAACGGGTATTGCTTGAACAAATATATTATACTAGAACTGACATGTGATTACGTGTTCATGCAGTTTGGGTGCATAGATCCTGAGAAATCACTACCCAGAACAACTAACTCTGGCCTTGATACGCCTGGGCATTGAGTCAAACACAGCTTGGATGGCGTGAATAGGTACAGCTGTCCATGCAGCTTCAACACCATACCACACTTCATCAAGAGTAGTGGCTGGCGTATTGTGACGAGACAGTTGCTCGGCTACCATTGACCAGACGTTTTCAGTTGGTGAGAGATCTGGAGAATGTGCTGGCCAGGGCAGCAGTCGAACATTTTCTGTATCCAGAAAGGCCAGTACAGGACCTGCAACATGCGGTCGTGCATTATCCTGCTGGAATGTAGGGTTTCTCAGGGATCGAATGAAGCGTAGAGCCACGGGTCGTAACACATCTGAAATGTAACGTCCACTGTTCAAAGTGCCCTCAATGCGAACAAGAGGTGCCGTGAATATCAGAAATAAGGTAAAACATCAAATCTCCAAAATCTCTGCGGTCGGAAAAAGATCCTGCAAGAAAGGGACCAACGATGACTGATGAGAATCCTTCAACGTGATAGAAATGCAACCCTTCCCCGAACTGCTGCAGATTTCAGTCCTGGGCCATCAACAAGTGGCAGCGTGCGAACGATTCAACAAAACATCATCGATATCGCGTTTCGGGGCCGAAGACCCACTCGTGTACCCTTGAGGACTGCTTTAGTCATTCTGTGTCCTTCAACACCGACGCTGGACTATTGATGACTGGAAACATGTTGCCTGGTCGGACGAATCTAATTTCAAATTGTATCGAGCAGATGGACGTGTACGGGTATGGAGACAACCTCATGAATCCATGGACCCTGCATTTCAGCAGGGGATTGTTCAAGCTGGTGGAGCCTCTGTAATGGTATGGGGAGTGTGCAATTGGAGTGATATGGGTCCCCTGATCCGTCTAGATGCGGCTCTGACATATGACACTTACGTAAGCATCTTTTCTGATCACCTGTATCCATTCATGTCCATTGTGCATTCAGACGGACTTGGGCAATTCCAGCAGGACAATGCGACGCTCCAAATGTCCAGAATTAGGATCGTCAGGACAAGATTATGTTACTTACCGCACGCATGGGAGAACTACACAATCATTCTTCTCGCGGTCCGTACGTTATTTGAATGGGAAAAACTCTAATAACTGGTACAATAGGATGTATCCTCTGTTACGCAGGTGTACACGTAGAAGCACTGCAACTGACATCCCTTCGACTGTACTAACTGTACTCATCTCTTGGTCTTCCTCTACAATTTTTATCCCCCACGTTTTCTTCCATTACCACATTACCGATTCCCTGGTGTCTCAAGATGTGCTCTGTCAACAGATTCCTTCTTTTAGTCATCATGTGCCATAAACTTCTTTTTTCCCCAGTTCGATTCTGCACCTACTCATTAGCTACTTGTTCTACATATCTAATCTTCAGCACTGTGCCGGAGCACCACGTGAGAAAAGCTTGTTTCCTCTTCTTGCCAGTTCAAGTTTTACTTCCGTACAAGGTTATAATTCAGACAAATGCCTTCAGAATAGACTTCCTAACACTTCAGTTTGTATTCAATATTCACAAATTTCAGAAATACTTCTCCTGATACCGCGTTTGCATTTTGTATCCTCTTTGTTTCCGTCATCTGCATTTGCTTTGCTGCCCAAATTCCAAACTTATCTACTACTTTTAATGTCTCTTCTCCTAATCCAATTCCTCTGCACCGCCTAATTAATTCCATTACATTCATTACATTACACTGCCTTTTTTTCTTGGTTGATGTTCATGTTCTAACCTCTTTTCAAGATACTATCCACACCGTTAAAGTATTCTTTCAAGTCCTTTGTGTCTCTGACAGAGTTACAATTTCGTCGTAAAACCTAAAGTTTTTCGATTTTTTCTCCCTGGTTTTTATATTCCTTTCCAAATCCCGTCTCTTTCCCTTGTGAACCACTGCTCCGTTTCAAGTCCTTCGACTCTAGTAAATGCAGTCTGGTTTCAGTACAAGCTGTAAATAACCATTCGTTCTCTGCATTTTATAACTCATACGTTCAAAATTTCAAAAATTGTAATTCAGTCAACACTGTCAAAACTTTTTCTAAATCTACAAGTGTATTGCACACGGTGTAAAAACGCAGATGTCCCAAATAATCGTTTCTTATTTTGCTATCACCAAAGACTAACTTTTGTTATTTTCATAAGAGTTTGTAATTTGAAGTAGTTGTGTTTTTTCCGCGTTTCGTACCTTACTGAGAGCAGAGGGTGGCCTACTGTAACGTTCCAATGATGAGACACGATTTAATGTGCCCATCCGTGCAGATACAAGAGAGAAGAAACATAGTGACACAGTTAAAGACATTCAAAACTGTTTAGCATTTGATAGTGAAAAGTATGAAACTGAATATATTAATTACAAATAACTGCGAATTTTTACAGGATGGACAAGACAAATAATATAACCACTTTGTAACAAGGAAATATGCTGATCATTTTGTCAATATTACCGAAAGACTACAGAAAGCAATACACGTAGTGAATAAATAAGTCTATATTTTAAAATCATTTACTTCATCGAAAGTATCTTATTGTAGAAGGAAAGGAAATGAAAATAGATATAGTTTTTTTAAATAAACCACATTTTTCTTCACACCCTTTCGTACAGTAATGACCGTATCTCTGCCATATTTGTGTTATTATTTTGAGAGTATTACATAAATCTGATGTAGATTGGCGGCTCAATCGGCAAGCGATAGACTGTCTATCACTTATTACTTATTTTAGCTCCGGCAATGATAAGCGTGTACGGTAAATGTCTGGGTGCACCGTGGTTCAGAAACGTTGCTAATTCGCAAGTCACCCTGTGATCTGCTGAGCAACTTGGGTGAAAGGTCGGCGGAAGGCAAGGGCTTACCGTCGCCATTGAAACGCTTTGATGTTCAAATCGACGTTCGCCTTGAGGACAGGTTTGCATGTACAACAACATAACGAGAACCTAAAGAGGAGAGCAGGTCTAAACGAGATGCTACAGTATATTCTTTACTATCTTTAATAAAAACTATTCTACCACAGAACTTGGGAAGTTTATTAAGCAAAACACACGTGATAAAATATCGTGTAGGCAAGTGAAAATTATACGCGATTCAGTGAGCAAGGAATGCCTTCTTCTGTGTACGTGGTTCCTGAGGCGGAATAGCTGATAATCTTTACAAGGACAGTCTGTACTACTGAGCCGATGGTTGGCTTATAGAATACCGCCAGTATGTTGCCGTCGACTACCAGTTATCTATCGATTCTCGTTAAACAATCCTCACCTGAAACGCAACACGTTTGCGATTACTCCAGACGGATTAGAAGCCACCAATATGTCCCAAAAATATGCCAAGTCGTAGACGACGGATCGGCCGGAGAGAATAATGACAGGATCGATATTTGCATCCTCGCTGGCAGTTACGGGATCAGACCACGTGTCTCTCTTCCTGCTATCAGTGTCTGCGATTTGCAGCATCATCGGTGAAGCCTATGGAGAATATCGATATCATTGTCCGATGCCACGTCGGATACAGCAGTATCGGATACAGGCCTTCAGAAACTGGTAACACGACAGCAGGAGTTAACAAAGGACAAAGTGTACAGTGAATTTTGACATAATAACTTTTGGTGTCTCACAAAAAGACGCACTTGCAGTAGTACAGTAGTCTTTTGCAAGTTCAAAAATAAATCAAATTTTTCGATAAATCAAAGTAGTTGCACTGTCCCTTGAAAAGCCTCTTTAAACTCTAGAAATCATATGAAAATGGTCTAGTGAAAAATCTCGCCATATGTTAGGAGAATCAAAAATAAGTGTATCTGGTTATACGAGAGGCGTTCAGTAAGGAAAGCAACACATTTTTACTCTCGGCCAATTTCGGCTGAAGAAAGGCATCATTTTTTGTGTGACATCGTGGAATATTCCCGCCACCAGCTACGCCGGCGCGTCCCCTACAGCCGCCAACACGATACTAGAGCGCTGTCACGAAGGATTACGCCGCTGACAGTGAGATGCAAGGATCCCCTCTCCGGAGCTCCGACGGCGGCTGTACTTGAGTTCGAAAATTGATACACTGCGCCCTTTTTGTGTGTTTGCCGCCTGTATAACACTAACAGACCTTCATAGAGGCCAGGACGCAACATCTTCTGAATAGACATTGTATTGGAGAATGAAAGACTTATAATTCTTTTGTGCCTGTATGCATTTCTACATTCACATCTACTGTTAGTAACTGAGACCACAAATACAGCAACAAAGCTCTGTATTATTGTACTATTTGATATTAGATGTATTTATCTTAATTTTCTGTTCATGAACGCTCCTGCATCCGCTAAAGAATCACATTGCGTGCAACGAAGACGTAACATAAAAAAGGTATAAAGGAACATCGCTTAGCTTAAACCATTTCTCCTAACAGGACTGCAGCCATACGGAAGTTAGTTCTGTGAAGAATGTGAGCAATGAGGCATGTGTTAGCAGCGGTTATTGAATGTTATCTGTCATGTGTACACACTTGCTCTAACAGCCTGAACTGTTAAATTTTAATATGAAATGTATAATTTGAATCTGACTACTGATTAGTAGTATCACATAGTTTTTAGGATTACCAAATTGTATCTAAGTATCTAGTAAATGACTAACATGGCAGAAGGTGTAGCCAGGTTATTACAATAAAAAGTATGTATCAGTCATAGACCCATTATCGATTTCAAAATATCACGATAACTGACAAGAAAAGTAAGCGCATATATAGCAATGAAGTTAGGTATAATGCATAAACACAAGTGTCCCGGTTGTTTCTCTCTGAAATCTAGTCAGCGTAACAAGGTTTGATGTGAAACTTCCTGGCAGATTAAAACTGTGTGTTGGACCGAGACTCGAACCCGGGACCTGTTCTTTTCGCTGGCAAGTTTTCTTCCATCTGAGATACCCAAGCACGACTACGCCCCGTCCTCACAGCTTTACTTCTGCCAGTACCTCGTCGCCTTCCTTCCAAAGGCAAAGGTCCCGAGTTGGAGTGTCGGTCCAGCACACAGTTTTAATCTACCAGGAGTTTCATATCAGTGCACACTCCGCTGCAGAGTGAAAATCTCGTTACGGAAGGTTTGATGTGTCGTACATTTTGAAGATCATTTTGAGGTCTGTCATGTTCTGTCAGTCTGACACTGAAATTTTAGACTCTGAGGAAATGGAAAAAAGACAAGAAGATGAAGCAAAACCAATTGTGGCAGTTGACCATAAATAACGAAAAATGTGAGGTCATCCACATGAGTGCTGAAAGGAATCCGCTAAAATTCAGTTACACGACAAATCAGTCTAACCTAAAAGCCGTAAATTCAACTAAATACCTAGGTATTACAATTACGAACAACTTAAATTGGAAGGAACACATAGAAAATGTTGTGGGGAAGGCTAACCAAAGACTGCATTTCATTGTCAGGACACTTAGAAAATGTAACAGACCTTCTACAGAGACTGCCTACACTAAGCTTGTCTGCCCTCTTTTAGAATGCTGCTGCGTGGTGTGGGATCCTTACCAGATAGGACTGACCGAGTACTTCGAAAAAGTTCAAAGAAAGGCAGCATGTTTTGTATTATCGCGAAATATGGGAGAGAGTGTCACAGAAATGATACAGGATTTGGGCTGGACATCATTAAAAGAAAGGCGTTTTTCGTCGCGACGAAATTCCAATCACCAACTTTCTTCTCCGTATGCGAAAATATTTTGTTGTCACCGACTTACATAGGGAGAAACGATGACCAAGATAAAGTAAGGGGAATCACAGCTCGTATGGAAAGATATAGGTGTTCGTTCTTTTCGTGCGCTATACGAGATTGGAATAATAGAGAATCGTGAAGGTGGTTCGATGAATCCTCTGCCAGGCACTTAAATGTGATTTGCAGAGTATCAATGTAGACGCAGATGTAGAACCTGTTGGATGTCATTGCCCGTAAAGCAATGCCTCACAGACGCTGCTTTGTGGCGGGGTGTGTTGTCACGCCAATACATACAGTCATTGTCTCCGAACTGTTTTTCTTTCTGTACACGGTACACACTGCAGTAAAACGTGTTCATATCATTCCGAATTTAGCGTTTTCTTAAGTGCGGTAGGAGAACGACTCCCTGATCACGAACAACGCACCCATGTCGTCACATAACCTTATCCGTACTTCATTGGTGTCACTACCCGTGATGCAAAGCGTCGTTCTCCAGGAATTCACGAACCCCTGACTCTTCCATCGAATTTCCGCGGGGTATAGCGTGGTTCGTCACTCCATACCAATCGTTTCCTCTGTGCAGCAGAGCCACTCTTTACACCTCCTCTAGTGTCGCTTATCATTGTCTACAGAAATGTGTGACTTGCGAGGAACTGCCCGACCATTGCATCCTTTTCTTTTTAACTCTTTGCGCATAGTGACTGTGCTAGCTGGACTGCTGGTAGCACTTTGAAACTCGCGAATTATTCTTTCTGCTGATTTCAAGCGATTTTTTACAACCACCTTCTGCAGTGCTTGACGATTCCTGCCCGCTAGTACGTGTGTAGAGAAATTTGTTAACATCGAGTATAGATTTAAGTGTCAGGAAGTCATTTCTGAAAGTACTTGTATGGAGTGTAGCCATGTATGGAAGTGAAACATGGACAATAAATAGTTTGGACAAGAAGAGAATAGAAGCTTTCGAAACGTGGTGCTACAGAAGAATGCTGAAGATTAGATTGGTAGATCGCATAACTAATGAGGAAGTATTGAATAGAATTGGGGATAAGAGAAGTTTGTGGCACAACTTGACCAGAAGAAGGGATCGGTTGGTAGGACATGTTCTGAGGCATCAAGGGATCACCAATTTAGTATTGGAGAGCAGTGTGGAGGGTAAACATCGTAGAGGGAGACCAAGAGATGAATACACCAAGCAGATTCAGAAGGATGTAGGTTGCAGTAGGCAATGGGAGATGAAGAAGCTTGCACAGGATAGAGTAGCATGGAGAGCTGCATCAAACCAGTCTCAGGACTGAAGACCACAACAACAACAACAGTACGTGTGTTGTGCCTGGTTTTGGTTTAGCTATTGTCGTTCCTTCGCGTACCCACTTCAAAGTCACATGACCGACAGTCGACTCGAGCAGCCTTAGAACGGATGAGATGTCCCTGACTGATTTATTACTCAGGTGTCACCCAATGACTGATCCCAGTTCTATGTCACTGAGGTCTCCTGTTCTGCTGTTACTGCTTTTCTACTGACAGCCCCCCTCCTCTTGCGCTGGCGGCTCAGCCTCTCGTGACGTCTTGTGTGTGTGGAGTCCGAGTAGTTTGGATCAGACAAGGTACCTTTCATTTGAAATATAAAAATACATAAAAACTAAAAAAATGTTATAAAAAGTAAACTTTATATCGAGCTCTGTTTGTTGAAATGTCATTAAATACAAATATTATTATTGGCACGACAGTGTTCTACCCTACTAGCCAATAAAATTTCTACACCAAGAATAAATGCAGATGATAAACGGGTATTCATTGGACAAATATATTATACTAGAACAGACATGTGATTAAATTTTCAAGCAATTTGGGTACATAGATCCTGAGAAATCATTGCCCAGAACAACCACCTCTGGCCGTAATATCGGCCTTGATACGCCTGGGAATTGAGTCAAACACAGCTTGGATGGCGTGTACAGGTACAGCTGCCCATGCAGCTTCAACACGATACCACAGTTCATCAAGAGTAGTGACTGGCGTATTGTGACGAGCCAGTTGCTCGGTCACCATTGACCAGACGCTTTCAGTTGGTAATAAATCTCAGGAATGTGATGGCCGGGGCAGCAGCCGAACATTTTCTGTATCCAGGAAGGCCCGTACAGGACCTGCAACATGCGGGCGTGAATTATCCTGCTGAAATATAGGGTTTCGCAGGGATCGAATGAAGGGTAGAGCCACGAATCTTAACACGTCTGAAATGTAACGTCCACTGTTCAAAGTGCCGTCAATGCGAACAAGAGGTGACCGAACGTGTAACCAATGGTACTCCATGCCATCACGTCGGGTGATACGCCAGTATGGCGATGACGAATACCCGATTCCAATGTGCGTTCACCGCAATGTAGCTAAACACGGATGTGACCATCATGATGCTGTAAACAGAACCTGGATTCATAAAAAAATGACGTTTTGCCATTCGTGCACCCAGGTTCGTCGTTGAGTACATCATCGCAGGCGCTACAGTCTGTGATGCAGCGTCAAGGGTAACCGCAGCCATGGTCTCCGTGCTGCTGCAAACGTCATCGAACTGTTCGTGCAGATGGTTGTTGTCTTGCAAACGTCCCCAACTGTTGACTGAGGGATCGAGACGTGGCTGCACGATCCGTTACAGCCATGCGGATAAGATGCCTGTCATCTCGACTGCTAGTGATATGAGGCCGTTGGGATCCAGCACCCAGCACCCTCGTGAACCCACCGATTCCATATTCTGCTAAAAGTCATTGGATATCGACCAAGGCGAGCAGCAATGTCGCGATACGATAAACCGCAATCGCGATAGGCTGCAATCCGACCTTTATCAAAGTCAGAAACATGATGGTACGCATTTCTGCTCCTTACACGAGGCGTCACAACAACGTTTCACCAGGCAACGCAGGTCAACTGCTCAGCCAGTTGTAGGTGTCGCCACCGGCGACAACCTTGTGTGAATGCTCTGAAAAGCTATTAATTTGCATATCACAGCATCTTCTTCCTGTCGGTTAAATTTCGCGTCAGTAGTACGTCATCTTCGTGGTGTAGCACTTTTAATGGGCAGTAGTGTATGTTAACTTGTGGGGGACAAACTTACTTATACTTTTTTTCTTCATTCCTCAACGGTCAAAGTCTCGCTGACTCGAACTCGCACTTATTCGATTATTTTTTCTGAGGCAGTTTTAACTTCGGATTATCGAGATTCGACTGTATATGGCTACTGACGACTAGAGCAAATAAGATGACAGAATATAGCAAAGAGAGCAAACGCTTTTCTATTGTGGTGGCACTTTATAACATATAATAAGATTTTAATAAGGTAACGTAACATGAATATTTGATGCTTGTATTGAGCGTTATGTCTTTTATAATTTTTGTGCCTGTTTCGATGCTAGTTTATGATATAGTTGGTAGAACACGAGGAGATCAAGCTTCTGACTGACGTCGTCGTGAGAAAAAGAGTATGACAAATAAAGAGAAGTGAGTGTATTCATTTTCTGTTTTGTTGATTCAGAGTTTTTCGCCATAAGTGAATTTGAATCTATTTCGTACAGTAGTACGCTGAATCCAGTTTCCATACAGTCCCAACTTGGCCCCATCCTATTTTCATCTGTTTCCAAAACTGAAAGAACACCTTCGAGAACTTCTCATTGACAGAGACGATGCAGTACATGCAGAGGTGAGGTTGTGGCTCCGCCGACAATGTCATTCCTCTGTGACAATATCAACAAACCGGTCTCTCGGTCCATGTGTCCATCTCCATGGAGACTGTGTTGAGAGAAGAATAAAGATGTAGAACGTTAATAAAGCTTGCTTTATTTAAAAATATATAAGATTTTCACATGAAAAATTCGGAAGCATTACTTTTCAGTACCCTCTCATGTGAAAATATAAAAGCATTTGCTGATTTATTTATTTTTTTGAGATGGCGAGGGTCATAAACCGCACATTTGTATTCGCCCTGGTAGCAGTAACGTGACGCAACAGGACCTGAAAGAAGCTTCAGCTACTTTGCCGCGGTTGGGGAGTCTGGAGGCTCCCAGCGCACAGGTCGCTGACGTTTAGCGCGAACAGACGAGCGAGGCAGCCTCCAGTGGCCTCCAGGTCTCTGGGGTGAAGCGAGCTCTGCAGCCGCAAGCCGCTTACCACCGCCTTCGCCCTCCGGAGGCCATCAGGCTTCCAGGCGAACGCGAAGGGCGAAGCAGTCGCGAGAAGATTTCGTATTTGCTTTGCGTTCGATACAAGACACGCCGGGTGTTCCGCTTGATCTCACGTCTCTATGTAAGACGGTGATGTGCTAACAGATACTAAATACAAATGTAAATCACCTTATTTCGTCCACGTGCGACTGTATGAAGAAAATCGACGAAGATTAATGAAAACAACCACCTGCGTCAGCCGGTTTCCTTTTTTAACATCCACGACGCGTTTCGATTGCATTCACTCTCATCCTCAGGCGTATTCATTGCTTTACGTATTAGTTTGGTGCAGAAAGCCGTCTATCACGTATTGTAGTTCTAGTAAGCTGTATAGGCATTCCTGGATCTTATCACGCATACAGATACAAAGGAATATCATAAATTTCCTTGAGAGGGAAAAGCTTCCGTCCACAGAACAACATAGTTGTAGAAAGCATTTCTCATGCGAAACTCAGCTTTCCCATTTCTCACGTGAGATGCTGCGAACCATGAATGGAGGGAACAGGCGGATTCCACATTCCTAGATTTCTGTAAAGCATTTGAAATGGTGCCCCAATGCCGACCGTTAATAATGGTACGAACATATTGATTAGATTCTCAGCTATGTGAGTGGCTCGAAGACTTTTCAAGTTATAGAACCCAGTATGTTGTCCTCGACAGCAAGTATTTATCACAGAAAAGGGTATCTCAGGGGTGTCCCCAGAGACGTGTGTTAAGACGCTGTTTTGTTTTTATTTTTTTAATACGCATAAATCATGTAGCGGACAGGGCAAGCTGCAGTTTGCGGCTGCTCGCTCATACTGGTATGGTGTACGGGAAACTCTCGAAAATGAATGATAAAAGGTGCACAACTTTGTTCCGCTGTTTGCCGATAGGTGGCGACAAAGGTAAGTAGCGGTCGAAAGAAACAGATCGCAGACGTCAGGCATTTACCTTGGACCTCGGTCAGCATAACTTCATTAGTCGATTTGTATCTGCATCATTAAGTTGTTGTTGACAGAAAATGTCAGTTTATGAGAGTAATTCTCTTCATTTGTGGGAGGTGTTATACTGTTTTGTTTCAATATGAAGAAAACAGCGACTGAGTCTCATCGGATGCTCTTAAGTACGTATGGTAAGGACGCTATTAGTGACATAACGTGTCGTGAGTGGTTTCAACGCTTCAAGAGCGGTGGTTTTAACGTCGTAGACCGGCATGGTGATGGAAGAGAGAATGTTTTCGAAGATGCACAATTGGAGACATTGCTGAGGGAAGACTCGCGTCAAACTCAAGAAGAATTGGCACGATTAGTGGGAGTGACACAGCAAGCCATTTCAAAACGTTTTAAGGCTATCGCTATGATTCAGAAAGAAGGAAATTGGGTCCCGTCTGAGCTGAAAGCAAGAGACGTCGATCGGCGTTTGTGAACAGTTGCTTCAGAGGCAAAAACGGAAGGGATTTCTGCATCGCATTGTGACCGGGGACAACGATAACCCTAAACGCAAAAAATCATGGAGATATTCGGGCCATGCTTCCACGTCGACTGCCAAACCGAATATTCACGGCTCCAAGATAATGCTTTGCATTTGGTGGGACCAGCTCGGCGTCGTGTACTATGAAGTGTTAAAAACTAAGTGAAACAATTACATGTGCTCGTTATCGAACGCAGATCATTAAAAGACAAACGGCCGCAATATAGAGAGAGGCACGATAAAGTGATTTTACAGCACGACAACGCTCGACTCCACATCGCAAAAGAGGTCAAAACGCACTTCGAAACGTTAAAATGGGAAGTGCTACCCCACCCGTCGTGTTCTCCAGATATTGCTCCCTCTGACTATCACCTGTTTAGGTCAATGGTGCATGACCTGGCTGACCAACATTTCCAATCTGATGAATAAGTCACAAATCGGATCGATTCGTGGATCGCTTCAAAAGATGAACAATTTTTTTGACGCGAGACTCGTACTCTGCGGAAAGATGGGAGGAAGTAGTGGCCAGCCTCAGAAGTTGTACACCATATACAAGATGACTTAGACAAAATTTCTAGTAGTTGTGATGAATGGCAGTTAGCTCTAAATGTAGAAAAAATGTAAGTTAATGCACATGAGCGGAAAAAGAAACCCATAATGTTCGAATACAGTATTGGTGGTGTGCTGCTTGACACATTCTCGTCGATTAAACATCTAGGCGTAACGTTGCAAAACGATATCAAATGGGATGAGCATGTAAGGACTGTATTAGGGAAACCGAATGGTCGACTTACGTTTATTGGGAAAATTTTGGGGAAATGTGGTTCATCAGTAAAGGAGACCGCATATAGGAATATTGCGACCCACTGTTGAGTACTATTCGACTGTATGGGATCCAAACCAGGTCTGATTAAAGGAAGAGATCGAAGTAATTCAGAAGTGAGCTGCTATATTTGTTACTGGTAAGTTCGAACAATACCCAAGTATTGAGGAGACGCTCCGGGAACTCAAATTGGAATCATTCGATGAAAGGCGAAATTCTTTTCGAGGAACACTATAGAGAAAATTTAGAGAACCGGCATTCGATTCTGACTGCAGAACGATTCTGCAACTGTTGAAGTACGTTTTGCGTGAGGAACATGAATATAAGGTTAGGGGGGATTAGGGTTCATACGGAGGCATACAGACTGTCATTTTTTTCTGCTTGAAAATGGAATGAGAAAGGAAATGACTAGTAGTGGTACGGGGTACCATCCGCCACGCACAATATGGTGGACTACGGAGACTGTATGTAGGTGTAGATGACTTGCGACAGACAGTCGACCTTATACGTGATTTTGTAAATTTATTACATTTTTCAGTGTGTCTTTTCTCTCTTCGTGTTTTGTCAGACTTTTTATCGTTCCAGGACGAAAGATCGCCCTGGGAATCGATCTGATTTAGTTGCAATCTTGCTTTTATTCCATTTGGTATTCAACATCCTATGTACCTTTAACCACTTTTATTAAACACGGATGATTTCTTGATTGTATGTATGTTAGTGTAACTGCAACCATGTGAACGTTGATAAATACAGGCCCGGTAACTCCCGTTGTGCGGTCTCGCGATTGGTTCCTTCAGACTCGTGCACAAGAAAAATGGTAGTTCAGTTTTTAGATGTTGAGTCGGTAGGAAATAGCGAGCAGAGGAAGCAGGCGTTGTGTCTGCTATCTCCTGACTGGAGGAGGCACCTGGTATTTCCGCAAATTAGCTTGTCGATTGGTCAGTTAGCCACTGCCAAAGATTTTTTCTGTCTCTGTCCACCGAGCTGGGGCAGCCTGAGTTTCGTTCGGGGCTAGCATTCTCTGTTCAGTGGTTGCTGAGTATTAAATGTCACTTCTATGTGCGATTGGAAGGTTAACAGGGTCGGTTTAAAGCCCAAGTGACACGAGTCGTCACTTGGGGAGCCAAGCTGAGGAGGTAGCCCAACTGCAAGATGTGTATTATGGCGCCAGTCACAATTAGTAGCGGAAACTAACTCGGGTGAAAGTGTACGAGGGAGAAATGGGGTGTGATGTATCCTTTGTATGGCAATAAAGGGCAAATGAAAATGATAAAGGTAACTGAATCTGCTCAACAGCATGCAGTGCTTAAGTCATGGTTTCCGTCTAAAGGATACTGCATAAAAGCGATGGCACGTCGTATTGAATTTAAACCCACACATCTTTTAACAACTGATAGTAGTTCCTCCTCAGTTATCGATACAGTTATCAAAAATTATTTAACTACATTAGTCATCTTTTTTTAAATTGTTAATCGGACGGTGCCGGCCGGAGTGGCCGAGCGGTTCTAGGCGCTGCAGTCTGGAACTGCGCGACCGCTACGGTCGCAGGTTCGAATCTTGCCTCGGGCATGGATGTGTGTGATATCCTTAGGTTAGTTAGGTTTAAGTAATTCCAAGTTCTAGGGGACTGATGTCCTCAGAAGTTAAGTTCCATAGTGCTCAGAGCCATTTGAACCATTGTTAATCGGGCGATAAAAGTTCTGATCTTACATTTGCACGGATACGACTGGTTATGACAGCAAGAGGAAGAATATTCATATCCCTTAGACGGAAGGGAGTGAGGTGCCAAATGATAAGTCGCCTGTATGGAAAACTGTCCTCGGACCGGCCCTGGGAATTACCGGTTTCGTGTTAGGAAGTCCCTATAATTTCTAATTCATTTGTTGAAAGCATTTTTGTGGGAATCTCTTGAGTGTAAGTTTTTCTGTTGCTTAAATAGATTCAGTCATAACCGACTTTGTTCCTTATGTAGTCACGATCCACTTCATGCGACGCGATGTCGATTAAGTTTGCGATTTCTTTCCAGCTTCGGTCAAAAGCCCGGTTTTCACACCTGGAACTGCACTAGGTATGGTGAACTTTGGCTTCCATTACCTTCGAGTGTCTGAATTTTTGTGGCACTTGAATATCGATGTTGAGCTCCTGAGCCTCGCTGAATACTGATGACTAACTTTGCGACAAACAGGTAACTCTTAAGGGACGATAGTGACAAGATTTTGTACGTATTAAATCCTTTCTGAAGCCCAAGAGCTCGCTTCATTTTAATGAATATATGTAACTTGGAACCAACTTCGTATGTTAAAGTCCTTCCAGATGTACGCTCCGGCAAACTAACCAATTTTGGTGTATCAATTGCTAATATAATTCGATTAGCAGAGGCTAATGTAATTGGAATAAATTCAGTTGCTTTTGATTTATATTTGTCAATATAATAACGGGTAAATACTTAGGGCACAGATGCAAAGCGATATGCCTCAGTACCACTACCCAGTTAACACTTGAAGCCTGCAAGCTGTATATGAGGCATGCTTTTTTCTAGGTACCGTTATTACATTACAACTGAATTAAGAAAGTTATTACATTGTACAGAATTCCTGTATGATATGAGTAGGGAAAACAATCCTGTAATGTTCGAACACAGTATTAGTGGTATGGTGCTTGACGCAGTCACATCGGTTAAATATGTGGGTGCAGCGTTTCCAATCGATATGACATACAACGAGCACCTAACGTGGGTAGTAGGGAAAGCGAACAGTTGCCTTCAGTTTATTGGGAGAATTGTAGGAAAATGTACCTCATCCATATAGGAGACCGCATACGGAACACTAGTCGACCAATTCTTGAATATTGATCGACTGTTTGGGATTCCTACCAGGTCGGATAAAAGGAAGACATCGAAGTAGCTCAGAGGCATTCTGCTAGATTTGTTACCGACAGATTCGATCAAAGCGCAAGTATTATGTTAATTTTCCATGAACACAAATGGGAATCCCTAGAGAGAAGGAGGAGTTTTTTTCGCGAAACACTGTCGAGAAAATTTGAGAAACGGCACTTGCGACTGGCTACAGACAGATTCTACTGCCGCGAACGTACACTTCGTGTAAGGTCTGCGAAGACGAGATAAAAGAAATTAGGGTTCGTTCGGAGGCTTAATGACAGTTATTGTTTTACTCCTTGCCGAGCGAGATGGCGCACTGGTTAGCACTCTGGACTCGCATTTGGGAGGACAACGGTTCGAACCCGCGTCAGGCCATCCTGATTTAGGTTTTCCGTCATTTCCCTAAATCACTTCAGGCAAATGCCGGGATGGTTCCTTCGAAAGGGCACAGCCGAATTTCCTTCCCTGTCCATCCCTAATCCGAGCTTTTGCTCCGTCTCTAATGACCTCGTTGTCGACGGGACGTTAAACACTAATCTCCTCCTCCTCCTCACGTTTTTCTCCCTTCATTCGCGAGTGAAACAGGAGCGGGAATTACTATTTGTTATACAAGTATCCCCCGCCATGTAGCGAATGGTGGGTTGTGACGTATGTAGATGTCGTAGTAGAATATGCTGGTGTGCAGGTAAGAATTTGGGTAGCCTGTGAGGTGTAGCGCCGTATACCGATCCTGCGCCGGCCAGAGTGGCCGAGCGGTTCTAGGCGCTACAGTCTGGAACCGCGCGACCGCTACGGTCGCAGGTTCGAATCCTGCCTGGGGCATGGATGTGTGTGATGTCCTTAGGTTGGTTAGGTTTAAGTAGTTCTAAGTTCTAGCCCCCCCCCCCCCCCATGAGCCATGGACCTTGCCGTTGGTGGGGAGGCTTGCGTGCCTCAGCGATACAGATGGCCGTACCGTAGGTGCAACCACAACGGAGGGGTATCTGTTGAGAGGCCAGACAAACGTGTGGTTCCTGAAGAGGGGCAGCAGCCTTTTCAGTAGTTGCAGGGGCAACAGTCTGGATGATTGACTGATCTGGCCTTGCAACATTAACCAAAACGGCCTTGCTGTGCTGGTACTGCGAACGGCTGAAAGCAAGGGGAAACTACAGCCGTAATTTTTCCCGAGGACATGCAGTTTTACTGTATGATTAAATGATGATGGCATCCTCTTGGCTAAAATATTCCGGAGGTAAAATAGTCCCCCATTCGGATCTCCGGGCGGGGACTACTCAGGAGGATGTCGTTATCAGGAGAAAGAAAACTGGCGTTCTACGGATCGGAGCGTGGAATGTCAGATCCCTTAATCGGGCAGGTAGGTTAGAAAATTTAAAAAGGGAAATGGATAGATTAAAGTTAGATATAGTGGGAATTAGTGAAGTTCGGTGGCAGGAGGAACAAGACTTCTGGTCAGGTGACTACAGGGTTATAAACACAAAATCAAATAGGGGTAATGCAGGAGTAGGTTTAATAATGAATAGGAAAATAGGAATGCGGGTAAGCTACTACAAACAGCATAGTGAACGCATTATTGTGGCCAAGATAGATACGAAGCCCACACCTACTACAGTAGTACAAGTTATATGCCAACTAGCTCTGCAGATTATGAAGAAATTGAAGAAAAGTACGATGAAATAAAAGAAATTGTTCAGATAGTGAAGGGAGACGAAAATTTAATAGTAATGGGTGACTGGAATTCGAGTGTAGGAAAAGGGAGAGAAGGAAACATAGTAGGTGAATATGGATTGGGGCTAAGAAATGAAAGAGGAAGCCGCCTAGTAGAATTTTGCACGGAGCACATCTTAATCATAGCTAACACTTGGTTTAAGAATCATGAAAGAAGGTTGTATACGTGGAAGAACCCTGGAGATACTAAAAGGTATCAAATAGATTATATAATGGTAAGACAGAGATTTAGGAACCAGGTTTTAAGTTGTAAGACATTTCCAGGGGCAGATGTGGACTCGGACCACAATCTATTGGTTATTACCTGTAGATTAAAACTGAAGAAACTGCAAAAATGTGAGAAAAGGAGATGGGACCTGGATAAACTGAAAGAACGAGAGATTGTACAGAGTTTCAGGGAGAGCATAAGGGGACAATTGACAGGAATAGGGGAAAGAAATACAGTAGAAGAAGAATGGGTAGCTCTGAGGGATGAAGTAGTGAAGGCAGCAGAGGATAAAGTAGGTAAAAAGACGAGGGCTGCTAGAAATCCTAGGGTAACAGAAGAAATATTGAATTTAATTGATGAAAGGAGAAAATATAAAAATAAAAAAAAATCAAAAATGAGATCGACAGGAAGTGCAAAATGGCTAAACAGGGATGGCTAGAGGACAAATGTAAGGATGTAGAAGCTTATCTCACTAGGGGTAAGATAGATACTGCCTACAGGAAAATTAAAGAGACCTTTGGAGAGAAGAGAACCACGTGTATGAATATCAAGAGCTCAGGTGGCAACCCAGTTCTAAGCAAAGAAGGGAAGGCAGAAAGGTGGAAGGAGTATATAGAAGGTTTATACAAGGGTGATGTACTTGAGGACAATATTATAGATATGGAAGAGGATGTAGATGAAGACGAAATGGAAGATACGATACTGCGTGAAGAGTTTGACAGAGCACTGAAAGACCTGAGTCGAAACAAGGCCCCCGGAGTAGGCAACATTCCATTAGAACTACTGACGGCCTTGGGAGAGCCAGTCATGACAAAACTCTACCAGCTGGTGAGCAAGATGTATGAGACAGGCGAAATACCCTCAGGCTTCAAGAAGAATATAATAATTCCAATCGCGAAGAAAGCAGGTGCTGACAGATGTGAAAATTACCGAACTATCAGTTTAATAAGTCACAGCTGCAAAATACTAACGCGAATTCTTTACAGACGAATGGAAAAACTGGTAGATGCGGACCTCGGGGAGGATCAGTTTGGATTCCGTCGAAATGTTGGAACACGTGAGGCAATACTGACCTTACGACTTATCTTAGAAGAAAGATTAAGAAAAGGCAAACCTACGTTTCTAGCATTTGTAGACTTAGAGAAAGCTTTTGACAATGTTGACTGGAATACTCTTTTTCAAATTCTAAAGGTGGCAGGGGTAAAATACAGGGAGCGAAAGGCTATTTACAATTTGTACAGAAACCAGATGGCAGTCATAAAAGTCGAGGGGCATGAAAGGGAAGCAGTGGTTGGGAAAGGAGTGAGACAGGGTTGTAGCCTCTCCCCGATGTTATTCAATCTGTATATTGAGCAAGCAGTAAAGGAAACAAAAGAAAAATTTGGAGTAGGTATTACAATTCATGGAGACGAAGTAAAAACTTTGAGGTTCGCCGATGACATTGTAATTCTGTCAGAGACGGCAAAGGACTTGGAAGAGCAGTTGAACGGAATGGACAGTGTCTTGAAAGGAGGATATAAGATGAACATCAACAAAAGCAAAACGAGGATAATGGAATGTAGTCAAAGTAAATCGGGTGATGCTGAGGGAATTAGATTAGGAAATGAGACACTTAAGTAGTAAAGGAGTTTTGCTATTTAGGAAGTAAAATAACTGATGATGGTCGAAGTAGAGAGGATATAAAATGTAGACTGGCAATGTCAAGGAAAGCGTTTCTGAAGAAGAGAAATTTGTTAACATCGAATATAGATTTATGTATCAGGAAGTCGTTTCTGAAAGTATTTGTTTGGAGTGTAGCCATGTATGGAAGTGAAACATGGACGATTACTAGTTTCGACAAGAAGAGAATAAAAGCTTTCGAAATGTGGTGCTACAGAAGAATGCTGAAGATTAGATGGGTAGATCACATAACTAATGAGGAGGTATTGAATAGGATTGGGGAGAAGAGAAGTTTGTGGCACAACTTTACTAGAAGAAGGGATCGGTTGGTAGGACATGTTTTGAGGCATCAAGGGATCACAAATTTAGCGTTGGAGGGCAGCGTGGAGGGTAAAAATCGTAGAGGGAGACCGAGAGATGAGTACACTAAGCAGATTCAAAAGGATGTAGGTTGCAGTAGGTACTGGGAGATGAAGCAGCTTGCACGGGATAGAGTAGCATGGAGAGCTGCATCAAACCAGTCTCAGGACTGAAGACAACAACAACAACAACAACAAGTTCTAGGGGACTGATGACCTCAGCAGTTAAGTCCCATGGTGCTCAGAGCCATTTGAACCGTTTATGAACCGATCCTGCCTTGGAGGCGGTTAAGTGGGAGGTATGTCTAAGACCTGGATAGTGACAGATGGTGACGCGAGACTGGGCGCGCACGTAGTTTACGTATCAGTCGCTAGAGGACAGTATTGGATAGGGGGCTGTGATTTAGTTTCGATCGTGCCCACTAGAGTGCACTAAAGTAATAGAATGTTTTTCATAAACTGTTCTAGTATTTTCATAAATTTTTTTATGTCTTTTTGTGTATGTAAAATGTTACAAATGTGTTTTAGCAGTATGAATGAGGCGTGAGTGTGGTTTAAGGTTAATATGAAGATAATTATTAACTTGTTATGTAGTGGGATTTAGTGTGGGCACATTTAGAAGAAGGATGGATGTGGACAAAGGGGATTTTTGTAGAATAATTTTGTAAAGTAAGTTAACGGTAAAGGGAAAGTTAATTCAGGTATAAATAACAATAGTAAATAACTTCATGCATAAACAAAACTTCACCATATTAGATAAGTACGTCGGCAAAACGTGCAGTCGTTAGGTTTACTATTTTGCGATTGGTTATTGATGAAAAGCGCGGACTGACGCGGGAGAATGTTGTTTTGCTATTGGCTGTTGAGCAAACTGACCAATGGTAAAGCAATATTCTTCCCGCGCCTTTCTCTGCTGGTAGAGAAGACTTAGAGTATTCTAGAGAGGAGTCGGAGCCTAACCATGAAACAGTTCGGACGTGTGTAGTAGTAGTTCCGCTGGAAATGATAAGTTGCCGGATCTAGCGGTGTTTCATACATCAAAAGTGTTGTAATGTGACGGCAAAATTATTCCCATGTGTGTGTAGAAATTTCGGAATTTTTAAGAGAATTTTGTGACGAGAAAAGATATATTCCGCGTGGTGTATTGAGCAGGTCGGTGGCTAAAAACTGTGACTGCATTAGGTACCGACAGACTTAATATTTGTCGAGCATTCTCAATCAAAAACAATCTGTATTTTTGTAGCTATTACGTTTTCGGGAAAAGCAACACAACAAACCTACTAACGTGAGGGAAAGGGATAGTGAGTGACTGTGTTAAGACTAGCACGGGCTTGGCAGTGATACTTCTTCACCTAAGTTTCAGAATATATTAATTAAGGACAAAAATTTCCAACAGTTCATTTCGTGTGAAAACTTTCTCCCGAAACATAGATTAGTGACTTCAATTGCAGCGTGGTTCACGTCGAAGTACAGTAGGTTTGGCTCGGCTTCCCTACTGAGACAATGTTCACAGGTAGGTGCAGGTTCGTCGTAGAGGGAGGGAAGGAACCGCGCCGCTGCACCCGTAGCAACATTATGCCACGCCCGTCTGGCGTGTACTTCAGGATGCACCTAGAACATTCGGCGTTGATTTTCACGTTAGTTTAGGAGTAGTGAAGGTATTTACCCACTGTAGCGTTCGATACACGTGTCGTAAGTCAACCACGAGTAGTACTGCGTTAAGAAGCAACACTGGTAGTGGTTCAAATGGCTCTGAGCAGTATGCGCCTTAACTTATGAGGTCATCAGTCGCTTAGAATTTAGAAGTAATTAAACCTAACCAACCTAAGGACAGCACACACTTCCATGCCCCAGGCAGGATTCGAACCTGCGACCGTAGCGGTCGCTCGGCTCCAGACTGTAGCGCCTGATAGTGGTCCGCGAGTATTTTTTTTTTTCTAGTGACAATCGGAAGCAGAGTGTAGCGGCCCATCTTGGGGCTCACTCACTCGTTCACAGTTACCAGGAGACGCAACGGCTGGACTGTGTTGTGTGGAAAGTGACAGCGAGCACACTGATAACGCTTCAAAGTGTTCCCCATTCTACATGTGAAGAATGCATAACGAACCCACCTCCGTGCTTCCACATCACTTATAATAGTCGCCATCTTTTCATCTACATCTACCTCTACATAGACTCAGCAAATCACACTTAAGTGCCTGACAGAGTGTTCATCAAACCATTTTCATACTACTTCTCTACCATTCGACTCTCGAATGGCGCGGGGGAAAAAGGAACACCTAAATCTTTCCGTTCGAACTCTGATTTCTCTTATTTTATTATGATGATCATTTCTCCCTACGTAGGTGGGTGTCAACACAATATTTTCGCATTCGGAAGAGAAAGTTGGTGGTCCGCAGTTCGTGGTCGTGTAGTAGCGTTCTCGCTTCCCACGCCCGGGTTCCCGGGTCGATTCCCGGCGGGGTCAGGGATTTTCTTTGCCTCGTGATGACTGGGTGTTGTGTGATGTCCTTAGGTTAGTTAGGTTTAAGTAGTTCTAAGTTCTAGGGGACTGACGACCACAGATGTTAAGTCCCATAGTGCTCAGAGCCATTTGAACCATTTTTGAGAAAGTTGGTGATTGAAATTTCATAAATAGGTCTTGCCGCAAAGATCGCCTTTGTTTCAGTGACTGCCACCCCATTCCGTTTATTTAGTTGTAAAAGCTGTTTTGCGACTTAGAGTTGGAGTCTTTATTTTCCATAGCGTAGGTGACAAAGACTCGCAGGTTTCTATCTGCGTTTCTTGCTACACATCTCTCAGGCGAACTGCCCGCAGCGTAAATGCGATTTACAGTCGGTCTGGTAAGTTTCCATGCTGCTGACGTGTAGCGTGTTTCTTCGGGATTTATTTCGGTGCAGCTGTCTCGCCTTTGTGCAGAACTGCCTCACGTGGCTCATGAATCAATTGAGCAGATCCCTTGCGCTATGCACCTCTACAACTTCCTTGCTAGCGTCTTATAATGTATGATACTGAAGTGTGTGTGTGTGTATGTGTGTGAGAGAGAGAGAGAGAGAGAGAGAGAGAGAGAGAGAGAGAGAATAAAAAACAGCATGCGCCATACGCGCACGCTAAGAAGACTCTCGGCTGATGGCAGTTAAAGAGTCGGAAGAAGTCGAATGACATCGATCAGTATTGACTGATTATTTGTCTCTATGGCCTTAAACCAGCCAGCAGAAGTAACAAGAGAAGTTGTAAATTAGTTTGATGTTCAAATGTGTGTGAAATCTTATGGGACTTAACTGCTAAGGTCATCAGTTCCTAAGCTTACACACTACTTAACCTAAATTATCCTAAGGACAAACGCACACACCCAGCCCGAGGGAGGACTCGAACCTCCGCCGGGACCAGCCGCACTGTCCATGACTGCAGCGCCTAAGACCGCTCGGCTAATCCCGCGCGGCAATTTGAAATCATGTCCTTAATAGACATATCTGACGTATTAAACACTGGTGGTAGCAACCGAAAGCAAGTCAATACTCGTCGTCATTCGATTTCTATAGATTTAGCAACTCCCATCAGCCAACAAATAGAGATTCTTCTTAGCGTGCACGCACAGTACTTGTATTACTCGATAAACGCAGCTGCAATTCTGGTCATAGTTGCAGCATTCTAATGTTTATTACAAGTCAGAAGAGAAAGGGAGAAGGAGATATGAGTAAGCTTAGATTATTAACCTTCGTTGTTGTTACAACTTGCTTGATTCAAACAAGTGGGAATCTGTGAGCATTGAATGTCATGCTTTACTCAGTCAATTGGAAATCTGTGTTTATTGTGATTGGGTATTTAATAGTTTCCAAGATTCCAACTATATTCTACGAGAAGTACTCAATAAGTAATGCAAAACATTTTCTTCCGAAAGCAGGTTCATTTTATTCAGGATTTCAGTACACCCTTCATTCCGCGCCCTTAAGGCTACAGAACCTTACTTTTCAACTCAATCTCCTTTCAATGCGATGGTCTTACGCCACCTTACGGGGAGGGGGGGGGGGGAATGGTACCACTCTACAGGTCGACACCAGAGCCATCGTCTTGCTGCATCAATACCACAACAACACCCACGTACTATTTTCCGCGGAGTGCATCCTTCATTGCGCCAAGCAGGTTAGTTGGAAATCGGAAGGTGCGAGATCCAGGCTGTCGGGTTGGTGAGGAAGAACAGTCCAGTGACGTTTTGTGAGCTGCTCTCGGGTGCACAGACACTTGTGCGCGGCCTTGAGTTGTCGTGGAGAAGGAGAGAGAACATCAAACAGAATAACTCCTTCAGAGTCCCAGAACACCTTCGCCAAGACTTTACCAACTGAGGGTGCGGATTTAAACTTCTTCTTCAAAGGTAAAGTGGTGTGGCGTTGATTGCCATTTGTTTCCGATTCGAAGTAATGAACCCATGTTTCATCGCCTGTGACGATGTTCGACAAAAAATTGTCACAATAAACCTCCCAGTGCGCAAGCAACTCCGCACAGATAGACCTTCGTTGCTCTTTACGGTCGTCTGTTAGGTGGCGAAGAACCCAGCGGCCTCACATCTTTGAGTACCTTAGCTGGGGGACGAGTGTGTGGTCACTGTCAACTGAGGCGTCCAGTTGGGCAGCGAATGAGAGTGTCCGCACGTACAATACTGCAGGAGTCACAGCTGCATGCGGCTGGCCGGAACGCGGGAGATCTGACAGGTTTGCGCGATTAAGTTCCGATGATGACAGACGCCTCGCCCAACGACTCACCGTGCTTTTCTTCATTGCCAAATGCTCGTAGATATTCTATAAGCGCCTATGAATACTTGCGATGCTCTGGTTTTCCGCCAAAATAAACGCAATAACAGTTCTCTGCTTGGAATGTATCTCAGTTACAGACATCGTTTTCAAAGTTCCGCAAAGCGCCGCCACCTATCGGAACTTCATGAAACTATAGGAGCTGAAGTGGGAATATATCATGATATCCACCATGAAATTACGCCTTTTTTCAACTGAAATTGGCTGGGAAAGAAAATTTGCTGCATTACTTACAGAACACCCTTAGTAATATGGACAGTACAGGACCTCTTAGAAAAGGGGACAAGTGGTGGTTACGATGGCGGCAGGGGCGGCGGCGGTGGGGAGTTAAAGAGTGTGTCTCGCTGAATGTTTTATACTGAATTCAGAGGAAGAATTTAGAGCTGGAGTATAACGAACTCTGCCACAGATGATTTGCAATACCACCACAGATTTTCTCAGAACTGAGCATATGTGTAACACGCAAATTCGAGCTTCAGTTCTTCGTTTCTTCTCAAAAATTCTATTTTGCAATCATGTATTGCGGTTCGAACTGATCTTCATGTCTATTCTGTTAAATTTTGAAACGGAATCTGTAGTGTTTCGGCGTTTGCAACCATACCATAAGGGTCAACTCGCCTGTCCTAAGAAAGTTACGTAATTTATTTCAATCCGTCTCAAATAAGTTATGTTCAAAATACAACCAAATGTTTGTGTATTTTCTATTTGTCACATGTTTAGCAAGGACCCTTGGTATCAGCGAATTGATCTTCTGGTGCGGTATGCAGACTTTTTGGTGTCGGACCAAGTTATTGTTGACCCAACGGCCGTTCTTCGAGTGAAGATTTGTTTCGATATGATAAGAAGGCAGCTGATGAAGACTAAAAATTAAAAAGAAAAAGGATCATTTCAGTGTTAATGAAATTTTATATCAGTTTATTTGCAGGCACTTTTCCTGCACTCTTATTAATTAATGTAGCGTCTATTTTCTAACAATAAAACTGTAAAACTGTCGTGCCTGTCTATTTGAACAAGCCAGTCTCCAAAGCTACTGGATGATTTTTTGCAGAGTTGTCCCAGGTAAATGGAGCGTATCTTGGGACAATATACAGGTTTTCATTTCATCAAAATCTGAATACGATAAATAACATCGTATTTTAAAGTTTAACTAAAACCTTCTGACCGAGCGAGGTGGCGCAGTGGTTAGACACCGGACTCGCATTCGGGAGGACGACGGTTCAATCCCGCGTCCGGCCATCCCGATTTAGGTTTTCCGTGATTTTCCTAAATCGCTCCAGGCAAATGCCGGGATGGTTCCTTTCAAAGGGCACGGCCGACTTCCTTCCCCGTCCTTCCCTAATCCGATGAGACCAATGACCTCGCTGTCTGGTCTCCTTCCCCAAACGAAATAAAACCTTCTGCTTGGCTTAGTAGTGAGGATGTTTAATCGTCACGGCCTAGTATTGCAAAGAACAAATAGATGGCACTGTTAGTTTTTTTGACTCAGCGACAGATGTATTTGTATCTTTACGAATATATACTAACAGTGGATGTACTTGGCTCGTATATACAGATTTACTGATTTCCCTTAGTGTGTTAAAAGCTTAACGACATTGCTTTGCGTCTATCTATGGTTTTAATTTTTTTCGTTTCCTAGGAAAAAGGTATTTATTAAGTTTTCTTTGTGATTTGGGTGCCTACTCATCACATTTTGAATTCGTTTATGAATAACAATGTCTAGAAATGGTCGACTCTTTCTGAATACACCAGAATGCCTGAAAGACTGGGGGCTTAGCGGTCTCGAGGGTCCAATGAAGATCCTTAGGCGAAACTTGCCACGGCTCGAGAATATCAGGCTTTCGCTCACTCTTTGGAAACTCCTTCCGAAAACGAGGAGCGAAGTAACTGATCTAGAGTGCTATGCATTATCTCGCTCCTCAGAACACTTACGGAGGCTTAAGGTTTCTTCACGTCAGAGGAGCGGAAATTTTGATGGGAAGTGGTGCAGGCGAGCGAGTTTTTATAACTTGAATCCCACTTAATCCAAACAATTATCCATTTCATTTTAAGCGTGTACAGTTCCCAGTGAACTTGCGTCACACAATGATCGTAAACAAAGCACAATGCCAGACGCTACTTGTTGCATAGCCAGCTGTATGCATCATGTTAGTGAAGCAAACTAGCTCTTCGTTCATGTACCCAGTCATACTATTCCAAACGCTGTATACAAAGAATCTTTACAAGTCAAAAATGAATTCGACGTGAACGAAGTCTCGGGCATAGCTATAAATAAATACCCGAGCAACTCCGGTTTTCTCAGCTACTTTTTTAATACGTGGCAGTAGTGTGTGTATTACTGCAAATAAATTATTGGAAGTGTTGCCGACTTCTCAGTGGATGTGTGATGAAATTTTATTGAAGACCTTTGTAAGTGAAGTGTTAAATGTTTGCCTATATGAAGAATAATGCTGAAAGGCATTAATAATATTAAGAAAAATATATATCGCGAATACGACGGTCAGTTACCTTAGCGCATTTCTCTCATTCTTTTACGAAAAGTTTCAATGCCAACAGTAACAAGTGTTAAAGCACTATTCACGTCTCTTCGGAAACGATCGAATGTCGTTGAAAACAGTACATCGTTACGTTTCGAAATATGCTTACCGCAATGACTTGACAGAAGAGTTAGGAGTATTGCACTACTGGCCATTAAAATTGCTACACCAACAAGAAATGCAGATGATAAACTAGAACTGACATATGATTACATTTTCACGCAATTTGGGTGCATAGATCCTGAGAAATCAGTACCCCGAACAACCACCTCTGGCCGTAATAACGGCTTTGATACGCCTGGGCATTGAGTGAAACAGAGCTTGGATGACATGTACAGATACAGCTGCCCATGCAGCTTCAACACGGTAGGCCAGTATGGCGATGATGAATACACGCTTCCAATGTGCGTTCACCGTGATGTCGCCAAATACGGATGCGACCATCACGATGCTGTAAACAGAACCCTGACTCATCCGAAAAAAAAGACGTTTAGCCATTCGTGCACCCAGCTTCGTCGTTGAGTACACCATCGCAGGCGCTCCTGTCTGAGATGCAGCGCCAAGGGTAACCGCAGCCATGGTCTCCGAGCTTATACTCCATGCTACTGCAAACGCCGTCGAACTGTTCGTGCAGATGGTTGTTGTCTTGCGAACTTCCCCATCTGTTGACTCGGGGATCGAGACGTGGCTGCACGATCCGTTACAGCCATGCGGATAAGATGCCTGTCATTTGGACTGATAGTGATACGAGGCCGTTGGGATCCAGCACGGCGTTCCGTGTTACCGTCCTGAATCCACCGATTCCATATTCTGCTAACAGTCATTGGATCTCGACCAACGCGAGCAGCAATGTCGCGATACGATAAACCGCAATCGCGATAGATTACAATCCGGCCTTTATCAAAGTCGGGAAAGTGGTGGTACGCATTTCTCCTTCTTACACGAGGCATCACAACAACATTTCACCAGGCAACGCCGGTCAACTGCGTTTGTGTATGAAAAATCGGTTGGAAACTTTCCTCATGTCAGCACGTTGTAGGTGTCGCCACCTGCGCGAACCTTGTGTGAATACTCTGAAAAGGTAATTATTTGCATATCACAGCAAATTCTTCCTGTAGGTTAAATTTCGCGTTTGTAGCACGTTCGTGATGTACCAATTTTAATGGCCAGTACTGTATTATCCAGATAATAATATATACTATCTTTTTATTTTTTTCCAATATCCGTCAAAGTTGCTATACTAGTCATCTTTTTGTGGCGAGTCGACTCGGACCATCACGTCCACGTCCAAGCCACAAAGAGATGATTATGATCACAGTGTGACGGATGTTGGAAAAAAAATAGAAATATTTCATACCCAAGTTGCTGGTCCTATTGTCCATTATGCTAGAAGTTCATAAAAAAAATATGCTGTGTTAATGTGTTTGGTTTCACCGATTATCATCGTAAGAAAAGCTGGGTAAAAGCAGAGGTGAAAAAGACAGATGCAGCCATCCATGTAGCAGTGCTTGTGCTGGTGGACCAAGACTCAACAACAACTCGCGTACTAATATAAAAGACACAGGCACAAGAAATGCTGTATTTGGTGCGAAGGTGTACGCGCCCAAGTCCCGCGGCTGCAGTCCGATTTCGACCTTTGGCTCAGCCGAATTGAGGCTCTCCGCGCAGCTGTGCCAGGCTTAGCGACAGCTGACACAGAGCTTGTCAGACGCAGCTGATGCCGACTCAGTAGCGGCGGCGGCGATTGGCTGTCATAGCCTGCCACACTAAGCAGGGCTGTTGCATTGCTAATTGCAGTCGTGGTGGTACTGGGGCAGTGGGATGTTGGGGCAGACTCCATACCTCTGCGTATGACTGGCGGTTGACGGATGACAGCTGCCAAGCTAGTACTGAACGGATGGATGACCCGATCGCATGCCTTAGTAGATGAATGGACGTATGTAAATAGCGCCTCAGAGACCTTATTTTTGCATGGTGGTCGTAATATGAAAAGTGGTCAATGCCCTGGCGAATGTATCAGCTGCGAGGAAACAGCAACAACAGATGCTGAAAGCATATCTTATTTTGATGTCCCTTATTCCCATTAATCACATCTTGGAAGCTGGTCTTGATAGTCTTAGTGAATGCATCACCATGACCATCACTATCACCATCGGACGGTCGTCTTGTGGGTCACCTATGATATCTTTCTTGCAGACGCGTGTGACATGTGCTTCCTTCCAGCTACTGGGCACTGTTTTTGTGCGAGGCATCTACGGTAGATTATGGTTATCATCAGGGCTAACTCAACTGCGACTTGGGTATAGAAACTGGTAGGGATCCAATCGGGCACTGCAGTTTTGTTCAGTTTTAACGACTTCAGATGTATCTCAACGCTACTCCCATTTATATCTATTTCACTCATCTTTTCAATGATACAAGAATTAATTTGGGTCAATACTTCTGGGCTTTGTAAACTAACTTTTGAGAACGAAGTTAAAAATTTTGCTTTTCCTTTGCTACCCTCAATTTCATTTTCTTCTCGACAGTGAGTGACTGAACATTAACTTTATTGTCACTAGTATGTCTTTGGGTTTTCCGTAAGATCTTTCGACTTCATTCTGCTGCGTTAGTCATTACTCTCTTGCCAGCTCAAAGTGTTTCACTCAGTATATCTCTACTTATAATCCTATGCTTTGTTTCAACCTATTATGCTGTAGTCTGTCTTTCTTTAGAAGATCCTTTACAGTGACTGTATATCACGGAGGGTCTCTCCCTTCATGAACAGTTATACTGGGTACTCATCTGTCCAGAGCACAGTCAACTATTCTATTAAACTTGATCCATAGTTCCTCTACATGCTCTTGTCCTGAGCTAAAAGCATCAAGTCCCTCATTGAGAGATGTTCAATTTGCTAAACGTATAAATCTTTCTCTTTGGTCTTCTTGTACTTGTAGTTTGGATTCATTGTTACTATAAATACCTAGTTGTCACTGATACCAATTCCGACGTGGACTTCCTCAAATTGGTCTGGTCTATTTTTTGCCATCAGATCTAATATATTTTCATCATGAGTGGTGTTCAGAACTGTCTCTTGTAGATGGTGTCCAGTGAAACCATTTAGTAATGTTTCACAGCATTTCTTGTCACACCCAACACTAAAAAAACTGTAACTGAGCAATACCAACATTTTGTTCGTATCAGGATCAATAAATCAATATATATGAAAGTTATTAAGTAAGATTTCGATCAGAGTTGCATATAACATTTTTATTAATGATTAATTTCACACATTTTCATTCATTCTCGAACTATTACATGCATTTCTAGTGTTTTATTTTACGTAATAATTTGTTTTTACATCGGAGCAATATAACAAATAATATTCGACTGTGTTATGCCTGTGTTGTACCAAGAGAATCACAGTAAAATCGAATAACGTGTTTTACATTGATCTGATTCAAAAAACAAATATACTATGTACAGTCGAACATTACAATTGCGGTTAATGGATGTCTTGTGCCGGACAGTCGTAATACACTTATTACATTGATCTGATGTAAAAACAAACCTTCTACTTTACAGTCAAACATTAAAAACTCAGATTATGGTTTGAGACTGAACGAAAATGTTCGAAATTTGTCACTAATAAAAATATTATATGCAACGCTGACAAAACCCTTCTTCAATAATTTACAAAACTGCAAGTACCCCGCCGGTAGGTGTGACCGAGCGTTCTAAGGCGCTTTAGTCTGGTACCGTGCGACCGCTACGGTCGCAGGTTAGAATCCTGCCTCGGGAATGAATGTGTGTGATGTCCTTAGGTTAGTTAGGTTTAAGTAGTTCTAAGTTCTAAGGGACTGATGACCTCAGATGTTAAGTCCCACAGTGCTCAGAGCCATTTGAACCATTTGCAAGTATCCCAGTTGATTCTTGGATGAATTAAGACTCCTCTGACGATTACAGTATGATTAGGGAAATTACGTAAAAGCGAACTGTGGTTTCCTCTAATTTTTCGGTTACATCAGGAGGTTAGTCTAGTGGTCGACGGAAGGATTCTGTAATAATTTTATATACTCCCTTCATGCAGAATCTTCCTCGAACAAACTCACAGGTAGCTTCACTTTCTCGGTGAGTTTGAGTTTCTTGTCGACTGCCATAAATTCAACACTTCGCGATATACACTGATCAGCCAGAATATTATGACTACTGCCCACCGCGACTCCGGATGTCGGCTGGTGGCGTAGCAGGCGCGTGACGTAGTAACAAAAGCATGTAAACGGAGCACACTAGCGAAGAATGGGTTGCAAATGGGGAACCATTGAGATAAACGACTTTGACAAAGAGCAGATGACTATTACGCAGAGCCAGTGAACGAGTATTTCGGAAACGGCGAAGCTGGTCGAATGTTTACTCCCTACTGTCGTGAATATCTACGGAAAGAAGTAGGGCAGTGAAACTACCACTAGGCACTAAATAGCTGGACGTCCACGACTCTTCAAACAACGTGGGGTTTGGCGGCTTGTCTGCTCTGCAAATTAGGACAGATGATGATATGTGGCTTCTCTGCCGAAAGAGCATAATGCTGGTATGAGCACAAGTGTTTCAGAGCACGCCGTTCATCGTACATTGTTGGACATGGAACTCTGCAGAGGACCAACTCTACGTGTTCATATACTGACCCAATGACATCGTCAATTATGAATGTAGTGGACATGGTATCATCGGGATTCGACTGTCGAGCAATGGAAACATATTAGCTCTTTGGCTGAAACACATTTTTCGTGCGCTACGCCGATGGTCGTCTCCACAAACGCCGTCATCGACGTGAACGGTGACTCGGAACGAGCAGCGCGCAGCTGACTCAGGCTGGTGGGAGCAGTATTATGCTACGGGAGACAGTCCCCTGCACTTGCATAGGACCTGTGGTAGTATCGAAGAGACACTGACAGCTGCGAACCACCTGCATCCCTTCATGCTTGATGTGTTCCCGACGGCGATGACATCTTTCATGTCTAGGAGCCAGAACGGTGCTACAGTGGTTTAAGGAGCATTACAGTGAAGTCACACTGATATGTCGACGACCAGATTCACCTGATGTAAACCCTATGGAACCCATGGGCACCATCACCGCGTCCGCCCCGATAGCTGAGTGGCCAGCGTGACGGATTGCCGTCCCACGGGCCTTGGTTCGATTCCTGGCTGGATCGGAGATCTTCTCCGCCCAGGGACTGGGTGCTCTCTTCATCATCATTTCATCCTCATCCTGCGCGCAGGTCGCCCAACGTGGCGTCGAATGTAATAAGACCTGCACCAAGGCGACCAGACCTGCCCCGCAACGGGCCTCCCCGCCAAAAGCGCCAAACGCTCAATTTCCGTTACCATAACCGAGTACGCACATCAGGGGTCCGGTATTTACGCGAATTACATGCTCTCTCCGTAGACAGCTAATGCGTCATATCTCCACAAATCTACCAACGAACTATAACCTACCAACAAACTGTCGCATAAGTGATACGCAGAATCACTGATGTATTTCGTTCCACAGGTCGGACAAACAAGGTATTCATAAAGTTTAGCCGCGCGGGATTAGCCGAGCGGTCTCAGGCGCTGCAGTCGTGGGCTGTGCGGTTGGTCCCGGCGGAGGTTCGTGTCCTCCCTCGGGCATGGATGTCTGTGTTTGTCCTTACGATAATTTAAGTTAAGTAGTGTGTAAGGTAAAGGACTGATGTCCTTAGCTGTCAAGTGACATAAGATTTCACACACATTTGAACATTTTTTTAAAGTTTTGGCTCATCAGTGTATATTTAAATTATCCCCTAAAATTTCACTGTTGTCAACTTCAGACTTTAACCAACTTTCTGCACCTCGTATTATGTGAGCTTCATTGCTTTTTGGAGTACTTCGAGTTCCGGCACTTATAGGCAACTGCTACGGCAGTTAACTACTAGGATTTTAATTGTTTCTCCTGTGAAGGGTGGGGAAGGCGACGGGGGCGTTTCTTTGGATCTTATAGTTGTGGGTTTCCTACAGCTATCGTTAACTGGATTGGATGGAGAGTCACTTTATCAAAAAAAAAACCGTTTTGTGCACCCCACATTCAAGCAGCTACCTGGGTAGCTAGCTCTGAGATTTTGTGGACATCTGTCACATTTAGGTGGACTCCACAGTTCTCAACCACATGGCACTAGTTCAGGAAATCCCTGCTTACTTTTCCATAAAACCTTCGCATTCACTGCTTGAAGCCTTCCATTCAACTCTCAACCAGGGGGCCACGATCTGTATTGGGGATAATGCTGCAGATAGTGAGCTCCGTTGAAACTCCGTGACGAAGTTTGGTGTTCACAACCTTGTCTGCTGTTCGCTGTAATGATCCAAGTATGACCTCGGAATCCTGATGACAGACATCGTTTGCTTAGCCACAATTTGCAGTTGGTTGCACCCTGTTCGCTCAGTTGCTACTAGAGCAGCCTGATCTACACGTTGAATGACGCCCCAGGCGTATACACTGCGTGTACCTCGAGTTTATTCTCACCCCTTGCTGCCGTTCCCCTAAAGTGTTTCATTATTTGCAGTATGTTTGAACTACCGAAACTTAATAGACCCCTACCCACATCGCTGTCTCTTGATACAAGACATAGTAGTTTTCCAAACAGTTGCAGTATAATTGGCTCAGTTTCGGTTTCAGTGGGAGACATCCCATCAAACTCGTTGGTTAGGGGGATTGATGTATCATCCTCAGTTCTCTCTGGTTCCAGTCCCCCCCCCCCCTTCCGTGTAGGGCGCCTAGACGCTTTGACACGCCATCCAGAGTCCTGTGGACGAGTGATAATCGATCCTATATAAACTGACGGAAAAAAAAGTTGCAACATCAAGAGGAGTTGTGCGAGATAAACGATAGTTCGTCGGGTGGTTTCTGCATCTGAAAGCTGATCTCTGTTCCGATTTCGCGCCAGTCGTATAAGAGTACCACTACAGTCTGGAACCACGCGAGCGCTACGGTCGCAGGTTCCAATCCTCCTTCGGGCATGGATGTGAGTGATGTCATTAGGTTAGTTAGGTTTAAGTAGTTCTAAGTTCTAGGGGACTGATGACCTCAGAAGTTAAGTCCGTAACCTCCCCATCTTCCATGTAGTGGTTCGCACTGAGTGCGTCCTTCATTGGGTCAAACACAAGGAAGTTGGAACGTGCGAGATCTGGGCTGTAGGGTGGATGAGGAAGAAGAGTCTGATTACGTTTTGTGTGCTTCTTTCGGGTGTGGAGGCTTTTGTAATGTATTGCGTTGCCACTTCTCTGGTGACGAACATGCTGAAGTAGTTTCTTCACTTTCCTGAGGATGGCATAATTCACTTCAGAGTTGATCGTTGCACCATGAGGGAGGACATCAAAACGAGTAATCCCTTCAATGTCCCAGAACACCTCCACTATGTCTCTGCAGGCAAGGGTCGGCTTTGAACACTTTCTTCGGAGGAGAAGTAGTATGGCGCCACTCCAAGGATTGTCGTTTTATTTCCTGTTAGGAGTGATGAACCCATGTTTCATCGCCTGTGACGATCTTCGACAAAAAATTGTCACGATCAGCCACGTAAAGCGCAAGCAGTTCTGCACAGATGGTCCTTCGTTGCTGTTTATGGTCTTCTGCTAGGCGGCGAGGAACATTGGAGTAGCCTAACTGTTGGTCGACTGTGTGAGCACTATCAATAGAGACGTCCAGTTGAACCGCGAGGTTTTTGATTTTGATCTGTCGATCAACTCGAATGAGAGTGTCCGAACGTTCCAACGTTGCAGGAGGCACAGCTGTGTGCAGCCAGCCTGGACGTGGAAGATCGGACAGGTTTGCGCGACCTTGTTGTGACGCTGACAGACGCTTCGCACAACGACTCACTGTGCTTTTGTTTGCTGCCAGGTCTCCATAGACGTACTGCAAGCGTCTAGGAATATCTGTGATGCTTTGGTTTTCCGCCATTACAAACTCAGTTACATCTCTCTTCTTGGAACGCAGGAGCGTTACAGGCGCCATTTTCAAGGCTACGTATAGCGCTGCCACCTGTCGGAACTTCATGAAACTAGAAGTGCTGAAGCGGGAATATTTCACAATGTCTCACGACGAATCCGCATTTTTTCCAACTGTAACTGACAGAGGAAAAAAAACATGTTGCATTACTTATTGAACGCCCCTCGTATCTAAGTAGTACAGTTTATGGGATAAAAATACGTCTGCGCGTAAACATAAAGCGTCAGAATTGTGAGGCAAGGGAGGCTACATGCTCAGCTGGCAATTCTTTTGAGAGTAGCGGACCTCCAGCGTTGGCCTCGGCATGTCACGGAGGAGCTTTATTAGCGGCAAACTCGCATCTTGCCGTCCGAGCTGGCCCAGGGCGCCGTTGCCGGCAACGCGATTAAGCGACCCTCCCCAGGGAAATTACGCCGGTCTGCATTCCCTGCCGCCAGATGGCTGGCGTGCAGCAGTCACTCACCCGCTGCTGATGTTGCCTGCAGTTTACGTACAAGGGTCGCGCCATCTTACGGAAATATACAAGTTTTAACTGGTCTGGCCAACCGCTATCTGTGGCCACAGTGCAGACTGACATCTGATGAATAGTGGTGGTCCATTGTCATCTAGTAATAACGCCGCTTCACTGTGTTAGGAATCGTTCGTGACGTAAGCGCTAGCGGTAGGCCTCCTATAACCTGAGCTCAACTGTCTGTCATGTTTTCCTAGGACAGTCATACTTATTTGCGTATGAGTCAGGATGCGAGTGGAGATTTCTAGTTAAATGTACTGAAGAATTTGTTGTAAATCTGGATTGCTGTTCAGCTGTGAACTGCACTAACCCTTGTACAAATGGTTTTTGCATGTTTAGATTTCCAGGTGGCCTTGAACGAAGAAAAAGACAGGCCGTAAATTGCTGCAGAGAGAACTGGGAAACAAGACCTAGGGTGCTGCTGTGTATTGTAAGTACATGTCAATTCTAGTAGTTATAAACATGAAACCAAATGTATGCAACTGTGTTTCTTCTCCTAGTCGAAAACTATACTGAAGCAATTTCTCAAAATTTTTCGATTCCAGAGATATTTTCGCAGTTGCAAAGTGAAAAGAAAGATTTATTGCCATGCATTTTTAAGTTGTTTTCGTAAATACACAAACAGATACTGAATAAATACTTACTCACACTTCTTGTGTAGGTACACTAGGACGAGTGATAATTGATATACTTCTTAGTAGATTGCTCATTGTGAGGGAATGTGCACATCTTCAAAGAATAAAGCTTTGGCCACAACTCAACAAACAACAAATGAAAGTATTAATAATAATTCATTTCACTGTAACTGAATCTATATTTTCCCCCCTCTTATTGATAAAAATACTGCATTTCTTAAAGTGCTGAATTATGATTAAAAAATAAACACCACTTTTGCAAGTGCCTATTCACAGGCAAAAACTAATAAATAGGCACAGGTCGTTATTGCATAACATTCATATTTGAAGACATTGGTATCGAGTTCTTAACTCATTACATGTAATGCTTACAAGCTACCATGAAGTTCCAAGCCTACCTTTATGTAGTCATTTAATATTACATCCCAATTTTTCTGTTATATGAAAAGAGAAAACTAAATATCTGTATACACATTAATTACTGTTCTGTACGCTTCATGCATGTAATATCAAACATATAAGAAATAATGCAAAAATTTTGTGAAAGGGTTAACTATCCAAGTCCTCAGAGTTGGGGAAAACATGGTGGACGATTATATAGGATTATACAGGAGTTCTAACTAGGTGTCATAACAGAGCGAGATATGTACTCTCCGCTGTTCCTTCGCTGCAATGGTTTGAAGATTGTGAACTGAAATACAGAGAAGAAATTTTAATTGGTCTTATTAATATCACTTCAACTCTTAAGTATACCACGTAGACTATGTAAGCCTGCTTGGGCTTCTAGGGGCAGTTATACTGTTGAAGAAAGAGTCTGTACAAACCATTTCCCTTGCGATGAAAATGCAAGGTGAGCATGGATAAGAGCAGTTCACCTAGATAATATTGTGCCTATAGACGTCTCTGTGGTAAGTAGAAGCTTCAGTAAAATGAACCTATTTAATTTAGCCATGAACTGTAATTTGTTAACATAACCTATATACAGAAACCATTTTGTGATACGTGACCTACTCCATAATTTTTAACAGGTTTGTGAGCTCCACTTTCATGCACACAATACTTAAAAAGTACACCAGCATAAGACTCTTAACTGTCCACACCTGATGAAAGGTCAGGTATTTATTGACTTTGAGTGAAGTTAAATAATTACTGAATGAATCTGCTACACTTATGACTTGCAAGATGATGGGAATTAATATTTGTTATAGGTGCAGAACAATTACTTTGCCTGGATGTCTTGGATATTTATTTACACCTTCAGCATGAATGGGACTTTCTGAGAATCAGAGACAGCAGCTGAAAAATGCTTTTGCATGTTCTGCTCTAAAGGAAAGTTTGACTAGTCATGAAGAACATATGAAGTCAATACCATTCTCTTCCCTGACGGAATTATATGATAAGGTAATAGTTGAGATTTTAATGGGTGGATCTGTGTTCAAAAGGAGGCTAATGTATATTTCCTTTCAATTAGTGAAGGACTTTTTCTGAAAGTCCGGTGTTATGTCACAAAGAGTGCAAACTTATGTCCCACTGCCTGTATTAATGACCTAGAGACCGATTCAATAGAGAATGTAAAGCTGCCAGTAACTCTAAGTAATAGAACACAGTTAACTAATATACTTAATATTGCCGAATGAAGACAGACCCCAGCAATAGAGATCACAATCCTAATGAGAGGATTGATATAATAAGTTTAAAGGTGATTTTACGAAAAAAGAAAGAAAGTGTATTATAAACATAAGAGAATAAATAATTATTATTTATAGCATCAGACTTCCTTTTTATTTTAGATAAAGTAAGAATTTCATAAACATGAAGTTCAGTCTAGGCTAGCAGTTGGAAACGTCTGCATAGTAGTATGACCACTACTGCTGTACAGAGTGTATCGACCTTCTTCCTAGGTGACATTTTTGGTGGCACACTGTGTTTTTAGGAAACACAGAATTCGCGCTATTTCAGTGGGAGTCAACGACTTATTCCATATGGGCAGAAAGTGTGGGAAGTTCGAAAAGGTGGCTCAAGCTTCTACCATCTTCAGAAGTTTTTGATATATTTGGATGCAAAATATTTAACAAATTACCGTATCTAGATGTTCTTCCAGTCTATTAGAGATGCAGAGAGGAAGACAATTGGCTGTTGATATACTTTCCGGGATGTGAAGTCGTGGTCCAAGAACTTTTCTGCTCCTTACGTTTCGTCCAGGACTGCGCTGGACTTCCTCAGAGGCGCTGCTCCGCTGAGTCTTGGCGACTGACTGGTCGGGTGTCTGAGAGCGACTTATATATTGTGAGAAAGGGGGGCGTGGTTCAGGTGACACGTGATGAGCAGTGATAATCCATAGCAAAGATAAGGTTGACTATCGATTACCACCTTGTCAAAGATAAAAATTGTTAGCAATTTTGTAGAGCCACTGTCCATATATCGCTAAGTTTCATAGCCTCCTCTTTCCTATTAAAATTATCGTGATGTTTATAAATTTCAATAGCTTCTCTATATAGCCGTGGATAGTAATTTAACGTTGTAGACAAAACTTTGGTATCTGAAAACTTCACTTGGTGGTTGCCTGGTTGAAGAGCATGTTCCGCTACAGCTGATTTTTCTATTTTTCCAAGTCGACAAAAACTTTTATGCTCTTTCAGTCGTGTATTTACGCTTCTTTTGGTAGTACCAATATAAACTTTACCACACGTACCTGAAATTTTATACACACCACATGTCGACAGGGGAGGACGTATATCCTTCACAGATCGTAGTACTTGACTTATTTTCTTTGTTGGTTTAATGACCGGTTTTATGCCACGTCACCCGGTCGTGAAAGCCTTCATTCTACAGGAACACAATTGTCTAAAACCTACTATTCTACTTTGAAAGTATCGGGGTAAAATGTACAAATTCGCATTAGTAAATTATTTATATAACTGGCTTTTGTGTAAGAAGATGTAGCAGACTTCGTTCTCTAAGTGGATGAAACAATTGTGAAGATGTGGAAAGGTTTGAAGGTCGCAGTTGAATCTATAGTAACAGGAAAAAATGAATTAAGAACAATGCAATACATGTTTTTCTGTGTAACAAAATAGTTGTTGGTTCTGGAAAGATATATTAAGCCGGCCGGAGTGGCCGTGCGGTTCTAGGCGCTACAGTCTGGAGCCGAGCGACCGCTACGGTCGCAGGTTCGAATCCTGCCTCGGGCGTGGATGTGTGTGATGTCCTTAGGTTAGTTAGGTTTAAGTAGTTCTAAGTTCTAGGCGACTGATGACCTCCGAAGTTAAGTCGCATAGTGCTCAGAGCCATTTGAACCAAAGATATATTATAAGTCTTTTCTGAAGGTATTTGTCTGGAGCTTAGTTCTGTAACGAAGCACAGCGTAGATGTGGACGATAGGCTGTATAGTCAGGGAGAGAAGAGAAGTTTCTGGTAAGTGGTGCTCCAGAAGAATGATTAAGTTTAGGTGTGTAGATTTCATGGACAATGAATCGAACTGGGGTGGAAAGAAGTATGTGCCACAGCTCGTTTGCAACAGATTGATTTGATACATTCTGAGGCATCAAGAAATAGTTAATTTGGTAACGTAGGGAACTTTGGGCGAAGGTGTCAAACTTATAGGCGTAGATCAAGGCTTGACTATAGTAAGCAAGTTCAAATGGATGTGGGTTGCAGTTATTATTCTAGATGATGAGTCTTGCACAGGGTAGACTAGTGTTGAGAACTTCGTCAAACTGATCTTCGACCTGAAGAATAAAGCAACAAGCACTAAATATATTCTATTAGCGATAGTCGTCTATGTAGTAGTGCGCAGTTGTCTACATGCCTTCCTATGCGACGTAAAAGTTTTCTATAGAACCTTTTTTTTCACCAGCTTTTGCAAGTAGTTGCATCTCTTTTTGCATCCGGCTGAGTGCAAGAACTCTTTTACAGAAAACTGCTCGTTTGGTTAAACTTATCACACTATAATGTTCAAAGTCAAAATATAGGCTGTTTAAAGTGGAAAGCAATCTTTTGGGGATCGCTAACTTATAAAATTTATTGAAAGTGACTTCCATTATGCGACTCATATAATTGAATACGACGTTGAAAGTTCTTAAATACATGGCACTGCATTTATTGAGGTACTGCAGTACACATCGTACAGTTCCTTTTTGCAAATTAGGGAACAGTGAAAGACCAAGCTTTGTAAGTAGCATACTTACGTTTTCATCACAAGAAAAAATCAGGTAGGAATAAATCAGCAGACCGAGAGGACCACAGACCCATAGACACTGCTAATTCATGAAAGCAATGATCCAAGGTAGTCATGGTGTTGTTGACAGTGTGCGCCATAGCAATGTTTCTGTTGAAATCACGTGTAGTGTTTACAGATTGTTGCACAGTAAGCATGTAGCGCTCACTGTTTATTGGATCATCAAAGAATGTGATGAAGATTCACCTACGCGACATTACACAAGGAACAACCACTTTTTGTGTCGTAGATGATCTGGATTTTCCACAACACAAGTGAGTGTATTCTGTGGATTCACAAATCCATCAGTGTGCAATAATGCCTCAACAGGCTAAACCATTCATCGCGTTCTCCATCGACTGTCAAATGACATAGAACAACGACAGAGTTATAAACACTTGCACAATCCATTAGGGGTATTACTAATGGAGAGAGCAGAGTAACTGTGTCTACATAGACGCCACGAAAGTTCATGAGAACCAAAGAATATGTGACTTGCACATCGATCAACTGTCCTGGATTTGGGTGCATCTGCCAGATTTCGTCCTTCTAGATCTCATCGCATAGCTCCCTGATCACGGTCTTGTTGGGTGCTATCCTTGCCATACTTTTCTGCAAAGACATTCTGAGTCTCAGCATAAGTGCCACGTCAAAAGGTCTAGGTGACGATGAATAAACTGTGCCTTAAGAATACCTAATTCTTCCTCAGTTATAGACGTATATTACCTGAAACTCTAAAGAAAGATTCTTTCACACGATCTCGTCGCATTTTGAACCCTCTGAATTCCTTAGTATTGTGGAGAGTCTCGTGTCTTTTGTCTCAGGTAGACACATGTCTTCGAAATTTTTTTTCAGTGTATTATATCTTCGTGCTAAAAGATGTATTGACATTTCGAAATTTTGCTATTTTTTCTGTTTTCAGTAGCAAATGAAACGTATTCATAACCTTTAAGCTACTTGTAACAGTATTGGTTGCCCCACATTGCTTAATTTGCCACTAGACACAAAGAAGTGTAAATGATTACGTGCTGAAAACAATAAAAGAAAGGGGAACGCATAATTTGTCTTCTACTCCCAGAATCTCTTCATTCTTTCGCTGAGGATTGTCATCCTTTCCTCTGTCCAGATGACCTAGCTCCCCGTACTTTACTTTTCCTTACATTCCTTGAATTTGCCAATCTTCTTTCGAAATATCTCTTTTTCCGGATCTCTCTCTGATTGATCCCAACTTCCTCTATGTCCTTTCTTACACTGAAGGGCCAAAGAAACTGGTACACATGCCTAATATAGTGTAGATCCCCCGAGAGCACGCAGAAGTTCTGCAACACGACGTGGCATGGACTCGACTAATGTCTGAAGTAGTGCTCGAGAGAATAGACATCATGAATCCTGCAGGGCTGTGCATAAATCTGTAAGAGTACGAAGAGATGGATATCTCCTCTGAACAGCACGTTGCAGGGCATCCCAGATATGCTCAATGATGTTCATGTCTGGGGAGTTAGGTGGCCAGCGGAAGTGTTTAAACTCAGAAGAGTGTTCGTCCAACAGCTCTGTAGCAATTCTGGCGTGTGTGTGTCGCGTTGCCCTGCTGGAATTGCCCAAGTCCGTCGGAATGCACAGTGGACGTGAACGGATGCACGTGATCAGACAGGATGCTTATGTACGTGTCACCTGTCATAGTCGTATCAGGGGGTCCCATACCGCTCCAATTGCACACGCCCTGCATCATTGCAGAGCCTCCACCAGCTTCAACAGTCCGTTCCTGACATGCAGGGTCCATGGATTCACGAGGCTGTCGCCATACCCGTACATCTGCTCGACACGACTTGAAACGAGACTTGTCCGGCCAGGCAACATGTTTCCAGTTGTCAACAATCCAATGTCGGTGTTAACGGGCCTAGGCGAGGCGTGAAGGTTTGTGTCGTGCAGCCATCAAGGGTACACGAGTGGGCTCCGAAAGTCCATATCGATGACCCTTCGTTGAATGGTTCGCTCGCTGACACTTGTTGATGGCCCAGCATTAAAATCTGGAGCAAGTAGCGGAAGGATTGCACTTCTGTCACGTTGAACGATTCTATTCAGTCGTCGTTGGTCCTGTTCTTGCAGGATCTTTTTCTGTTAGCGGCGATGTCGGAGATTTGATGCTTTACTAGATTCTTGATATTCACGGTACACTCGTGAAATGGTCTTAAGGGAGAATCCGCACTTCATAGCTACCTCGGAGATTCTGTGTCCGACTGTAAGACCATGTACAAATTCAGTTATAAATTGATAACCTGCCATTGTAGCAGCAGTAACTGATCTAAAAACTGCGCCAGACACTTGTTGTCTCATATAAGCGTTGCCGACCGCAGCGTCGTATTCTGTCTGTTTGCATACCTCAGTATTTGAAGACGCATGCTTGTACCAGTTTCTTTGGCGCTTCATTGTTTTTCCCCAACCCATTTTGTAGGCACCTTCAGTTTGGTGATGTAGCTAGATTTTCTTTGCTAGTTTTCATTCCTTCATTGTGAAGAGATGCCCATAAAACTTCAGCCTTATCTTGTGTTTATTGTTTGTGACCTCCACCCGTTTGTACAGGTCTTCATTTTTCTTCTTGTTTCACGCAGCGTTGTTTCTTTTTTGCGGCCCAAGGATCTTCCTTTGTCCCGCTAGTTACCCAACTCGCAAACATTTACATGGATTAGTGTAATTTTCAACGGTGTTATTCAACAGTTTAACGCACAAACCTCTTCATTTGCATGCCATACGTGCTGACATAACTTCTTTAGAGAACTCGAAGAAACCTTTGTATTTATTTTTTCGTACTGTTTTAATTCTTTTAAAGAGCGGAAAACATTGTAAGGCACGCCGATTGCTGATGAACTCAGAAACCACCATTTTGCATATAATTTTACCATAGACTAATAAGTGTTGCCGGCCGCGGTGGTCTAGCGGTTAAGGCGCTCAGTCCGGAACCGCGCGACTGCTACGGTCGCAGGTTCGAATCCTGCCTCGGGCATGGATGGATGTGATGTCCTTAGGTTAGTTAGGTTTAAGTAGTTCTAAGTTCTAGGGGACTGATGACCACAGCAGTTAAGTCCCATAGTGCTCAGAGCCATTTGAACAAGTGTTCTTCAGACTATCCAATACACTAACACTGAGGGATAGCCGAGAACGGAAGAGGAACATCTTCAATGATTTAATTTCTCTTGGCTATCCACATTTGATGATGCAAAGCTCCAAGAACTCTTTCTTGTAAATTTAAGTCCACATTTGTCTCCAGAAACATGAAACGCAATTCAGTGAGTTCACGGTAAACATTATTCAGGTTTTCTTCTTTTAGTAGTTTTAGGAAGCAGTTAAACGTTGCATCAATTTCGACGTCACTGAAAGCGTCAAGTAAATGTTCATGTCCTCCTTGTTTTTTTCCCCATGCCATTTCAATTTTCTGTAAGATTCTTGAGGAATGTTTCGTCGGGACTCATTTTCAAACACGCTCTGTAGCACTAACTCCTATATGTGATGACGGCAAGGAAAATTACTGCAGCTTTCCTTCCTGCTAACTATTCCAGCAAAGTAACAGCTCCTGTGAAACGACCTGTGTTGGATGCAGTGGTTTCACAACAAAGAATTTGATCTTCTTCGTCCAATCCACATAATTTTATGGCATTAAAAACTGCTCGTAACTGTTTTTCCCACTAGAATTCCATAATACAGCACACTAATTAATTGTTTCTGATGTCCATAAATTATTATGATTGGCAGTCTTTCAGTTCTCGAATCTCTGACGTTCATCTTTATTACCAGATTATCGTCGAAATGAACAGTCAAAAAACTTCGCTGGCCGGAGTGGCCGTGCGGTTCTAAGCGCTACAGTCTGGAGCCGAGCGACCGCTACGGTTTCAGATTCGAATCCTGCCTCGGGCATGGATGTGTGTGATGTCCTTAGATTAGTTAGGTTTAATTAGTTCTAAGTTCTAGGCGACTGATGACCTCAGAAATTAAGTCACATAGTGCTCAGAGCCATTTGAACCAATCAAAAAACTTCGATTCTTCTCTTTAAACAAATATTTAATATGTTCTTCCTTTTTATTTCTGAACTGCTCTCGACGTATTTGAATCGAACTACGATTAATTGCAGTTTCAGCAACGCTGTATCCCAGTGTTTCAGCTGTAGTCTCAAGGACGAACACAGGATCTCTGATTTAACTGGCACCTGCCTAAAACGGCGGCTGGTTTTGATGTCATAAAAAACCTTTCTCCACGTTTGTCTTCCTTTTTTGATATTACTGTATTTTCATCTACAGTTGCAACACTACGAGAAACTGAAGCTCAACTCGTGGAGGTTTCTGTAAATATTGAACCACCGTTACAATGACTCACTTCAACGGTTTCTTCATGCGAATCAGTAGTAGCTTCCCAAAACTTTCATACGTCTGATCCTTGCCGTCCCCTCTTTTGGCGGCAGTCAACACCTGCAAGGTAATCTCTTTCTTTGGTGTAATACAAAGAGTTCATCCTCTTCTATTTTTATCATGTTCATGGAACTAACATGAGCAACATAAAAGATATTATTTAGGTTTGAGAGAAACTTACACTCTCTTTTTTGTGAGTGTTTGTTTTTCTATGAGCACTTTTGTTTTTGCAGACTGCGCCACTCTGAATGCAAGTCTATAAGTTTCTTTGGCACAATGAGGCAGAGCTCTTGTAGGAATCCCAGCCGTCTCCCGCAGTATTACACAATCATGCGCGACTAAATTAACGCTTTCACTGAGAGTCAATTTCACTTCGCGCATGCTATAAAACGAGATCGACCTAATCTGTCAATTAGATGGTAGTTTATGTACGCTGATCTGGTGCTTAACTTCACCAATTAAATAACTGTGTCAATACTTTTTAAACTACTCTCCATGATGTAAACAGACATTCACGGAGTGCTCTAATGGAAACTTAGGCTCGCTCAGCTCGAGGTAGACAGTATGACAACAATCGACCACATCCAAGAACATACCAACACGTAGCGTCATGACACAGCTTCTCGGCCACAGCGGCAATGGTTCCTCGTCCTCAATTTCAACAAAATTTCTTCTTAAAACAAAATGAAAAAAAGATGATTTGACCAAAGGAATACAAAATAGGAAAAATGGGGACCACCCTAATACATACAGAACGAATTTACAATCAGCACTCGGTGTCACTTCATGCAAGTCTTTCAGCCCATCTTTAAAGCATGGAGCAGACAATGCTCCAAAAAGTGTCCAATTTTCAGTTCCCTTGCCACATACTCACACGCAGTACTTAAAGATGTGCTCACATCTCCATTTTCACATCGGATGCAGTTCTCGATCATCTACAATGGAGAATATAAAACCCTACAACTTTCGCCGTTGGGTTTTGGATTGAGTGGGCGTTCTGGGGGGGATGTTCATTCCAGCGTTTATTCCCCTCGACATCGGCATCGGAAGTAAGATGAGGACTTTTATCCAGATAACATTATTTATGATTTCTACTTTGAAGAATACAGGCGCACCTCATTGATGATTTGATATAGGCGGCCTTATGTTGAGAGTTCGACCACTGAAAAATGTAGCTGTGTGTTAACATTACTTTACTATGAGTAGTATGCTAATGGATATAAACGTTTACTCAACAGCCTCTGACTCAGTATAGTCCATAAAATATATGATATTAAAATCAGTTGAGCTACTTCAGGCAATTCATGTAGCAGTGAAGAGCGCCGCTTTTTCGTTCGGCCAGAGCGAAACGCGTGAATTTGTTGCGTAGTAAGGCCTGCACACAGTGACTCGAGCGCCACGCGCAGCGTAAATGAGTTTAGGAATTTGTCGGCCCTTCCGCCGCCGCCGCCTCTCAGTCTGGCAAACTTAGGGCCGACCCACGACCGTAAAACGCGGGAAAGTTGGAGACGCGCCGCGGAAGATGGCGGCCGGGGAACAAAGCTCACCGGTCGTGATGTACTGGCCGCCCTGATAACAATATAACGGCGCCGAGGGTCTGCAGTTGGAAACTGCGAGGGGTTATTTCAACACCGAGGAAGGCGTTTTTGGGAGATGAGTATGTAACGAATAATTTAGGGAACTTTCATTAGCATTAAAACTCTGAAAAAAGGTAACGCGCGGGCTTATGTGTGTGTGTGTGTGTGTGTGTGTGTGTGTGTGTGTGTGTGTGTGTGTGTGTGCAGAGCACGAGTCAACAACGACACAAAAAACACAAGGAGTGGTCACAAACTTCGTACCTTTCGCTGAAAACAGTGTGTGTTTTTGAATACGGGTGTACGCATTGGATGCGCAGTTGTTTGTGCAATTAGCTCCGAGTAGTGGCGCTTGGCGGCGTTGCAGTAGCGGAAACAATCAAAATGTCTGCTGGTCTGCCTATCGTGTCCACGTGTTCAGCGACTTATTTGCATTTGCAAGGTAAATCGGTGAAGGACGTTCACGATGAGATGGAGACTTTGTAAGGTAATAATGTGCCAGCGAAGGAGACTGTGGAAAAGAGAACAAAATTGTTTTAGTGTGGTGACAAAAATCATTAAGATGCACAAACGCGGCATATAGTATCTGATGAAGGAACGGAGGTTCATCACAAAGCTGGCAGCTTTGGTGTTGTCTAGTAGGCACACTACCACCGAAAAAATTTGTCAAACAGAGTGGTGTTATGTGTGTAGGGTCACTGCACAAGAACCTGCATGAGATACTGCACATGACAAAAGTGTGAGCACAATGGAAGCTTCGTTTCTTGATTCCCATTCAAAGGAATCATCATATGACAACTCTGGTGGAAACACTGAGAATGGGCAAGTAAAGGAAAAGGAGTTTTTCAGACACTTGGCCACAATGGGCAATTTTTTTGCTCACCACCACAATCCGAAAACGACATAAAACATCGAACAACGAGAACACATATATTCCCTTCCACCAAACAGGGTGTATACACAGTATTCCTCTGGGAAATTTGTTTTGCTTGGCAACTAATTTTAATGTGCAAGTTCAGACCCTTGATCTCTACTTTCAATAACTGCTAAGAGTGTAAGCTGTTGTTGTAGGGTGTAAATTGTTGATGCCAAGAAAAAAATTGAATATTCTTTCTTGAAGATTATTCCTTTACCTAAAAGTTTTCAGTGTGCGGTCTTCTCCATCTATATGATTTTTACTTTTAAGGATTCAAGAAAAGGGAACAAAGGATTCGCCAAATCATAGTACTGAGAAGAAAGTGTTTTATATGCCCATCAAAAAAAGGTTTTGCGTCACCTCGGTTCCGAGAGTTCCGGAACCTCTACAGAAAACTGCAGTAGAGATAAATGTAAACGTCATTTCCGCCCTTTTTGTTGCTCATGAAAACCACTCATTGCATGTTGTACCACCATACAGCGGGAACTTCAGAGGTGGTGATCCAGATTGCTGAGCACACCGGTACCTCTAATACCCAGTAGCACGTCCTCTTGCGTTGATGCATGCCTGCATTCGTCATTCCATGCTATCCCTAAGTTCATCAAGGCACTGTTGGTCCAGTTTGTCCTACTCCTCAACGGCGATTCGGCGTAGATCCCTCAGAGTGGTTGGTGGGTCACGTCGTCCATAAAAAGCCCTTTTCAATCTATCCTAGCCATGTTTGATAGGGTTCATGTCTGGAGAACATGCTGGCGAAGATGTGCACGATGGGGGCGCGAATTGTGGTCCATGAAGACAAATGCCTCGCCAATATGCTGCCGATATGGTTGCACTGTCGGTCGGAGGATGGAATTCACGGCGTCTTCCATGACCACCACGGCTTACGTCGGCCCCATATAATGCTACCACAAAACAGCTCGGAACCTCCACCTTGGTGCACTCGCTGGACAGTGTGTCTAAGGCGTTTAGCCTGACCGGGTTGCCTTCAAATACGTCTCCGACGATTGTCTGATTGAAGACATATGCGACACTCATCGGCGAAGAGAACTTGATGACAATCCTGAGCGGTCCTTTCGGCATGTTGTTGGGCCCAGCTGCACTGCGCTTCATGGTATCGTGCTGCAAAAGTGGACCACGCCATGAACTTCGGGAATGAAGTTGCGCATCATGTGGCCTGTTGCGCACAGTTTGAGTCGTAACACGACGTCCTGTGGCTGCACGGAAAGCATTATTCAACATGGTGGCGTTGCTGTCACGGTTCCTCCGAGCCATAACCCGTAGGTAGCGATCATCCACTGTAGCCGTTGGGGGGCCTGAGCGAGACATGTCATCGACAGTTCCTGTCTCTCTGTATCTCCTCCATATCCGAACAACATCGCTTTGGTTCACTCCGAGACGCCCGGACACCTTCCTTGTCTAGAGCCCTTCCTGCCACAAAGTAACAATGCGAACGCGATCCAACAGCGGCGTTTACCGTTTAGGCATGGTTGAACTACAGAAAACACGAGTCGTGTGGCATGACTGGAACTGATCGGCTGTTGGACCCCCTCCATCTAATAGGCGCTGCTCATGCATGGTTGTTTACATCTTTTGGAAAGTTTAAAGACATCTCTGAACAGTCAAAGGGACTGTGGGTGTTTGATACAATATCCACAGTCAACGTTTATCGTCAGGAGTTCTGGGAACTGGGGTGATGCAAAACCTTTTTTGATGTGTGTATATACAGAAGCAACTAACGCATAGGTGTCTATTCTTTTTACTGGATTTCGTGTGTTCTTTCAAAGAATTGGTACAGTGACGTGACACTTCATAATATTCACAGTGAATATTTGTGATACGGAATGGGGAAAGGTATTATATTGAAGAGGGAGACTGCTGACTCACTGCAACTTCCCTCCACTGCCATGTCTACATCGCACCAGGAGCTGAAACCGACCTGTGCCACAACTTTCTGTCTTCATTTCCTGCAATTTCTACGAGAGCTTTTATTACATCTTGTATCACCAGTCTTGTATCTTCAAAAGCTTTTGAATACAGATCCGTTTCAAATATCCTCACTTGCTTTGTTATCTCTTTAAGTAAAACCATCAACGTTGTTACTCAAACAACGAAATAGTTTCTGGCTTACTCTCGTTTGTTGCATTTTTTTTCCATATTTTGAAGTGCTCATCAAACATTGGGGTTGTCCACTTCACGTGGGAAAGACAGTGCTGACCCATTACGAAGGCACTTTGGCTCAGACGTGGAGTGTGGGACTTCTCTGGGGTTAGACCAGGGACGCCCAAGAATGTGGCACACGAGCAATTGCTCTTAGTCATGTACCACAGCTCTCTCGTCTGGCTGCACACTTCCCCCACCATCATGACACACTCTGTGTGTGTGAGGAGGGAGCCGAGGGAGAAAGTGCGAAATCTCCACATTTAAATGGCAATATAGTCGCAACGCATACCACATGACGTCATACTTCAAGTCTCTTAACAACACAGATCACAAAAAAAACAACAAATATTCAGTATTACTTAATTATATGTGGCACACTGCAGACGTAATGCTACTTTTTACCTGGTATAAACTGTTAGCACAGGGACAATGCAGATGGTTCCACAGATTTTTGCACTCAGGTTGCCATGTAATAGTGAAGTACTTAGTTTAAGATCCTAAAAAAGCATTCCGCACACATATGTTGATCGAAATATTTTATCACGATCGCAACCTCATTATGGTGTCGTGGAAACTCTTTGCAATTAAAGCCACACAGGCCTCCTGGACAGTTTTAATGTAAAAGAATTTATCGTTTAAACGGAAATTACATTCCAGATCAAGTAGCTCCATCTGTACTAGCACAGGGGTATTTTCAACTGAAAAGGCAAACCGTCTCGAAAACATCTCTAATGCAGATGTAAGACTGGAAGTATCCTCAAAACTTTTAAAAAAACTATTCGCATAATTCTTTCAAGGCCACAATTAGTTCTTTAAACCTCATGGCATGAAATTACGGAAATGGGCGGAATTTTTCGTCAGAATTTGTCCGCACCACAATGCGATTTTCTTTTTAAAATCGTCCCCATCAAATCAGAAATAAATTATTTCTCACCTTGTAGTGTCTTATTGTCTGCCGCGTGCAGTCAAATCCACTTAAAATGCGAAGACTGCAATCCATTCCAGATGTTCTAATTTTCGTTCCTGCTCTTCTTTTTCTTTCGTAAATACAGCAATAGCGGGTTTTGAATCGAAAGATCTTTCCAGATTTCACCTTTGACTTAACCAGCGTACTTTGCAGTAATAAATAAAGTCTCTACACTCTTCATTCAGTTCCACTGAAAACTGTTGCAACTTCAGAAAATTTACTATTTGTGCCACCAATTCCATCACGGGCTCCTTGCCTGCAAATGTAGCAGAAGTGCCACTTGATTTACAGAACAATGTTTGTGGATCATTATAATTTTTTGCAATTTCATTGTCAACTAAATCTTCAGGTTCTTTCTGCATGGTATCACAATATTGTTCCGTAACAAATTTGCGGTACCCGTCCATTATGTGACTGTGTATCGCGTAATACTCGTAGATATTGGTTCTTCTCTTCTGCCATTCACATTCATTTTTAAGGGCTTATGATGATAGGTCACGAGACTGCCTCTTTTGTGCAAACAGCCAACAGACCTCAAACTTCCTCTACTCCATGAATAAATTATGAAGGGAAAACAATGCCGACAGTACAGTTCTGCCGAACTGAAGAAAGTTGTGCTGACCAAAAAACATCACTCCGCAATGCTAAATGAAATGTTGTGCCGTACCAAGTACTTCCTTGAAGTTCCGAGCAAAGATGTGGCACACACTTTGTCCATACACCAGGCTCGCCTGCAGTTTGGCACACTGTGGCTGGCACGGATTTAGACAAACCACTAAGGGAAAATAGAATCTTGAGCTTCAGATTGTCTTGGAAACTGGTGAAAACAAGTCAACTTGAGAGTATGAAACAATAATAGAACATGCAATTTGTACCGTTGCGTGCTGTTGTTGTTGTTGTTGTGGTCTACAGTCCTGAGACTGGTTTGATGCAGCTCTCCATGCTACTCTATCCTGTGCAAGCTTCTCCATCTCCCAGTACCTACTGCAACCTACATCCTTCTGAATCTGCTTAGTCTATTCAGCTCTTGGTCTCCCTCTACGATTTTTACCCTGTACGCTGCCCTCCAATCCTAAATTGATGATCCCTTGATGTCTCAGAACATGTACTATCAACCGACCCCTTCTTCTAGTCAAGTGGTGCCACAAACTCCTCTTCTCTCCAATCCTATTCAACACTTCCTCATTAGTTATGTGGTCTACCCCTATAATCCAAACTATTTATGGTCCATGTTTCACTTCCATACATGGCTACACTCCATACAAATACTTTCAGAAACAACTTCCTGACACTTAAATCTATACTCGATGTTAACAAATTTCTCTTCTTCAGAAACGCTTTCCTTGCCATTTCCAGTCTACATTTTATATGCTCTCTACTTCGATCATCATCAGTTATTTTGCTCCCCAAATAGCAAAACTCCTTTGCTACTTTAAGTGTCTCATTTCCTAATCAAATTTCCTCAGCATCATCCGACTTCATTCGACTACATTCCATTATCCTCGTTTTGCTTTTATTGATGTTCATCTTATATCCTCCTTTCAAGACACTGTCCATTCCGTTCAACTGCTCTTCCAAGTCCTTCGTTATCTCTGACAGAATTACAATGTCATCGGCGAACCTTAAAGTTTTTATTTCTTCTACATGGATTTTAATTCCTACCCCAAAATTTTCTTTTGTTTCCTTTACTACTTGCTCACTATACAGATTGAATAACATCGGGGATAGGCCACAACCCTTCCCAATCACTGCTTGCCTTTCGTGCCCCTCGACTCTTATAACTGCTATCTGGTTTCTGTGCAAATTGTAAATAGCTTTTCGCTCCCTGTATTTTACCCTGCCTCCTTCAGAATTTGAAAGAGAGTATTCCAGTCAACATTGTCAAAAGCTTTCTCTAAGTCTACAAATGCATAACATTCTCTAAACCGAACATTTACTGTGTCTGTTACGTTGTGGCTGCTATACAGTTGTATCATCAATCCGATCAAGCAAAATATTTGAAATTTTTAGGATGATAGGTTTGCAAAACGTTGTTGTTGTAGTGAGAAAAAATCCTTTCAGCGCTTTATAATTTTAGTAAATGTATTTTGCATTGTTTGCAAGTGTTTAAATTGTAAACAACTTTTATTTATAAAACAGTAACTGTTTAGTTGATGTGGCAGGTTAATTCCACATCATTTATGCAGAGCACATTGAAGCTTGCACATTACCTGGTATCCACAGAAATGACAGCCAAGTCTTAACAACAGGGAAAAGCTTCACGACATTAACAAGGGAAGAGTTAAGAGGCAGACAGGCAATAGTGAGCACCAGAGCATCACAACAGACTTATGTAAAACGTCAGATGCTGCAAGTCACTTAGAAGGAAACATTTTCAACCATTGGCACCATAGAGATGCTAATCACACTCAGTAAATAAAACTGTAAGCATATAAATACCGTATCAGAGCGACAGTAAAGGAGGGAAAAGGAAAGAGTCACTGGAAGGGGCACATATACGCCATGAGGAGACTATAGCAGGTCTAGGGCATGGATTTGCAAAAGCTTCTGGAAAACGGTGCATAATTAGAGCGAATGAGATGGCGAGGGCCTTTCGAGATCACGCCAATTCAGGGTCAAGCGGGAGCGAAAAGGGAACTGATTAAAACTCAGATCAAGATGCTCCGAGTAGAGAGTTATGTCAGTTAGAGTAGACAGGAGTGGGGGATAGACAGTGCAGACAGGTCCTTGTGGAAGTGGAGAGGCAGCCGCAGTATTGGCGGAAACAGCTGAAGTTGCTAGTTGAGCTGGGCTGAGCAGAGTTATCTGCAGTGGTTTGGAACAGTAGATTGAGTTCTAGCTCGGTAGCTGACGACTGCAGTACGTCGTTTCGTGGGTTCTTTTAATAGCCGGAACGGTGCTACTTAATCATCGTCTCTGTGTAAAGACTTGGTCTTTCGTGGATACAACTCATTTAGAGCAAATGTATACTAGTTTAAGGGTAGTCTCTATAAAGTCATAAGTTGTAAAACACTCACAGAGTTCGTCATTCAATACTAATTACAATCTGTACTTTGTATTAAGGGTATTTTAACAACACAGTCAGGCCAAGATTCCCTCTCACTTAAGCCTACCGACTGTTTCACTTTCTCCTCGAAATCTCTCGCCCAGTACCAAGCGACACTCAGCTACGGGATACAACATACAACAGGCACACAATAGGTCAGCAACAGGCACACACATATAAAACACAGAACACCCATTTGGAAGTGTAGAGGAGAGTGTCAAATTGCTCTGGCAGCAGAAATGAGATCATAAAGTGGATATGTTGGAGTAACTGCAGATGCAACTTCATCTCAAAAAGTGCGAAGACAAAATACTGAATGAAAAAAATGTGAAGTAACTCAGTAGATTTCTTCAGATGCTTCGACAGTACCCTAAAATAAGTAAACAAAATAGTGACAGACATAAGTACCTTTATAAATGTATAAGCAAATAATGATTCAGACTGCATACAAAAAAATACCCTTACTCTGCTGGTGATCTGTTGCGCGACCTCTGTTCACTATACGTAAAATACCTCCGTAACCGAAAAAATTTTCTCCGGCTTTCAGCCCTGCCAGTGGTTATTTGTTCACGATGCTCCTCTGCCATCAAGTCGCGTGACTGCCGCTGCCGTCCTTGTACACTGAGAAGCCAAAACGTTATGACCAAATGCTTAATAGCTTGTTTGTCCGTCTTTGCAACGAGATACATCACTGATTCTACATAACAGGGATCCGACAGTTTTGTTGGTAGGTTTGTGGAGGTATGTGACATTAGATGTCTATGCACAGGTAATTCGCGTAAATAACGGGCCGCTGATTTGCGCACACGGTAATGGAACTCGATAGCGACCAAGATGGTCTCCATAGGAGTTACATCAGGCGAATATGGTCGCCGAAACAGGAACCTGAGTTCGCTATAATGCTCCTCAAACCACTATGTCACAGTGACAGTTATATTGCTGAAAGCTGATATCGCCGTCGGGGAAGACATCAGGCATGAAAGGAAGCAGCTGGTTCGCCGCTGTCAGCCTGTCTTCGATTGCTACCATAGGTCCCATGCAAGCGCAGGAGAATGCCTCCCACAGCATAATACTGCTCCGTCCAGCCTGGGTCTGTGGCGCGCTGCGTGTTTCGAACCGCCGTTCACCTAGATGACGACGTTAGTGGAGACGACCAGCGATCTAGCGTAGCAAAAGTATGATCCACCCGGAGAGCTGACACGTTTACATCGGTCGACTGTCGAATCGCGATGGACTCGTCCCCACTGCAACCGTAACTGACGATTGCTGTGCCGTCCGAACAAGATACAGCCAGGGAAAAAACACCACAGGCACAAAGATGCGAGCTGATGCCTGTGCCATAGAGACTCGCCCCTTGCGCGAGTTCCACCAGCCCCACGGGCGGCGCTGAGGATGAACATGTGGACTTCGCCTCGGCCAATCGCAGGCCGAGTACAATCCGCCAATGACAAAGATAGAAGCTTACCCGGAAGATAGAAGAGCGGCTCTCACCCACTTGGTTATAGATCATAGTCCAAAGCTGACTTAGACAGGAGACGTTGTCTAGTGAACTCTAAGAGGTGAACACACAGGTGTTGTAAATTGCATTTGCTATAACTATGAAGTTTACCTACGATTATTTGCACTCAGCCACTGAGGGCTCTTTTTGCGTTATCTTACAAGCAGTGTTGTAGACTTCACTATTCAACTAGTCACAAAGATAAGTAAAACTTTTTAACTCATTTGTGTGATAATTTTTTTCATAATGCGGGGCCACAGTCTTCAATGAATGATTCATAGTATTCTTGACCTTGTGTTTCTTCTCAATTGTTTATTACCTCTCTAAGAAGTAACTATGGTCAATGATGTTATATTTATGTTTGTTGTTAAGAAACAGGAATTAACTCACTTGGGGCTTTCATATGTGGTAGCTGATTAAGTTGTTAACATTACTATGTCATCTTTACTTCATATAAGTAAGATGCCATTACTAAACATGTAAATAAGATTTATGGTTCAAATGGCTCTGAGCACTATGGGACTTAACATCTATAGTCATCAGTCCCCTAGAACTTAGAACTACTTAAACCTAACTAACCTAAGGATATCACAGGACACCCAGCCATCACGAGGCAGAGAAAATCCCTGACCCCGCGGGGAATCGAACCCGGGAACCCGGGCGTGGGAAGCGAGAACGCTACCGCACGACCACGAGATGCGGGCTAAGATTTATAGCACCAAGATTGCAGCCATACGTATAAATACCACGGTGCACTCACATTTGTAATTGTATCTTATCAACCATTAACAAATACTAGGATATCCCTACTCTTTATATTATGTTAAATTTAAATGTGCTGTTTAACATGAAATCGTTTGATTCTTTTATTTGCTTAAATGCTTTTATGTACAAGACATGTTTCACATACCTGTGTTATTTGCACTTATTTCTAAGTAATGTTCTACCACATATAACAGGATCTACATTCCTGATGATACGTACATCATAAATATCGCTTCAGTCCTCACTGGTTAATTAATGAGTGAGTAGAATAAGTAATTGCACTGTATTGTATTAGTTCTGCATTGAGGCAAAATTGCACAACTTAGAGTTGGCCATGTGTTAATTTCATGTACAAAGCTGTATATTTACCTACTAAAATGTACTTTAAACAATGTCAATGATTAGCTGGACTGTTATATTTATGGATGCAGCGAATATTATCGAGAGGTTTGTTACTGTTTATGTTTATGAGCAAGCAACTTCATTGTATACTAAGATAAACAGGTAACGCAAAGATGTAACAACTGCCAAAGAAAATAAATTGCTCCTAACCTTTCCTATCCTACTGAACACTGAGTCCAAAGATTAAAAGAAAAAGTCACCTGCTTGTAACAGGAAGTTCTTTGACCAAGACAATTTGACACTTAGCCAACTGTCATTCAATCAAGATGGTATACTCAGTGATGAAACAAAGCAGTAGGCTCTGCCAGAAATATCGACCCTAGAAAATGTGTTTAATAGTGCATTTTAATACGACAGTATGTCATCTTAGGCAATGTATAACACTTGTGAGTAAGTATTATAAATATGGATTCTTATATGGTTATACCACTTGTTATGTATTTCACTGTTATTGTCTAATCTGCTTTCAGAAAACGCTTGAGAATGGCACTTTGAAGCCGAAATCATGATTGTGGTAGTGTAAGTGTAACGCTGTAAATAAACAACAGTCTAATGGCGGTACTTAATTAAAAAATAAAAAATGTCATTTGTGTGACTTTCTTACTAATTTGTTGGTGTATAACTGTGTAATTGTGGGGAGAAATTGTCTTAGAGGCGTACTGCGCCAGACGCTGGTTTACGAACTCGACCTCCACAACGGTAGCGACGAGGCCTTTACAAAACTGGCGACGAGGGTTTCCAAAACGATGTCGCTGAATGAGCACGTAGGTGGACTGTGGAGCTCCATGTTCAACAATGTATGGTGAACAGTGTGCTCCGAAACACTTGTGCGTGCACCAGCATTAGGGTCTTTCGGCAGAGATGCCACATATCCTACACTACAAAGCAGACTAGTCTCCGCGACCCACCGTTCTGTGGAGCTGTGAAGAGTCATGGACATCCAACCATTAGCGGGTTCACTGTCCATCTACCTCTTTCCGTAGATGATCACGACAGTAGCATGTGGACATTCGACTAGCTTCGCCATTTTCGAGATACTCGTTCACAAGCTATGCGTGACAATAATCAGCTTTTTGTCAAAGTCGCTTATCGCAATGGGTTTCCCCATTTGCAGCCCCAGTCTTTGCTTAGGTGATCCCAATCCGTGTCTACTCCACTTACATACTATTGTTACCGCGTCACGTGCAGGCAACTACTCCAGGCTGCATGCGACGTCGCGGTGGGCAGTAGTCATCATGTTTCGCCTTATCAGCGTATAAGCGTGCTGTCATCTGTGACATCACCGCTGCCACTCCAGCGCCACATATGAAAATGTTTCAGCTGACACGTGCTACGCCCGCCGAAACATACCGATGGCTGAGACCCAAGATGTGTTTCGCTGCAGGCTGTCACCTTCATTGGGGTTGTAGTCAGCAACTTTTATCTCAATCGCTTCTTCTATAACGCCATTCCAAAAACCACTTGTCCATCTAATAACAGATATCTTTTCGATTTCAATTCGGTGGTTGATTTCTAAAACAGGTTCTGCTACCACTGATTGACAATGGCCGAGGACCGCTCTACTGAAATCTTGTGAGCATTTAGCCACCTGACGGGCCTCGAAACCAGAGGAAATTTTATCAGTGTATATAGCCATAAAAACAAGCGTCTTTGTGATTGGTTTTTATTGCACGTTTTCTGTTTTCCAGATGTACTGCGCACTGTAACTTGTTTGATATGTTTGGATGCTGCAGAAGTGGACGACAAGAAAGCCTTAAGTAATTTTTTTCCTCAACTTTGCCATTAACTTTTTGTTTTACCTTCGTATTGAGCAGCTTCAGTACCTGTACCATCTTAGTTGTTTCCTATTTTTCTACTATTTTTCATTTTCTCTCTATGTTCTCTTTTCCTTTCTTCTGTCAATATTGTGCCCAATTTCGTATATCTCATTAGTTGATGATAGCTTAGAGTGTAGCGCAGACCCCATAAAGCCATGGACCCAAGTTGTCAACAAAGTACAGTGCAGGCTGGAGTGGGTTCATAATGGGGTAGGCTGTGTTTGCATGGTCATGACCGTAACAAATTTTACAGACTGCTAGAAGAAAGATACTCCTAGTGTGAGGTACTCTGGTCCAACTGAACTGATCATTGACTTGAAATGGTTATGTTCGGCTACATGGTGACCATTTGCGGCGACTCATTGACTTCATAATCGCAGACAACCATGTCATGCTTAGACCACAGTTGTTCGCAATTGGTTTGAAAAAATTCTGAACAATTCGAGTGAATGATTTGGGTTCTCAGTTCGTCTGACATGAATCCCATCGACCATTTATGGGGTGTAATGGAGAGGTCAGCTCGTGCACAAAATCCTGCACCTACAACACTTTCCCAAATATGGACGGCAATAGAGGCAGCATGGCTAAATGTTTCTGCAGGGAACTTCCAGCGAGTTGTTGAGTCCATGCCACGTCGAGATGCTGCACTATGCTAGGGAGGAGGAGGTCCGAAACGATATTAGATTAGATTAATTACTCATTCCACAGACCCACAAACGAGGGGATCCTCCTGGGTGTGGAACATGTCAGATAAACACATTACAAAAATGTAAGTAGAAAAACTTGAATTTCATTAATTTAAAGATCCTCAGTCAATAAACAATAAAATTATGTACATGAATCAAAATTAAACTTCTAATATTTACAGGTTTAGTACTAACATCTGCTTTCATTAACTCCATCATTCACGCAGTAGCTAGTTACTTGGCTATTACAACCAAGTATTGCCAAAAATTAAATTATTCATTTCAATGATCCTCAGTTAAGAACAGTCAAATTATGTGCAAGATTTAAAACGTAACTTCTATTTACAGACTTAAGGCTTACATCTGCTTTCCATACATCAATCATTCACACAGTAGGTAGTTACTTGACTGTTACAACCAAGTATTGTCAAAAATTAAAGTATAATATATTTTCATTAAAATGATCTACTGCACTTGTTGAGAAATTTATGGATGGAGTAGAAGAAGGTCGCCACCAAAAATTCCTTTGAATTATGTTTAAATTGTTCCTTGTCGGAAACTAAACTCTTAATGGTTGCTGGTAACTTACTGAAAATACGCGTTTCTGAATACTGGACTCCTTTCTGGGCAAGAGTAAGTGATTTTATATCTTTATGTGTATTGTTCTTATTCCTGGTATTGATACTGTGTACTAAGCAGTTAGCTGGAAAAATAGATGTATTATTTACAATAAACTTCATTAAGGAATAAATATACTGAGAAGCTGAGGTTAGTATGCCCAATTCTGTGAATAGATTTCGACATCTTCTTGGATTTACACTACAAATTACTCTTATACGCTTCTGTACTCCAAAACATTTTACTCGGTTTGTGCAGTTACCCCAAAATATGATACCATATGACATAATGGAGTGCAAATAAGCAAAATATGTTAGTTTTTTAAATATTTATATCTCCTGTGTGTGACATCATTCGCATTGCAAACACAGACTAGTTTAGACGCTTTAGCAGTTCGTTAGTACGTCACTCCCAACTGAATTTATTATCAAGTTGTAATCCCAAGAATTTTACACTTTCAACTTCTCCTAATTCCATGGCATCATATTTTATACACACACTAGAGGGAAATCCCTTGGGAGTTAGGCGGTATCCTGTGACCTCATTTTATATGTAAGCTCCACATTATTTGTTTATTTATTTATTTATTTTTATTTTAGAAACCTTTGTATACATAGCGAAACTATTTTACGCATTCTCATTTTCCCTTGTTTCACCGAAAAAAAATTGAAATTTCCCGTTTTCTTGTTTCAAAGGTATGATCATCTTACTCTACGGAATGTAACCATGAATGTCTCCAGTTGGATATGGCAAACAAGAAGAAACTTGTAGACTCTCTTCTTCACTAAATTGAGGCCTTTATTAAGACTAGAGGCCGTTTTATACAGTATTAGCGTGATGTGTCCGGAGGATGCACAACTTTCTGTCCAGTGTCGGCTTTAGTTCGTTTGCTGATTTTTAAGGTCAGTTTTTCGATAGCCTTAAGATTATTCCGTAAGGAATTACTGGTTAATTTCGTCTTTCTGTCGGCCATTGTGGTCGAGTGGTTCTAGGTGCTTCAGTCCGGAACCGCGCTGCTGCTACGGTCGCAGGTTCTAATCCTGTCTCGGGCATGGATGTGTGTGATGTCTTTATGTTAGGTTTAAGTAGTTCTACGCATAGGGGACTGATGACCTCAGATGTTAAGTCACATAGTGCTTAGAGCCATTTGAACCATCCTCTTGCCATTTTCCTCTTAGGTAACTAATGTGAGTTGCCCTCTAGCCGCCGCCCCCTCATCCCAGCTCACACGCTGGGTACGCCCTTGTGCGTTACCGTACACATTTGGGCATAGCACAGCTTAACTAACATCGCAGCTTAAATAACATCCCACAGACAGTAAAATCCTGTTCATGAAAGGTATAAATGACTGTTATCCTTCCCGCTTCTATTGTGTTAGCCGCGTAGAACAAAAAACGGCGATGGCCGTGTGCCGGCGGGCGCGTTCGCATTCTTGCGTCACGCTTGTTGGTTTCCTCGACAACGGCTCAGAAGCGCTGCCAGCGGCCATAACTCGCTCGCTGGCGTTTATTTCGGACGGAGCGGCGGCATCCTCGGACGTCGCCTTGTGCGAGGCGTGGCGTGGTTGGTGTGTGGTGTGCGGTGGCGTGAGCAGCCGGCCGCAACAACAGGTAGGTCTGCTCCCCTGCGCTGGAACGGCTGCCTTCTCGGCGCCTTCCACCTCTACACGTGGCGTCCGCTATCGTGTTTCGTACTGCCACTATGTAACGCTTCTTTGGGTCTAGTGAAGCAGGGGATACAACCCGTCGTCTTTGACCAATGACATCATACATTAGTCATAGATAGTAATGTATTCACTTCGAGGCATAGATAATAAAACAGTTCTGTGTTCCGGATAAGCGCTATCATTGGACATTAAACCTAAAAGCGATCGCTTGGTATTCCTTAAATTATTCTTCTTTTGATTAAATTAAATTAATTGGTTGTTTCTTATTCAAACGATACTTAATTTTATTCGCAATGATATTGAGGTAATTTGGAGTATTAGTTTGTCATTGTAGAACAATTTTTAGTGTCATATTTTCGTTTCTAGGAATGGATTTGTCTGTTGCAATGAATCTTGATCATTTAAGACAAGCTATGAGCGAAGACACGTTGACCACAATTTGTTTCTTGCAAATATGTGGTCTTATTGCTCAATACGTCCGATGTCGTGAGTGCGGCGAATATATGCGCCTCACCAGTGTATCAAGTCGCCGTACTCAAGACTTATTTGCATGGAGGTGCAGCAGAGACCGGTTGTGGCGATGTATTAGGAGGGGAACGTGGTTCGAGAAACCTAAGCTCGCTCTGAGAGACATAATGAAAGTCACTTACTATTGGTGTTTGAGATATCCTGTGTGGGTCTGTGTGCATGAATGTCGTGTGAGTCATCGTACGGTAGTGGACTGGTACTCGTTTTGTAGGGAAGTTTGTGGGGAATGCATGAAATATAGGGGGCCGTGGGGGAGGGGAGTTGGGGGGGGGGGGGGAGGGGGGTGTTAGGGTCGAAATTGACGAGTCGCGTTTTGGGAAAAGGAAGTACAACAGAGGAGAATGTCCGGTGGGATTATGGGTGTGGGCAAGATACAAATGTTGTGTATAGCTATATAGCTCAAATAACTGCACTTAAGTAATACGGTTCGAAAGAGTTTCGAGATACATGTAACATGATGTATTCTTTGCTAGTAATATATTTCATTCATTTCTTTCCATTGTATTTTGCGGAGAAATACTAAGATACAAACACGAGATATCGTTAACGTGAAAATACTACAGCCCCTTCGATATGTGAAGCATGGTTTTTCCTCTCTTGCATTCCTTTGTTTCTGAACATTCTTCTCAGCTCTTTCATCTCTGTAATACATGCTCTCTGGCCAATTCTGACGTCATTGGTCAAAGGCGACGGGTTGTATCCCCTGCTTCACTAGACCCGCTTCTTTTCACAACTTTTTACGCTTTTGTTCCGCGCTATTGCTTTGCAAATGTGATCCATCAAAATTTAGTCCACATTCATGTAGATGTAGATGTAGATGTAGATGTAGTTCTGTAAAGGAGATCGCATGTAGGACACTAGTGCGTCCCAATGTTGTGTCTTGTTCGAATGTTTGGGACCCGCGCCAGCTCAGATTAAAGGAAGACATCGAAGCATCTCAGAGGCGGGCTGCTAGATTTGTTACCGCAGGTTCTAACAACACCCAAGTATTACAGCTTCGGGAATTCAAATGTGAATCGCTGGACGGAAGGCAAAGTCCTTTTCAAGGACCACTATTAAGAAAATTTAGAGAACCATTATTTGAGGCTGAACGTAGAACGATTCTACTGCAGCCAGTACATTCCCCGTAAGCACAATGAAGATAATGTCATAGAGATTAGGGCTCGCACGGATGCAAGTAGATAGTCTTTTTTCCCTCGCTCTATTTGCGAGTGGAGCAGAAAAGGAAACGACTGGTAATGGTACACGTTACCCTCTGCCACGCACCTTAGGGTGGCTTGCAGAGTATGTATGTAGATGTGGACCATAGAATCCGCGCGGTTCCAGACTGAAGCGCCTAGAACCGCTCGGTCACAGCGGCCGGCTAATAGTAACAATACAGCAAGTATTTAGCAAACCAGCAGCAATGTAATTTACAAATAAAGATAAGTGGAGCATAAAGAAACATCGTATATGCAACTATTTTTACTGGTTTGTACAAATAATATTCTGAAGAAATACAATCTGTGCTGTTATCCTTACACGGACAAGTGCTTACATACATCCTTATGGGTGTGGTGTTACTGCTGAAGCTCAACATCGTGCACAAGTTAACGGCAATCTGCTATTTTTAAACATCTGTGATCTGTGTTTCTCAAAAATACACTCACACAAAAATAACGAATGCTCCCAGTAGTTTCAGGTAACAAACCCGCTGATTTCCTTTCTAATTATACTGCACCGTCCGCTGCAAAATAACGCCAGCTTTCACAGGTACAACTCAATTATCATCGCGCGCGCAACGTATTAAGCAGCAGCTAACGACGCTACAATTTTTTCATCAAAACCGATTTCCGTCGGTAATCAGAATTCGTTACCCGCAGGCTAATTACGGGATACGATCGCTAATCCCATTCCGCAGAGTCACGCCGTCCTCGCCAATATAAACTCGGGCTTTTGCGAAGTACACTCAGCTATAGAACATTTTGTCATTCAACACACAAACATTTGACATATTTGTTTTCGTTTTATAAATCCCGGAGTATCTGTAACACGCTCAGAAGATACGGTACAATGGAGCCCTTTCGCTGTCATGAGTTCGTAGTCAATTCGATTAGTCGTGGCAAGCTACAGCGATAGCTATCTGAGAATAGAAATACGTACGCTCACATTGGCCGTGTTTTATTCAATGCTTGGCTACAAAGCTCCTCGTCTGGTACCATACAATACACTTTAGTGCAGTCACCTGGAAAAATGTTATTTTTGTCGGCTGTGCTTACTTCACAGGGTAAAATATAATTTATTTATCTCAAAGCTTATTTTTGGTCTCATCTACATGTTTCGTCGTTTCTCTATTGGAAACGGTTAGGTCAAACCCAGATTATAGCACGAAAGATAACAGAGAGTGGTGAAACAGTTTTGTAGAGAACCGGCTCCAGGACAACTTTATTGGAATTTTGGCCAACTATTGAATTCTAGTGACAAATAGTATTCACGTGACATTTTAAATCATAAACAGGTATACTTGAGTAATATTCATATTGAGGCTGAAGTTCTTCTGTCTGCGTTTGCTTAACAACTAGATTTGCTTTTTTTTGGGGGGGGGGGGGCACCTTGAGCAAAACACAATTTACCTGCTCTTTTATTTCCCAGACATGTTCTGCTGAAGTTTCAGCATCATCAATGGGCTTTTATTTTCTTTATGTTGCATGGGAGAAAAGCTCTTTTCCATTTGTACACATATACATTTGAGTTTTTAAGGCAGTATTTTCAAATATCGCTGCATCGCGATAGGTACACAAACAAAAGGTACAGAACTTGGCTAGCTTTCGAAATGCTCTTCCTTTTTCAAGCTTGTATGGAAAACATGCACAGAAACACCAGTTCCTGTCAGAGGTCTATTCCACCCCACCAGGCACCAGCTCAACTGTGAAATCAGCCATGTTATATATCAGCTCTGCTGCAACCACTGCACAGCGTTTTACATTAGTATTACAACCAACTGGCTGCCAACTAAAATGAGTGGCCTCCGCCTAGCTGTACCCAAATATAAGGTGGATGACCTAGTGGAAAAACATTCAGCAGAGAACAACATGTGGGATTTCAATGACGCTTCGCAGCCCATGCCATCTGAATCCTCCCCACCACCAACACAGATGGGAGCTATCCTTACAGCACATTCTTCGTTCCTTTACCCTTCCTGGCCCAAACATGAGGTAGCTCGCTCCCTCCCACCATCCCTCACCCAATAGTATGTGAGCATGTGTGTGTGTGTGTGTGTGTGTGTGTCTGTGTGCATCCCCTGACCCAGTAACCCTGCCCAATTTGTGTTCCCACATCAGCTAGTTGTGCGCTGTTATCTCACACCCTGCTCTATGAAATCGCGTTCCCAGTCGTGTGTCACTTGGCCCCTCTACCAGCGCCCCTAACTAGCCCACAGACAGCTCCCCACTCTCCCAAGATGTGCTGGAAGCTTCCCCCTAATCCCCCTCCCTGCCTCCCACTTCTCTCCATCCCTCACCCCACCTCACCCCCCAGTTCTGCCTCACCCCAGTACACTGACTGTGGGCCAGAAAAAAGCTGGCAGTCGATGAGCACAATTGGGGGGGCGGGGGGGGGGGGGGAGACAGGTGTGTGCATGTGATTGTGTGTGTGTGTGTGTGTGTGTGTGTGTGTGTGTGTGTGTGTGTGTGTGTGTGTGTTTGCATGTTTTTCCCACAAGCTTGAAAAAAGAAGAGCATTCAGAAAGGCAGCCAAATAATGTACCCTTCATTTGTGTATCTATCGACATCACAGCACTTCTGCCTTTCCCTTACTGTCCCCTTTATTCCTACATAATTTGTAAATCCCAGACAGAACCTTCTGCACATTGCTATTGCAAATGTGTTTTGCTCAAGATGGACACCCTCCAAAAAAATCAAGGTAATTATGACTGCTGAATTTTGTAACATCTGGACTATGTTCAGGCTGTAGTTGTGGATTCACTTCATGGATCAGATTTTAAGACCGTATTTGCAGTTCCTCAACCCATCTCTTCTTAGGTCTCGGTATACCTCTTCTGCTGTCCGGTTTAGAAACTAACGTCGGTTTGGGGAAGTTTTAGTTGGCAGACTTCTGTTCGTGTGTGTTTGTACTAGGACTGTGGCATTTTATATGCAATCGGTTCAGCTTCTAGCTCCTACCACTGCGTTTCTTATGTCATGTGTTTTCGACAAAACATAATACTGGGGAATATAATATAATGAAATTAGCGGTACTAAAAGTCATTTGCCAACAATGACATCCGCACAGTCCACGCAACCCAAAACGCATTCGTAAAGAAGCAGACCTACGAGCAGCCGTGCTCACAATTTGGGTATAAGAAAATACACTACTGGCCATTAAAATTGCTACACCAAGAAGAAATGCAGATGAAAGACGGGTATTCATTGGACAAATATATTATACTGGAACTGACATGTGATTACATTTTCACGCAATTTGGGTGCGTAGATCCTGAGAAATCACCGCCGACCGTATTAACGGCCTTGATACGCCTGGGTATTGACTCAAACAGAGCTGCTCATGCAGCTTCAACACGATATCACAGTTCATCATGAGCAGTGACTGGCGTATTCTGACGAGCCAGTTGCTCGGCCACCATTGACCAGACATCTGAGAGATCTGGAGAATGTGTTGGTCAGTGCAGCAGTCGAACTTCTGTATCCAGAAAGGCCCATACAGGACTTTCAACATGCGGTAGTGCATTATCCTTCTGAAATGTAGGGTTTCTCAGGAATCGAATGAAGGGTAGAGTCACGAGTCGTAACACAACTGAAATGCAACGTCCACTGTTCAACGTGCTGTCAATGCGAGCAAGAGGGGTGACCGAGACGTGTAACCAGTGGCACCCCATACCATCACGACGGGTGATGACGAATACACGTTTCCAATGTGCGTTCACCGCGATGTCGCCAGACACGGATCCGACCATCATGTTGCTGTAAACAGAGCCTGGATTCATCCGAAAAAATGACCTGTAGCCATTCATGCAACCAGGTTTGTCGTTGAGTACACCACCGTAGGCACCCCTGTCTGTGATGCAGCGTCAAGGGCAACCGCAGCCATGGTCTCCGAGCTGATAGTCCATGCTGCTGCAAACGTCGTCGAACTGTTCGTGAAGATGGTTTTTGTCTCGCAAAGGTTCCGAACTATTGACTCAGGGATCGAGACGTGGCTGCACGATCCGTTACAGCCATGCGGATAAGATGCCAGTCATCTAGACTGCTAGTGATACGAGGCCGTTGGAATCTAGCACGGCGTTCCGTATTACCCTCCTGAACCCACCGATTCCATATTCTGATAACAGTCGTTGGATCTCACCAACGCGAGCAGCAATGTCGGGATACGGTAAAGCGCAATCCGATAGGCTACAATCCGACCTTTATCAAAATCGGAATTGTGATGGTACGCATTTCTCCTCCTTGAACGAGGCATCACAACAACGTTTCACCAGGCAAGGCCGGTCAACTGCTGTTTGTGTATGAGAAATCCGTTGGAAACTTTCCTCATGTCAGCACATTGTAGGTGTCGCCACCGGCGCCAACCTTGTGTGAATGCTCTAAAGAGCTAATCATTTGCATATTACAGCATCGGTTAAATTTCGCGTCTGCAGCACGTCATCTTCGTGGTGTAGCAATTTTAATGGCCAGTAGCGTATATTCCTGACTTCCGTGCTACCCACTAAAATGCCTATAATACCTAATAACAGGCAATGGAGCTGATCAAGCATAGGATTATTAAAATGGGTAAAGTTACATAACGGAATCAATGCGTATGTTTCTTTAGTCTCCCAAAATACCAAAGATAGCAGAACTAAACCCTTAGTGGCTAGGGATGCGTAACACAATTAATGTACACTCCTGTAAATTGAAATAAGAACACTGTGAATTCATTGTCCCAGGAAGGGGAAACTTTATTGACACATTTCTGGGGTCAGATACATCACATGATCACACTGACAGAACCACAGGCACATAGACACAGGCAACAGAGCATGCACAATGTCGGCACTAGTACAGTGTATATCCACCTTTCGCAGCAATGCAGGCTGCTTTTCTCCCATGGAGACGATCGTAGAGATGCTGGATGTAGTCCTGTGGAACGGCTTGCCATGCCATTTCCACCTGGCGCCTCAGTTGGACCAGCGTTCGTGCTGGACATGCAGACCGCGTGAGACGACGCTTCATCCAGTCCCAAACATGCTCAATGGGGAACAGATCCGGAGATCTTGCTGGCCAGGGTAGTTGACTTACACCTTCTAGAGCACGTTGGGTGTCACGGGATACATGCGGACGTGCATTGTCCTGTTGGAACAGCAAGTTCCCTTGCCAGTCTAGGAATGGTAGAACGATGGGTTCGATGACGGTTTGGATGTACCGTGCACTATTCAGTGTCCCCTCGACGATCACCAGAGGTGTACGGCCAGTGTAGGAGATCGCTCCCCACACCATGATGCCGGGTGTTGGCCCTGTGTGCCTCGGTCGTATGCAGTCCTGATTGTGGCGCTCACCTGCACGGCTCCAAACACGCATACGACCATCATTGGCACCAAGGCAGAAGCGACTCTCATCGCTGAAGACGACACGTCTCCATTCGTCCCTCCATTCACGCCTGTCGCGACACCACTGGAGGCGGGCTGCACGATGTTGGGGCGTGAACGGAAGACGGCCTAACGGTGTGCGGGACCGTAGCCTAGCTTCACGGAGACGGTTGCAAATGGTCCTCGCCGATACCCCAGGAGCAACAGTGTCCCTAATTTGCTGGGAAGTGGCGGTGCGGTCCCCTACGGCACTGCGTAGGATCCTACGGTCTTGGCGTGCATCTGTGCGTCGCTGCGGTCCGGTCCCAGGTCGACGGGCACGTGCACCTTCCGCTGACCACTGGCGACAACATCGATGTACTGTGGAGACCTCACGCCCCACGTGTTGAGCAATTAGGCGGTACGTCCACCCGGCCTCCCGCATGCCCACTATACGCCCTCGCTCAAAGTCCGTCAACTGCACATACGGTTCACGTCCACGCTGTCGCGGCATGCTACCAGTGTTAAAGACTGCGATGGAGCTCCGTATGCCACGGCAAACTGGCTGACACTGACGGCGGCGGTGCACAAATGCTGCGGAGCTAGCGCCATTCGATGGCCAACAGCGCGGTTCCTGGTGTGTCCGCTGTGCCGTGCGTGTGATCATTGCTTGTACAGCCCTCTCGCAGTGTCCGGAGCAAGTATGGTGGGTCTGACACACCGGTGTCAATGTGTTCTTTTTTCCATTTCCAGGACTGTATATATCAGTACCTGTTACTATATTCAAGAACGTTGTGGAAATCGCTTCGATTTAAACATCAGTTCTAGTAAATAGAAGTGGCAACAACAAAGAAACGGAAGACCCGGAGGTAGCTGGTTGGAGTCCTCGTCATGGGGAAAAAAAAGTCACCATCAGTATTGGACCGGCAGAGGGAGTAGAGGTGTAGGAAAGAAGTTCCTGCTCACAAGACTTTTGACCAGTGTACCTGTATTAAATTCCGAAGCTCTTTTAGGCTGTCTCATGCAGTGAGGGTATGTGACATTGTTGACGGTTATCGCACAAGAACAGAGTCGTTAAGCTCGTTAGTCCTCTTGGTGCGTCAGCGGGATTAGCCGAGCGGTCTCAGGCGCTGCAGTCTTAGACTGTGCGGCTGGTCCCGACGGAGGTTCGAGTCCTCCCTCGGGCATGGGTGTGTGTGTTTGTCCTTAGGATAATTTAGGTTCAGTAGTGTGTACGCTTAGGGACAGATGACCTTAGCAGTTAAGTCCCATAAGATTTCACACACATCTGAACATTTTTTTCTTCTATGTGCTGTTCGAGAGGTGTAGGTTATTTTCCACCCTTTCCCTTCTCTCATCATAATCGAATACGACATGATACTGTACTACACACATATTTCAACATTTTCAACGCTGGCCTACACACAACAGATTCACTATGTGACCAAAAAAAGCATGAGCATCCCTTCATGTCCTACAAAAATATATAAAAACTCTTCCCTTTCGATCTGAAAAAGAAATTAGTACAAACGCTTATACTCCCAATCATTGACTACAGCGATATTATCCTACAAGGCCTCTCTCAGGAAAATTCTCGACGTCTAGAACTGGTCATGAACGCCTGCGTCCGATATATTTGTGACATTATACTTTTTGATCACATTTCACCAGCATATGCAAAATTCCTCCCCCCATGAACCACGGACCTTGCCGTTGGTGGGGAGGCTTGCGTGCCTCAGCGATACAGATGGCCGTACCGTAGGTGCAACCACAACGGAGGGGTATCTGTTGAGAGGCCAGACAAACGTGTGGTTCCTGAAGAGGGGCAGCAGCCATTTCAGTAGTTGCAGGGGCAACAGTCTGGATGATTGACTGATCTGGCCTTGCAACATTAACCAAAACGGCCTTGCTGTGCTGGTACTGCGAACGGCTGAAAGCAAGGGGAAACTACAGCCGTAATTTTTCCCGAGGACATGCAGCTTTACTGTATGATTAAATGATGATGGCATCCTCTTGGGTAAAATATTCCGGAGGTAAAATAGTCTCCCATTCGGATCTCCGGGCGGGGACTACTCAGGAGGATGTCGTTATCAGGAGAAAGAAAACTGGCGTTCTACGGATCGGAGCGTGGAATGTCAGATCCCTTAATCGGGCAGGTAGGTTAGAAAATTTAAAAAGGGAAATGGATAGGTTAAAGTTAGATATAGTGGGAATTAGTGAAGTTCGGTCGCAGGAGGAACAAGACTTTTGGTCAGGTGACTACAGGGTTATAAACACAAAATCAAATAGGGGTAATGCAGGAGTAGGTTTAATAATGAATAGGAAAATAGGAATGCGGGTAAGCTACTACAAACAGCATAGTGAACGCATTATTGTGGCCAAGATAGATACGAAGCCCACACCTACTACAGTAGTACAAGTTTATATGCCAACTAGTTCTGCAGGATGATGAAGAAATTGAAGAAATGTACGATGAAATAAAAGAAATTATTCAGATAGTGAAGGGAGACGAAAATTTAATAGTAATGGGTGACTGGAATTCGAGTGTAGGAAAAGGGAGAGAAGGAAACATAGTAGGTGAATATGGATTGGGGCTAAGAAATGAAAGAGGAAGCCGCCTAGTAGAATTTTGCACAGAGCACAACTTAATCATAGCTAACACTTGGTTTAAGAATCATGAAAGAAGGTTGTATACGTGGAAGAACCCTGGAGATACTAAAAGGTATCAGATAGATTATATAATGGTAAGACAGAGATTTAGGAACCAGGTTTTAAGTTGTAAGACATTTCCAGGGGCAGATGTGGACTCTGACCACAATCTATTGGTTATGACCTGTAGATTAAAACTGAAGAAACTGCAAAAATGTGGGAAATTAAGGAGATGGGACCTGGATAAACTGAAAGAACCAGAGGTTGTACAGAGTTTCAGAGAGATCATAAGGGAACAATTGACAGGAATAGGGGAAAGAAATACAGTAGAAGAAGAATGGGTAGCTCTGAGGGATGTAGTAGTGAAGGCAGCAGAGGATAAAGTAGGTACAAAGACAAGGGCTGCTAGAAATCTTTGGGTAACAGAAGAAATATTGAATTTAATTGATGAAAGGAGAAAATATAAAAATGCAGTACATGAAGCAGGAAAAAAGGAATACAAACGTCTCAAAAATGAGATCGACAGGAAGTGCAAATTGGCTAAACAGGGATGGCTAGAGGACAAATGTAAGGATGTAGAAGCTTATCTCACTAGGGGTAAGATAGATACTGCCTACAGGAAAATTAAAGAGACCTTTGGAGAGAAGAGAACCACGTGTATGAATATCAAGAGCTCAGATGGCAACCCAGTTCTAAGCAAAGAAGGGAAGGCAGAAAGGTGGAAGGAGTATATAGAAGGTTTATACAAGGGCGATGTACTTGAGGACAATATTATGGAAATGGAAGAGGATGTAGATGAAGACGAAATGGGAGATACGATACTGCGTGAAGAGTTTGACAGAGCACTGAAAGACCTGAGTCGAAACAAGGCCCCCGGAGTAGACAACATTCCATTAGAACTACTGACGGCCTTGGGACAACCAGTCCTGACAAAACTCTACCAGCTGGTGAGGAAGATGTATGAGACAGGCGAAATACCCATAGACTTCAAGAAGAATATAATAATTCCAATCCCAAAGAAAGCAGGTGCTGACAGATGTGAAAATTACCGAACTATCAGTTTAATAAGCCACGGCTGCAAAATACTAACGCGAATTCTTTACAGACAAATGGAAAAACTGGTAGATGCAGACCTCGGGGAGGATCAGTTTGGATTCCGTCGAAATGTTGGAACACGTGAGGCAATACTGACCTTACGACTTATCTTAGAAGAAAGATTAAGAAAAGGAAAACCTACGTTTCTAGCATTTGTAGACTTAGAGAAAGCTTTTGACAATGTTGACTGGAATACTCTTTTTCAAATTCTAAAGGTGGCAGGGGTAAAATACAGGGAGCGAAAGGCTATTTACAATTTGTACAGGAAGCAGATGGCAGTCATACGAGTCGAGGGGTATGAAAGGGAAGCAGTGGTTGGGAAGGGAGTGAGACAGGGTTGTAGCCTATTCCCGATGTATTTCAATCTATATATTGAGCAAGCAATAAAGGAAACAAAAGAAAAATTTGGAGTAGGTATTAAAATTCATGGAGACGAAGTAAAAACTTTGAGGTTCGCCGATGACATTGTAATTCTGTCAGAGACAGCAAAGGACTTGGAAGAGCAGTTGAACGGAATGGACAGTGTCTTGAAAGGAGGATATAAGATGAACATTAACAAAAGCAAAACGAGGATAATGGAATGTAGTCAAATTAAATCGGGTGATGCTGAGGGAATTATATTAGGAAATGAGACACTTAAAGTAGTAAAGGAGTTTTGCTATTTAGGAAGTAAAATAACTGATGATGGTCGAAGTAGAGAGGATATAAAATGTAGACTGGCAATGGCAAGGAAAGCGTTTCTGAAGAAGAGAAATTTGTTAACATCGAATATAGATTTATGTATCAGGAAGTCGTTTCTGAAAGTATTTGTTTGGAGTGTAGCCATGTATGGAAGTGAAACATGGACGATAACTAGTTTGGACAAGAAGAGAATAGAAGCTTTCGAAATGTGGTGCTACAGAAGAATACTGAAGATAAGGTGGATAGATCACGTAACTAATGAGGAGGTATTGAATAGGATTGGGGAGAAGAGAAGTTTGTGGCACAACTTGACTAGAAGAAGGGATCGGTTGGTAGGACATGTTTTGAGGCATCAAGGGATCACAAATTTAGCATTGGAGGGCAGCGCGGAGGGTAAAAATCGTAGAGGGAGACCGAGAGATGAGTACACTAAGCAGATTCAGAAGGATGTAGGTTGCAGTAGGTACTGGGAGATGAAGCAGCTTGCACAGGATAGAGTAGCATGGAGAGCTGCATCAAACCAGTCTCAGGACTGAAGACAACAACAACATGCAAAATTGTCCTGGCTGCGTGCAGACAAACGCAGAGATTTCCATACACTCTGTCCCATCTACTGCCTTATAAATGTAAACTGTCCCTCATATCTCTCCTCGTCCCTAACGCTCATGTCGGAACAACATGACAGAAACAGACGTTCCCATTATAATAAAATCCTCTCCGTTCCACTGCATCGCTCAGTCACCTTCTCCATGTCCTTTACAGTAGCGGGAACCCGACTCTGGAATAACCTCCCTCATTATGTTAGAGAACTTAAAAGCATGTCCAGCTTCAAAAAACAGTTAATGACGTATCTACTTAAGCAACAGTAATGCCTTCCTCTGTACAAGAATGCACTTCACTCATTACTTCCCTCTTTCCCCCTCCTTAAATCTCCATTCCCCAAAACACGCTAAACTAATAAACATCTACTTTACACACATCTGCACAAACCTTCATTACTATTGCCAATCCTTCTCATGTTTCTCATTATTATTTGATTTTTTTACTGTTATTATTACTGCTTATTATTGCTTTTATCATAATCCGTATGTATAGCACCTGCTCTAAAAATACTGCCAGCATTTAATTTATTAGGTCTTAGTCATGTTTATCATTACATTTTTTTACTGTTATTATTATTGCTTTTATCATAATCTGTATGGATAGCACCTGTAGTAAAAATACTGCCGCATTTACTTTATTGGGTCCTAGTCACTACTCTTTATTCATATCGTCACTAGAGTAAGCTAATATTCTCATTTAAACTATGGTCATGATGTAACTCTGATGTGTGAAATGCAGCATGTGTGGAACACTGGTCTGATGTAAGAGAGGGCCTGATGGCCCTAATCTGATAAGGTTAAATAAATAAATAAATAAATAAATAAAAAGTATCCGGACACTCCTAAAAACATACGTTTTTCATATTATGTGTATTGTGCTGCCACCTACTACGAAGTACTCCATGTCAGCGACCTCAGTAGTCATTGGACATCGTGAGAAAGGAGAATGAGGCGCTCCGCAGAACTGATGGACCTGGAACGTGGTCAGGTGATTGGGTGTCACTTGTGTCATACGTCTGTACGCGAGATTTCCACACTCTTAAGCATCCCTAGGTCCACTGTTTCCGATGTGATAGTGAAGCGGGAACGTCAAGGGACACGTACAGCACAAAAGCGTACAGGCCGACCTGGTCTGCTAACCGACAGAGACCGCCGACAGTTGAAGAGGGTCGTAACGTAGGATAGGTAGACATCTATCCAGACTATCACACAGGAATTCCAAAATACATCAGGATCCACTGCAAGTACTATGATAATCAGCCGGGAGGTGAGAAAACTTGAATTTCATGGTCAAGCGGCTGCTCATAAGCCACACATCACGACAGTAAATGTTAAACGACGCCTCGTTTGCTGTAAGGAGCGTAAACATTGGACGACTGAACAGTGGAAAAACGTTGTGTGGAGTGACGAATCACGGTTCACAATGTGGCGATCCGATGGCAGGGTGTGGGTATGGCGAATGTCCGGTGAACTTCATCTGTCATTGTGTGTAATGCCAACAGTAAAATTCGGAGGCGGTGGTGTTATGGTGTGGTCGTGTTTTTCATGGAGTGAGCTTGCACCCCTTGTTGTTTTGCGTGGATTTTCACGGCACAGGCCTACAGTGATGCTCTCTCTCTCTCTCTCTCTCTCTCTCTCTCTCTCTCTCTCTCTCTTTGTGTGTGTGTGTGTGTGTGTGTGTGTGTGTGTGTGTGTGTGACACTTCGACGTGATACATGAAATTGTTTTGTATGTGTGAACTGTTTTATTTCAGTAATGCCAGCGTAAAATAATTCCTATTTTCATTCAAGTAGTTTTGAGCAAGAGGGAAAACATGTTGCAAAAACTTGTGCTCTGACATGACTCATTATACCGAAGGGATGGTAAATGAAAGCCAATCTTGACCGAGCGTCCCGTGCCACCTTTTGAATTGTAGTCATTTTAATAAACATTTTTAGCCTCAGAAATTGTACAGTAGTGGAAATCAATACAAAAGCTTGGATATTTGAAAGAAAATTAACATTGTCGTTTGGAACAGTTGCGCAGAGTGTATATGCAATAGTATGAGATCTAGTGTACTGACAGACGAAGTCAAATGATAGCGCGTTTCATGTCAGCATCTACATCTACATACTTACTTCGCAAGCCACCTGACGGTGTGTGGCGGAGGGTACTTTGAGTACCTCTATTGGCTCTCCCTTCTATTCCAGTGTCATATTGTTCGTGGAAATAAAGATTGTCAGTATTCCTCTGTGTGGGCTCTAATCTATCTAATTTTATCCTCATGGTCTCCTCGCGGGATGTACGTAGGAGGGAGCAATATACTGCTTGACTCCTCGGAGAAGGTATGCTCTCGAAACTTCAACAAAAGCCCATACCGAGTTACTGAGCGTCTCTCTCGCAGAGTCTTCCACTGGAGACACAGGGTGTCCTATTTATCTTGACCAACCTAAATAGCGGTTTGTCCAGATGCAAATTACAAAATGTTCAAGAAAATGTTCTTTAGCCGTCAGGGGGACATCAATCAGCGTGATTGCTTTCGTTGTAACTTTGTTTTAACAAAGTTATGAACAGCGGTATGACTTTTTTAAATGGCACCCTGTATTTTTTATTCGGTAATTCATTTCCTCTCCTAAAGACCTATTCAAAAATGTATCACAGTGCACCAGTCACTGAAACACAACGTTATTAATTACATAACAGAACAGGTTACCAAGACTTAAGTGAGTTAGAACTTGGTGTTATAGTCGGCGCACGAGCAACGAGACAGAATCTCCGAGCTACCAATGAAGCAAGGATTTTCCCGTATAACCATTTCTCGAGTGTACAGTGATTATCAGGAATTCGTTAAAACATCAAATCTCCGACATCGCTGCGGCCGGCAGAAGATTCTGCAAGAACGAGACGAACAGCGACTGAAGAGAATCGTTCAACGTGACTGGAGTGCAATCATTCCGCAAATTGCTGCAGATTTCAGTGCTGAGCCATCAACAACTGTCACCGGTCGAGCTATTCAACGAAACATCATCGACATCGGTTTTCGAAGCCGAAGGCCCACTCGTGTACCCTTGATGACTGCACGACACAAAGCTTTACGCCCCGCCTGGGTCCTTCAACACCGAAAAAAATGGTTCAAATGGCTCTAACCATTATGGGACTTAACATCGGAGGTCAACAGTCCCCTAGACTTAGAATTACTTAAACCTAACTAACCTAAGGACATCACACACATCCATGCCCGAGGCAGGATTCGAACCTGCGACCGTAGCAGCAGCGCGGTTCCGGACTGAAGCGCCTAGAACCGCTCGGCCACAATGGCCGGCCCTTCAACATCGTCATTGGACTGTTGATGACTTGAAACTTGTTGCCCAGTCGGACGAGTCTCGTTTCAAATTGTATCGAGCAGATGGACGTGTACGGGTATGGAGGCAACCGCAAGAATCTATGGACCCTGCATGTCAGCCGGAGACTGTTCAAGATGTTGGAGGCACTGTATTGGTGTGGGGCGTGTGCAGTTGGGATGATATGGGACCCCTGATACGTCCAGATACGACTCTGATATGTGACACGTACGTAACATCCAGTCTGATCAACTGCATCCATTCAGTCCATTTGTGCATTAAGACATACTTGGCCAATTCCAACAGGACAGTGAGACACCCCACTCCAGAATTGCTACAGAGTGGCTCCAGGAACACTCTTCTGCGTTTAAACACTTCCGCTGGCCACCAAAATCCCCAGATACGAACATTATTCAGCATATCTGGCATGTCTTGCAACGTGCTCTCCTCCGTACGGATTTACGGACAGCCCTGCAGGATTCATGGTGTCAACTCCCTCCAACACTACTTCAGGCCTTAGTCGAGTCCATGCCACGTCGTGATGCGGCACTTCTGCGTGCCCGCAGGAGTGCTATACGATATTAGGCAGGTGTACCAGCTTTTTAGCTCTTCAGTGTATAATGTCGTTTCCTAGCAAATAAGCAGTATCCGTCGCTTATGCAATTTGACAATTCCCAACCCTTCTCTTCTGTCATTCCCATTCATTTAATGGATTGTGAAGGCAGGTCGGTCTGCCTCTTTTTGGACAAACAGTACCTGGAACTGTGAATGTCCTTCACATCACAAACAAATAGCGGAGGGTAATCAGCGCTGACATCACGATTCTGAGAGTTGTGCTGGCCACAAAATGCCGCCCCGCAATGCTAAATGACATGTGGCGCTGTCCGGGAACTTCCGAGAAGGATCGAACAAAGCCGAATAACACGCCGGGCTATGTCCTGCCCGCGGTCCGAAAGAGCTGAACGCGTGAAGTTTTGCACGCCGCGGCCGGCCCCGCCCTAACAAAATCAGTGCCGATGAGAAATTTTGACGTAATCAGGAAGAACTAAATCAGTGCCGAAGAGAAATTTTGATGTAGGTAGGAAGAACTGAGGATGGACAAAGCACTAACAATGAAGTAACACGACAGAACAGTGAGTGCCTTTATACCAATTTATATCCAGCAAATGCAAACACCTTAGTTTGTTACTCGTGTTATGAAAGAAACTATGTAATTCCGTCATGATAGTTTATATCTCATATGTATCTACTACTAGTAAATTCCATACATGTATTCTTGAGACATTACGTGTTGTTTTCGCTCGAACCCTGTCTTAATACTGATTTTTTAAGAGAATCAAGTAAATAATCAGTCTAGGCTTAGTTTCCCTTGATGTTCCCTTCAGTAGTGCTTGCTGTATGGACTAAAAACACTGAAAATGATTTCCAAAATGTGGGACTGTTCCTTATATTATAATTCGAAAATTGACTTTGACAAAGGTTTGTTTTCTGATAACAAAATAAAATAAACGCCCTTTGTCGTAGGACATATCGTATAGTTTAATTACTAATCGTGAGAACTGTATGTAATAACTAGGTCAAGAACAACAACTATAATCTAGACTACGGAGATTGCCAGAGTCACAACGTCAGGCGGCTGTTGAAGGAAGTTTTGCGGTGGATACGAATGTGGGTGCTACATCTTTACAGGCCACGAGTGAGAGATGGGACGTCTAACAAAGGTTAGTTTCTGTTAGCTCTGTAACGTTGTACTTACAAAACCTGTATTAAATTGCCATCGTGAAATCACCACACTTGAATTTATCTTCTATAGAAGGAGATACTTTTTAGAGGTATGGCGTTCAAATTCATGACCAGCCACACAAATTTAGGGTTTTTGAGGATCTCCTACACCAGTTAAGGCGACCTAACAATTGGTCTTTTGAAAACGACACGGCCGTTTTCTTTCCTCAACACTCGGCTATAAGAGCTTGGGCTCCGTCTCTAATGTGCTTGTCGCCGAAGGACTTTTGTATCAAATGATACGTCTATCATAATTCGTGATGCACAACGGCTTTCTTACGATGTTTTCCATTGCCACTGGATGAGCATAAAGGTTTGTTAGATTAGTCGCATTTCTTATGTTTGTATTATTGACATTGCGGTGATCAGTCCGAAGACTGGTTTGTTGCAGATTACCACGACAGTCTATCCTCTGCAAACGTTTTCATCATTACCGCGACCTACATCCATTTGAACATGCTTATTGTATTCGAATTTTGGTCTCGCTACACACTTTTAACCTCCAAACTGACGATTTCTTGATGTCTTAGGATATGCCCTATCAAGTTACGCTACACATTTCCCCCCCAAATTCGATTTGGCATCTCTTCGCTATTCGAGCTACTCATCTAATCAACATTCTTCTCTTGCGCCACATTTCAAAACCTACTATTCTGTTCTTGCTTGAACTGATGATTGTTCACGTTTCGCTTCTGTATAAGGTTACATTGCAGACAAATACTTTCAGAAGAAACTTCATAAAATTTAAATTTATATTCAGTGGCAAAAATCTTATTTTTTCTTGAAATTATTTTCCTCGCTGTTGTCAGTCTGAATTTTTGTTTTCTGTATTTCAGTCATTATCAGTCAACTGTGTTGAGACAGCAACCAGTCACAAATTTATTTTCAGTTCCGTTATTCAAAAAGTACCGTTACCGATTTCGAATCATTACACTTCATCTTCAGACGGTTTTCATGCTTTCATTAGAACGTTTGGTGCGTTTTTTTTTTTACAGATTAACTGTCGTGAAATGTCAATTTGGAATGTTTGTTTTCAAAGTTCTCGTCCAATATGTGAATACACCCCCACGACATTCTTATCGTTTCACACGTAAATTTTCTCACTGAACACGTTAGATTTGTCACGGAATAGATCTCCAACATGCACCACATGTTTTGATACATACAAAGTGCTTAGAAGCATTTTGAATAAAGGAACAGAAAATTAATTTGTGCCTGGTTGCTGACTGAACACCATCAACATTTGTCTTCAAATAACAGCCACGGTCTCCAACTATGTTATCATATGACAAAATTGCACTATCAGTTATTTTGCTGCCTAAACAGCAAAACTTATTTTCTTCTTTTGCTGTTTCGTTTCCTATCCTAATTTCTGCTGCATCGACTGATTTAATTCGACTAAATTCCATTAATTTTTCTTAGTAAAGAAACAACAATAAAAATTTTGTTGAAAAATGTTCAAACGTCTCTGAGCACTATGGGACTTAACATCTGAGGTCATCAGCCCCCTAGACTTAGAACTACTTAAACGTAACTAACCTAAGGACATCACACACATCCAAGCCCGAGACAGGATTCGAACCTGTGCCATAACGGTCGCGCGGTTCCAGACTGTAGCGCCTAAAACCGATCGGCCACCCCGGCTGGCGCTCCTGTCTCAATTACGTTGGTACACAGAAAATGCTTCGCCATTTCATACAACATGGTCTAAGCCAACGTTACTATGGATCTGAGGTGATTACATTAAGCACATGAAACCTCTCCTGAGAATAAAAATACCTTGACACTGAAGCCCTTTCATGTTTATTCAAGCCTTACACATGTCACAATGACGATGGTACACAGAAATTGCTTCGCCATTTCATACAACACGGAATGTCTCACACCAGACGATTGTAATACCTATGTTAACATGGTAGAGTAATGGTGGTGTACGCGTACGTGGATAACTTATTTGCGCAGCAATCGCCGACATAGTGTAGCTGAGCTGGAATAAGAGAACCAGCCCGCATTCGCCGAGGAAGATGGAAAACCTCCTAAAAGCCAACCACAGACTGGCCGGCTCACCGGACCTCGACACAAATCCACCGGGCGGATTCGTGCCGGCGACCAGGTGCTCCTTCCCAATCCGGAAAGCCGTGAACTAGACCGCACGGCTAACTGGGCGGGCATAAGAAGAGAGTTAGTCAGGTTCTGGAAGGCACTGACAAGGGCTTGGAACCATACCGACTCCAGTGTCGTGGTACGCTACGTTAGGTTTCTCTGATGAAGGTCTATGGCGTGAACAGCCCGATCGATGTGGTTAAACAGATGGTTGATTGGGTTTAATCTGGGGTGTTTGGTGGTCAGGGGAGTACGGTAAAGTCATCCTGGTGCTCTCCAAAGCACGCGCGCACACTGCCAGCTAAGTAACAACTTGCATTGTCCTGCTGGTAAGTGCCACAGTGAGAAAAACAAACTGCATGCAGGATGGACATGTTCTCAGTACGCTAGATGCGTACTTATGTTTATATAGTGTGCCTTCCAGAGTGTCAAGATCGCACAGGAAATGACACCTGTCACCTACGAACCGTGGTGCATCGGAGTTTCCTCGGCGCCGGTTCTAAATTGCACCATTTTCACATGCGCTGTTTACTTCACCCACGGCGGTATGCGAACAGTTTACAGACTTAACTGTTTCGGAAACGCTTCCACCCTTGTCCTGAAGGCCAAGGATCATGTTCTTTTGGACGTCGGCTTAATCACTCTGTTTCCTCGTTACAAAAACGCCTCCAGTGTTTAACAACCCCGCCGACACGCTTTAAATACCCTCTACTGGTAGTGCTGCCCCGTGCCGCCAGTGAGTGGTTACTGCACGTTGATGCCGAACACATACACTACTGGCCATTAAAATTTGTTCACCACGAAGATGACGTGCAACACACGCGAAACAGGAAGAAGATGCTGTCATATGCAAATGATTAGCTTTTCAGAGCATTCACACAAGGTTGGCTCCGGTGACGACACCTACAACGTGCTGACATGAGGAAAGTTGCAAACCGATTTCTCATACACAAACAGCAGTTGACCGGTGTTGCCTGGTGAAACGTTGTTGTGATGCCTCGTGTAAGGAGCAGAAATGCGTACCATCATGTTTCTGACTTTGATAAAGGTCGGATTGCAGCCTATCGCGATTGCGGTTTATCGTATCGCGACATTGCTGCTCGCCTTGGTCGATATCCAATGACTTTTAGCAGAATATGGAATCGGTGGGTTCACGAGGGTGCTGGGTGCTGGATCCCAACGGCCTCATATCACTAGCAGTCTAGATGACAGACATCTTATCCGCATGGCTGTAAAGGATCGTGAAGCCACGTCTCGATCCCTGAGTCAGCAGATGGGAACGATTGCAAGACAACAACCATCTACATGAACAGTTCGACGACGTTTGCAGCAGCATGGACTATCAGCTCGGAGACCATGGCTGCGGTTACCCTTGACGCTGCATCACAGACATGAGCGCCTGCGATGGTGTACTCAACGACGAACCTGTGTGCACGAATGGCAAAACGTCACTTTTTCTGATGAATCCTGGTTCTGTTTACAGCATCATGATGGTCGCATCCGTGTTTGGCGACATCGCGGTGAACGCACTTTGGAAGCGTGCATTCGTCATCGCCATACTGGTGTATCACCCGGCGTGATGGTATGGGGTGCCATTGGTTACACGTCTCGGTCACCTCTTGTTCGCACTGATGGCACTTTGAACAGTGGACATTATATTTCAGACGTGTTCTGACCCGTGGCTCTACTCTTCATTCGATCTCTGCGGAACCCGACATTTCAGCAGGATAATGCACGACCGCATGTTGCAGGTCCTGTACAGGCCTTTCTGGGTACAGAATATGTTCCACTGTCGCCCTGGCCAGCACATTTTACAGATCTCTCACCAATTGAAAACGTCTCGTCAGTGGTGGCTGGGGCTCGTCACAATACGTCAGTCACTACTCTTGATGACCTGTGGTATCGTGTTGAAGCTGCAATGGCAGCTGTAGCTGTGGACGCCATCCAAGCTTTGTTTGACTCAATGCCCAGGAGTACCTAAGGCCGTTATTACGGCCAGAGGTGGTTGTTCTGGGTACTGATTTCTCAGGATCTATGCACCGAAATTGCGTCAAATTTTTATCAAATGTCAGTTCTAGTATAATATATTTGTCCAATGAATACCCGCTTATCACCTGCATTTCTTCTAGCAATGTTAATGGCCAGTAGTGTAAATGTGACTGAACCGTGTATTAACATGTTCATTTTCGAATGTGCAATATTTTAAATTCACGTAATTTTTGCCGGTCCTTGTGACCGTGCGGTTCTAGGCGCTTCAGTCCGGAACTGCGCTGCTACTACGGTCGCAGGTTCGAATCCTGCCTCGGGCATACATGTGTGTGCTGTCCTTAGGTTAGTTAGGTTTAAGTAGTTCTAAGTCTAGTGGGCTGATGACTTCAGATGTTAAGTTCCATAGTGCTCAGAGACGTTTGAACATTTTTAACGTAATTTTTGTTGTTGTTTCTTTACTAAACATGATGAATGTAATGAACTGCTATATGAGAGGAAGAGGGCTGATGATAAATAGTCGGGAAGTCGAATAGCGTCTCTCTGAATCAGAGCAGAGATAGTAGCGAGTAGGTGTCATGTCGGAATGAAACCTATCCCGAGTACTGCCAAGACTTTACTTTCGAATACTCTATTGGCTTAATATTGCCATTATCAGTGTGTGAAGACAGTGTCAAACTCATTCGATTGGTGTGAGCCACGTCAAGTGCTACAGAATATGCTGACATTGTATACATGGGTAAGCCGTGGTTGTTGTTTGGCTGGACTGCGAGTTAGCGGAAATGACGTGAACAGCAAAAATTGTTGAGTTTTATAATTTTCATTTGCAGGATTAGATTATTTCGTGCTCATTGAAACAATGAAAGCGATTATAAAAACACTTTTCCATATTAACCGCCGGACTGGGAGTTCGTGCATTTGACATACCTGTGACAAAAACGAACGAACCGCATTTTCATATACTACGATTTATAGTGATTCCGCACACTTCGATACTGTGAAGATGATATTAATAACAGTATCATATGCGCAAACGTTATTGTGGTACAAATACGAACGTTAATGAACTACGATACTAGTCGATTTCGATAATATATTTCCATAGTAACTAAATTCGAGGATCCACGTTCTCATTATTAGCCTTTTTATTTCCTTACCACCATAGTTTGAAAAGTTCCAGTTCGATTTAGCCTTCATTTTTTTTACTTTGTTATTTTGTGTCTTATCAGAAATTTGCTCAGGCATGTGTGTGCGCAGTAATTACAGAGAATTTTACATGGACATATATTATAGTTTGTGACATTTTGTTATATGTTACACTGTATTTCTTCCTTCGCCGATCCTGCGGAGAACCCCTCCAATTTCGTATTTTACCAGTACACCCAATATTCAACATCCTTCTATAGCACCACGTCTCAATCGCTTCGATTCTCATCTGTTTCGGTTTTCCCACAGTCCATTGTTTACTAACATACTGCGTGCATTCTCAGCAATATATTTCTCCGATTTCAGGCCGATGTTTCATATTAGCAGATTTTTCTGGGCCAAGAATATTCTCTCTGACTGTGCTAATATTCTTTTAAGGTTCCCCCTGCTTCCTCCACCATGTCCTTCCATTGCAGCAGAAGCCTTAATTTTCTCTATTTCATGGTCCCCATTTTTCGTGTTAAGTTCATTGTTAATCTCATTTCTGCCACTCTGCATTACTGTCGTTTTTCTTTTCTTTACTCTCAATCCATATTGTCTGCCCATTAGACTCTTCATTCCAGTCAACACGAATTGTAATTCTTCATATTCTAGCTAGCTAGATAGCCATCTTTTATTTCCGTCATTAATGTTCGATGTATAGTTTCGACACTAAGGGTGAAAGACACATCCTCGTCCAATACCCTTTTCAATCCGAGCACTTCGTTCTTCGCTTCCATTCTTATTGTTCTCTCTTGGTTCTTACATTATTGTATATTATTCGTCTTTTACTGTAGCTTATTCCTATTTTTCTCAGATTTTCGAATATCTTCCACCATTCAAGTCTTGCTTGCAGTATTAATCGTAACGTCAGAACTGCTGTCCTTAAGTTACCGAGCGCCAAACTGATCATCGTCTAAAAGACTCTCTTTTATTCTTTTCTAACTATAGAGACTATAGAAGGACATATAAATTTTGAAATGAGAAACAAGGAAGTGAAAGTGCAATTTTGATTGGGAGTTTTGGTCTCAATACCCTTCACTTTACGGACACGGGTATTTATTTACGTGAAGGTTGAGTGCGAGGCTATTAACAGCGAATGTTGGAAAAGTTTCTCCAGCAGGTGAATGGAAAAAGAGCGATTAACTTTTCTCTGCTTACCGCTCTTTAACACTCCGTCGACAGAAAAGCCTCCCGGATTACAAGCCACAACTTTCAGTGCGTTGTAAGCGAACAGGAGGAAAACGTAGAGTAATTACTTACAAAGTTGCTTGATGAGCGGAGCATTTGTGTTGGATACATCACTGCTTGGTGGTATTTTACTCAAAAAACGAGGCGTTACCTCAGGGAGGCGGTACACTTTGATGTTTTAGACATGGCAGGTGATTGATTTTGCATTAAAATTCTCCCTCTCCATATCTTGCCCACAGCAATTAGAGTGTCCAATATGCTTGTTGGATTTGATCAAGATAATCTCAGTACATATGTAACTTTCGTAATACAGCCTATATTTTTCGTTTCAATGTTTATTCCATCGTTTAGATCATATGGATTCCATTTTTTGTAATTTTGATTGAGTGTCAATTTTTCTTTTACTATACATCGCGTACGAAGATTTAGCCTCTGTTGAAACATGCACTAGGCTTAGTACCTCGAAACAATTTCATCTCCTTGAAACTACACAAATTAATGGAGCTCCTCTTACCAAGGCGGTTACATTCCAATCTCTGGGTTCTGTAGTACAGAGTGACAGCTATGGGAGAAGATTGTGCGAGCAAGAACCAAGGCGACCTGGATGTGATTCAGAGACGTCACTGGTATTCTTTGTGACAATACGATGCCTAACCACCTGAAATCAAAGCTATATCCCATAATGGTGAGGTCAGTTGCGTTATATGGTACTGAGTGTTGGCTGACACACGGAAGTACTGAGCAAGTACTAAATCTCTTGTAAATGCGAATACTGACATGACCATTTGGCAGCTCTCTGATTGACCATATCACCAAGACAACACTCCGATAACTAGCTGTAGTGGTTGTAACCAGTGAGAAGATGTAGAAGTGGAGGTTTCGTTGCTATGTATACAACATATGGGCACCGCCCAATACAGTTATCTCCTTAGCCTATCACCTCACAATTGAAGGCAAGAGACAATGTACAAGACCTAAATTATGGTGGATGGACACTATAAACGCTGATCTAATATCAGGAATCCTGAATCCACAGGAAGCATTTGACTAAGAAATGACGCGCAATGACCCAATAAGTGAACCCCATTCTAATGAGAAGGTTCTAGGAGGAAGAAGGTACCACGTGTTAGGAGTATAAGTACAGATATTGTGATCATCGCTACCTTAATATCTACCCACTTCACCCTTCAGTACGTTAACTGTTTTCTTCTATGTCTAATAATCTTCCCGCAAACACATCACATAATTTACTACCTGATATTTCTGCACAGTCGTAACTCTACCGCCAAGTGTACGCCTGTCACTATAGACTAACCATTTTGCGTCCACAGTTCAACACCGCTGCTGCTACCCAGGGGAAAATAATCATTAATGGCTTTCTCTTTCCACAAGTGCTTCGTGTTAGTAACCAACCTAAAAACGTACTATTCCTCATAGCTGTAATTATAAGTCTGTAACTGAAAGAAATACTCCTGTAACGTTGTTCACTACACGTTCCTCAGTGACCAATAAAAGTATTTGCGCTTATACCCTAACACCCTGTATATGCATGGCTCTCGGTTTTACAAGTACACACACACACACACACACACACACACACACACACACATACTAGCCTTCTGGTGGCTTCGCCTGCATATTAGTTTGTCACAACAATGTCCATACGTCCATCACCCTCTCTGTTTTCACCTCTTGCCCCATCACTCTGTCCAATTCATCCGCCCACCTTATCTCCTCCTCCCCTTTCTCTCTGTCTCTTCATCTCCTCCTCCTACTCCTACCCATCTCTACGGTCCGCCCACGATAGCTGAGAGGTCAGCGCGACAGCATGTCAATCCTAAGGGCCCGGGTTAGATTCCCGGCTGGGTCGGAGATTTTCTCCGCTCAGGGACTGGGTGTTGTGTTGTCCTAACCATCATCATTTCATCCCCATCGACGCGCAAGTCGCCGAAGTGATGTCAAATCGAAAAACTTGCACCCGGCGAACGGTCTACCCAAAGGGAGGCCCTAGTCACACGACATGGACGACGGTTCAATCCCGCGTCCGGCCATCCTGATTTAGGTTTTCCGTGATTTCCCTAAATCGCTCCAGGCAAATGCCGGGATGGTTCCTCTGAAAGGGCACTGCCGACTTCCTTCCCCGTCCTTCCCTAATCCGATGTGACTGAAGACCTCGCTGTTCGGTCTCTTACCCCAAACAACCCATCCCTAACACGACATGTATGTATCACCTCTTTCCTCTGTGTATGTGCATCCCATCCCCAACCCTCTATCTGACCATTTCCTCCACACTCCTCCCTCTGTCCATCCTCCCTCACCCCTCTCTCTTTCCATCCCCTCCTCACCTCTCTCTTTCTCTGTCTGTCCCCTCCTCACCTCTGTCTATGTTCATCCCCTCCCTACCCCTCTTCGTGGTGTCGATCTTCTCCTCACCCACACTCTGCCTGTCTCCTCCTTCCACATTCTCTGCCCTTGAGCGAAAGGACAGGCAGGCACGAATGCCCCTGCACTGTTGGGCAGTGTTGAAACATAAGGGTATTATTATACTGAATTCAAACTTGGCAAGGGTTACTCCCCCCTGCCCAAAACGAAAAATCAGACAACGTGGTGTGTGGCCCCTGTCAACGTGCTTCCTGTATATTCCACAAGTGCTATGTGGGTACCACCTTGCCACTTTGGTTATTGCCCTAAAGTAGTATTTCATACACGTCTATGAGCAACTGAATTAGACATAACTGCTTCGTTCTGTGAATGGGCGCTACCGTCACAGCTGTCTAAGGCAGGATATTTTCTCTGGCGTCGTAGATGGCATAAGGCTACCTCCCAACATTCCTACCGCATATGTTCTGCGCATGCACGAGACTCTTGGCCAACTCTGTCCCCAGACTTCTGGCTGCCTGCAGGGGGGTACAGGAGCTGGAACCGCCTGGTTTAAGAAATACGAGGCGTGTTTTTTTAACTAAGTACCGTTTTGAAATTAAAAAAGACGTTCTAATAGTTTTATTTTTACATGAAAGCCTGTATCTTAATTTACTTTTCTACATAATTTCCGTCAATATTGAGGCACCTGTCATAACGTTGTACCACTTTTTGAATACCCTCCTCATAGAAGTCTGTCGCGTGACTTGTTAACTACTGTATCACCACTGTTTTGACTTCGTCATCGTCTTGAAGACGCTGACCGCCCAGGTGTTTCTTCAAGTGCAGGAACAGATGGTAGTCACTGGGCACAAGATCGGGGCTGTACGGGGGATGATCTAGCTGTCGTCCCTCACCTCACAGGGCAGTGCAGCTGACATGGGCCCAGGAACATGGCCGTTGGACACTCGAAGCATGGGAGAAGATCTAACAGACTGATGAGTCCGTTGTATTATCAAAGGATCTAATGTCCTCATCTATGACTTTTGTGTACTGGCTCACTCCCAGACACTGTAGCCTGAGGAGCTAGTATCTCCACTTACGCAGATGTCTTGGCTTATTTTTATATTGGTGAGGCTTTCGCATTGTGTGTCACTGGCAAGTAAAATAGGTCGATGAAACTAGGATCATAAATAGAAATTCTGCAGTGTAGCACAGGAGGTAGGGCCTAACTGAAAGAAATACACAATGAGACGAACATAAATGACACTATTATTGAAAAACAATAACTGCACTGAAGTCAACGCTATTTATGATAGTCTCTGCACATTACAGAAGGAGGGAAATGACTCTTAATAGGGCTGGGTGATTACTACGGACGGCAAACCATGTTCTGCACAGTGCTCCCATACTGGACTTAAGGTTGGTTAGGAGTTCTTGTGGTCGGGCCTTCCGTTCCTCCACGAAAGTGGTTGGCAACTACTGGATGGTCGCTGGTTCGTGTGGACGTACTGCAGTACGTCTCTCCAATGCTTGCCACACATGATCGATGTGATTTAAGTCGGGCGAACGACAGAGCAGTTAATAAGCCAACTATCGTCTCGTCCAATGAACCCACGAAAAGACCCACATGGGGAAGGAGTACAGTGTCACAATTACGTTGAATGGTGAGCGTATCGTATACAAAGATTTGTTGGTCAATATGCGCGTGAAACATTATGCCTCGCCACACCACGACACCTGGACCAGCAAAACTGTCATATTGGGCTCTGTCCCTGTGAGAAACTTGGGAACTTAGAGCCCCTCTGGCTTAAGAGTTCCGTACGTGCGTCAAAATCCCGTTTCTCGTAGATATTTATACCTAGATATTTATTCACTTCTTTTGTTTCCGATAGGGTCATTTATTCAGACTGTGTGGTACCACGCTCTCGGGGACATTAATTATTGCTGGGAGTTTGCAGTCTCGTGCATCTCTTTGTGGAATAACCTCACAGGATGTTCTAGAGACACCTGACAAAATCCATCTGCTTCAGCTTTTGAACAGTAAAGCAACCGTAAACTGTGTCCATAGCTCCTGGCATGGCCATCGGTGCCGTTCGACTGGCATGTCATCCTCAGCGAATGTAAACACTGGATGCGCTATGGAGTGGCGTGTTTTCAGCAGACCGATCTGCCGGCCATTATTAGTTTTTGTGACCTGAAGCAGCTACCGTTCAGGCAATGAGCCCCACAATTGGCATCACGAGGCTCAGTTTAACGCTTTCCAGTCCTCTCACCAAGGAAAAATCCCTGGCAGTACTGGGAATCGAGCCCTCGTCTTCCGCACGACAGCCAGCGGTGCCGACCACTCAGCTAAGGAGGCGAACTTTGAACAGGAAAGCCCACAGTTAATTACCAGGCGCCTCAGCTGTCAATCACTGTACCTATGACATATGTTTGGTCTGAGTGCTGGAATATGCAGTGCGCATCGTCACTAACTTTTCTGTTCTGAATTCATACGTGGAACGACGACGAGTGCCGTGGCACAACTTTCAGCGATGTATTAAGTATAGTCTGAGAGCATGGCGTCTGTGATGTGACAATGTAAGAGCGCAGTACAGTCAACGGTGTGATGATGATGATGTTTGGTTTGTGGGGCGGTGAACTGCGCGGTCATCAGCACCTGTACAAAGTCCCAATTTTTTCACAGTCCAATTTTTTTCGAAGTCCAGTCTAGCCACTGTCCCGAGTGATGAGGACGATGATGAAATGATGAGGAGAACACAAACACCCAGTCCCCGGGGAGAGAAAAATCCCCAATTCGGCAGGTAATCGAACCCGAGATAGTCAACGGTGATACAATATTAAAACAGTTACCAAAATTTCTGTGCCTAGAGGAAGTATTACAATGTCTGAATAAGAATGTACGGAAAGGGAAAGCATTGTTGACTCTAAGCGACGATGAATGTGCGGGGAGAACGTCAGAGATGGGAAAGGACTGGCGAGCTCAGTTCAGTGGAATGGATAGTGGCCTTGAAAAGGGGTTACAAGACGAACAGAAATAAAAACGAAAGCAGGGTAGTTTAATGTAGTCGAATTAAGGCGGATGATTCTGAAGGAATTAGAATAGGCAATGAGACACTGAAAGTAGTAAGCGAGTTTAGATATTTTGGCAGTAAAATAGTGGTAAATGCAAATAGGGTGTAAAATGTAGACGGACAACACCAAGAAAGGTGTTTCTAAAAAGAGAGAAGTTTGCTAACATTGAACATAAATTTAAATGTTAGATAGTCTTTTCTCTAAGTATTTGTATGGTTTGTAGTCTTATGTCGAAGTGGAACATGGGCGAGTAAAGAAGCTTTTGAAATGGGTGCCACGAAAGAATGCCGGAGATTACACGGGTGCATCGTAACCACTGAAGAACCACGGAATCAGGTTGGGCAGAAAAAAGCTTCATGGCACAGCATGACTAAAGGAAAAGAGATTGACAGGATACGTATTGAGGCTTCAAGGAAAATAGCTAATTTCGTAATAGATGGTAGTGTGGTGGGCGGTGTGGGGATAAGAACTCCTCAGGGAAACCACGCTGTACTACAGCAAGCAACTACAAGTAGATGTAGGTTGTAGCCGTAACGCAGAGATTTTTTTTTTATTTTTCACTTCCTAAAGCTCGATCGGTTTCGGACTCTTAAATGCTCATCATCAGGTGTGGTACTGAAAATAAACAGGAGACCGAACCTAATGATAATTTTTTCACGCATTGGTACATATGAGATAACAAAAAGGAATTTCCATATAATATTTTAGAAAACAGCTGTTAGGCTAGGTGCGCTAAAATCTAAGTCAATGGCAAAGCGACACCAGACAATACTACGAAGGACCGCTTCGGTAAAGAAATATGCATTGAACATCAGGACTCTTACACTCTGTGTGACCCTGTGCACCGCGATTGACGATTGTGTATCACCAGCGAGCGCAGAGCACGGAGTAGCGTAAACAAAGGAGGAAGCAAACCGTACAGCTAAAGTGGCATCTTCACCCTTTCATGTACGGTAACAGGATGAGGACCGTCTTAACTTAATGTGTAAAAAAGGCAAAGCTGTGTACTGTTTCAGAACACGCACATGAAATCTCCTTTGAAGAAAAAAATTACTATTTTTAAAAAATGTTGATAGCTCTTTTAGTTACTTTCTTGCAATTTATATAAATAAGTATAATTTTATACTGTGGTGCTATTCCCGCAAACAGCACCGCTTTACCAAATGAGAGGCCAGGTGTTAAAAACAGAGGCGCCTGCGTAAGCGTGGAGTTGTTGCGGGGGGTTTTGCTTGCCTTCCGCAATTACGGACCACTTAATCTGGGTGAAGGGGTAGGGAAGTGGCTTAAGTGGGGGGGGGGGGAGGAAGGTCTGCTGGTTAACAAGTCATCTTACCTCTCCTCTCTCTCGCCACCCCTTTTCTCGTCAACGGCCGCGCGGTCTAGGGCGCTGCAGTCATGGACTGTGCGGCTGGTCACGGCGGAGGTTCGAGTCCTCCCTCGGGCATGGGTGTGAGTGTTTGTCCTTAGGATAATTTAGGTTACGTAGTGTGTAAGTTTAGGGACTGATGACCTTAGCAGTTAAGTCCCATAAGATTTCACACACATCTGAACATTTTTGAACTCGTCAACGTTTACTGTACCTGCTGCAGCTCAACGCTTGCTTGCAAGTACTGTTTAGTGATGGTGTAGCGCGTTTCATTATTTGACAAAATGATGATATTATTGTGCTCTCAAATGAGGAGAAAAAGCATGACGCACTGTAAGTATCTTACGAACAAAATTATATTGAGACACTAAAATAGTATTCCCTACAATATGAAGTGATACGTCGCGGAAAGCCGACCAGGGTGGCCAAGCGGTTCTAGGCGCTACAGTCTGGAACCGCTCGACCGGTACGGTCGCAGGTTTGAATCCTGACTAGGACATGGACGTGTGTGATGTCCTTATGTTAGTTAGGTTTAAGTAGTTCTAGGTTATAGGGGACTGATGACCTCAGCAGCTAAGTCCCATAGTGCTCAGAGCCATTTGAACCATTTGAACGTCGCGGAAATGTACCGCTTGAAATCGTGTTTTGTCTACAGGTTGTTTCTTTTTGCCAGCCGGAGTGGCCGAGCGGCTCTAGACGCTACAGTCTGGAACCGCGTGACCGCTACGGTCGCAGGTACGAATCCTGCCTCGGACATGGATGTGTGTGATATCCTTAGATTAGTTAGGTTTTAGTAGTTCAAAGTTTTAGGGGACTGATGACCTCAGAAGTTAAAGTCCCATAGTGCTCAGAGCCATTTCAGTCATTTTTTTGTTACTTTTTACTTGAGACAACTAATCCGGAAAACGACGTATCATACGAAAACAACGTTCCAAATGAGAAGTTAATATTAGGAAAGGGGCATCTGTCTGTGCTGCAACTGGCCACGTTTCCGCCACCGCTCCTGCGCGGGCTGGATCAGCTTGTATTTTCAAATTAGAACCCCCCCCCCCCCCCCCCCATTTTCATTGCATACAGATATTCTACGCTAAAAAATATGTACAGTTTACTTGAACCGTTTTTACCCGTTGGGGCTGTAATCGACAAATATCAAGTTTGCCTGTTTATGCAATTATGAACCGATGCATTTCTTTCTACATTTCATTTGCGATGTAAATGTGATCTTTTGCGTTCTAACTAGTGATGTCTACGTTAGGAATTTACTGTGGTCTTGCTAATTTGATTGTACATTATAGTATGGTTAACCATTTCAATGTCTACAAGAAATGTGTTCGCAGTAGCGAATATGAACAACGATCTGGTATATAATGGAATGACGATAATGAAAATTCGTGCTGGGCCGGCACTCGAACCCGGATTTCCTGCTGAACGAGAGCGGTCGCCTTACCACATGGTTATGCGAACACGACTCACGGCCCTACCCTAACTTCCATATGTTGTCAACCACATGCATGCAACCTGTACTCGTACATACATTATGTGTATTCCCATATAGGATAGACATTTTACTTGAAATTTGCTTGCCTGGTGTCGGCAGATAAATACGATATTGCAGGGCCTGTATTATTCCGAATTACGGTGCAAAGTTCTTCTAGGCATGAAACTTCCTGTCAGATTAGAACTGCATACCGGAGCGAGATTCGAACTCGGGACCTTTGCCTTTCGCGGGCAAGTACTCTTCCAACTGAGCTACCCAATCACGACTCACGCCCCGTCCTCACAGCTTCACTTCTGCCAGTACCTCGTCTACTGCCTTCCAAACTTTACAGAAGCTCTCCTGCGAACCTTAGAGAACTAGCACTCCTGAAAGAAAGGATATTGCGGAGACATGGCTTAGCCACAGTGTGGGGGATGTTTCCAGAATGAGATTTTCTCATTCTTCCTCCTGACATGCATACATACCTGGAGGAACTTTGCATCGTAATTCGGAATAACACAGGCATTGCAGTATTGTTTCAAAGTTTGGTGGCACACTTCATTCAGCGTGGTCCAAGAACAACGATGGATGTGATAGTTTTCTGTTCTCATCGGGATGTTTGATACCGGTAAGTCCCCTTGTCTCTCACAATTGGGATACTTTATTTCGGTAGGCCTTCTTGCTCTGACCATTGAGATGCTATTACAGTGGTTGTGGTTTGTATTTCGCCGGCAACCGTGTCGGGTCAAGCGCGGGAGCTACGGCGATTTGATGGAAACACACACGAAAATCAGTCGCTATGTTGGCGGGATTCGAGGGCGGCCACCGAAATCAACCGTTCCGATGGTCTGAGCACTGACTCCAATCAACCTCATGGGGAACAGAAAACTACGTTACCGTTCAAGTAGCTCGTTTGTCAGGAATTTCAATGTCTAGCTATATTATTTGCGCTGTGCTATCATATTTGCAACACTCCAGTAACACTTGAATATCGGTATGAACCGTTAGGACACAAGGTTTACATTTAATCCGTAAATTAGGTGTTGAGTCAAATATTTCGGTTCTTAATTGCAAAAATAACCACAGTTGATATACGTATGTAGTTCTAGCAATACCGGCCATGACCTCCTTCTTCTGTGCGGATGCACACATATTACCCGAACTCTTACGGGACTTGGTGAGAATGTCTTCCACGAGTAATGAGTGTGTTGGGTACGGACACAACGGACACAACGGACGTAGTGTGTGGACATGTAAGGTGAGAATGTGGGCCTCGCGGGAGGTGTGCGCGACATAGTCCGTGCAGTCGCGCTATCCTCTGTGCCATCGGTGGCTCAGATGGGTAGAGCTTCTGCCATGTAAGCAGGAGACCGTGGGTTCGAGTCCCGGTCAGGGCACACATTTTCAGCTGTCCCCGTCGATATATATCAACGCCTGTCAGCAACTGAAGGTATTAATATATAATTCTAAATTCACACTTGATGTTTGTCGATTAAAGCGCCGCCGGCCGCGGTGGCAGAGCGGTTCTAGGCGCCTCAGTCCGGAACCGCGCGACTGCTACGGTCGCAGGTTCGAATCATGCCTCGGGCATGGACGTGTGTGATGTCTTTAAGTTAGTTAGGTTTAAATAGTTTTAAGTTCTAGGGAACTGATGGCCTTAGATGTTCAGTCCCATAGTGCTCAGAGCCATTTTTTTTATTACAGCGCCATCTACCACGAGCGCGAAACAATGGTTTGAGTAAACAGTGCGTATTTTTTTTGCGTGGAATCCATGCAATGCATGCAATAAAACTGGAGAGCTCCCATTTTAAAATAAAAAGTTGACTCCGCCTACGCAAACGTTATTACGAGATGGCCATCTGTAGCACAGACGTATGTCCCATTTGCTAATATTAACTTTTCACGTAGAACATTTTTTCGAACGACGCGTCGTTTTCTAGATATTTGTCTGAAGTTAAAATGAACACCCTGTACATTCCCGGACGTGAAAATATACACTCCTGGAAACTGAAATAAGAACACCGTGAATTCATTTTCCCAGGAAGGGGAAACTTTATTGACACATTCCTGGGGTCAGATACATCACATGATCACACTGACAGAACCACAGGCACATAGACACAGGCAACAGAGCATGCACAATGTCGGCACTAGTACAGTGTATATCCACCTTTCGCAGCAATGCAGGCTGCTATTCTCCCATGGAGACGATCGTACAGATGCTGGATGTAGTCCTGTGGAACGGCTTGCCATGCCATTTCCACCTGGCGCCTCAGTTGGACCAGCGTTCCTGCTGGACGTGCAGACCGCGTGAGACGACGCTTCATCCAGTCCCAAACATGCTCAATGGGGTACAGATCCGGAGATCTTGCTGGCCAGGGTAGTTGACTTACACCTTCTAGAGCACGTTGGGTGGCACGGGATACATGCGGACGTGCATTGTCCTGTTGGAACAGCAAGTTCCCTTGCCGGTCTAGGAATGGTAGAACGATGGGTTCGATGACGGTTTGGATGTACCGTGCACTATTCAGTGTCCCCTCGACGATCACCAGAGGTGTACGGCCAGTGTAGGAGATCGCTCCCCACACCATGATGCCGGGTGTTGGTCCTGTGTGCCTCGGTCGTATGCAGTCCTGATTGTGGCGCTCACCTGCACGGCGCCAAACACGCATACGACCATCATTGGCACCAAGGCAGAAGCGACTCTCATCGCTGAAGACGACACGTCTCCATTCGTCCCTCCATTCACGCCTGTCGCGACACCACTGGAGGCGGGCTGCACGATGTTGGGGCGTGAGCGGAAGACGGCCTAACGGTGTGCGGGACCGTAGCCCAGCTTCATGGAGACGGTTGCGAATGGTCCTCGCCGATACCCCAGGAGCAACAGTGTCCCTAATTTGCTGGGAAGTGGCGGTGCGGTCCCCTACGGCACTGCGTAGGATCCTACGGTCTTGGCGTGCATCCGTGCATCGCTGCGGTCCGGTCCCAGGTCGACGGGCACGTGCACCTTCCGCCGACCACTGGCGACAACATCGATGTACTGTGGAGACCTCACGCCCCACGTGTTGAGCAATTCGGTGGTACGTCCACCCGGCCTCCCGCATGCCCACTATACGCCCTCGCTCAAAGTCCGTCAACTGCACATACGGTTCACGTCCACGCTGTCGCGGCATGCTACCAGTGTTAAAGACTGCGATGGAGCTCCGTATGCCACGGCAAACTGGCTGACACTGACGGCGGCGGTGCACAAATGCTGCGCAGCTAGCGCCATTCGACGGCCAACACCGCGGTTCCTGGTGTGTCCGCTGTGCCGTGCGTGTGATCATTGCTTGTACAGCCCTCTCGCAGTGTCCGGAGCAAGTATGGTGGGTCTGACACACCGGTGTCAATGTGTTCTTTTTTCCATTTCCAGGAGTGTATTTAAAACCAGTCCAGGAGTAGGGATGAAATCGCACCCAAATGGGAATTAATTACTTTCGCAGTAATATAAAACATCAACAGCTCGGACAAAACTGGACACAGATGTGCCCATCTTGGTTTCTGGTTTTGCTGTATCGGACACGGCGTCGGACAAAGATGTTCATAAATTCTGCATATTTCATCAACAGCAGGGAAGGAATCACGTTATCTGACCCGTGACTGTTAAAGAGGCATTAGTCTGTGGATAGCAAGGACGTGGGCAGACACTTTTTCATTCGTAGGTAACGTCTCTAGATACACCGATGGGTTCATTAGTTAGAGACTTGGTGTATCCAAGGACTTTTCGTCGCTTCCGATTCAGCCCGAGTAGGCGTAAGAGGCGAAGACTGGTGTACCAGAGTTCTCATACTACTGCTAGCCAGCAGATTCATATACATTGATCAGCCAATACATTACGATCACTGCCCATCGCAACGTTCGACGGTGCCTGGTGGCCTGGTGGGAGCGTGACGCGGTAACAAAAGTATGTAAGGGGGCAGACACGAACGGGGGCTCACCCTTGCGAAGAGATGGGCTGCAAATGGGGAAATCCATTGAGGTAAGCGACTTTGAAAAAGGGCACATTGTGTTACGCAGAGCCTGTGTACGAGTATCTCGAAAACTGAGAAACTGGTCGAATGTTCACTCGCTACTCTCGTCATCATCTACGGAAAGAGATAGAAGGACAGTGAAATTACCACTAGGCGCTAAATGGTTGGACGTCCACGGCTCATCACAGAACTTGGGGTTCTGAGGCTTGTCTGATCTGTAAAGTAGGATAGATGGTGATCTGTGGCATCTCTGCCGAAAGAGCACAACGCTGGTGCACCCGCATGTGTTTCGAAGCACACTGTTCCTCGAACATTGTTGAACATGGAGCTCCATAGCAGACCACCCCTGCGTGTTCACATGTTCATCCAACAACATCGTCAAATGCGTTTGCAGTGGCACGCGGCCATCGTGATTCAACCGTGGATCAACAGTAACCTGTCAGTTCTATGGCTGAACCACCCTTTTGGCACACTAGGTCGATGGTCGTCTCCGCAAACGCCGTCATCGAGGTGAACAGTTGCTCGAAACGCGCAGCGACCGCAGGCTGGTGGGAGCAGTATTATGCTGTGGGAGACATTCTCCTGCGCTTGCTTGGTAATAATCAATGTAAATGTTTCCTAGCCAATCCATTATCCAAAACTTTTAAAAACACAGTGACGCAGTTTAAAACTTCGTAGAGGTTTTGTATCAGTGTGTGCCTAAAATATGAAGACAAATCCATAGAAGAAATTGCCAGTGTTAAATTCTTGAGATTAGAGTTTGATAATAACTGCAACTGGCAGGAACATACCACAGAACTGCTGAAGCGCCTAAACAAACCTCTACTTGTAATGCGAATGTTGTCAGACATACGAGTAGATGATATAAAAATTAAGAAGCTATGTTTATTTTCATTCCATAATGTCATACGCGAATATATTCTGGGATAACGCATCAAGCCATACTACAGTTCTTCCGGGTGCAAAAACGTGTAATAAGGACTATTTGTGGTGTGAACTCAAAAAATCCTGCAGAGGTCTTTTAGGGATACTAACAAATGCTCTCCAGTATATTTATTCCTTAACGAAATTTGTCATTAAAAATATCTCCTTTTGAAACTAACAGCTCAGTTCATGGAGTCAGTATTAGAAATAAGAATATCTTCACACATAACTAAAATTACTTACTTTGGCCCAGAAAGATGTCCACTATCCAGGTGCACAATTTTCAATAAGTTGCCACCATCATGAATAGTTTAACTACTAACAAGGTTTAGTTTAATGGGAGCGTAAAGGATTTTTTGATAACCAACTCCTTCTACTCCATTTATCAATTTCTTCGTAGAACCAACGGATGCATGTATGCTACTAATAAAATCAAATAATTCTGGTATTACGTATAATCTGACTTCTGCATAAATTCAGTGCGGAATTTGTAAACAAATATTGTAAAATGCCTTTTCTATTTCTTGATGCGTGGATACATCAGCCTAAGAATCTCAGTGTAAATGGTTCAAATGGCTCTGAGCACTATGGGACTTAGCTTCTAAGGTCATCAGTCCCCTAGAACTTAGAACTACTTAAACCTAACTAACCTAAGGACATCACACACACCCATGCCCGAGGCAGGATTCGAACCTGCGACCGTAGCAGCAGCGCGGTTCCGGACTGAAGCGCGTAGAACCGCTCGGCCACCACGGCCGGCATCTCAGTGTACTGCGCATTTACATGTTCTGTGACATTTTGTTTACAAGGGAAACAACAACTCGGCTTTATACCCGGAACCACACCATTCTGTGTACCCGGAATCACATCATTTATTCATAGTGGCTTCAAAGTCTGCAACTCAAAAGCCGGCCGCGGTGGTCTCGCGGTTCTAGGCGCGCAGTTCGGAAGCGTGCGACTGCTACAGTCGCAGGTTCGAATCCTGCCTCGGGCATGGATGTGTGTGATGTCCTTAGGTTAGTTAGGTTTAAGTAGTTCTAAGTTCGAGGGGACTGATGACCACAGCAGTTGAGTCCCATAGTGCTCAGAGCCATTTGAACCTTTTTTTTTTTTTTTTTTGCAACTCTAAAATTGAAGAAGGGAACTAAGATGTTAATTTGAATAAATTTAAAAATTCCCGGTTTTCTGAAACTGTTTCTATACACGAGAGCATTTACAAATATCTGACACATACAGCAATATCAGATGACTCCAAAATACCTGATCCGTATCCGAAACAGACACGCACGATTTATGCGAATGTCTTGCTGTTGCAAGTGGTGTTGTTGCATTCTTCAGAATGATCATAGGTTTTACGCAGCTCACCACTGGAGTATATTTGTGCCCGTCTATTCATGCCTGTATAGCTACAACAACCTAAATCCGTTAGAAACTAATTACCGTATTGATCATTGCCTCAACGGTTTTTATCGGTCAACTTTCTTCCATTGCAAAATTTACCATTCTCTGATGCCTCAGAATTGATCATTTCAATCGGACCCATCTTTTAGTCAAGTTCAGCTAATTTTTTTCTCTCCAATTCTATTCAGTACTTCGTAAATGACTGCTTGATCTATTCATGTAACCTTCATATTTCTTCTGTAGTACCGAGTTTCACAATTTCTCTTTTTTCTGTGGTTTGCATCGTTCATTTTCCATGTCATACATAAGAAACTCACCAAACAAATACTTTCAGAAATACACGTTGGTACGTAACCTAAAGATATCGGTTAGTACAAAGTAAACCGAGATGGGTTGGTAAGTTTTAGGATAGAAGTGGCGTCAAAAAAGCTATACGTCTTGAGAAGCCTCCCGGCTGCGCCGGAAGTGGAGGAGAAGAGCTCATTCCCTTTTGCAAAGGACCGTTGAAAATTAGAGGTGCTCCAGAACGTGAAGTACTCACGCATCAAGCAGACACAAGCAGTGCAACTTGCCTGTCTTTAATAAAATGCAGGAGAGGACCTTTACACTGCAAATTCTAGAGTAACCACATCAAACGATGAGGAGAGGGAAAACAAAGCGTGTGTCACGTGAAAATTTTTCACAGTGGCTGCTCTTGTAGTGGGAGAAAAATCTCTGAGGTAACAAAAGTCATGGTATAGCGATATTCACATGTACAGATGGCAGCAGCATCGCTTACACAACGTTTTAAAGGGCACTGCATTGGCAGAGCTGTCATTCATTCTCACGTGATTCATGCGAAAAGGTTTCCTACGTGATTATGGCCGCACGACGGGAATTAAAAGACTTTGAACACGGTATGGTAGTTGTAGTCAGACACATGGGACAATCCAATTCCGAAATCGTTAGGGAATTCAATAATCGGAGATACACTGTGTTAGGAGAGAGCCAAAGGTACCAAATTTCAGGCCTTACCTCTCACCACTGACAACACAGTGACCGACGGCTTTCGCTTAACGACCGAGAGCAGCGACGTTTGCGAAGAGTTGTCATTATTAACAGATAAGCAACACTAAGTGAAATAACTATAAAAATCAATGAGGGACGTACAACGAACGTATCGATTAGCACGGTGCGGCGAAATTAGTCGTTAATGGGCTATGGCAACAGACGACCAATGCAATTTCCTTTGCTAACAGCGCGACATCGCCTGCAGCGCCTCTCCTGGTCTCGTGACGACATCTGTTGGACCCTAGGCGACTGGGAAGCCATGGCCTGGTCAGATTAGTTCCGATTTTACACTACTGGCCATTAACGTTGCTACATCACGCAGATGACGTGCTACAGATGCGAAATTTAACCGACAGGAAGGAGATGCTGTGATATGCAGCTTAGCTTTTCAGAGCATTCACACAAGGTTGGGGCCAGTGGCGACACCTACAACGTGCTGACATAAGGAAAGTTTAAAACCGATTTCTCATACACAAACAGCAGTTGACCGGCGTTGCCTGGTGAAACGTTGTTGTGATGCCTCGTGTAAGGAGGACAAATGCGTACCATCACGTTTCCGACTTTGATAAAGGACGGATTGTAGCCTATCGTGATTGCGGTTTATCGTATCGCCACATTGCTGCTCCCGTTGGTCGAGATCCAACGACTGTTAGCAGAATATGGAATCAGTGGGTTCAGGAGGGTAATACGGAACGTCGTGCTGGATCCCAACGGCCTCGTATCACTAGCAGTCGAGATGACAGGCATCTTATCCGCATGGCTGTAACGGATCGTGCAGCCACGTCTCGATCCCTGAGTCAACAGATCGGGACGTTTGCAAGACAACAACCATCTGAACGAACAGTTCGACGACGTTTGCAACAGCATGGACTATCAGGTCGGACACTATGGCTGCGGTTACCCTTGCGTGCATCAGAGGCAGGAGCGCCTCTGATGGTGTACTCAACGACGAACCTGGGAGCACGTATAGCAAAACGTCATTTTTTCGGATGAATCCAGGTTCTGTTTACAACATCATGATGGTCGCATCCCTGTTTGGCGACTTCGCGGTGAACGCACACTGGAAGCGTGTATTCATCATCGCCATACTGGCTTATCACCCGGCGTGCCATTGGTCTCGGTCAGCTCTTGTTCGCATTGACGCCACTTTGAACAGTGGACGTTTCATTTCAGATGTGTTACGACCCGTGGCTCTACACTTCATTCGATCCCTCTGAAACACTACATTTCAACAGGATAAAACACGACCGCATGTTGCAGGTCCTCTACGGGCTTTTCTGGATACAGAAAATGTTCGACTGCTGCCCTGGCCACCACATTCTCCAGATCTCTCACCAATTGAAAACGTCTGGTCAATGGTAGTCGAGCAACTGGCTCGTTACAATACGCCAGGCACTACTCTTGATGAACTGTCGTTTTGTGTTGCAGCTGCATGGGCAGCTGTACCTGTACACTCCATCCATGCTCTGTTTGACTCAATGCCCAGGCGTATCAAGTCCGTTATTACAGTCAGAGTGCTTGTTCTGGGTACTGATTTCTCAGGATCTATGCACCCAAATTGTGTAAAAATGTAATCAGATGTCAGTTCTAGTATAATATGTTTGTCCAATGAATACCCGTTTATCATCTGCATTTTTTCTTGGCGTATCAATCTTAATGGCCAGTAGTGTAGTTGGTAAGAATTGGTGGCAGGTTTTGAGTGTGGCGCAGACCCCAAGAAGCCATGGCCGCAAGTTGTTAACAAGACACTGTGTAAGCTGTTCGTGGCTTCTTAATGGCGTGGATTGTGTTTATGTGGAATGGACTGGGTCCTCTGGTTCAACTGACCAAATCATTGACTAGAAATAGATCTGTTCGGCTATTTGCAGTCTATTTGGAACCATTCATGGATTTCATGTTCCCAAACAAGGATGGTATTTTTGTGGGTGACAGTGCCCCAAGTCAGAACGTTCTGGACAATTTGAGCAAATGATTTGGCCACACAGATCGCCCGACATTAGTCACATCGAACATTTATTTGACATAATCGAGAGGTCAGTTCGTACACAAAATCCTGCACCGTCATTCCGCTATTATGGACGGCTAAGAAGCAGCAGGCTCGATATTTCTACAGGAGACTTTCAACGACTTATTGAGTCCATGCCAAGCCAAGCTGGGCGAAAGGAGGGTCGACACAATATTAGTAGGTATCTCGTGACTATGGTCACCTCAGTGTATGTAACATTATGAATAAATTTATCAAACAGGTTACTGGTTGCAAAAAAAATGGCTCTGAGCACTATGTGACTCAACTTCTGAGGTCATCAGTCCCCTAGAACTTAGAACTACTTAAACCTAACTAACCTAAGGACATCATGCACATCCGTGCCCGAGGCAGGATTCGAACCTGCGACCGTAGCGGTCGCGCGGTTCCAGACTGTAGCGCCTAGAACCGCTCGGCCACCCTGGCCGGCTACTGGTTGCAGCTGGGGTGCAGAATGGCACTATTTTAATACAAACCTATCAGTGGCCAGGCAACGTCAGATGTTGCTTGGTTGTATCTTTGGGGCATAATTTACTGCAAGAGAAACATGTGTATTCATGGGCATCGTGACGATCTGTCGCTGCAGCATCTAATAGCAACACACTCCGTTAACATTCAGTTAAAATGGGCAGTCGCTTGCGCTGCCGAAGCCGGGGACATGGCTTTTTAAATCTCTTGCTATCTAGTCTTCTATACTCCACGTCTTCCCAACACTGTCGGATTCCAACTTACGATGTATGTTATTACTGTAGTCATCAATAATAATAAACGTTTGTTGCAACTCTCCACTCTCTTAGTGAAGACAATGCGCGCTTCAGGGAATATCAAATGGCATAGTGGGCGTCTGGAGTCGAATTCGGCTATAAATAGCGGCGCGGGACCAACAATAGTTCACCGTCTGGGAGGAGCCGTGGCAACGAGTACACATAACAGCAAATCTTACAACACCTGACGAAGGAGAAGAATGGGTCGGTTTTCGAAATATTATGCGTAAAACGAAGACAACAACTCGGCAGAACACCCTAGAGCAAACCATTAATCACACCGAGAAAATCTGTGAGGTGAAATCATGAAATAAAGTTGTAGACGCTGAAGAGCTCTGGAGACCCTGTAAATAGGTTGTACAATGGTAAGACAGATATTTTGATACCTGGTTTGAAATTGTAAGTCATTCCCAGGGGCAGATGTGGACTCTGATCATAATTTATTGGTTTTGAACTCCAGACTTGATTTGCCGATAATCTGAAGAACCTGCAAAAAGGTAGCAAATGAAGAAGTTGACAAGGGATGAAATGAAGGAACCAGACGTTGTTGTTCGGGCGTGCTAAGAGGCAAAGTTGGTCTGAAAAAGCGGAAAGGAATACAACAGAAAGTGACTGATAGCTTTGTTAGATGAAACAGGAAAGACAGGAGAGAATCATATAGGCAGAAAGCATGCGCTAATAAAAATCCATCGATAATATAGGTGAATTTGAATTTAATTACCTCAAGGAGAACACGTAAAAATACAGCACATGAAACAGGCGATAAGCAATATACATGTCTAAAAAATGGGAACTACAGAATGTGCAGAGCGATTAAGCAGGAATGGCTAGAGGACAACTGTAAGGCTGTAGAAGCATGTATAATTCGAGGAACGATAGATATGGCGTATAGGAAAATTGAAGAGACGTTTGGAAAAAAGAAAAAAAACTGCATGAATATTAAGAGCCTACATGTCAAGCAAGTACAAAGCAAAGAGGGGAAATCTGAAAGACGGAAGCAAAGTGTAGAGGGTCTGTATAGGGGAAACAAACATGGGTACAACATTACAGGAAGAGAACAGAAAGTAGGTGAAGATGAGATACGAGGTACAATTGTCTGTTTTCCTATGTAAAATATAGTTCGGATTGTTTTTGTTCTAAATAATTATAACATTGAAGTAGCATTTTCGATCAATATTTTCACAAAATATCTATTGGTTTTATGTAATAAAAGCTTAAAAATCATTAAACGCTCTGTTACTGGTTGAAGATCTGGCGACGTCACAGGCTGGGTGTAAGACAAAGCGATATGCGTGTTACAGGAATGTTAGCCGAAGATACTAATGTTTTTCAGTACCTTTTCTGAGTTTAGTTATTTAGTAATGGAAAACGCATTTAAATAATTATGGAAAGCAATTCTGTGGAGGCTGATAGCGGAAACCTCCGGAAAGTTGATGCGTTATTGTCTATTCGTTCTTCAAGAACAACCCAGTTTTTTGTTTTCTGGAAATAACAAAAGCGAAAACTTAAGTGGAAGGAAAATTACCTACATTTCAAAGTTAATTGCTGCTAGAGAAATTTATACACAATTTGAAAAAGAAAATGTACTTGTTTGTGTCAACAGACTAACTCTAAAGTCACTACAAACTTGTAAACAACAAAAACGTCTGTGTAAATGATTGCTACTTAGATTTAGTCGTTTTTTCTAAGAAAATGGGTTTTGATTTTGAATCAACATCATCATCAGCGGTCACAATAAAAACTAGTACAGTGTATCTCACGTAAGGCGCAAGAGTTGTGTCCGGAGCTGTGCGAGAACCAATACCGGAGAGACAGGCTCTGATTGCCAGTAACACATTCGCCTATTCCTCGGACGTAATCAGATAGCGTATGTGTTTCACCTGAATTGCCAGGTTAGTATAACCCATTAATAGAGCTATACACAAACTCCACCTAAAATCCGGTGCTGTATAGACTGACCAACTCAGATACTGTTGCTCGACATCGATACTACAACCAGCTACTGGTGACTGCCCAGAAGGCAGATTTTGATCCTGGAAGGCCCTTTTTAGGATCAAGCATGACTTCGAGCAGCACAATAGACGTTGATGTTCCGAAAGTCCTCATTAGTTATATCAGGAGCGTGAAAGAGGATTGTGTGATGGTGACGTGCGGTATGCAGTTACTGTAACACCAGTTACTGGACCGGTCTTTCTACAGCTAACAATAACTTCTGATAAGTCTGTGAACAACATACTGCAACCATTTCTTCAGAGAACGGGTAATTAACGAAAATACCTATCGTTGTTGTTGGCTGTGTTAGAATGTACGAACACACACCACCAACGCGTCTTTGACAGTATTACGAGGTGTCTTCGGTGGCTGAAGGTGTTCTAAAAAGCTCCTTCCGAACAGGCCGTGAAGGCCTAACGGTACCAACTGGCCGCCGTATCATCTTCAGCCCACAGACGTCACTGGATGCGGGTGTGGAAGGTCATGTGGTCAGCACACCGCTCTCCCGGCCGTATGTCAGTTCCCGAGACCGAAGCCGCTACTTCTCAATCAAGTAGCTCCTCAGGTTGCCTCACAAGGGCTGAGTGCACCCCGCTTGCCAACAGCGCTCGGCAGACCGGATGGTCACCCATCCAAGTGCTAGCTCAGACCGACAGCGCTTAATTGACGGGATTTGTTACCACTGCTGCAAGGCCGTTGGCGAAGTACTCTAGTAACAGTATTAAGAGGTGTTAATGACAAAATACCAGCGAAATAGTATCATAATCGCATTCGTGCTGTGCCTCCTCTTGCATTATCCTCCTTGAAATAACCGTATGCAGTTCTATGCACTACCAATAAGTTGTAAGGTCTCAGTTAAAATTTGTATACATTTCTACAAGTGGGCGTTACTCAACCGACAAATTCCGATACGACAGCTGGTACTGTCCGAGGAACGGGCCAAAATGTCATCGGCGATCACAGCCTGCTTCCGCGTTATTGGCTTTCACGCAACGCCGGACCCAACTGCTACGTCTCACGTGAAACATGTTGTATGTATGCGACCATGGAATTACAGTTCTGATTCAGATTATGTAGTGTGTATACGTAAATCCATCTTGCATGCTTCTCAGTTTTCTAACCTCGTTATGCACAACACGTTTTGTGACGTTTAATTACAAAGAAACTCGTCAAAGTGCGAACTTTTAAAATACCAGTGTGATAACAGGTACAACGATGGAAAGTGATTTTCCCTACATCATTTCTTTACACAAGAGCATGAGGTATTTCAAAATCAACTTTAATAGTGTCAGCAGTAGTCCTGATTTCTCTACATGCTATAGATGTTGAGGGATTTGATTTTAGACTGCTCGGTATCCATTCTGTAGGTTAACCATTCGTTCTGTGACAAATAACCCCCTCAAATTACTCATTTTAAGAACACAGGCAAGTGAATACTTTCATATAGCTACTCGGAAATCGGTAGCAAGTTGTAACAAACCGAAAACTGTTAAATACGTCGAAATGCTGTGGGAATATCTTGGCAATGCGTGTGCTTTCCCACAACATATGTTTCCTTTTTGATTTTAAAGAACCGCAAGAGAATCCTATGAAGGCGATGCTGAGGGCTATGTACAACTACATTCTGACAGTGGTCTTTGCATAGCCAAATGCAAGACATGCCCTGTATTTGTATGTAAAACTATATGACGAATAGGGTGAGCAGAAATCTGTGATTGTTTGCCGATTACTTTGCAGTGTGCGGGAAGTGTCGCTGAACGACTGTAGAAATATACAGTATATTTTGTGTGATGAATCACAGCTTGCTCTAAATGTAGGAAAATAGAAGTGAATCGAGATCAAATGTCGTGTGGCTAGAACCTCCCGTCGGGTAAACCAGTCGCCTGGTGCAAGTCTTTTTAGTTGATGCCACTTCGGCGACTTGCGCGGCGATGGGGATGAGATGATGATGAAGACAACATAACACCCAGTTCCTGAGCGGAGAAAATCTCCGACACTGGCCCCTTTGCATGGCATTCTGTCGCGCTGGCTACTCAGCTATCGAGGCGGACAGTTAATGCAGATGGACACGAGAAACAATGCAGTAATGTTCGAATGCAGTATTAGTGTCGTGTTGCCCACACATTCCCGTCGTTTAAATATCTAGGTGCAAAGCGATGTAAAATGGAACGAGCATGTACGGCTAGTATTAAGGGAGGTGAAAGGTCGGTGTACGAGGGCTACTCAAAAAATTCCGAAACTTTGTCCACAAAATTTTTCTACGATTACCTTTTACTTTGTGCATGGTTTCCTTCGAAATACTCTCCTCTACAGTTTGTCCTCGTGGCTCAAATTCACGATGAACTAATTCCTCGCCGGCTGCTGTGACCGATCGGTTCTAGGCGCTCCAGTCCGGAACCGCGCTGCTGCTACGGTCGCGGGTTCGAATCCTGCCTCAGGCATGAATGTGTGTGATGTCCTTAGGTTAGTAGGGTTTAAGTTGTTTTAAGTCTAGGGGACTGATGACCTCAGATGTTAAGTCCCATAGTGCTTGGAGCCATTTGACGCATCTGAACTAATCTGTCAATGTATTCCAAGATGCTGCATCAAGATTTAATGACATGTCCCAATTGAAATGTTATATTTTTCTACAATCTCTCGGACAGTCAGTCTTCGACTGGCGCACACAATTTCATGGACGTTCAAGACACGGGAGTCGTCAACAGAAGGTCATCTTGAACGAGGGTCATCTTTAACCCTTTGTGCGTACATTTAGAAAAAAATTGGGGAACTTTTTTTTGGTGACGAACATTTACTGTATATGTTGCATTGCATTGCAAAAGTTCTTTTGAAGCTATTTGTTAATAAATAAAATAATGATTCCAAATGGCATCATTAGAAATTACATAATAATTACTCAAAAAATGCGTACATAAGTGTATTATAAACTTACCGTATTTCTTTCCTTTGTTCTTGAACTACGTAAAGTTGGTTCCATAACTAAGAATTTCACAATACACAGAAAAAAACTAAACACAACAGTTATTGTTCACTCACAAATGCAGTATCATAACTCACGACTCTTCTCTGTTCTGCACTTCAAACAAACGGAGAGTCACGAAAGCAAACGCAACTGTGATCTGATGGCCAAACTTGGAACAATGTGAAGCGATGCCAAATGGTATCACTGAAGCATTGGGAAACTAAAAAAAGCCAGGAATACTTAATGATGCCATTTGGAATCACACACGCAGAAAGGGTTAACTTCCCTCCGGCCATTTTTAAACCATGTGAACCATTCGTAACACCGCGTGTGGCTTGAGCACTCATCGCCGTAGGCTTCCTGCATCATTTGGTGTGTCTCTGTAAAGGTTTTCTTGAGCTTCACGCAAAATTTAATGCATACGCGTTGCTTCTCTAATTCTGCAATCTCGAAATTCGCAAACAGTGCGACACAACATTCAACTCAGCACTTAACAATAACTAACAGACATATAACAATGAAACTTCTGGCAGTTACACATTAAACAGAGGCGTATGCATGATTGCTAACCACATTTCGCTGCAACACATCATTGGCGTGAAATTACGAATGTTCGGTATTTTTTGAACAGACCTCGTATTAGGAGAATTCTAGGAAAGTGTGATTCAGCTATAAAGGAGACCACGTACAGGACACTAGCGTGACTCAGCCTTAAGTATTGCTCGAGTGTTTGAAATCCCTGCCATGTCGGATAAAGGAAGACATCGAAGCAGTTCAGAGGCGTACTGCTAGATTTGTTTCTGAGAGGTTCGATCATCACGCGAGCAGTATGGAAATGTTTCCTGAACTGAAGTGGGAATTCCTAGAGGGAGGACGGCGTTCATTTCGCCAGACATTATTGAGAAAACTTAGAGAACCAGCTTTTGCAATTCTACTGCCACCAACGTCCATTTCGCGTAAGGACTGCGCAGGCAAGATAAGAGAAATTATGGCTCGAACGGAAGCAAATCGACAGTCGTTTTCATTTCGCTCTTACTGCGAGCGGAACAGGAAAGAAAATGACTAGCAGTGATGCAAGATAAGCTCCGCCATGCGCCGTGTTGTGGCTTGCGGAGTATGTATATAGATGTAGACGCAGATATACTCTTGCAGTATGGGGTGGTTCTTTTGAAAATAATAAACGTTCGAGTCCACAGTGTCTATCTTCATTCATGTAGAAACTGGATGAATTTTTTTAAAATACCCCGCATTCGAACACGTGAGGCAATACTGACCCTACGACTTATATTAGAAAATAGATTAGGAAAAGGCAAACCCACGTCTCTAGCCTTTGTAGACTTAGAGAAAGCTTTTGACAACGTTGACTGGAATACTCTCTTTCAACTTCTGAAGGTGGCAGGGGTAAAATACATGGAGCGAAAGGCTATTTACAATTTGTACTGCAACCAGATGGCAGTTATAAGAGTCGATGGGCATGAAAGGGAAGCAGTGGTTGGGAAGGGAGTGAGACAGGGTTGTAGCCTATCCCAGATGTTATTCAATCTGTATATTGAGCAAACAGTAAAGGAAACAAAAGAAAAATTCGGAGTAGGAATTCAAATCCATTAAGAAGAAATAAAAACTTTGAGTTTCGCCGATGACATTGTAATTCTGTCAGAGACAGCAAAGGACCTGGAAGAGCAGCTGAACGGAATGGACAGTGTCTTGAAAGGAGGGTATAAGATGAACATCAACAAAAGCAAAACGAGGATAGCGGAATGAAGTCTAATAAAATCGGACGATGCTGCAGGAATTAGATTAGGAAATGAGACGCTTAAAGTAGTAAATGAGTTTTGCTATCTGGGGAGCAAAATAACTGATGATGATAGAAGTAGAGACGATATAAAATGTAGACTGGCAATGGCAAGGAAAGCGTTTCTGAAGAAGAGGAATTTGTTAACATCGAGTATAGATTTAAGTGTCAGGAAGTCGTTTCTGAAAGTATTTGTATGGGGTGTAGCCATGTATGGAAGTGAAACATGGACGATAAATAGTTTGGACATGAAGAGAATAGGATCTTTCGAAATGTGGTGCTACAGAAGAATGCTGAAGATTAGATGGGTAGATCACATAACTAATGAAGAGGTGTTGAATAGAATTGGAAAGAAGAGAAATTTGTGGCACAACGTGACTAGAAGAAGGGATCGGTTGGTAGGGCATATTCTGAGGCATCAAGGGATCAGCAATTTAGCATTGGAGGGCAGCGTGGAGGGTAAAAATCGTAGAGGGAGACCAAGAGAAGAATACACTAAACAGATTCAGAAGGATGTAGGTTGCAGTAGGTACTGGGAGATGAAGAGGCTTGCACAGGACAGAGTAGCATGGAGAGCTGCATCAAACTAGTCTCTGGACTGAAGGCCACACACACACACACACACACACACACACAGACACACACACACACACACACACACACACACACACACACACACACACACACACCGCAATTGCACAGTTTTACTGTTTGGCAGAAAACATTTTTTTTGAGATTTTTTTCCTTTTTTGCTCGCAATGGTTCGTAGAGAATAGCTGAATATTTAGATGCAGAGGACAGGGGAAGTGCATAACGGCGTACATGTACGACAGAAGCGTGAACAGAGTCGCGCCGCTGGGCGGTGGCTATTGTGGTCTCTGCAGCGCAGGGTTATCTGCCCTACGACTCCCAGGGTGCTGGCTAGTGCCGTGTTTACACCGTGTGACGGCACTCCCGAGCCGGCAGGACAGACCCGAACAGCACCCGGAGGACGTCTGCTCCTGACGATGCTCTCACAATGCGGAGACAAGGTACCGTATTCATGTGTCCAGCCACTGGCCCATGTACCTCAACCCTTCAGACGCTTCTCGTCACACAAAGAGGATCTTTTTTCTTCAGGAAAGTATCCTCTTTTACAAATCGTTATGCGCTATGTCCATGAGAGGGCCGTATTTGACATGATACACGACTGACAATTAAAATTGCTACGCCACGAAGATGACGTGCTACGGACGCGAAATTTAACCGACAGGAACAAGATGCTGTGATATGCAAATGATTAGCTTTTCAAGAGCACTCACACAAGGTTGGCGCCAGTGGCAACACCTACAACGTGCTGACATGAGGAAAGTTTCCAACCGATTTCTCATACACAAACAGCAGTGGACGGGCATTGCCTGGTGAAACGTTGTTGTCATGCCTCGTGTAAGGAGGAGAAATGCGTACCATGAGGTTTCCGACTTTGATAAAGGTCGGATTGTAACCTTTCGCGATTGTGGTTTATCGTATCGCGACACTGCTGCTCGCGTTGGTCGAGATCCAGTGACTGTTAGCAGAATATAGAATCGGTGGATTCAGGAGGGTAATACGGAACGTCGTGCTGGATCCCAAAGGCCTGGTGTCACTAGCAGTCGAGATAACAGGCATCTTATCCGCATGGCTGTAACGGATCGTGCAGCCACGTCTCGATCCCTGAGTCAACAGATGGGGACGTTAGCAAGACAACAACCATCTGCACGAACAGTTCGACGACGTTTGCAGTAGCATGGACTATCAGCTCGGAGACCACAGCTGCGATTACGCTTTACGCTGTATCACAGATAAGAGCGACTGCGATGGTGTACTCAACGACGAACATGGGTGCAAGAATGGAAAAACGTCATTTTTTCGGATGAATCCAGCTTCTGTTTACAGCATCATGATGGTCGCATCCGTGTTGGCGACATCGCGGTGAACGCACATTGGAAACGTGTATTCGTCATCGCCATACGGGCGTTATCACCCGGTGTGATGGTGTGGGGTGCCATTGGTTACACGTCTCGGTCACCTCTTGTTCGCACTGACGGCACTTTGAACAGTGGACGTTACATTTCAGATGTCTTACGACCCGCGGCTCTACCTTTCATTCGATCATTGCGAAACCCTACATTTCAGCAGGATAATGCACGACCGCATGTTGCAGGTCCTGTACGGACCTTTCTGGATACAGAAAATGTTCGACTGCTGTCCTGGCCAGCACATTCTCCAGATCTCTCACCTATTGAAAACCTCTGGTCAATGCTGGCCGAGCAACTGTCTCGTCACAATACGCCAGTAACTACTCTTGATAAGGTGTGGTATCGTGTTGAAGCTGCATGGACAGTTGTACCTGTAGACGCCATCCAAACTCTGTTTGACTCAATGCCCAGGCGTATCAAGGCCGTTATTACGGCCAGAGGTGGTTGTTCCGGGTACTGATTTCTTAGGATGTATGCACCCAAATTGGGTGAAAATGTAATCACATGTCAGTTTTAGTATAATATATTTGTCCAATGAATACCCGTTTATCGTCTGCATTTCTTCTTGGTGTAGCAATTTTAATGGCCACTAGTGTATGATGCACCAATAGTTAACTCATGGTTTGATGGTAAAAACCCTGGTCCATAAAGCTCGAGCGCTGTTAGACAAGCAGGGCCTCACCGAAGAATTAAAACACTTACCAACAGCGTTCTGAAGGTATGGGTACAAAATAGACAAATTGCCTGGCGTTGGAATCAAAATCGGCAACGCCTGAGGGAGAGTCTGAGATTTACAAGTAAATCCACCCAAGGGATACACTTCGGACTTGATCAGTTTTGAATATGTTGTTATGTAGAGGCCACACGGTCGTTAAGGGGGTTAAACACCGCCTTGAAAAAAAATTAGATTAATATTTCTGAATGAATACCCTCGAAACGGTAACAGATACAAAAAAAGTTCTATTGTCTTTATGGTACGCACCTTGCCGGGAAAGTCATTTTTTTCGAAATCCTTTCCCCTTCCACAATTTTTTTTTCATTAGGCATTTGACTAATAGCACAACGTATAGCATCGTTAACATCAAATTCAGTCGTATACGATGAAGTAGTAAACCAAGTCGCATTTGCTAGAAGCAAGCTAGAAATATCTTTATATCGCTGTATTCAAGCTCGTTATGTGTCCGCTTCAACGCCAGTTTTCTTATGTTTGACGGTTTAAAAGTCTTTCCCAGATAAACTTATTCTAAATGTATTTTCTACATATATCGTTCTGTACATATTTTTTCTTTTAATTGAATGGCATATAGGATATCTTGTGCTATATTTGCGTTTTCTTTTTACATTTAATATATTTTTTATTTTCAAGTTGCAACCTTTCCAGATTTAATTATGTCACATTTGAACTTGTTTGTGCGTTATTGTTACATCAACATTAAATTTATATAACAATTAGAAAGACGCAGTATTTTTCGCGTCAGAAATGCTGAATGCACTTTGATACAGCTTATTTCTGACAAATGCGTCTTTGGAATACCACTTCATCATATACAGGGTGTTACAAAAAGGTACGGCCAAACTTTCAGGAAACATTCCTCACACACAACGAAAGACAATATGTTATGTGGAAATGTGTCCGGAAACGCTTACTTTCCATGTTAGAGCTCATTTTATTACTTCTCTTCAAATCACATTAATCATGGAATGGAAACACACAGCAACAGAACGTACCAGCGTGACTTCAAACACTTTGTTTTAGGAAATGTTCAAAATGTCCTTCGTTAGCGAGGATACATGCATCCACCCTCCGTTGCATGGAATCCCTGATGCAGCCCTGGAGAATGGTGTATTGTATCACAGCCGTCCATAATACGAGCACGAAGAATCTCTATATTTGGTACCGGGGTTGCGTAGACAAGAGCTTTCAAATGCCCCCATAAATGAAAGTCACGAGGGTTGAGGTCAGGAAAGGCGTGGAGGCCATGGAATTGGTATGCCTCTACTAATCCATCAGTCGCCGAATCTGTTGTTGAGAAGCGTACGAACACTTCGACTGAAATGTGCACGAGCTCGCTCCATCGTGCATGAACCACATGTTCTGTCGTACTTGTAAAGGCACATTTTCAAGCAGCACAGGTAGAGTATCCCGTATGAAATCATGATAACGTGCTCCATTGAGCGTAGGTGGAAGAAGCTAAAATGAGCTCTAACATGGAAATTAAGCGTTTCCGGACACATGTCCACATAACATCTTTTCTTTATTTGTGTGTGAGGAATGTTTCCTGAAAGTTTGGCCGTACCTTTTTGTAACACCCTGTATGACTGAATTTCGTATTTGTGATGAAGAAATGAAAAACTAAATAGTAGAGGGAAAGGGTTTCAAAAAAGTCACTTTTTCGATAAATCTGGATCCATTGCTGCAGAGTACACTAAAAGCTGTAGAACTTTTACTAGAAATTCTTTTTTTATATCTATCACCGTTTCGACGATATTCATTCAAAAATATTAAACACCCTTTTTTCAAGTGGATGTTTACATAGCCGTATGGGCATACATAAAAAATATTGGGTCTCTTATTTTGCTCTACACTGCAACATATTCAATTCTGATCAAAATAGTAGTGTGTATCTTGGGTAGCTTTATGTATTAGAAGGAAACAGCAAAGCCTCTAAACGCTTATCTGCCTTATGCGGCACCAGTATGAGGAAATATGGCATGCAGTGGATTTCAACAAACTTGAACGGTCTTTTCTTTAATGATAAAGACGATCTACCTCTTCGAAATCGGAGTGTACTCGTATACCGAATTCCAAGCGTTTGTCAGATGTGTGTGGCAGTGGCCCAATTTTGGACAGCATGGAAACGATTCTGTTTCGTGTGACCACGTCTCACCACCACAGGAGGCAATCGCCATCTCCGGCACCAAGCACACCGTCACCTCTTCAGATCTGCACCAAACGTCCTGGAGCAAGTAAGGACTCCCTGCGACATCCTGTCACAAGGATGGCCGGAGACTTAGCTACAGCCGGACTAATGAATTACCGTCCTACGCGTGGGCAAGAAGATCCGCAACACAAATGGCTGCACCTGGACTGTGCAGTGAAGGGAATGTATCGACTGCTGGTGAAGGGCATCGCATTGTATTCAGCTATGAATCTTGGTTCTGCATTACGCTGAATGACCATGGTCAGTGGTATGGCTGTGACGTGACGTTCTGGAGTGGCATTGCGGTGTTACTCGTTGCGTCATGGTGTGGGGATGTCTTACGTCTAGCAGTGCATTAGAACTGACAAGAAGAGATGTGAGAAACATCAGTGATACACGCGACTGAAACAACCCTCGCCGATAAACTACCTCGAATGAAATCGTTAAATGCAGTACGATGAGAGAAGTACTGTGGTGCAACACGTTTGTGCAATATCGTGGTTAAGGATCACGGTATATTCATAGTTTCATTAAGTTGTAGCCAGACGGTCCATAAAGTAACAATCATCAATATACCATAACATTACACGCAACTGAAGAAGACAGGACTAGAAAAGTTGAAGATGGTGGTTAAGGAGTGTATCGAAATAAAGATGTCGGAAAAGCCGATAACTTGGGGCGGAGGTTTCAGTTCAACCAATGTCAGAGACCCTGCACTAAATTTATTAAGATGTCACTGGCCACCTCATACATCAGAGGTGTAAACTGCTGAGGGAATGTGAAATAACGCAGAATATAACAGCGCAGCCTCCGACAAACAAGTAAGCATAAAAGAGCGTAGTGGCCGTCCGGGGGACGGGGGGGGGGGGGGGGGGGAGGGGGTTCAACTTCCCCGTAAATAGCGACGCGACTCCAACAATACTTCCCAGTCAGGTTGGAGACCAGGGAGTGAGTACGCACGACGACACAGCTTGAAGCATCTGACGACCAGTGGGTCAGTAGTAGAAATATTGTGCAGAGGAATGGAATCTATGTCTCGGCCGAACACCCACATCATTTATCGTTGCGACCTGTGGTGCTTTTAAGTCTTCAGCCTTTTAACTAGCACGAAACTCTCACAATCACTTTGCAATTGATTTACTCCTTGTGGTTGGTGTCACTGATTATAAAAATCAGTTCCAACTGAACTGTGATTTGCACAATATATTGATACAACGCCAAAATAATTTTCATGCGAAGTTTGCTTCCTTGTCCAGAGCTCAGAGTGGAGAGATGTACTCTGATGCAGAGTTGTCCAGTCAGTTCCTGTCTGACATATAACTAAAAATTGCGAATCCCCACCAACTCAGAAGAAAATTAAAAACATATCTCATTAGCCACTTCTACGAATTACACTGCCTGACAAAAAAAGTGGAGCTGCCAGGAGAGGAAGAGGAAACGAAACTTCACGCCTTGAGAGGATATGTGTTGTTACTGTAGTGATTACAAGCTTGAGTCAAATTTAAAAAGAACTTGGCAGTGTGAACCCCACTTATCAATACCAAATTGCAACCCATTTCGTTTGGATGCACTGATTTGGTTGTGAACGGTGCCATAAAGCCGTTCTATCCTCTGCTGAGGCAAGATGGGCCAGAACTGCTGTAACTGGTCCCTGATATCGTGTCTGACACTGGGACGGAACTGCGCCGGGGCTGGTTCCATACATGTCCTGTCGTGGACACGTCAGGAGATCTCGCTGGCCACTGGAGTACATAAATAACACTCTGCACTTTGTAAGAGACACGTGCCGTGTATGGACGAGCATTGTCCTCTTGAAAAATGGCACCGCTATACTGTCGATTGAGAAGTAACACATGAAGGCAAGGATGTCCGTGACGTACTGTTGTGCTGTCATAGTTCACGCAGTCACTACAAACCGTGACCAGAAGTCATACCCAATGGTTTCGCACACTACGACGACAAGAGTAACACCGCTATCCAGACCCCCTCCCCCCAACCCAATAAAATAAAATAAAATAAAATCGTGGAAGAATGGTATCACTCCCGAGGTCGCCGCCGTGCTCGCATCGCCGGCGATGATCATCTGAGGGAGTGCAGAACAGCGATTCATCGTTGAACATAGTATGATGCCACTCGTCAGCAGTCCATGCTTCTCGGTCAAGGCACCACCCGAAGCGCAGCCGATTCTGCTGTGGTGTTTACAGCAGCATGCACAAAAGAAGGTAATATCTTGAACCTGACTGTTTCACAGAGGAAGACCGCGCTGTAGTTCCCTCTCTAGATTGTCGCACAGATCACAAAATGGTAGATATAGAAATAGACGACAGAGGGATAGAGAAACAATTAAAATCGCTCCAAAGAGGAAAGGCCGCTGGACCTGATGGGATACCAGTTTCGGTTTTACACAGAGTACGCGAAGGAACTTGCCCCCCTTCTTGCAGCGGTGTACCGTAGGTCTCCGGAAGAGCGTAGCGTTTCAAAGGATTGGAAAAGGGCACAGGTCATCCCCGTTTTTAAGAAGGGACGTTGAACAGATGTGCAGAATTATAGACCTATATCTTTAAAGTCGACCAGTTGTAGAATTTTGGAACACGTATTATGTTCGAGTATAATAACTTTTCTGGAGAGTAGAAATATACTCTGTAAGAATCAGCATAGGTTTTGAAAAACACGATCGTGTGAAACCCAGCTCACGCTATTCGTCCACGAGACTCAGAGGGCCATAGACACGGTTTCCCAGGTAGATGACGTGTTTCTTGACTTCCGCAAGGCGTTCGATACAGTTCCCCACAGTCGGTTAATGAACAAAGTGAGAGCATGTGGACTATCAGACGAATTGTGTGATTGGATTGAAGAGTTCCTAGATAACAGAATGCAGCATGTCATTCTCAATGGAGAGAACTCTTTCGAAGTAAGAGTGCTTTCAGGTGTGCCGCAGGGGTGTGTCGTAGGACCGTTGTATTCAAAATATACACTCCTGGAAATTGAAATAAGAACACCGTGAATTCATTGTCCCAGGAAGGGGAAACTTTATTGACACATTCCTGGGGTCAGATACATCACATGATCACACTGACAGAACCACAGGCACATAGACACAGGCAACAGAGCATGCACAATGTCGGCACTAGTACAGTGTATATCCACATTTCGCAGCAATGCAGGCTGCTATTCTCCCATGGAGACGATCGTAGAGATGCTGGATGTAGTCCTGTGGAACGGCTTGCCATGCCATTTCCACCTGGCGCCTCAGTTGGACCAGCGTTCGTGCTGGACGTGTAGACCGCGTGAGACGACGCTTCATCCAGTCCCAAACATGCTCAATGGGGGACAGATCCGGAGATCTTGCTGGTCAGGGTAGTTGACTTACACCTTCTAGAGCACGTTTGGTGGCACGGGATACATGCCGATGTGCATTGTCCTGTTGGAACAGCAAGTTCCCTTGCCGGTCTAGGAATGGTAGAACGATGGGTTCGATGACGGTTTGGATGTACCGTGCACTATTCAGTGTCCCCTCGACGATCACCAGAGGTGTACGGCCAGTGTAGGAGATGGTTCCCCACACCATGATGCCGGGTGTTGGCCCTGTGTGCCTCGGTCGTATGCAGTCCTGATTGTGGCGCTCACCTGCACGGCGCCAAACACGCATACGACCATCATTGGCACCAAGGCAGAAGCGACTCTCATCGCTGAAGACGACACGTCTCCATTCGTCCCTCCATTCACGCCTGTCGCGACACCACTGGAGGCGGGCTGCACGATGTTGGGGCGTGAGAGGAAGACGGCCTAACGGTGTGCGGGACCGTAGCCCAGCTTCATGGAGACGGTTGCGAATGGTTCTCGCCGATACCCTAGGAGCAACAGTGTCCCTAATTTGCTGGGAAGTGGCGGTGCGGTCCCCTACGGCACTGCGTAGGATCCTACGGTCTTGGCGTGCATCCGTGCGTCGCTGCGGTCCGGTCTCAGGTCGACGGGCACGTGCACCTTCCGCCGACCACTGACGACAACATCGATGTACTGTGGAGACCTCACGCCCCACGTGTTGAGCAATTCGGTGGTACGTCCACCCGGCCTCCCGCATGCCCACTATACGCCCTCGCTCAAAGTCCGTCAACTGCACATACGGTTCACGTCCACGCTGTCGCGGCATGCTACCAGTGTTAAAGACTGCGATGGAGCTCCGTATGCCACGGCAAACTGGCTGACACTGACGGCGGCGGTGCACAAATGCTGCGCAGCTAGCGCTATTCGACGGCCAACACCGCGGTTCCTGGTGTGTCCGCTGTGCCGTGTGTGTGATCATTGCTTGTACAGCCCTCTCGCAGTGTCCGGAGCAAGTATGGTGGGTCTGACACACCGGTGTGAATGTGTTCTTTATTCCATTTCCAGGAGTGTATATAAATGACCTTGTGGATAACATAGGAAGTTCACTGAGGCTTTTTGCGGATGCTACTGTGGTACATCGAGAGGTTGTAACAATGGAAAACTGTACTGAAATGCAGGAGGATCTGCAACGAATTGACGCATGGTGCAGAGAATGACAACTGAATCTCAATGTAGACAAGTGTAATGTGCTGCGAATACACAGAAAGAAAGATCCTTTATCATTTAGCTAGAATATAGCAGGTCAGCAACTGGAAGCAGTTAATTCCATAAATTATCTGGGAGTAGGCATTAACAGTGATTTAAAATGGAATGATCACTTCGGTAAAGCAGATGCCAGACTGAGATTCATTGGAAGAATCCTAAGGAAACGCAATCCGAAGACAAAGGAAGTAGGTTACAGTACGCTTGTTCGCCCACTGCTGGAATACTGCTCACCAGTGTGGGATCCGTACCAGAAAGGGTTGATAGAAGAGAAAGAGAACATCCAACGGAGAGCAGCGCGCTTCGTTATAGGATCACTTAGTAATCGCGAAAGCGTTACGAAGATGATAGATAAACTCCAGTCGAAGACTTTGCAGGAGAGACGCTCAGTAGATTTTGTTGAAGTTTCGAGAACACACCTTCACCGAGGAGTCAAGCAGTATATTGCTCCCTCTTACGTATACATCGCGAAGAGACCATGAGGATAAAATCAGAGAGATTAGAGCCCACACAGAGGCATACCGACAATCTTTCTTTCCACGAACAATACGAGACTGGAATGGAAGGGAGAACCGATAGAGATACTCGAAGTACCCTCCGCCACACACCGTCAGGTGGCTTGCGGAGTATGGATGTAGATGTAGACGTAGAACCCGTCTGTTACCAGTCTCCGACCAACACAGCGGGTGACACAGAATATTGCAGGGAATTCATTGCCTGTTCTTGGATGGCAGACGCACATGTGAAAGTGTTCTATGTGATTGCTGCACAATACGGCGATCCTTCCCTGTAGTGGTCGGATGTGGTTGACCAGAACCTTCATAATGTGACGTGGCGCATTGTTATCCATAAAAATTCCATCGTTGTTTGGAAACGTGAAGTCCATGAATGGCCGCAAATGGTTTCCATGTAGTCGAACATAACTATTTACAGCCAATGATCGGTTCATTTGTACCAGAGGACCCAGTCCATTCCGTGTAAACACAGCCCACACCGTTTGGAGCTACCATCACCTTGTACAGTGCCTTGTTGAGAACCTGGTGTCTCCACAACACTCGAACCCTGCCATCAGCTCTTACCAAATGAAATCGGCACTCATGTGATCAGGCCACAATTTTCCAGTCATCCAACCGACTCTATCACGAGCCCGGGACAGGCGCTGCAGGTGATATGCTGATAGCAAAGGCTATAGTGTCGGTCGTCTGCTGCCATAGTCCATTAACACCACGTTTAGCAGCACTGTGTGAATGGATACGTTCGACTCACATCGACTTCTGCGGTTATTTCATGCAATGGCGTTTGTCTCTTAGCACTGCTACTTCATGCAAAAGCCGCTGGTCTCGGACGTTAAGTGGAGGCTGTCGGCCACTGTGTTGTCCGTGATGAGAGGTAATGCCTGAAACTTGGTATTCTCAGTATACTCGTGACACGGTGGATCTCGGAATATTGAATTCCCTAACGATATCCAAAATGGTGTGTCCTATGCGACTAGCTCCAACTAGCATTCCACATTCAAAGTCTGTTAATTCCCGTCGTGCGGCCATAATCACGTAGGAAACCTTTTCGGACGAATCACATAAGATCAGATGACATCTCCGCCAAACTGCCGTTTTATACGTTGTGTACGCAATACTCGTACTAGCACCGTCTGTGTATGTGCATATCGCTATCCCTTACCAAGACTGCTAACAACACTAAACATGAACAACACTAATGCACTCTGGTGGCCGTTATAACTGACTGTGCTGGTAAACTTCTACGTTATTTGATTTTCAAACAGCTGAGCAAAACTGAACTTTCTCAGACACTTCTCTCTTTACTTATTCATATCATCACTAAACTGACACACAACATTTTTTAGCGCAACGCAATCTGACTTTCAATAATCCCCACAAAAGAATTGCCCTGACTAACAATAACCTATACCTTTCATGAATCACTTACCTCACAAAAATCTTCGTTACTACAACTACTGCAATACAGCGAGCGCCAATACTTCCAGCTAAATAAAAGATTCTAACTACTGAAGGCACTAACTACTGATAGGTATAGTTAGCAAATTAAAGATTTTGATAGAGAACAAACAATGTATATACCTTAATAGTGTTCAAAAGTCATTATTCATGACATCCAGTCTTACATATTTCCTTTTTCTGACGGACGCCTCCCCGCTGGAGTGGCCGTGCAGTTCTGGGCGCTACAGTCTGGAGCCGAGCAGGTTCGAATCCTGCCTCGGGCATGGATGTGTGTGTTGTCCTTAGGTTAGTTAGGTTTAATTACTTCTAAGTTCTAGGCAATTGATAACCTCTGAAGTGCTCAGAGCCATTTTATGACGGACACCCGTCGATATTGTCCGCTCTCAAAATTCTGGCAGCTCTCTCCCCACATCCACCAACTGCCCAACGCTATGCGCTGTTCACATCCAACTGCCCAACACTACACAAGCAAATATTCCAACAATGATTCCAACCAGCCACCGACTGCACACAGCGCAGTCAGCGATTTTCATACACAGCACTACGTGGCATTACCAACATAAAAACCTAAACAGCCTACTTACAAGGTTTTCATCAAAACATCAGAATGAAGGGAAGATAGTACCGCTGCCGCCTGAATACTGTTATGATGGTAGACAACTATTGGTCACCTCATCAAGACGCACAACTGCCAATTCATCGGCGGAAAATTATGTTACATGCCTTAAGAAGATGTGAGAAACGAAACATAAGCCAATAGATGCATGATTCAAATGTAATTAGCAGGAGTTTTCATGTGCAATCTTCAATAAAACCTTTGTTACTATTGAAAAATTAAAAGAGTTTTCAGTCCAGTTCATTTTTTTCTAACTTGTTAGTTTACAGTGAAATCATATTTTAATAAAACTGTATGTGATAGAAATAACTGACAGCATATACGGATTCAGTGAAAATATATTTTTTTTTTTTTTGCTATCATGCGTAATCATAGACAGTGCGTTACAAAAAAGTGAAGCTGCAATTCTCTGTGAAAGGTAAAACGGCCACCAGAATGTATTTGTACTGTTTGTGTTTAGTGTTATCAGCCTTGGCAGGGTATATAAGGTGTGTGAACAGCATCAGATGTTGAATGATCTCTGTGACTGACGCAAAGAAGCTGCTACATCCCTGAGGATTCTCGTCTATGAAATCTGAGAAAAATGATAAATGACTAAATGAAAAAGAGAGAAATAAGCGTGTCTGAACTATTTTTGTTGTTGATAAGTGAGGTTGTGGACCAGCATGAACTAAGAATTGTTTGAGTTCACTGGCAGGGTTACCTATTAGAGTGAGGCGACGGACAACATAACGAGACCCTCGTCGCATCGACGCGCTTTGCTTTCATAGCCCGAGACTTTCACACCACAGTAAATTTATTGTACTTTAACGTTGGCTTCGAGAAATACGAAGTCCCCTTGACGAAGATATTGGCGGAGTAGGTATGCTGACAGAATTTCGTTTTCTGAAGATACAATCATATAAAGATTTACTTCAAATGGTTCAATTGGCTCTAAGCACTATGGTCATCTGAGGTCATCAGTCCCCTAGACTTAGAACTACTTAAACCTAACTAATCTAAGGACATCACACACATCCATGCCCGGGGCAGGATTCGAACCTGCGACCGTAGCAGCAGCGCGGTTCCGGACGAAAGAAAGATTTACTACTCTACACTCAGTATACAAGGGCGTTTAAATAAAAAATGTGAGCTTTTTCTACAGGAGGTAGTATTTGTCCAAACTAGAAGGACAGTTCCTATAATGAAATATCTGAAAACCAACACCTGTTGAGATATTGGCCACTCTGTCTTCTCATTCCCATCTGTCTATTACGCAGAAGTAGACACTAAGACCTGCATGTTGTTACCAAACATCCTGATACATACTTCAGCCCTTTTGCACAGTGAATCACACACTCTTATGAATGTACATGGCTCCATTCGAACTGCGTGAAGTGCAATAGGTCCACCTTGCTGTAACGTCTGCACATTGTCCATCGGTTGCGCGTACGCCAATGCCTTTAAATGTCCCCATAGCCAGAAATCCAACGGACTCGTGTCTGATAAACGGGGAGACTAATCGACCGGTTCATCCCACATGAAATGTTGTGGTGAAGTACTGGCGTACGATCCGTAGAAAGTAGTGTGGTGGCTCGGCGTGCATAAGCCAAAGTCGTCGACTTTCTGCAAAGATAACGTTCTCCAATAGCACTGGTAGCTCATCGCTCAGAAGGTTGTGATACGCAGCACCTGTTGATCTTGTTTTGGTAAGGAGTATGGTTTTATGAGTCTATCACCAATTCCTGCCCACACACTGATACTCACCTCCATGATTGCTCGAGGTTTTGCATCTACCCCCACGTACATTTGTGGTAATTTACTGTGCTATATCTTACGAAAGACGGGGACCACCTCATTTTCCACAGATTGTGCGGCTCAAAGTCCCATGGGCGATGGTTTGGTCCGTTGGTATTGCCTCCCCATTCACTGGGTCTGACTCCGTTGGATTTCTAGCTATGGGGACATCTAAGGTCAATGGTGCACTCACAACCCATCGAAAGTGTGGAGACATTACGGAACCTCGTGACAGAAGTATGTGACGGAATCTGAATGCGGCCAGGTGTAAATGAAAGAGTGCGTGATTCACTGCAAAGAAGGGCTCAAAGATTCGGTAGGATGCGCATTATGGGGATTTTATTTCTAGTTTCGATCAGTACTGTTTCCTGTTAGAACGTGCGACACTTTTTTTAAAAATACTTTGTATGCATTGTGTTACGTGCGATAGACAAAGACCAGCAAATGGTTTGGAGGGCACTGCAAGTACAATCTACAGAAGTTGTTAACAAAAGGACAACGCGATTTTGCACATCGAATGAAACATGTGCTGTGATTTCTTCATCGAAATGTAAATGATTATGCCTTTCATTCGTTTATGCTATTTAAATATCAGCCCCACTTTACAAGTCTCAATTATCTGAACAGTTTGATTAGCCATAGATGGGAATATGAGAACACTGCACTGCACTATTTTTTTGCGTAACCTATAAATACAAGACTGGTCATGAATCTCATTGTCAGATGACTAAACGGATTGGAAATAGAAACAGACGAAAACAGTAACAGCCATGAAAGATATAGGAGCGACCTAAGCTTTTACTAGTGTAGGACTGTCGATATTTTGAAAAATATCGGGAATCTGATATATCGATATTAAAATATATATATATATCGGAAAAGTGCTCGATCTATAGATATATGGAAGGAAAAAATATCGACGTTCCGACCAAAAACAATATCGGCTGCCCACTGTAAATATACTGTCGGTTTTTAGAGCTACATATTTGAGTATTGATTTGTTATTAGATATTCTGTAATCAACAAGCTAGCAGCTCGCTTATTCCACTCAGAGCAAGAATTTAAAGCAAAACGATGCACTTTCACGCTTGGCGACATTCACTTTGCTAGCAATGATAACTGCAGGGAAGCGGCACGGTGAAAGGTGTCCGATGGATCCGTCGTTCGGTTTCGTCACATATCGGGGTTGTCCGGAACACTTCATGTCGACTTTCCTGTTATTTCATTTCTGCAAGCGCCAGGGACCTAGCAGTTGCAGTGTCAAAATTGCGTGGTGAAATTAAACGTTGCAGTTTCTGTTGACAGCACCGATTACGTCTGCATTTCCTTCCATACGTCTCCAGCCGCTGCAAAGAACGATCTTCTCGTTTAGATTTTTGTTCATCAACAACTGTTCTTGAAGGATGCCGATATGAAGAAACAGCACATTAGTTGCTTTAAAATTGTTTCTTAACGCAACTGGTGTGCTATTTCTTCAAATCAGATATCTTGTTATTCCATTCTCTCCCCTCTCCCCCAACCCCAGTGCAATCGGACATCTTCTTTGTGTCATTTATACTCGATTCACACAGTCAAAGAGAAAGACTGGACGTGATGAAAGCTGGATAAGTAGTAAGACTTCTTTACACAGTGAAAGTAAAATTATGTTCTACTACAATTTGAAAAGAATAGCTTCAAATATTTATCGAAAACTGCGAAAAAATATAATATTAAATAAAACACCGGCACTGGATATTGTCATTTCGATATCTAATCGTCCGTTCTGTTCAGTTCAATGAAAAAGATATAGCCGATATAAATCAATTCGTCTTGGAAAAAATCAGTATATCTATATTTTATCAACGGCCCTAGTTACGACCACATGAGACCACGAGGGGACTTCAAAAATGAAGTTACAGATTATTATGGCAGGCCTTTAGGTTTTATGGAACACTGCACTATACTTGAAACTGACGCAGATGCATGTCAATATTTTTCAACATAGTCACCAAGTCTCTGAAAGCAACGATGGGAAAGTTCTACCAATCGTTCAATTCTTCGACGTAGAAATCGGGTCCTTGATCACGGAGCCATTCGGAAACCTCTGTGTGAACGTCTTCTTCGTCGGAAAATCTCCTCCCGCAAATGTTCTTTCAGCTTGCCGAAAATATCTAGTATTGCCGACGAGCGTCACCAACATCTGTGTGACATTGGTCAATTTGTTGGTACCACTTGACAATGCCTGGAAGCGAAATTTCCCTTTGGTCCATGTACCGAAAGAGTTTGGCGGTGGCTCCATGCACAATTTATACGTTTTGCCCACGAGAGTCGTACTGTCCCGCGTGCTATAACTTTGGAGTACATTTCCAGTAGCCACGTTATTTCACCCCCTCCCCCTTACCCTCGACCCTGATTATCCGCACTGCAGCAGAACTGTGTTTGCAGGATACCGAATGCGCTCTCAACTGTGTGTGTGTATGTGTGTGTGTGTGTGTGTGTGTGAATTTCTAAGGGACCAAAATACAGAGGTCATCGGTCCCTAGACTTACACGCTACTGCGTGTGCGTGCGCGCGCGCGCGTTTGTGTGTGTGTGTGTGTGTGTGTGTGTGTGTGTGTCTGTGTGTGCGCGCGCGTGTGTGTGTGTGAATTTCTAAGGGCCCAAACTGTAGATGTTATCGGTACCTAGACTTACACACTACTTAAACTTATGCTAATAACAACACACACACCCATGCACGAGGGAGGACTCGAACCTCCGGCGGGAGCGGTCGCGCAGTCCGTGACATGGCGCCTCAAACCGCGTGTCCACTCCTCGCGGCGATCTTAGTGTGAAACTATATGTGTAACTTTCTGAAATCCCTACATAGTCGTGAAGAAAGCAGATATTAGGCTGACATTCGTTGGAAGAATCTGAAAGAAATGTAATTCATCCACGAGTGAAGTGGCTTAAAAACCTCCCGTTCGGCCGATTCTTAAATATTGAAGGTCATTTATGGACTCTTACCATGTTGGATTAATAAAGGAGATCCAACAAAGAGCGGAGCGTGACGCCATGGGTTCTTCATCTGCATCTACATTTATAATCCGCAAGTCATTGTATAGTGCGTAGCGGATGGTATCTTGTAACGCTATTGTCATTTCCTTTCCTGTTCCACTAGCAGATAGAGCGAGGGAACAATGACTATCTACAGCCCCCATACGAGCCCTAATTTTTCTTATCTTATGTTAGTGACCACTAAATGAAATGTACGCTGGCGGCAGTAGGAGTGTTCTGCAGTCAACTTCAAGTGCCGGTTCTCTAAATTTTCTCAGTAACGTCCCTCGAAAACAACTTCGTCTTTGCTCCAGGGATTCCCATTTCAATTCCCAAAACATCTATGTAATAACTGCGCTTGATCGAACCTACCGGTAACAAATTTAGCACCCCGCCTCTGAATTGCTTCGATGTCGGTACGATTGGGCCTTCCGAGGGCTGTTCGTACGTAGTTTAGTTTTGCCTTTAGAATAAGTACATCTCCCTGAGGCACCCCTAACGATACTCTGATGATCACTCGCTGTCATGGGAATGTACTGGATCTATTACTCAGTAAGTCTTCGAGACACTGACATATCCGAGAACCTATTCCGTACGCTCGTACCTACCTTGGGGCACCCTGTCATACGTTTTCCGGAAATCTACGTATATGAAAGCTGCCCATTCATCCATGGCTTTTAGTAGGCTCGAGAGAAAACTGGAGTGTCAGCCGCAACAAGAGAGGCGTTGCGTATCACATTGAAGTTTACTATTAAAATTTCGAGAGCGCAAGTTGAGAGAAGACTGAACCAAGTAATTGGTTCCTCTTACATATATCTCTCAAAACTGCCTCAGCTTTTGCTGAGGCTTGTTGCTAATTCTTTCTTCCGCGCACCATTCGCGAATGGGACAGAATGAAAGGAATGTCACAGTGCTACCCGAGAGCCGTAAGATGGCTTGCGGGGTGTAGATGTAGATTCGTAGGGGTGGTTTGTAAATGTATACGACCTGGGGATCGTCAACTTCATAATATGTTATGGATTCGTAAACTGGACGACAATTTTTTTTAACAGTACTGACGATGTTCTCTACCGTTCCACTCTCGAACGGCACGCGGGAAAAACGAGCACTCAAATTTTTTTCTGTGCGAGCCCTGATTTCTCTTATTTTATCGTGATGATCATGAGAAAATCCCGTCGCAAAGAAAAACGCCTTTGTTTTAATGATTGCCACTCCAATTCGCGTATCATGTCTGTGACACTATCTGCCCTACTTCGCGATAATACAGAACGAGCTGCCCTTCTTTGTACTTCTTCTGATGTCATCCGTCAGTCCCACCTGATGCGGATCCCACTCCGCACAGCAGTACTCCAGAACAGGGCGGACACGCGTGGTGTAAGCAGTCTCGTTAGTAGACCTGTTGCACCTTCTAAGTGTTCTGCCAATGAATCGCAGTCTTTGGTTTCCTCTATCCACAATATTATCTATGTGATAGTTCCGATTTAGATTATTTGTAATTGCAATCCCGAAGTATTCAGCTGATTTTACAGCCTTCAGATTTGTGTGACATATCGCTTAATCGAAATTTAGCTGATATAATAACTTCACACTTTTCCTTATTCAGAGTCAATTGTCACGTTTCGCACCATACAGATATCTTATCTAGATCATTTTGCAAGTCGTTTTGATCATCTGGTGACTTTACAAGACGGTAAATGACAGCATCATCTACAAACAATCTAAGACGGATACTCAGATTGTCTCCTATGTCGTCAATATAGATGAGGAGCGATAGAGGGCCTATAAGACTTCCTTGGGGAACGCCGGATATTACTTCCGTTTTACTCGATGACTTTCCGTCTATTACTACGAACTGTGACCTTTCTGACAGGAATCACGAATCTAGTCCCACAACTGAGGTGATACTCCGTGTAATTAACCGTATGGGACTGATATTATTTACGACGACAAATACTTTGAAAGTCGAAACCCAGTCCTTTTTAAGCTAAAGCTTTCGTCGCTGTTGATTTACTTATCCAACACTAATGGCGAGTTCCTCCTTTTTTACGCTGCCCCAGAAGTCCAGAGCGTGCACAATCAAACTGGAACCGAGGGGAAAGATAGTAACATTAATTCCGCTGCGAAGTCGGAAAGTTGTTCATTATACATTCCGCCGACAGAACTTTAAAAAATCAGAAACAGCAGTAAGCTTTTGTGCTACCCTGAACCCACGCAGTGGGTTCAGGGTAGGTGGCAGGCATAGTTTTGCTCTCATGGAACCTACGTCTTATTACGCCAGGATCTGCAACATCGTGCTCTCACAGTTAAAAAAAAAAAAAAAAAAAAAAAAAACTGGTAGCATCTACTGGTACACGTGATCTCTTCAAACGACCAGCGCTTCGACGTGAGAAACAAAAGCCTTGCCAGCTAGTTGGAGGCAACCACGTGTTGCTCATATTCCTCTTCCACTCGTGCCTGAATGGCTCTCTACACCAGCCAGGCTATACAGTAGTTATTGGCGAAAAACGTCCATTGCAATCATATTTAAGTGTGATTGGCTGTATGCTTCTCCAGCGGAATAAGTGTTCCATCAAACCAATTACATGTATATTCATTTATGTAGAGTCGTTAACGTTCAATAAAGACTCACACGCTATTGTAATCAGCAGTTGATAAGCACCTTTTTTGAAATTGTTAGTAATTCGATTAAAGCACTTCATTTAAATTGTCGTCGTGAAACAGTTCCAGGAAACATCACGCGACTTTCAGCATGTAGCTATCAGCTGGATCACATGCCATTAAGCTAAAGCACACGCAGTTTGACACACACACACACACACACACACATACACACACACAAATGGGCGTGCGCTGGCGCTTATGGATGCATATTCAGAATCTCTAGATGGGTAATTACAGACGCATGCAGTAAACTAAACAGATAGAAGTAGTCCCTGACTCATAAGTGAGTGATGTATAGCTCCTATAGGAGGCCATGTCGCGAAACCAGGGTACATTTGAAACTAATCGTGATGAGTTGTACTTAGCGAAACTTATGAGGAAGGATAATGTTGTGTGTAAGGATTGATACGAAACATTCGAAAATGACCCAGCAAATTAGTGTTGTGAAATAAATGCAGTTGATGGTTATCCATTCAAACGACAATACACACATTTAGATTCATTTCATCCACTGCTCGTAACATTTCTACACAAATTTTGCTCAAAGTCTCTGCAGAAGCTCGGCCATGTTTGGCTTCAAATGGCTCTGAGCACTATGCGACTTACCTTCTGAGGTCATCAGTCGCCTAGAACTTAGAAATAATTAAACCTAACTAACGTAAAGACGTCACCCACTTCCATGCCCGAAGCAGGATTCGAACCTGCGACCGTAGCGGTCGCTCGGTTCCAGCCTGAAGCGTCTAGAACCGCACGGCCACTCCGGCCGTCGGCCATGTTTGCCTCCCGTTGGAGTCCAAGAACATGTGTGCAGTAAACTGTTCGTGAACTGCCACTCACAGTAAACTGTTGCAGACATCATGCCACGGGTCGCAGTCGAAAAAATACAAATGCACAATGGAAATGAAACAGCCATATTAATGGCGGGAAGACCCCATCGACGTTTTCGTCAGCCTAGTGCAAGTTCTATTATTTGACGCTATTCCAGCGACTTGCGTGTCGATGACGAAAAAATGATGATGAGGACAACACCACATCCAGTCCCTGAGCGGATAAAAACTCTAAATCGGCTGGGAATCCAACCTGGGCCTCTGGCATAGCTGTCAATCATCCTACGAAGCCGGACACAAATGCGCAATAATACGCTGCGACAAATACACTGAAGAGCTAAACATTAAACAAACAATTCCCACCGTGGAGTCGAATGCCACCTTGTCGAGTTATGGTCGTGTGTGTGTGTGTGTGTGTGTGTGTGTGTGTGTGTGTGTGTGTGTGGTTTGAGGTTTTCGGGCGGTAAACAGCGTAGTCATCAGCTTCCAAACGCATAGAAACACGAACACATGCGGTGAAGGGACGAAGACGGACAGCGAACAAGAAGAACGGCTAAAAGGCGCAGTCCTGACGCACTTCCAAATCCTCACATACAAACGCAAAACAAGAGGATTCAAAATGGTTCAAATGGCTCTGAGCACTATAGGACTTAACATCTATGGTCATCAGTCCCCTAGAACTTAGTACTACTTAAACCTAACTAACCTAAGGACATCACAAACATCCATGCCCGAGGCAGGATTCGAACCTGCGACCGTAGCAGTCGCGCGGCTCCGGACTGAGAGCCTAGAACCGCGAGACCACCGCGGCCGGCAAAACAAGTGGAGAAGAAACGCACTAAAAAAGGAAAAGAAACACAAGGAAAAGAGAACAGAAATCGAAGTGAAACAAGTAGGTAATCGTGACTGGCGGACCTCTTACCTAAAACCTGGGTCAGCCAGTCACCCAACAGCACATTAAAATCCTCTCCCTAAAATCCGAGTCAACAAATTGGTCAGGATACAAAGCCGTAAGGCCTTAACCACAGTCGTTGTGTCGTCTTGCAAAATAGAGGGCAAATCCATTGGCTAGGAAACCACCGCCCTCTGGCCAGAGAATAAAAGACAGTCAAGTAAATCGTGGCGGACAGTAATCTGGACGCCACAAGCACTGCAGATTTGGGGGGTCCTCCCGCCGGAGCAAAAAACCGTGCGTTAAGGGACTGTGCCCGATGCGGAAGCGAGTGACGAGAACCTCATCCCGCCTGCATGACTGGTAGGACGTACGCCATGGCCGCATGGTGGCCTTTACCAGGTGCAGCTTTATTTTCACCGACTGTCGTGTGACGCGATAGGGAAAGTATGTAAGTGGTACAAACAGGACTGGAAAATGATTCCAGCGACGACAAGGATTGCAAATTGGGGAAATCCACTGATGTAAGACACTTTAACAGAGGGCACATCGTTACGGCCCGGCCCTGGAGAACAAGCATCTCGGAAACAGCGATGCCGCTGGGCTGTTAGCGTACTACTGTAGTGAGCATGTAAAGTGGTTAAAGGAAGGTGAAACCAAGAATAGGCGACAATGTGTGGACTTCCAAGCCTCATCGCAGAACGTGGATGTCGGAAGCTTATCCGCTCTGTAAGGCAGGATTTATAGCGGCCACACACGAGCGGATTTCCGCGACGGGCCAGGACACGGGCCAGTTCCGGGGATATCTCTAATGGCAGATCTGAGGTCCGTCGTTTCCCAATAACGTGGAGTCTCCGCTCGTCTGATCTCGTTCTCCGATCTGCCCACAGGCCGGGTCCGTTCGTGCGTGCAAGCGAATCGGCGGGTTTTTGTGATTTTCCCGCGGATCCAGGACTGCCTTGCATCCACAATAAGCCAGAGGCGACGGGAAACGGATTTCACGAGTTGGCACTGTGTACGTTGTACACTGCGACGTTTTATATGCACTTTATTTACTGTAGTACATTTTCGCACTTTGAAAGTAGTTTACGTCTTCGAGAGAAAATATGGACGACGCGAGGAAAGTAATCTGGCAGTCGCTGGCTGTTTGAGTGTGTGTAAAATATAGTAATTTGTAATTCTGTAAGTAGGCTGTTTAGGTTCTTATATTGGTAACGCCACGTAACGCTGTGTATGAAAATCACTGGCTGTGCTGTGTGCAGTCTGTGGCTGGGTGGCATGTTGGAATTTGCTAGTGTAGTGTTGAGCTGTTAACAGCGCGTAGCGTTACGCAGTTGGAGGTAAGCCGCCAGCAGAGGTGGATGTGGGGAGAGAGATGGCGGAGTTTTGAGAGCGGATGATCTGGACGTGTGTCCATCAGAGACAGTAAATTTGTAAGACTGCATGTCATGAACTGATTATATATATTGACTTTTGAACACAATTAAGGTAAATACATTGTTTGTTCTTTATCAAAATCTTTCATTTGCTAACTATGCCTATCAGTAGTTAGTGACTTCAGTGATTAGAATCTTTTATTTAGTTGGCAGTATTAGCGCTCGCTGTATTGCAGTACTTCGTGTAGTGAAGATTTTTGTGAGGTAAGTGATTCATGAAAGGTATAGGTTATTGTTAGCCAGGGCCATTCTTTTGTAGGGATTATTAAAAATCAGATTGCGTTGCGCTAAAAATATTGTGTGTCAGTTTAGTGATGATTAGAATAAGTAAAGAGAGAACTGTCTGAGTACGTTTAGTTTTGCTCAGCTGTTTGAAAACCAAATAACGTACGGGCTTACCAACACAGTAATTCACTAATTTTTCTACGGAGACGTTTCAATACCTGTTAAGTAATGGACACAACACAATTACTGGCAATAGCTCTTATTTCAAGAGATGTACACCTTTCTGGGATTATTTCAGAATTTAAGGTATTATAAATCCGTCTTTGTAACTACAATAAAATAACTATTTTTGTCACCAAATTCGTTTCATTTTACGTAAATAAAGCATCATCTGTGATCTGTAATGAAACATGTTTACAATCTGGCTTGATTTCTGAATCTTAACACTTACAGTGCTGATGTAGTTTGTAGTTGCCGTCACTTGTGGACTGGGTAAAAGCAGTGTTTTTCTGTAATTTCTTACGGCTGTACAGAGCACCGAATTTGGAATTCCAAAACCTTTTTATGTTTATTGGACTTTTTACGTTAAGTACTCAAATTTTGGGGTCAATAATTTAAAATTTGAAGTCACCAATGAAATTTCAGGTCAGTGATATTTATTGCCAGAAAAAAATTGAAAGAAATGTTACAGCTACAGTAACAAAGTCTTTCATAAACACAAAGTATTCCACTCAGTTCGCTGCTGCCATCTAGCGCTCGTGGTTGAAACTATGAAACCTGCAGACCACACACAAGTCAGATTTCGTGGGAGTCGTAAATATATGTTTGACGTTTCAGAGAAACATTGTAACTGCCGAGACGTAATATTACGTCGGCCGCACGCTCAGTGTTAAAACATTTCGTTACAAAATATGTTGATGTTACGTATGTTTGTTCGACTTCCGCTCACATCAGGAAACACCGTCTGCTTGCATGTTTCTGATGTATTCCCTCGGTTGGCAATGTTAGTTTTTATTGGTCCACTGTTCTAATACTGCCAAGAAATGTTTCAATCGTCTCTTTTCAAATCAGTTTTTTTATATTCTTGTTTGTGTAATGTTCACATGTCAATTTTTCAGAAACAAGGTATTTCACGATACAGTTGCATAATTTTTTCAATGTGGTCCTTGGTCCACCCCCTTCACTATACCTGTAGCTACTAAAGCTTGCTGTAACCTCAAAACCACTCGTTCAACAGTATCGAATTTCGAGTATCACCTACTTGTTGTCGTGTTAAAATTTGCCTCTTTTGTCAGAACAAAGTGGAGTTCATACACTGTCACCTTGCTAACATCCTAATGCTGTTGCAAATGCGATACAATACTCAAACATTGTTTTATTTAACATTGAACTGAGGAATAGTCAGCCAAAGGCTTACGAAAAATCCCATACTTGTCTCAACATAAACGTGTAATTTCTTTACTTATCTCGTTGCAAAGCCAGACTAATTCTCGTTTAACCAGCTATCGCTGACTCTTAAAAATTACATCATTCCATTATAATAAAAGTTTGCTTTTACTCGTATATCACGATAGATAAGAAAGTTCCGTTGGTGTACCTATGTAAAACATTCTTCTCTTTGTGTGCTGTCATTTGCCAAAATCTAGTTTCGATATCTCAAACCGTTTCTGAAATACGATGGGCGATATGAGTAGTTTATTCTAGTTCTATTGCTGACGCGCGCGTTCGCAAATGAGCGTGATATATGACTGGCCATTAAAATTACTGCACCACGAAGATGACGTGCTACAGACGCGAAATTTAACCGACAGGAAGAAGATGCTGTGATATGCAAATGATTAGCTTTTCAGAGCATGCACACAAGATTGGCGCCAGTGGTGACACATACAATGTGCTGACATGACGAAAGTTTCCAACCGATTTCTCATACACAAACAGCAGTTGACCGGCGTTTCCTGGTGAAACGTTGTTGTGATGCTTCGTGTAAGGAGGAGAAATGCGTTCCATCACGTTTCCGACTTTGATAAAGGTCGGATTGTAGCCTATCGCGATTGCGGTTTACCGTATCGCGACATTGCTGCTCGCGTTGGTCGAGATCCAATGCCTGTTTGCAGAATATGGAATCGGTGGGTTCAGGGTGGTAATACGGAACGCCGTGCTGGATCGCAACCGCCTCGTATCACTCGCAGTCGAGATGACGGGCATCTTATCCGCATGGCTGTAACGGATCATGCAGTCACGTCTCGATCACTGAGTCAACAGATGGGGACATTTTCAAGACAACAACCATCTACACGAACAGTTCGACGACGTTTGCAGCAGCACGGACTATCAACTCGGAGACTATGGCTGCGGTTGCCCTTGACGCTGAATCACAGACAGGGGCGTCTGGGATGGTGTACTCAACGACGAATCTGGGTGCACGAATGGCAAAACTTCATTTTTTTCTGATGAATCCAGGTTCTGTTTACAGCATCATGATGGTCGCATCCGTGTTTGGCGACATCGCGGTGAACACACATTGGAAGCGAGTATTCGTCATCGCCATACTGGCGTATCACCCGGCGTGAGGGTATGGGGTGCCACTGGTTACACGTCTCTGGTCACCTCTTGTTCCCATTGACGGCACTTTGAACAGTGGACGTTACACTTCAGGTGTGTTACGACCTGTGGCTCTGCTCTTCATTTGATACCTGCGAAACCCTGCATTTCAACAGGATAATGCACGACCGCATTTTGCAGGTCCTGCACGGGCCTTTCTGGATACAGAAAATGTTCGACTGCTGTCCTGGCCAACACATTCTCCAGACCTCTCAGCAATTGAAAACGTCTGTTCAATGGTGGCCGAGCAACTGGCTCATCACAATACGCCAGTCACTACTCTTGATGAACTGTGGTATCGTGTTGAAACTGCATGGGCAGCTGTACCTGTACACGCCATCCAAGCTCTGTTCGACTCAGTGCCCAGGCGTATCAAGGCCGTTATTACGGCCAGAGTGCTTGTTCTGGGTACTGATTTCTCAGGATCTATGCACCCAAATTGCGTGAAAATGTAGTCACATGTCAGTTCTAGTATAATATATTTGTGCAATGAATATCCGTTTGTCATCTTCATTTGTTGTTTGTGTTGCAATTTTAATGGCTAGTAGTGTAGATCGCGACCTCCTCCCAAGTCTAAATAAAAATTAAATACGTTAGCTAAATTTCATACCAAGAAGTATCGCGAACTTTTCGAATTTTACACAATGAGTTATTCATATACGAAATATCACAGTAACTATGACCATTAGCGAAATGACAGGCGCTACATCATGGAGCTGTCACAGAAAGGTGTAACTTGACGTAAAAACTATTTTTTTACCCAATGATTTCTTTAAAATCGTTTGAGAAAGATTGCGGAGTAGCCGACGTGGGCGCGCCGTTGATCTGGAGTGGCGCGCCAGCCACCGGCTCAAAGAAAAGTGACGCTCTTGGCTAAATGATCAGTATAAGTATTTCAGAGCACATCGTTCAGAGCACATTGTCCAAAATGGTCTCTGCAGCAGACGACCTCCAAGTGTTCCCATGTTGACCTAATCACGGCGTCAATTACGACTGGAGAGGGAACGGGATCATCGAGATTGGACCATGGACCACGTCTCGCTTGGCCGAATGAATCACATTTCTTATGACACCATGTCGATGTCGTATTTGCATGCGCCTTCATCCAAGCGGACGGCTGCTCGAAACATGCACCACACCACAGATACAGGCCGGTGGGGGAAGTGTTATGCTGTGTTCATCTGGGTTGCCATAGGTCTTGTGGCATTGCTCGAAGGCTCCGCGCCACTTGTGGAATACGTGAACACTATCGTATACCACCAACTCCATGTCTTCCCCGACAGCACTGACATCTTCGAGCGGGATAACTGTCAGTATCGCAAGGTCAGAATCGTGCTGCAGTGGTTTGGGGGGCATGATAGTTAACTCTTTGACATCTTTGGCACCATATTCGCCTGTTATGAATCGTATTGTAAGCATCTGAGACGCTGTCGGTCACCAAGTATTCGGCCACAGACCTTCGGATTGTATTTTGCGGGAATTGCATGCAGACATCTGATACCACATACCGCCGGAAACATCTTAAGGACTAGTCGAAGCCATGTGCCACACAATCGCTGCTGTATTGCATTCCAGACAAGGACCAGGACGCTATTACGCAATTGGTCGTAATGTTTCAAATGGTTCAAATGGCTCTGAGCACTATGGGACTTAACATCTGATGTCATCAGTCCCCTAGACGTAGAACTACTTAAGACTAATTAACCTAAGGACATCACACACATCCACGACGAGGCAGGATTCGAACCTGCGACCGTAGAAGCAGCGCGGTTCCGGACTGAAGCGCCTAGAACCGCTCGGTCATAACGGCCGGCTGGTCATAAAGTTTTGCCTCAGTTGTGTTTCCTTTTCGATGTGGACAGTCTACATCTACATGGATACTCTGCAAATCACATTCAAGTGCCTGCCAGAGGATTCAGCGAACCACCTTCTGAATTCTCTATTATTCCAATCTCATACAAAGCGCGGAAAGAACGAACACCTATATCTTTCCGTATGAGCTGTGATTTCCCGTATTTTATCATGGTGATCGTTTCTCCCTGCGTTGGTCGGCGTCAAAAAAAATTTTCATATTCGGAAGAGAAAGTTGGTGTTTGGAATTTCGTGAGAAGATTTCTCTGCAACGAAAAACGCCTTTCTTTTAATGACGTCCAGTCCAAATCCTGTATCATTTCCGTGACACACTCTCCTATATTTCGCGATAATAAAAAACGAGCTGCCCTTCTTTCAACTTTTTCGATGTATTCCGTCAGTCCTATCTCGTAAGGATCCCACACCGTGCAGCAGTATTCTAAAAGATGGCTGACAAGCGTAGTGTAGGCAGTCTCCTTAGTACATGTTAATTTTCCAAGTGTCATGCTAATAAAATGCAGTTTTTGGTTAGCCATCCCCACAACATTTTCTATGTTTTTCTTCCAATTTAAGTTGTTCGTAATTGTAATACCTAGGTATTTAGTCGAATTTACATCTTTCGGATTAGGCTGACTTATCGTGTAACCGAAGTTTAACGAATTCGTTTTAGCACTCACGTGGATGACCTCACACTTTTCGTTATTTAGGGTCAACTGCCAATTTTCACACCATTCAGATATTTTTACTAAATCGTTTTGCAATTTGTTTTGATCTTCTGATGACTTTATTAGTCGATAAACGACAGCGTCATCTGCAAACAACCTTAGACGGCTGCTCAGATTGTCCCCCAAATCGTTTATGTAGATAAGGAATAGCAAAAGGCCTATAACACTACCTTGAGGAACGCCTGAAATCGCTTCTGTTTTACTCGAAGACTTTCCGCCAATTACTACGAACAGTGACCTATCTAACAGGAAAATCACAAGTCTAGTCACATAACTGAGACGATATTCCACAAGCACGCAATTTCACTATAAGCCGATTGTGTGGTATAGTGTCAAAAGCCTTCCGGAAATCCGGAAATATGGAATCGATCTGATATCCCTTGTCAATTGCACTCAACACTTCATGTGAATAAAGAGCTAGTTGTGTTTCACAGAAACGATGATTTCTAAACCCATGTTGACTGTGTGTCAATAGACAGTTTCTTTTTTTTTTTTTTGTAAATGGTTCAAATGGTTCAAATGTCTCTGAGCACTATGGGACTCAACTGCTGTGGTCATTAGTCCTCTAGAACTTGGAACTACTTAAACCTAACTAACCTAAGGACATCACACACATCCATGCCCGACGCAGGACTCGAACCTGCGACCGTAGCAGTCACACGGTTCCGGACTGCGCGCCTAGAACCGCGAGACCACCGCGGCCGGCTTTTTTTTTCTTGTAAGCTATAGTATGCACAAAAAATGGAAAGTTTTGTTAAGAGTGTGGCAGCTGACAATTTCCTTTCTTCCAGTTTCAGCTATTCTATGGAAACTTAGAATGACATCAAATACGATGAAAAATCTCCTACGGGTATTGGATTACTGGAGAACTAGGATTGTCACATTGTCATCGAGACGGCAGAAAAACACATATGGCGGGTGAAAAATAACAGTAAAATGGCATACCTTACATGGCAAGGAGATGTGAACAGAGTTAAGAGGCTTATTCCCATTGCCGTCCTTGACACGTTGCAGACGAGTCTATAGCGCTAGAATAAAGAAAACAAGTACCGGGTGTATCACCTAAGCACCCTTCTCTGTTGTATGGTTAAATGATGACCACATCCTCTTGGGTAAAATATTCCAGAGGCAAAATAGTTCCCCCATTTGTATCTCAGGGGGGCACTACAAAGAGGATATTGTCATGAGGAGCAACAAAAATGGCGTTCTACCGGCCGGGGCGTGAAACGCTACGTAACTTAATCGGATAGGCAGGCTACAGAAATTAGCGAGGGAAATGCACAGGTCGAAAGTAGATATAGAGGGAATTAGTGAAACACTCTCATTGTACCAGTTATTAGGGCTTTTCTCCGTTCCATTCATGTACGGAGCACCTCTGTGCATGCCGTAATTATTCTAATCTTATCTTCACAACCCATATGTGAGCGATACGTGGAGGATTGTAGCACAGTGCTGCAGTCATAATTTAAAGCCGGTTCTTGAAACTTTGTTAACAGATTTTCTCGGAGTAGTTTGCGTTTAATCTTCAAGAGTCTTCCACTTCAGTCCCTTCGGCATGTCTATGACGCTCTCCCACGGATCCAACAAACCTGTGACCATTCGTGGTACTCTTCTCTGTAAATATTCAATATCCCCTGTTAGTCCTAATTGGTACGCGTCCCGCACACTTGAGTAGTATTCTAGAACCGGTCGCACGAGTGATTTTGTATGCAATCTCCTTTGTAGACTGTTTGCAGTTCCTCAGTATTCTACCAACAAACCGAAGTCTTCCACCAGCTTTACCCACGACGGAGTCTGTTGTGAACGTTCCATTTCATATACCTACAAAGTGTTACACTCAGGTATTTGTATGAGTTGGCCGATTTCAGTAGTGACTCTTTGATATTATAGTCATAGGATACTACGCTTTTCCGTCTTGTGAAGCGCACAAATTTACATTTCTGAACATTTAAAGCAAATCGCCAATCTTTGCGCCACTTTGAAATCTTACCAAGATCTGACTGGGTATTTATGCAGCTTCTTTCAGATAGTACTTCATTATAGATAACTGCTTCATCTGTAAAAAATCTAAGGTTACTGTTAATATTGTCTGCAAGATCATTAATATACAACATGAACAGCAAGGGTCCCAACACAATTCCGTGTGGCACATCTAAGGTTACTTCTACATTTGACGATGACTGCCCATCCAAGACAACGTGCTGCGTCCTCCCCACCAAACTACAGGTTTATACACACAATATCAAATAGGGACAATGCAGGAGTAAGTCTAATAATTAAAAAGAAAACGGTATTGTGAACGCGTTATCGTATCCAAGATAGATACAAAGCCAAAACCCAACACAATAGTTCAAGTTTATATGACAACTAGCCCCACACAATATGAGGAAACTGAAAGAATGTATGACGATGAGGTACAAGGAATCATTCAGATAATTAAGGTGTAAGAAATTTTATTTGTAATGGGGGCACTGGAACTGGACAGAAGGAAAAAGAAGAGAGGAAAAACTGCTCGGAGAATATGGACTAAGAAAGGTATGAGAGAGAAAGCCACCAGGTAGAATTCTGCACAGATCTTTATTTAGTCCATCTCTAATTTTTGCTTTCAAAATTATGAAAGAAGGTTTAATGCCTGGAAAAGACATGGGGACACTGGAAGGTTTCAGATTGATTGCACAACTACAAGACAGAGCTTTCGAAACCAGATTTTAAACTGCAGAATATTTCCAGGGGCAGATGTGTGTTGTAAGGATTATTTATTGGTTATGAACAGCAGATTAAAACGGAAGAAATTTAAAAAAGTAGGAAATGAAATGCGGAAAATGAAAGAATCTGGAGAACTTGAAAGAACCAGACGTAGATGATAGCTTGAGAAGGAGCATTAGACAACGTTTAACTGAAGCAGAGGAACTGAATTCAATAAAAATCGACACAACCAACATACCGTCTCTTGCTGTACGAGATAGGGCAGTGAAAGAACTATATGGTACCGGATTACAATACTGCTGGTACTTCAAGAGTATATCATGCCGTTTAAATACCTGTGAAGCTATATGAAGTGGACGCAGACGTGACGAATAGAAGACAGAGTTTTTGGACAATCCTGAAAAATATGTCGTTCATATGTAATGGATTTTTCATAGACGAGGCTGATGTGACCTACCTGTATTCTGGACTACTGATCCAGCAAGCCATTGTTAAGCAAGTCTATGTAGAGACAGGGAACGAATTCAGAGCCTATGTAACAGGTCGGTGCAGCTCATTCGAAAGACTAACAGACATCCAGGGAACTTAATAGGAAATCTTTGGAAAATAAATGGGAATCTCTGGAATAAAAGAGACATTATTCTCGCGAAACTCCGTTGCATAAATTCAGAGAAACAGTACTCGAAAAGAATTGTGCAATGACTCTGTTGCCGTCATCGTGCACCGTGTGTAGGTACTATGGGAGTAAGAAATGAGAGATTAAAAATCGTATCAAGCTGTATAGACTCCTTCCGCCGTCCTTCACTCGAATGGAATGGGAAGGGATTGCCTTCCGCCATGCACTTTACAGCGAAAGAAAAATTCTCTCTCACGTCCGACATACAGCGAAAGAAAAATTCTCTCTCACGTCCGACATATGTGCTGAAGTGGCACAATATTTCGACGTCAAACTGGGACACCAACATTAGGCGTCCTGATGTACTGAGGTACCATCGTCTTGTCTCCTTACGATGGCACCTCAGTGCATCAGATCGCTTGATGTTGGTGTCCCGATTTGACGTCGAAGTATCGTGCCACTTTAATACATATATTCGCTGCGAGAGCTGAGAATTTTTCATCAAGGCGTCGGCCGAGAAAGACTGAAGTCTGACACTACTCAGTGGCTTGGGTAGTGAAAGCCTGTATCTAGATGTAGATGGCTGCAAGCTATCATTTAAATATTATTAATCACAAATGTAGAAACTGGTAGTTGATTTATAACCAAAACATGAATTTACTGCTTCTTCACTTATATTTTAAACACCACAACGTACTTCAGTGGTCCTGACAACATAACCACGTGGATTAAAAAGTTTTCACTTCGGGAATGTACTTGTGACATCCATATCTACGATTATTAGAGCTGTGCACAAACTTAAACTTAAACCTTTCCAAGTAACGCTAGTCAATCGACGGTCCTTATCGAGTGAAACACCTCGTCTTTCAGTATTACTAAACAGCAATGACGGGCATATAGTCTCAGTTCCAGGTTACCTATCCCACAACTTCCAGAGGCAACAAAAATTTGATTGTTGATTTATATGACTATTAATAGAATTTAATAATTGAAGTTGCTGCATTAAAGTTAGGAACTCTGTGTATGTCTTGAAGCAGTTTATCTCATGGCGCGAAAATTCCCCATAAATATTTCATCCAGTAACTGAGAATAGAATCAGTTAGTGACTTCCAACAAACTTACATAATTTCAAACACTGTCGAAAATTCACAAAATAATGAAAGGAAAATATTTGTCGATTGCTATATTACAGCTGTTCATGTAGTGAAACTTCAGCAGCAGGCATAACGTTTTAATTTATTACTTCTTTACTTCTAACTGTAGTGGCAATACATTTTGTAGATTGGGTCCGTTGGATCTCGCACGACCACTACAGGAGTCTGACAGAAACGTAGAATTCTGTTGCCAATTTTGACGCCTGTGTGATGGTATCGATACGTGCAACCCCAAAAAGAATTCTTCTTCAGTTTCCATTTATAGATTTTTACGCACTTTTGCTACCATGGTACAGGGAATGAGATTTACCTGTGTCCTCTCTTCTTATGCTCCGATTGGCTTCATTGTAATGGTTTATGGTAGCCTTATTACTCTCGACTGTGCGAATATGTGCGAGTAATTCTTACTATCTGTGTCCTACCATACTAATTTCACACCCATATTGAACATGAAGTGATTGATGTGGCGCAGTGGTTAGTTAATTTGTCTCACATTTAGGAAGACAGCAGTTCAAATCTGCAACCAGACATCCAGATTTAGGCTTTCTGTGGTTTCCCTATATCGCTCTAGCCAAATGCTGGAATGCTTTTTTCAAAGAGCACAGTCTATTTCCTACCCCAATCTTTGAAACATTCAGAGCTCATTCTCCTACTCTAATTACCTCGATGTCGATGTGACGTTGAAGCCTAATCTTCCTTTCTTCCTTCCTTTAAACACAGATTTAACCATTCTCATGATAGTACCCCTGAGTCAATTAAATTTTGTAGAATCACACATGTTCAGGAATGATCTGTTTTATTAAAAAACGAATGATAAGAAAAATTACCGCCTTTTTGTGAATAGCAAAAAATATCTTTGAAGTTTTATGTTATTTCCCTGTGAACATCAATAGAAAATCTATGTTTTTGATTCTTACATAATCTGCCATTCTTTGTAATAACGATCCATTTCTTTTCTTCATGTATTGCACGATTTGCATCCAGATCTGTTACCAAATGTTAAATCCATTCCCAAGACATGGTCTGAATGTTGATGTTCTTGAAAAGGGAAATTAGCTGATTTATAATTCTGAATATCACAGCAATCGCTGCCACGTCACCTTTCATTACGTTCATGTGTTAATATATCGGAGCTATTCGTAGTTCATAATCATTTATAATATTTTTATTGGGCTTATCAACTCTAGTATAATCAGATAATACGCACAAACTCAGTAGACCATGAATATGACGTAAAAACTGCTATAACTATTTTCTTTCGTCTAGGAAAGCCAGACTAGCGTTATATGTATAGTTAAATATTTATCATGAAAAGGCCTCTTAAAAAGATCTGGATTTAAAGTCCCGTCAGCGACGCCGTACGACAATCATTAAACACCAAGGGGCCAAAGAATAAGGAATGCTAGCAAAATTGGGGAATAAAGAGAACAAAAATTTATATAATCCAGTAGCAGGTGATGTATAGGATGCCACTTTCATATGAAAACTTCGCTCGTAAAATATTCAACAACGAGAAAGAACTAGTTGGGATGTACAGTATTATTCAGAAGCGTGTCTCTTTCACAGCAGGGTTTCAATACACAAACTCTATTTTTGGACACTCATTCTCCAAAACTTTATCCTATCATCACAACGGATTTGGTTGAGCGCCGCCACATCGCAGTTGCTGGTGGCTGTACCATGCTGGTCGGCGATGAATGTTTGATAATACAGATTGCGTCACACCAATTGGCTTGTCTCATTAATTATTACCGCGCAGCGTTAACTGGGCTTGCACCTGACGAAGAGGGGTTGATTGCGGGTACGGTCAACAGGCATTGATTTTCTAAAGCGTATGTTATGAGACACATCTGGTTTATACGCTTTCCATGATATATTTGCATGTCGAGGTGGTGGTTTAAACTGTACTGCCACAATGGGTCGTCTCCACTTTCTTTGTCGTATAGCTTGTTATTACTAATGTCACTTGGCACGCCGAGCCTTTTTCTTACATTCTCCCACGCAATCTTTCTTCGGTGAGTCTACGCCGCAGCAAATGTTTTTGCCGTGTACGAGCTGTACCCGAACTCCACTGATAACATTTCGGAGCTTGTTCAGGGACATTTTCTGAGTAGTTTAATGCAAGGGACCGTTGATCCCCTGCGGATCACTACAGAATAATTGAATTTCTTTTTATTTCGTACCCAGTTTAAACTGTATTGCATTGAAAATCGGCCTCTGTCTCTATTCGTTTAGTCGATACCGTCTCTCCGTAGCCCCGTGAACTAAAGCACGCCCATTTCTAGTGTTATGCACTTTCTCTTGCAGACTTCCCACGTTATAATCCATTACTTCTGTGATGTCATCGATCCATCTCATCCTTTGCCGCCCTCTTCTCCATGTGCCTTCAAGCTTCCACAGCATTACGGTCTAGTCCAGTGAATCGCATCTTCTCACGATATGCTCTAATTAGTTCAGTTTTGGTTTCAGTATCAGACTTACCGAAGAGCAGTCTTGTGTTTGTTGGTGTAACAGTGACCTCTTCGTTCTCTTTGCGGTCCATGTAATTGAAGTTTCCTCCAACACCACAATCCAAAGGTGTATGCTCTATGCCGTTCAACCTTTCTTATGGTTCACGTCCCACAGCTACACATCAGACTGGAAAGACCATAGCCTTTTATACACTGTTCATTATTGTTAAAGTTGTGTCTCTACTCATTAAAACTAGACAAGTTTGGAAACTGTCTTTCTGCTACGTAACAAGCGGCTTTTGATTTTGTGGCTGCTGTCACCACAAGCAGAAATCTGGGAGTCGAGATAACTGAACACAGAAAGTACCTCCATTGTTTCTCTTTCTGTATGCTATGAAGTGCTGGGTGTAGTTGCCAAAATTTCCGTTTTCTTGACATTCAGTATTATACCACCCTCTGCACTTTCTTATTTCACTTTCAGTAAAAGGATCCTTAACTCTTCTTCACTTTCTGTCTGTAACACTTTCATGCCGATCTTCTCTTTGACCATTTGTTATTGTATATATACATGCTTTTATCTTTATGTAAATTTATATGTACACGATGTATGAATTAATTTGTTTACTTTGCTGTATAATCAGTTATGTATATTATCTAAATATCGCCGAGTAATCCCCGTGGGAATGTTAGGGAAACGTTAGATTTTTGTCAACGAATAAGTATCGTTGGAGTAGCGGCGTCTCTGGACGCGGGCGGATGTTACGTCAGAGCGCGCGCTACACAGAGAGAGAACTCTGGTGTGAGACTTGGTGAAGTGCGAACGCATGGATGGCGTGCACTGTACTGGAGGAGTGACTGTTTAGCGGCACGTGGCAAGTGATGAGCGTGGGCGGTGGAAATACTGGCTGCAGCAGCAACAAGAACCCGCCTCGCCAGTATCATTGTCAATAACTCCCGTGCTCGCTAATTATCGTGGAAAGGAGCCAGCAACAGTATCGTCGTCAGCAACTTCGTTATGGCGAGAATGGAGTGAACGAAGATTGCTGCATCACAGCTTATTGTCAACTAGTTTTGTAACGGCATTACTCAGCTTTGTGGTGTTTTGCGAGTGATTAATTACCATAGTTTAATCAAAACTGTTTACCCGCGATTCTCCTAAAATCATTCACCAAGTAGGTTCCTGCCCTGTTCTATTGTTACAATAATCCGAGTACCGTTTATGAAAAATGAAAATTGTAGTGCCAGTTATTTTTGCTTATGAATTAAATGATTGTTAGATTAAAGATTTGAACATAAAACATTCAGTAATTTCAGTCTCACTAACTTTGAATTTGAACTTTAATCTGAGGCGATCTAATTGTTGCAAATAGCAAATCAAGTAATCAAATTAAAATGATTCCTGGCACTATGAACAAAAGCACTAACTAGAATTAATGAGTGAGTGCAAATATCAGTGAATATTGTAATTTGTTGTCAGTAAAGTTTTGGCTCACATTTTGGATTGCAGTCGTGCTAAAGTATAATAATTACATTTTGATACAGTAGTTATCAATTTCTACTTCCCTGTTCAGAAGTCAATAGAGTTTCTTTTTAATTATTTTTCGCTATTTTCCAAAATTCATATAAAAATAGTAGACGTTATTATGAGGTAGCGCCTTTGTCACTTACAACAGTAAGTAACCATTAATCTAAGTGTTATCTTGTATGTTTTCAAAATTTCAGCTCTATTAGTTAATGGTATTTCGAGTGCAAACTATTTTCTTTCTCGCTGTATTACGTAAATGACACAATTGTTTTTGCTAACGTGCGTGCAGCCCTCTGTTACCGCGCGTGTTCGAGTAATTCTTGACATTGACTGTTCGGCTCATTAATCCACCTACCGAACAGAACTTTTGCCCAACTGGGCTGGCGACTGTATTTCTTTTAGCTACAATTATTTCAGCAACTCTTATTATTCTGTTCCGATCCACGTGGTACCCCTTCTCGTTGGCACAGTACTTGAATGATAGCACAAACCTTTCGAACAACCATACTAAATTTTACAGTAATTAAGTAGGTGGAATAAGTTGTCCTAGAAGGCATACTGTTGTTAACCTCCCCCTCATTTATCGACTTTATATCGAATCTTCGGAACGATTGCCTTTTCAAAATTTTATTCCAATTGTTTAGGCACATGTTTACACGGTCATATATTTCTAACATTGTCGATAGAAGGGAAGGGGGACGTTACATGCCATCAAGATGGTATACTATGCTTAGCTAAGGTTATTTATATTTAATTCTGGTGCGTTTTCATCTAACCCGGCGTTCTCATCATAACGTGCTACGCATATAGATTGAATAAATAAGGTGAAAATAAGCAACCTTGCCGTACCCCTTTCTTAATCTTGACTCGTTTGGTTGCTCCCTATAAGGTTGTCACCGTGGCTTCTTGGCCTGAGCATAAATTACGTATGAGGTCCATGAAGTGATCTGGTACCGCCATGTTATTTCCCGCAATTTCCCGCGGTCAACCCAGTTGAAGGCTTTAGCATAATCAATAAAACAAAGCTACACATCTTTCTGCAACTTTATTGCCTTCTCCATAATACATCGGGTGTTGGCATTTTGATGTCTGGTCCCCCTTCCTTTACGAAATCCAGCTCGTTCTTCATGTAGCTCTCGGTCTATGTGCTGGCGAAGACGAGTTTGTAACACGTGAAGCGTGACTTTGTTATTATGTGAGACAAATGTGATTGTTCGGTGATTTGAACACTCCGTAGAAATTCTCTTCTTTGAAATAGGGATGCACACTGAACTTTCCCAGTCTTTTGGCCACTGTTCAACCGTTCATATTTTCTGACGTTTGCAAAGTTTTCACCGCATGCTCTCCACTGATTCTGGACAACTCAGATGGAATTCCATCATGTCCACTACCCTTGTTTTTAGCAATATCATCTAGGGACCATTTGACTTGACTTTTCAAGATATCGGATTGTGGTTCTTAAATTACAATAACTTCATCGTCAACCGTATGCAGTTCTTTCTTATGTAGACCTTCCACATGTTCTATAACAGGACAGATACGGATGGTCTGCTCTGTGTATCTTCTCTGTAAACAAACTTGTTTCATTGACTCACGGTATTTTCTGTTGGCAACAGAAGCTCCTGAGTTACTCTTCGCCGTCAGACTTGCATCCAGTACTGATCGTTTGTGTTTGATGTTCTTTCTACCTCCAGTATTTGTTGCACATTAACAGTTAATAGCAGTGTGGATAGGTCTATTGGGGAAGAGTTGGTCGACATGCATCTCGTGCAGTGTAAGAAGGGCACAATGGCACTATGCTCAGCTGCTCCCGCAGTGGTGGTAACCTCAACACAGTACTTTTGCATCTGGACGTAGGCGCCTACGATAAACCGGATCCTTCCGAGTTAGACTGATTGCGTATTGCAGTCTTTTTCACTATTATCGAGATATTTTCACAGAAAGGACGGTAACTGGGATAAAAAAGTGAATAAATTACACTTTTTGACAATTTCTAAGGAGCAGCTGACGCTTGCTAAGGAAGAACCGCCACTTGCAACTGAACAACCGGCAATTGATACGGAACACACCACCAATGATAGTAAAAAGAAATATAGAGGGCGGCGCGTGTTAACTGCAGCGAACTCTGTCGACGAACGGTCTGATGCGTTCGACAATACGAAGGCCGTTGTGGACCCGATTAGTGCAACACTCCTTGGCATATAGCAACATGTCTGCAGGACCTCATTTGAATGCTTACGATCGTGGACGAGCAGTTGGCCGGCTCGAGGTGGTCGGTGTGTCACGACTATGGCCACAGTAATGAGTGTGTCCAAAAGTGTCATCTCGCCATTAAAAAAGGCCGCTGAAGGTGGAAATAGTATGAGGAAGCATTCTGGTGGTCTTAGGCAGACTAGTATACTGCAAGAGGATCGATACGTAGTCCTAGTGGCGAAATGGAAGATATCTCACTCCTAAGCACATCGCTGCAGGCCTTGCAACAATTACCGCTACACATTTCGGCGATTTAATCAGGCTGGTTTGTACTCTCGGAAGCCTGTTAAATACGTCCCACTTCAACTACGCCATCGACAACAAAGAGTTTGTTGACATAGGGAGTATGGTGGTTGGGGTTAGCGACCGTGGTCCAGACTGATGTTCTCCAACGAATCCCGCTTGACTGGGGCAAGTGATGGTAGCCACCTGTTAGTGTGGAAGGAGAGGGGAACACGTTACACGCCACAGAATGTTAACGAACGTCATCGGTATGAGCTAGGAGGTATGGTGTGGCCAGGTATTATGCACAATGACCGAACACCGCTGCATATCTTTCTGCGCCGTACCACTACAACACAGCGGTATTGCAGGGAGATAAGGTCCGCCTGATTTTGGGTGCGATGGGTCCCGTCGTTCTGTTTATGGACAACAATGCCCACCCACACAAGACCACTGAGGTGTCGAGCACACTGCAAACTGAAGATATTGAACGTAGGGAAAGGCCTGCTACACCCCGGACCTAAAGTCTACAGCGCAGGCTTGGGATTTTCTTGCCAGACGTGTCTCTCCACGAACGCCCCGTCCCCGAAACGTGCAATAACTGAAAACCACCTTGATGGAGGAGTGGGACAATATCCCCCAAGGACTCCTCAACAGTTAGGTGGCCAGCATGAACAACAGGTGCAAAATGTGCATTAGTGCGCGAGGAGGGCATATTCCTTACTGAGAATCTGGTATCGACCTTTATGTTGGGATTCTAACCTGTGTCAAACATGAACGTTATTTGTGTCTGTTACCTGACGGGATACCAATTCGATTCTACACAGAGTACGCGAAAGAACTTGCCCCCCCCCCCCTTCTAACAGCCGTGTACCGCAAGTCTCTAGAGGAACGGAAGGTTCCAAATGATTGGAAAAGAGCACAGGTAGTCCCAGTCTTCAAGAAGGGTCGTCGAGCAGATGCGCAAAACTATAGACCTATATCTCTGACATCGATCTGTTGTAGAATTTTAGAACATGTTTTTTGCTCGAGTATCATGTCGTTTTCGGAAACCCAGAATCTACTCTGTAGGAATCAACATGGGTTCCGGAAACAGCGATCGTGTGAGGCCCAACTCGCTTTATTTGTTCATGAGACCCAGAAAATATTAGATACGGGCTCCCAGGTAGATGCTATTTTTCTTGACTTCCGGAAGGCGTTCAATACAGTTCCGCACTGTCGCCTGATAAACAAAGTAAGAGCCTACGGAATATCAGACCAGCTGTGTGGCTGGATTGAAGAGTTTTTAGCAAACAGAACACAGCATGTTGTTATCAATGGAGAGACGTCTACAGACGTTAAAGTAACCTCTGGCGTGCCACAGGGGATTGTTACGGGATCATTTCTTTTCACAATATATATAAATGACCTAGTAGATAGTGTCGGAAGTTCCATGCGGCTTTTCGCAGATGTTGCTGTAGTATAGAGAGAAGTTGCAGCATTAGAAAATTGTAGCGAAGTGCAGGAAGATCTGCAGCGGATAGGCACTTGGTGCAGTGAGTGGCAACTGACCCTTAACATAGACAAATGTAATGTATTGCGAAGGCATAGAAAAAAGGGTCCTTCTTTGTATGATTATATGATAGCGGAACAAACACTGGTAGCAGTTACTTCTGTAAAATATCTGGGAGTATGCGTGCGGAACGATTTGAAGTGGAATGATCATATAAAATTAATTGTTGGTAAGGCGGGTACCAGGTTGAGATTCATTGGGAGAGTCGTTAGAAAATGTAGTCCATCAACAAAGGAGGTGGCTTACAAAACACTCGTTCGACCTATACTTGAGTATTGCTCATCAGTGTGGGATAAGTACCAGATCGGGTTGACGGAGGAGATAGAGAAGATCCAAAGAAGAGCGGCGCGTTTCGTCACAGGGTTATTTGGTAACCGTGATAGCGTTACGGAGATGTTTAACAAACTCAAGTGGCAGACTCTGCAAGAGAGGCGCTCTGCATCGCGGTGTAGCTTGCTGTCCAGGTTTCGAGACGGTGCGTTTCTGGATGAGGTATCGAATATATTGCTTCCCCCTACTTATACCTCCCGTGGAGATCACGAATGTAAAATTAGAGAGATTAGAGCGCACACGGAGGCTTTCAGACAGTCGTTCTTCCCACGAACAATACGCGACTTGAACAGGAAAGGGAGGTAATGACAGTGGCACGTAAAGTGCCCTCCGCCACACACCGTTGGGTGGCTTGCGGAGTATAAATGTAGATTAGATGTACCCTGTTTTCCCGTGTGGTGAAATCTCTACCACTCTGCATTATAAATATACCACTCCACCTCTATTACACTTGTACTGTACTTCATGTCGCCCATCATTGCTTGTGATTATTGCTGTCAAACAATTTGTCTGGTCCTTTGCAATTGTCAAGCAGTGTATAATTATGTTAATGCTGTGTCACGAGCTATCGATAACCACGGCTCTCTTATACCAAAATGCTCAGAAAATGTGCCTGAGCAACCTTGAAATTTCGTGTGTGGAGTTCGGCGTTGCCCTGCATGTCACAGCAATGAGGTTCTTCCTTTTTAACATTTCCAACTTTTCTTTCATCACCTATTAAGTTTAAATATGTCGTCGTTACTCTTTCTATCAGTCCATTTTAATCATTTTTCCCCGCAACCACATTTCGAAACTGTCAAGCATTATTCTTCTTTCTTTTCAGCCGTCAATGATTCACTTTTATACTTCACTTCTGATAAAACCCTTTTCGTATGTCTTCTTCTGTCGAAATTATTTTTGTTGCCAACAAATCTTTCTCACTTTTTCAAAATCTCTTTTGCCCAAAGATATTCTACTGCTTTTCTCCTCTACACAGCTCCCGTTTTCCGTTACTAGACTTCCTAAGCAACTAAAAGATTTTTCTTGTTCCAAGGATGTTCCTCGCAATGATGCACATCAGTTTCGCTTTTCCTGTGTTTACCTTCATTCAATTGCAGCTTCTCCATCATCAATTGCTATCCTCTCTCGGTTGCTGCCAACACTGTTTGATTATCTACATACTTCATCGTGTTTATTCTCTCTCCTCCTACTACTACGCCTCTTGCCTTATTTAATGCATTATCTGTTAATTTCTAAGCATAAATACGAACAACACCCATGTTCAGTATTTCTTCGATTATTCTTCACAGCTCTTTCCTCCAAACCAAGCCTCACCGTGACTTTTAGTATTATGTGCAGTTTCCATATAAGCATTCCGTGTTTACAGCCTATACATCTAACTTTCAAGATTTTCTGTCATTCGCCTCTTATCAGTAATCATAAACTCTGTTAACGTCAATGGTATCTTGTGTTCCTCTTCCCTTACTGAATCCAAATAGGTCCTCTCATGTTTTTCTTACTTTTGCTTCCAATTTTTTTCAGTTCGGGCCCACAGACAGCCTCTGTGACATGACATATAAAATTAACTGCCTTATAATATTTGTAACATTTGGTTATGTGATCCTTTGGTAAAATTAAATGCTTATGCGAAATTCTCTCTCTATACCATAGATAATCATGTCAGTCGTTCGAGGAACTCCTCTATCTCCCATGGTTTCTAGTGGCACAGCTGATATGTTGTCAGAGCTTGTCTAGAGGTCACTTAAAAAGATCCCCATCTACTCCTACACAAAGAGTGTTTCACCAGTAAAGAGCACTTTTTTTGATTGTACACTACTTGGTGTGTCTGTTACCTTATTCAAAAAATACCTTAGAGAAGGCTAAATGAATATACTTATAGTTCTGTGTGACTAAAAGGCGTGTGATTATTGCAATCTAATGTTCATACTGTTTGTTGCAACTGTAGTACGTATGTTACGTGTACTATATAACGCCAAGCCCTCCGTCAAACGGATGAGCCTATTAGGTCAAGTGAAAAGCGCACGATGCGCCACGGAAGTCACGCTCTGCACGACTAAGCCAAGTGTGATACCACTCAGACTGGCAGTACCATGCCATACCGTGTACCAGAGTCATTTCATAAGCAGGAAACACAATATTTTGTTTGCATGCATAGTTATTTGTTTTAGTATCTCTTTTAACTTTTAATCCATCAATGCAGATCCCCCTTCTTACACGGCGATAGAGTTACGTTGCCCTATAGTATTGTCGGTGACAGAAGAACACGCTGCGCGGGGTAGCCGCCCCTGCCGTCGGAGGTTCGCGTCCTCCCTCGGGCACAGGTCTGCGTGTTATCCTTAGCAAAAGTTAAAGTTAAGTAGTGTGTAAGCCTAGGGACCGATGACCTCAGCAGTTTGGTCCCACAGGAACTTACCACAAATTTCCAAACTGAAGAACATATCTGATAGGTGGCAGCACTGTTGTCGGCTTTCAACTGCGAAGAGCTAACGGCTGCAGGCGGAAACGATAGTTGTCTGCAGAAGTGCGACAACACTGAGGCTGTTTGGCGATTTTTCTGTCGTGAAAATTTGACCTCCCATTGTCCCGTATCCACGATGGATAAACAGAGACGCTGAGGCTTTGCTGTTGAGGTGTATACAAAATCACGTTACGTGGCTTCTTGAGGTAGATGCAGAGACTAGATGCGCGTAGCAGCTGCGCCAAGCCCAGTGAAGCTGTCAGGGATCTTTCGCCGACTCGGCTATAGTAGGTTCGCTATCCCATCGCAAGCACCAAATCTGTTTATCTATCGAGTGGCACGGGTAACGAGGGCAGAAGGGTGTTGCATGGAAGAAAAACGTCGTCTACGCGTAGATTGTTTCAACTCCGTACCCAGGTCCAAGTCCGGTGGACTCAAGTCTGTACTTTACAGAGCATGAAGTAACATTTACTGTGATCTGGCAGTTCTGTCGGGTCGGCGTCAACAAAATATTTTTGCACTCGGAGGAGAAGATTCCGCTGCAACGAAAAACGCCGTTGTTGTAGTGGTGTCAATCCAAAATCCTGTAGCATGTCCGTTACACTCTCTCCCCTATTTTCCGATAATACGAAACGTGTTGTTCTTCGTTGAACTTTCTCGATTTACTCCATTAATCCTACCTGGTAACGATCCCAGACCGCCCAGCAGTATTCCAAAAGAGAACGGACAAGCGTGGTTTAGGTAATCTCTTTCGTAGATCTGTTACATTTTCTAGGTGTTCTACCAATAAAACGCAGTTTTTGGTTTGCCTTACCCACAACGTTTACTGCGTGTTCTTTCCAATTTAAATTGTTCGTAATTGTAACTCCTAGCTAGTTGGTTGAGTTTACGGAGTAGACTGGAGTGGACAGCTGCATCATACAAATCTTTGGATTGAAGACAACAATCCAACGACGTCATATGTGTGTATTCTTGGTGATTTTAGTTACCGTATATGGGCATTAAAGCCGTGGTCTAAGGTACATTTCCGTGGCTAAAGCCGTCGTCACGCGGACGGTATATTCGAACGTTGAGTGTTGAACGTGCCAAGTGGGAAAAGCACGGTGAAAAAAGAAGGTGGGTTTTATTCAAGATTGCAATATGGTATTCCCCACTCTTAAGGCTACAAAACCCTATTTTTCAGCATAATCTCTGTTCAATACGACAGCCGTACGCCACCTTACTCGGGGGTCATATATGTCGCTGGTGCCACTCTACTGGCAGATGTCGGAGCCAACGTCTTGCTTCATCAGTACCCTCCCCATCATCCACGTACTGCCTCTCGCAGAGTGCATCCTTCATTGCGGCGAACAGATGGAAGCCGGAAGGTGCGAGATCCACGCTACAGGAAGGATGAAGAAGAACAGCTCATAAATGGCTCTGAACACTATAGGACTTAACATCTGAGGTCATCAGTCCCCTAGAAGTAACCTAAGGACATCACACACATCCATGCCCGAGGCATGATTCGAACCTGCGGAAGAACAGCCCAATGAAGTTTTGTGAGCTTCTCTCAGGTGAGCAAACTTGTTTGAGTCCTTGCGTTGCCATGAAGTAGAAGAAATCCGTTTGCATTTTTGTGGTGACAAACACACTGAAACCGTTTCTTCAGCTTCCTGAGAGTAGCACAGAACACTTCAGAGTTGATCGTTGCACCACGAGGGAGGACATCAAACAGAGCAACCCCTTTGAGTACCAGAAGACCGTCGCCATGACTTTCCCGGCTGAAGGAGCAGCTTTGAATATTTTCTTCGGAGAAGAGGTCGTGTGCCGCCACTCCATGGATTGTCGTTTTGTTTCAGGTCCGAAGGGATGAACGCATGTTTCATCTCCAGTGACGATGTCACGATCTACCTCGTAGCATCCAAGCTATTACGCACAGATGTTCTTTCGTTGCTCTTTGTGGTCTTCCGTTTGGCGGCGATGAACCCAGGGGGCACACACTTTTGAGTATCGCAGCTGGTGGACGAGCGTGTTAGCACTACCAACGGAGACCCTCCAGTTGTGCAGCGAGGTGCTTGGTTGTAATCCGTCGATCAACTTTAAGGAGAGTGCCCCCACATTCCAACATTGCAGGAGTCACAGCCGTGTGCGGCCGGCCGCCACGTGGGAGATCGTACAGGTTTGCGCAATCTTGTTGTGAAGGACAGACGCTTTGCCCAAAGACTTACTGTGCATTTGTTCACTGCCAGGTTTCTGTAGACATTCTGCAAGCGCTTAGAAACACTGCGATACTCTGGTTTTCCGCCAAAAGAAGCCCAATAACTGCCCTCTGCTTGGAACGAACATCCGTACGGGTGCGATTTTGAAAGCTACGTATAGTGTCGCCGTCTATTGGAACATTATGAAACTGCTGGGCCTGAAGCGAGAATATTCCATGATGTCCTACAACAAGTCTACATTTTTTTCTACAGAAACTCGCCAAAAAAAAGTATTGCATTACTTTTTAATTGTGGTGAGTTCCTAAGTTACCAAACTGCTGTATGCCACATATGGATTGGAAGAATTTCTCAGTTTTGACAGTTCCGGTATCCAGCTACAGATGGCAAAACTTGAGAGCCAACATGTTTTTCCGCGCATGTCTTCAAAAATGGTTCAAATGGCTCTGAGCACTATGGGACTTAACATCTGAGGTCATCAGTCCCCTAGAACTTAGAACGACTTAAACCTAACCAACCTAAGAACATCAAACACATTCATGCCAGAGGCAGGATTCAAACCTGCGACCGTGGCAGTCGCGCAGTTTTCGCGCCTAGAACCGCTCGGTCACCGCGGCCGGCACTGATACAAAAGCAAAAGTGGCAAAAGTGCGTGTCAGTAATGTATATGTTGATAAGTGGAACATACAGGGTGCTTCCGTAGGAGCGTGCAAGAATTTAAGAGGACATGGAAGATGCTCCACTGAACAATTTGAGGTAGAGGATCTGGGGTTGGAGAAGCCAGCTTGAGGATATATGGGAGTAAATCTGTCTACCTCTTTCTCTAGCAATGCTGTTTTCCAGCTTATTTACAACTAACATACGTACAAGTTTACATGTACTGTGCTGTTTAGGTACGTGTACATTATTTCCTGCAAAGAAACAAGGGAAACAAGGAGGACGTTGCATATCTTCTACCTGGCCGTCTGAATGGGCGCCTGTACTTCAGGTCCATCCGAAGAGATCTACTTGAGTTGTTGGAGAAAGTACCGTCGGAGGAGAAGTGGATATAACATGACGGTGCACCGCCTCACTTCAGTGTGGATGTCCGCAACCATCTCAGTGCTGTATTTCCTGGTCGCTGGATTGGAAGAGGAGGTCCTATTCCATGGCCTGCGAGATCACCTGACCTGAATCCCCTTGATTATTTCCTATGGGAATATCTAAAGTCACTCGTGTGTGAGACCCCCAGTGGATACGGAGGTGGAATTAGCTGGCAGAATTGTAGCAGCTCGTGCGGTGATTCGAAACACACCAGGGATTTAAGTCAGGCTGCGTCATATTGTTGTTCGTCGATGTCATGTTTGCATTGAGGTTGTAACCTCCCAACAGAAAAATATTTATATCATTGGCAATTTGTCTATGTTCCCAACAGTTTATTATTCCGTAACCTCGCAATAATAACGTGACTAACGTCCCAATAAAAAAATGTGACTCATTTGTAACCTTTGAGTAACTAACTGACTGTGAATCTAAACTGGTAAATTTGGACGTCAGCAGTGCTGCGTCATGGCCCTGAAAGATCATTCTGAATAAACTGAAAGTTCTTACCTCAATTAAGTCGCCAGATAACGCGTATATATCTGCTCCTATAAGAAATTTTTCTGGCACAGCCCAGTGCAGTGCTGGCCGCTATATTTGTCATGTGTAGAAAGAAACAAGTGATTTTCCTTAACGATAATCGGGATGACCATGGATTGTAGAAATTAGTAAATTCTTTAAATTCAGATGAATGATTGTCAAATTTTATAAAAAGATAATTATTAAAAGATTTTTTGGAACATTTACATGCGACTTGATATAACAATACTACAAATTTAGTTGTAACAAACTACATATGCGCGTGGCTGCTTTTACCTTATACTACATTGCTCAGGCACCGCCATCGCTCCCCACGACCGGCCCAGCCAATTCCATACACACGACTGCTAGCTACTACTTACTCCTACTGCCACACAGTTCCTACTGCATACAACACTGCTCTCTGGCCTGAGATTCTCTTATAGCTTACATATCGCAGGCTGCGCGTGAGCAATCCATAGAAATTACATCTGCACGAGTGCTCTAGCAATGAATTCCTTAGTCGTGGACCTCTTACAAGGTTGACAGCCGTCATTTTCGGCGCCGTTTGTAGGACGCAGTACAAATATTTCGTTCATTGGGTCAATGACGGTTTTTGCAGTTAACTGTAACTGATTTAAGTAAAAAAGTACACAGTAATGTGATTTTATTCCTGCTATCTCCTTAAGCAGGCTCCTTTCCTCAAATTGTACAGTGGAGCATCCCCTAAAAAAAAAAAAAAAAGAAAAAGGTTCAAATGGCTCTGAGCAGTATGCTACTTAACTTCTGAGGTCATCAGTCGCCTAGAACTTAGAACTGCTTAAACCTAACTAACCTAAGGACATCACACACATCCATGCCCGAGGCAGGATTCGAACCTGCGACCGTAGCGGTCACGCGGTTCCAGACTGATGCGCCTAGAACCGCACGGCCACACCGGAGCATCCCTTACATCCTGTTAATTTTTGCACGCTCTTACGGAAACACCGTGTAAGAAAGACAACTGATTAAAGCAGTCACCTTTCACGCTCAGCAGAGATAAATTAGAAGGCCACGAGAAACTGATAAAATCATTCCCCCATACTCTCTCATTAGTGAACCTAACGTCATTTATCCACAGCCTAGTGACAGATTTGAATAGAGCGCCCCCCACAGCAGCTCGGGACGTGGAAACGTCGAGCAGTTGCCGCAGCTGCGGAGCGCGCAAGTAACGAGATAATTTTCGAAGGACGCCGTGGAGGCGGAAGCTACGTGGGGCAAGTTTTGGCAGCTGCTTGCGGGGCGGAGAGCCGCAGAACGGGCCCAACCGCTAACGAGGCAGGAGCAGCACGGTGCAGGGGGGGGGGGGGGGAGGAGGTAGGAGCGGAGGGCGCGGTTGGAGGGGGGGGGGGGGTAGGAGAGAGGGTAAGGAAGGGCGGGCACGCGGTTAGTGATGGCTGGAGACGTCCTGAAAAGCGAAGCGTCACGGTGTCAGTAATTAAAGCACCGCTAAGCGCGGTTATCTCCGCTTAAAGGGGACCGGCCGTCCCGAAAATGTAAACACCGCGCACGTGTCGGCGTCCGGTATTACGAGTAAGCAGGCAGCGAGCCGAATCGTCTGTAAACACGGCGGTAGCTCGTTTATTCCGACAAAATGCGACCGTACGTCATCTGGATTATCGAACATCCGGATAATCCTGAATTTCAGGAAATAACAGAATGACATGTGTTACGTGCCTAAGCACACTGTTACACACTGAGGTGACAAAAGTTATGGAATACTGAAACGCATATATACAGACGGCGGTATTTTCGCGTACACATGGTATAAAAGGGCAGTGCGTTGGTAGAGCTGTCGTTTGAAGACATGCGCGGGAAACGGGCTAACCCTAGACTGTAAAAACTTAAAATTGATATGTCACTTAGGGGTTACACCAATGTCAGTTTTGATAGTATCGGTTAAAAACAGTCTTGGTTGCAATTTTAGTTTTTTGCTTTTCAACGACGCTTTTCGCCTTATTTAGGCATCTTAAGGTCATCTTTTCTAGATGGACGCGAGAGGCAACAAGATCTGCATAACGCGTTCCCGTTCACAGGAGCGAGTAACAGAGTTAGATGAGGGCTCAGGTATTGAACGGGAACGCGTTGTGCAGATCTTGTTGCCTCTCGCGTCCATCTGGCAAAGAGAACCTGAAGATGCCTAAATAAGGCGAAACGCGTCGTTTAAAAATAAAAAAATAAAATTTCAACCAAGACGGTTTTTAACCAATACTGTTAAACACTGGTTTGCTGTATGCCACATATGGATTGGAAGAATTTCTCAGTTTTGACAGTTCCGGTATCCAGCTACAGATGGCAAAACTTGAGAGCCAACATGTTTTTCCGCGCATGTCTTCAAAAATGGTTCAAATGGCTCTGAGCACTATGCGACTTAACTTCTGAGGTCATCGGTCCCGTAGAACTTAGAATTACTTAAACCTAACTAACCTAAGGACATCACACACTTTCATGGCCGAGGCAGGATTCGAACCTGCGACCGTAGCATTCGCGCGGTTCCGGACTGAAGTGCCTGGAACCTCTAGGCCACAACGGCCGGCGCGCATGTCTTCATTTGTGCTCAGGTGATTCATGTGAAAAGAATTCCGACGTGATTACGGCCACATCACGGGGATTGACAGACTTTCAACGCGGTTGATCAGTAGGAGCTAGAGGCGCGGGACATTCCACTTCGTAAGTCGTCAGCTAATTCAATATTTTGAGGTCCACAGTGTCAAGACTGTGCCAAGAATACCACACGTCAGGCATTATCTCTGGCCACGGACAACGCAGTGGCCGACTGCCTTCGCTTAACTTTTCTAAAGAGTTGTCAGTGCGAACAGACAATCAACACTGCCTGAAATAATCGCAGAAATCAATGTGGGATGTTTATTTATTATTTATTTACTCGATCGGCATTTACAAGGCGAAATATTAAATTTGAACATTACAGCATTAAAAATGAGACATTCAGCTTTACCTAATTACCTAATACAAAATACAAAATTTTATACCATATGACTTATTTTTTTTAGCCATTCGATGGCATTGTCCGTGAGATTATGTATATCCTCCAGTTCACCATTAAAACCATGCACAGTACACTCGATCAAGTGGGCCATTGATTGATTGAGTCCACATTCGCACTGAGGGTCGTTCGCGAGGCCCCATGTTGTCATCATCTCCCTGCATCTTCCGACACCCGTCCTCACACGGTTCAGCGTAGTCCACACTCTTCTGGGAAGCTTAAAGCCCTCTATTTGTATGCTTGGGTCAGTAACTAGTTTTTTGTTCTTTACTGCTCTTCTACTCCATAAACTTTTCCATTCATTTTCTGGGTCGAAGGGAAACACCTCTTCACCTATTTGCCATAGAGGTGACCTCGATCTCAGGCGGTTTTTTGGTGTCAGGTCCTGATGTATGGGTAGGTTTGGATTTGCCAGTATTTTGCTATATTCTCTTGACAGCAGCTGATTTCTTCTGATTTCAGGTGGTGCTATGTTGGACAGTACGGGTAGCCAATCTATAGGGGTAGGTTTAAGTGCTCCCGATATTATTCTCATTGTTTCTCTAAGCTGGATATCGATTTTTGATACATGCACACTTCTGGCCCATACAGGTGCACAATAATCGGCCACGCTGTATACCAGCGTGGGATGTACGACGAGCTTATTAGTTACGACAGTGCGGCAAAATCTGACGGTAATGAGCCATGGAAGCAGATGACCGACGTGATTGCCTTCGCTAACAGCACGTCATAGCCTGCAGCTCCTCCTCTGCGCTCTTGACCATATCGATTGGAGCCTAGACGACTGGAAAACCGTGGCTGGTCAGATGAGTTCTGATTTCAGCAGGCATGAGCTGAATGTAGGGTTCGAGTATGGCGCAAACCACACGAAGCCATGGATTCAACTTGTCAACAAGGTACTGTGCAAGCTTGTGATGGCTCCATAATGGTACGGGCTGTGGTACATGGAATGGACTCGGTCCTCTGTTCCAAGCGAATCGATCAATGACTGCAAGCGGGTAGCGTTCGTCTACTTGGAGACCATTTGCAGAAATTCGTGGACTTCATGTTCCCAAACAACGATGGAATTTTTATGGATTACAATGCGCCATGTCTCTGGGCTACAGTTATTCAGACATTAAGCTCATTTCGAGCGAATGATCTGGCCACCCGGATTCCCGAACATGAATCCCGTCGAACATTTACGGGACATAATCGAGAGGTCACTTAGTAAAAATAATCCTGCACCCGCAACACTTTCGCAGTTATGGATGGCTTTAGAAGCAGCATGACTCAGTATTTCCACAGGGGCTTCTAACGTCTTGTTCAGTCCATTGCATATCGAGTTGCTGCCGTCCCGTATTAGGAGATATCGCATGACATTTGTCACCTCAATGTATTTATTTGCACGTAAACACACAAACTATAATCACAAATTATAAACAAAATATTGTAAGCGTTTTATAATATTAATTAATATTGTTAACCGGTTTTCGGATCAGAACCCAGCATCAGACTTTGAAAACCCATCGACCCGTAAAATGCTGCTGAAAGCCTAGGTAAAATTGTGAAGCAAATTTCACCCTGAATTTTGGCCAAATTTTAAGCCTACTTTACTGATAACGCGTTCTAACTTATGAAATTCTAACGACGATGATAGCACTTTCACAAGCGCAACGGGTAATTTCATTCAAAAGTTTCTGAAGTGACCTTTTTACATAGGCTTGGCGCTGGAAAACTAATGCATTAATGCCTGACGGTGTGTTGAGCTTCGCCTTATAGACAAAACTCATGCTACACAATGTATTTGCCATCTGTATACCATGAAGCTAAGTACTAAAAAAAACGAACCTTCAACTCCTAACAAACGATAATGAAAATGATGTGGAAGAATCTGGTCTGCACATCTCAGCATACTCCAACTCGGCCACTTAACTGATAGTTGCAACCACTACAAAAGACACCAGGATAATGCATGCCAAAGTGATGGGAGTATCTTTCCTAGTATGATGAAATAATAAAAGAAGAGAGCCAGGTAATGTAAGGGAATTCTGTATTGGAATATCCGTATAAAACCACGTGGTTGAGAGTCGAACAGACAAAACCTTTTGCTGGAGTAATAGGCGAACGCCAAATTCTGCTAGAATGAGATCCTAATACTCAGAAGTATTATACACGAATCGTAGCCGATATGGGTATTTACATCGAGTTTTCAAATACCGCGCAAAAAACAACATAATATCCGTGCATCACATAATCAAAAATATTACAATAACAACATTCTTTGTGTCTTTAGTCTCAGGACAAAGAGATATAGAAAGACAGAGCTTCTTTATCACCGATGTTCACGGATATGGGTATCCTACATGCATATCGTCAACCACTGACCCACGTGGTGCCGATCTCATTACAAAAAAAAGTACGCTTTACTCATAATTTGGACATATACACACTGTGACAGTTTGTCCCGTAGGAACATAATTCAAAAGCAACACAATATGCATGTTGCGAAAGCCATGCGCGTAAAATGCACTGATTAGGCCAAACGCATGCAGCAACTTCACCAAAGTAACTGAAACAGCACCTTGAAACTAAAGATCTGTGCAGTTCGTCCGCAAATAATATCGAGAACGCCCTTACCACGCGAAAGCGACCCCAAAATGAATTTATCTTCAAAATCACGTTGCATACTATGGAAACCTTGCGGCTCGCACAGTGCAAAGACTTTAAGTTTCGCGCGTGACACTGCGCAAGACTATCCAGCGATAATTGCTAGAGCCAGCCAAAGTGCGCTGCCTGATCAGATGTCTCTATGCTATAAGGATGTCAGACTCCCGTTGTCTAAACCGTAGAGAATAAATGTCTATGGAGTGAGCATTCGGATGCGCAGTCTGAAAATTGTGTCTACAACATCTTCTGTTGCTGAAGTCATGTGATTTTGGGACTATGCATTTTAGCCGGTATAGCGGTTAGCGTATTTTGAGTGTTGTTACTTCGCTGCTGCAAATAGAGCACCTTCAGAAGTACAGTGAAACTCTGTATAGGCGTTTTACAGACATTTTAACAATATGACACCAAGAACTAAAGTTAGCTTAAAGATGTGAAAGGCAACGGTACTGTGCCTTTTCGCTACAGCATAATAGCACAGATTCCCTTTTATTTACGTTTTTCCGGTAACAGGATAAGAAGTGACAGTCAACATTATTTTTTTTACGTTCACTATTGCACTTATTCATATTGTCGAATATCTGTTCTAATTAATTACGTTACAGTGACACAGTAGAGGGCGCCGAAGTGTCACGAAAAAACAACACATTTGAAAATTTCAAACTGTTACAGTATACATGGTGATTTGCACCACCTGATTGTCAATTATTATTTTCAATTTTTCTTTATTTTCCCTTTAGATTTTTATAGACAAGTAAAATATCTATAACATTTATCTGCGATCTCAAGAGAAAAGTAAAATCGCACATTATGTACAAAAAATAGAAAAAAACATCAATGCTCGAATTTTAGGGAAATTAAAGAAGTGACAGCCAAAAATATATTTTTTTTCTTTTTCTATTGCGCTGAATCCTATTGTCGAATCTGTTCTAATTAATTCCGTTAAAATAACGCTATATGGGAAACTGTCTCATGCAGAAGTACTTTGAAACACACCAGGTTTTTAGAACCTGCATCTTGAGGAATGTATAAATTTGATCTGCATATGAACATAGCACAGATATGCATACACTGACTGGCGGTATACTCAAACACATTTGCAAATTTATTTAGCACTTATTTCATAAATATATTGCCAAAAAATCGCAGAAACTATCTCTACAATATAAGACTTTATAATACTGTGTCTCGATATTTTTCAACATATACAGCGCCCCATATCAATACATTTACAATTACGCATTTGTTGTAGACATCAAAGAAAAGCAACTGGTCCTCCTTTCACATATTTTCTTTCCGTCCATACCATTACAGCTGTTACTAAATCTCAAATGTTCAGAAACGTATATGAAACAAGGCGAATACGTGTAATATTATTACTACAAATTGTAGACAAGCGTCGTCGTCCCAAAATCAAGTCACTAATCCCATTTGATGTTGAGAACATGCGCAGTAGGCTATGATCACTACATAGATATCTATACTCTATGGTCTGAATGTGCCGGCTAAAGATGCTCTAATTTCGTATCATACCTATTTATAACATGGCTGTTTCGCCCGATGCCTTTCGCCAGGAGAATGGGGTACCCCAGGGCTCCGTTTTGAGCGTGGCCCTTTTTGCCATAGCTATCAATCCAATAATGGATTGCCTCCCTTCTGACGTTTCAGGCTCCCTTTCTGTGGCCGACTTTACGATCTACTGCAGCGCTCAGAGAACATGTCTCCTGGAGCGCTGTCTTCAGCGTTGTCTAGACAGTCTATATTCCAGGAGTGGTGCTAACGGTTTCCGTTTTTCTGGTGAGAAAACGGTCTATATGAACTTCTGACGTTACAAACAGCTTCTTCCACCATCCTTTCATCTCGGCCCCGTTGCTCTCCCATTCGCGGAGACAACAAAATTTTTAGGTCTTACATTTGACAGGAAATTTTGCTGGTCTCCACATGTGTCTTACTTGGCTGCTCGTTGTACCCGTTCCCTAAATGTCCTCCGTGTTCTCAGCGGTACGTCATGGGGAGCAGATCGAATGGTCCTGCTACGCTTATATCGCTTCATTGTCCGATCAAAGCTAGATTATGGGAGCTTTGTCTACTCTTCTGCCCAGCCGTCCATCTTACGCTGTCTAAACTCTATCCACCATCGGGGATTACGTCTGGCACCTGGAGCATTCTACACCAGCCCTGTTGAGAATCTGTATGCCGAAGCTGCCGAATTACCGCTAAACTACCGGCGCGATATGTTGCTTTGTCGGTACGCCTGCCGACTGATGTCAATGCCCGCCCGCCCGTCTTATTTCTCTTTCTTTGACGACTCTCTCGACCGCCAGGAGTTCGATTTCGTCGCCTGCTTCAGCAACTTGATTTTACCCTCCCTACGAGTTTTCGAGTGGGTGAGAGCCCGACGCCACTTTGGCTCCAGTCGCAGGTTCGCGTTCACCTTGAACTCAGCTCGCTCCCAAAGGAGAGGACCGCGGATTCGATATACCGCTCGGCGTTTGTCTAACTTCGTTCGAGACTGGCTAACAACGTCTTTATTTACACAGATGGTTCCAAGACTACTGCTGGCGTCGGATGTGCCTTTGTCGTTGGAGATGGCGCCTTTCAATACTGGCTCCTTGACCAGTGTTCAAGCTCTACAGCTGAGCTTTTTGCTCTCAATCAGGTTGTTCAATATATCCGCCGCCATCGTTATTCTCCCTGTGCCATCTGCTCTGATTCATTGAGCACCATTCAGAGTCTCCGTGACCCATATTCGGACCACCCTCTCGTGCAACGAATTCACCGATCCCTTCAGTCGCTAGCTGATACCGGCACTCGTGTCCTTTTTTTTGTGGATTCCTGGTCACGTTAGTGTGCCTGTGAACGAAGCTGTTGTTGCTGCGGCCGAGGCTACTGTCCTCCTGCCTCGGACAGCTTCCTTTTGTGTCCCATCAACTGATGTTAGTGGGGTTCTTTGTCGGCGCGTTTCATCATTGTGGCATGAGGCTTGGTCCTCTCTCCACGAAAACAAGCTTAGGGCCATCAAACCGATCCCGACGGCTTGGACGACCTCGTCACGCCCTTCCCGGCGAGAGGTCATTGTGGCCAGGTTGCGGACTCGGAGTTGCCGATTTAGCCACCGCTACCTGTTGTCCGGTGGCCCCGCCCCGCAGTGCCCCTGTGGCCATACGTTGACGGTGCGCCATGTTTTAATGTCCTGTCGCCGTATTATTATCTCTCGTGTTGTCCTATGTCTGCCGTCTACCTTACAGGAACTTTTAGCTACTGACGCTCGAACAGCTGCTCGTGTCCTTCGTTTTATTACACTGACAGACTTGTCCAAAAAGATCTAACTCTTTTATTTTGTCTCTCTGCGTCCTCGTAAGTACTTTCTGATGTTGCCCCCTTGCGTTCTCTTACGCTATTAGTGCAGTAACGTTTGTGACTGGGCGCTAATGGTGGTGGTGGTGGTTAGTGTTTAACGTCCCGTCGACAACGAGGTCATTAGAGACGGAGCGCAAGCTCGGGTTAGGGAAGGATAGGTAAGGAAATCGGCCGTGCCCTTTCAAAGGAACCATCCCGGCATTTGCCTGAAACGATGTTGGGAAATCACGGAAAACCTAAATCAGGATGGCCGGAGACGGGATCGAACCGTCGTCCTCCCGAATGCGAGTCCAGTCTGCTAACCACTGCGCCACCTCGCTCCTCGCTCGGTCGGCGCTAATGACCTTAGTAGTTGAGCGCCCAAAAAAAAAAAAAAAAAAAAAAAAAAAAAAAAAAAAAAAAAAAAAAAAAAAAAAAAAAAAAAGTCGCGAGAACGTAAAGAGAAAATACTCTTCAATGCTCCTCCCACGTCAGCGTCTTACATCGCATATTGATATAAAGTTTAAAGCCATAAACAAGTAAAGAATTCTTATTCATGTACAGATCGGTGGTAATCTGTTTGCCTAACTGCAAATGTGGTGGGCTATGCAGATGACAAGAATCTGCAGGCATGTTGACACTATATGCTCTGAGATCAGAGATCTGCATCCATGTAGTGTATAGATCACTGCGTTTCACTTCCTACGCTACTCTAGTGAGGAAACAGAAGACAAACGCGCGGGGTGCTTCTGCGCTCAACTGGAAGGAGCCATTGCGAGCAGCCGACGCCTTTCAACTTTAAGCCGGCCTTAGTGGCCGAGCGGTTCTAGGCGCTTCAGTCGAGTGGCCGAGCGGTTCTAGGCGCTTCAGTCGAGAACCGCGCGACCTCTACGGTCGCAGGTTCGAATCCTGCCTCGGGCATGAATGTGTGTGATGTCCTTAGGTTAGTTAGGTTTAAGTAGTTCTGAGTTCTAGGGGACTGATGATCCCATAGTGCTCAGAGCCATTTGAACCATTTGATTTCAACTTTAAGTGATTATCGTCGTCAGAGACGGCAAAACTCTGGCGATCGACTGAAAAAGATGTTAGTGCAGCGGTAACGTTATTGAAAACATTAAAGTAGGCAGTAAATAAAGGGAACAAGCCAGAAAAAAACATTAACACTAAAATCAAAATGAAAAACAGTTTCTCTCTCTGTTTCTGTTCTGTTGCTCTCTCTGTCTCTCTCTCTCTCTCGTACACGCAGAAATACAGCCTAATAGCATTGAAAACAATTTAAATTAAACTAACAATCGCAATAAAATAAAATAAATACAACACAAGGGTACTGAAGAAGAGTCTGAAGAGATATTGTGCATGGATAATGATGCAGAACAGAGCAAAAGATAGGATTGTCATTTGTAAAAAGAAATAAATGAGCTAAATTATATAAGAGTGGCCTCAAGAATGTCTCTTACTGTAGGGAAGATGTGCATACAATAAAACAACGGAATATATGGAATACATAGACAATCACAATTGAATAAATAAGTACAGGACAAAATATAGGAACAGAACGGAAGAGATTGTGTGGGAATAATTTGAGAGATGTGAGGATTAAATGAAGTTTAGAAGAGGGAAGGTATTGAGCTGTGTTTAATGTTAAATCAGGACTATGGGTCAGATGTTTATTGATTGCCACGGTTTCCAACGGAACAGGTTTTAGACGATTGTTTGGTAAGAGGAGGATATGGAACTCTGTCCCTCACTTCTATCATCAACTGTCTACCGGTTTAGTTTACCTAGCTTCTCCGTGACAATCTCCCAAGGCTCAAGCAATCTTCTTACCATCCACGCTGATCTGTTTTATACGTACAATACCCCCTGTTAGTCCTAACTGGGAGGGTCTCACATTCTTGCAATGTTATAGAATAGGTCGCACGAGCGTTTCGTAAACAGTTTCTTTTGTAGATTTATTGCATTTGCCTAATACTCTACCAAAGAACCGAAATCTGCTCTCTGGTTTACCTACTACTGAGGCCGAATACGGGACCGATATTTTAAAGGAATGAAAGAAGGTTAGTGTTTAATGTTCCTTCAATGACGGGGTCATTAGAGACGATCCAGTGTTTTAAACGCTACCTCACAATGCTCGGCACTAAACACTACAAAATAGAGGAACAGAACTATTAATGTCTCGGCAGAAAACACTTGCACAAGAACACGGCTCTGATGTGCATGTAAACCTCTACATCTGTTCGTCCGCGCGTGTTTACAGCGTCAGAAACAGTGCCGTATACTTGGCGCGGGCAGCAGCTGCTCTCGCCACAGTCTTAACGGAGACTATCTCGCAGCCTAAGGACTTCATTTTATTGCACATTTTATTTGTAAACCGTAAGTAATGATGACTCTTACAGGTTTTGTTAGAGAATTTCATACAGGAAATCAAAATCTGTTTGGGTTACACGTCTTAGGTGTTGTTAATGTTGTTTGTTGAGTGTGAGAGTAATGGGATTTTTGCGTTTGTGGTCCTGGCTAGACTGCCAGACTGTTTTCAACTCTGTAAAAATGTACGTATGTTTAAAATATGGTTTGGATTCCATGTTAGCCGGCCGGTCTGGCCGAGCGGTTCTATTCGCATCAGTTCGCAACCGCGCTGCTGCTACGGTCGCAGGTTCGAATCCTGCCTCGGGCTTGGATGTGTGTGATGTCCTTAGGTTACTTAGATTTAAGTAGTTCTACGTCTAGGGGACTAATGACCTCAGATGTTAAGTCCCATAGTGCTTAGAGCCATTTGAACCATTTGAATTTGATTCCATGTTAAACTGCATGCCTTTCTCCTGGACGTCCCTACCTCTCACCATTCATACCGTATGTATTGTTATATATAAGACGATCCTGAATACAACAATTTTGAAGTGGTCTCTTTAGAAGTTTCTAATTTTTAACAGTCGCTGGATAACGCGCAGGACAAATTGACTTACAGATATAAAACATCTTACAATCCAAAAAAAAGTTATCATCACCTATTGTAAGTTTATATTAGTCACTGGTTGTCTGAATTGTAGAAATGAAAGAACAAGATATTGCAGTATCTGTGTTGTTAAGAAGCAGTATGCAATGTTCCTCCGGACGTGCATAGATGTCCGGAGAAACACTGTATCGTTTTCTTAACAACACAGGCACTGTGCAATATCACATCGGGGTCATAACGACATTCGCACTAAAAAATTGGCGATTTTGACACATCTACTTAATCAATGTCTTTATGTTGAAGTTGGGAGATTATTGAATAAATGTAAACGCAGTCCAAGAACCATGAATATGCCTCGCGGGGTAGCCGTGTGGTCCAGGGCGCCATGTAATTGTTCGCGCGGCTCCCCCGTCGCAGGTTCGAGTCCTCCCTCGGCTATGGATGTGTGTGTTATCTTTAGCATAAGTTAGTTTAAGTTAGATTAAGTAGTGTGTAAGCCTAGGGACCGATGACCTCAGCAGTTTGGTCCCATAGGAACTTGTCAAAAGTTCTCAAAATTCCAAGAGCCATGAGGTATCATGTTTATCAGCAACGTGAATTTGGTGCTGGCAATGGTAGTGCTTCTCCTGTTGCAAAATTTCTCTTGCTTTCATTTCAAAACAGTCATTTTGTAACTATGTCTTTATGACTCTAAACCCGTGGCGTTCATCCACCGATACCAGGCAGCGACTTTCAGTTAAAATGTCCTCCTACTGTACGGGGATTACATAATGTGTATGTGTGCAGGTTGTGACGCATTCACGACGACATATGGAAGTATGGGTCTGGTCGTGAGTGGTGCATTGATAGCCCAAGTGATTAAGGTGAGCGCTCGCGTAAGGCAGTAAATCCGGGTTCGAGTCCTGGACAGGCAGAAAATTGCGTTGGTGCCATTCCTTAATACAGCTGATGGCTGCCCCTATTCGTAACAGCAAATATGTTTCGTGTCTACAAATAATTTGCATGCATACTTTATTCAACAAAATTTTTCTCTCTTACAGCCAAGGCTAATAGTCTGAAATGTCAATTTATTTTTTCTAATTCATCGATATCATCATTATTACCGTCAACAATTTTATGTGTTAGGTCCACTTTCTTCACCATTTTCACGTACTGAAGCGCACTCGCTTTGAATTATGCGCCATCTGCTGTTGGAAAATCTTCTTATCTCATGCGCCTTCACTCATAAAACCTTTTGACAAATGGAGAATCTTCAACGCGTTTGCCTCACACAAACGGCACAGCGTGCTGGACAGATTCATGTAACCTTCTCTGCCTCGACTGCCTGAAAGCTTTGCGTGTATAATTGACGTTCTATAATGTGTTATTTACCTGTTACCGCCTAAAATCATTCACATCTGTGACACAAAATTTTCTTCCTTTCATACAACTGTATCTGTCACCAGATCCCTTAATGACCATTCAAGTCAAGTTAGCGTATGGGTTAAGCAGCTACGAACCGCGATCTTGTGTATTAATATGGCTCAAGAATGTCATAGCTATGATTGCATCTATTACAATGTTCAACACTCAAAATGACATAGAAATGAAATGAGCTAAAGTTTATTAATTTAGTGCCACTTCATCCGAAACTGACAATAGAATTCGGATGTTGGCGCTAGTTCTCGAACTGCGGTCATTGCATGTAATTACTCTTCTTTCCACTAAATATCGAGCGCAAAATGAAACATTTTTCAGGAGGAATAGTAAATATTTTGGGAGGTGGTATATAGACTAGTTCGAATAAAAAAAGTCTATGTAACGTGTGTACAGTTTTTATTGCTTACAGAGATACAGCTGGTTACAGAAATATGTTTTCATTTTGAGTGTTGGTACTCCATTTACTACGGGTTTATTTATCGACTATCACTTTTGTTTGGAAGTTGAAGTTGTGACTGAGTTTACACAATTGAATGTTGCAACTCTGTTTGTGACTGGGATTTGTTGGACAATTCTACTGTACCGTTGAAGCATGCCACACGCGTATTAAGATGGTGAGTTTGCTTATATGGTATTTAAGTACGGGTTTTGTAATGGAAAAGCTTCTGCTACTTGTAGAGAATACGAAGGGCTATTTCCTAACCGCAGAGCATTCTCTGCTCGTTTTGTTAGAACTCCCCAGCACAAACACGAAGATGGCGTGATATTCCGTTTGCTACTATTTTGTTCAATAGTGGGCAGTGCAGAACTGTATCGAATGGCTTCCGAAAGCCAGGGAACATGAATCCAGAAGAGGTGGACCATTGGCTTAGAAAAGAACCAGGAACACTTCGCCTGCCACCGATTCTTTAAAGAATGGATATCCCACGTGTAAAACAGCTTCAGACATCTGATTACTTTACAAATGAGTTCATGTGTTAAACATTTGACATTCTGCACCTAAAACTTTCATGGAGGAAGACGCAAAACCCTAATTATAAGGTGTAGTGAAGTGATAACGAGACACATGGAAAAAAATTGTCCAGTACTCACGCACGGAGGGTGTTCGCACAAACTTAATTAGGTATACACACAGTTCATCCATTCAGGAAGTCGAGAATCACGACTATTTTTGCCTGTTACCGACGTTGATATTGGCAAGATATCGGTTACAGGGATTCCAAGACTTTCGCAAGTGTTTTAATTTCAGGTTTGAAGTTGGATAACAAATAAGAAAATAATATTTTTTCGTATGACAATTACAAATAAAGAATTTTCTGATTTTTTCCTTTATATCTATTGTGAAATCACATAACAATACGCCGGAAGAGGGCGGACAAGCAGTCTCTTTAGTAGACCTGTTGCGCATTCCAAGTGTTCTGCCAATAAATCGCAGTCTTTGTTTTGCTTTCCCCACAACGTTATCTATGTGAGCGCCTCAATTTAAGTCATACGTGTTTGTAACCCTACGTATTTAAATCCATTTACAGCTTTTAGATTTCTGTGATTTATCGTGTGACCAAAATTTAGAGGATTTCCATTAGTGCTCATGTGGATGACTTCACTCTTCACATTATTCAGGATTAATTGCCACTTTCCGCATCATACAGATATCTTGTCTAAATCGTTTTGCAATTAGTTTTGATTTTCTTATGCCTTTACAACAAGGTAAATGACAGCATGATCTGCAAACGATATGAGAGAGCTGCTCAGATTGTCTCATACGTCGTTTACGTAGCTCTGGAACAGCAGATGACCTGTGACACTTCCTTGGGAAACTACAGATATTAACGACTGCATTTTCCAAGTTCCCTGCGAATGAACGAAAGTCTGTCTCCTGCCTTACCTACGACTGAGGCTATATGATCGTTCCATTTCAAATCCCTGCATTTTTTTACACGTGGGTATTCGTCTGAGTTAAATGAAAATAACTGCTTGCGAGTTTCAACCGACTCATCTTCAGATCAAAGCAAAGGGGGAAAGAAGTAAAACATGCAATAGCAATGCGATATTAAAACAGAAACAAAAAGAAGCATGAAGCTCTAAAAAGTGGCAGTGACAGAATCCGCATAACGGAAAACTAGAAATGGCTAGACAATAAATGAAACATTATAGAGATATGTGTGATTGTTGGAAAGATATAAACCTCATGAAGGGGAACTAACAAAGCTTGGAAGAAAAGAGAAGAAGCTGTATGAATATAAAGAGCTTAGGTGGCCAGCCAGTACTAAAAAGTAAAAATAAGGTAAGACTGAAATGAGGAAGGAATTTATGCGAGGACTCTACATAGGACACAAACTTGAAGACAATATTATGTAAATACATAAATGTATCAGTTATACCCCTACCCGATCTTGGTCCGGAAACGACGAGTAGAATATTATAAACGAAAATCGTTCTAATACATCTGGCAGTGGACCTCTGCTACTGAAAACACCTTGCTTCCTATATTTTTCACGCTGACCAATCAGCTACCGGAGGCGGACTTGAGGTGTACTGACTGTTACAGACGTCGTGAACTTCAGCTGATGGTGCTGCTCTGGAGATGTCCTAAGACTGCGCTGAAACCGTTCTTTTTAGTAACATAGCCATCGCGATCTAGACTGTTTTTTCAGTGATTTTAAATAGCTTACAAAATCTCAGTTTCCCGAAAACGTGCCGTCTATCAGGGGCTACCTTGGCTCCGGCATAACAGAAACGGCCTCAGATGTGGCGAGGCAATCCATGGCTCTTGCATCACGATAACGCACCCCCACTTTCACCCCTGTTGGTGCGTGACTATTGTACAATAAACGAAATCACTGTGCTGTCTCATCTTCTGTGCTCTCCAGACGTAGCCCCTGCAGACTTTTTTTATTATTTATCAAGTTGAAAACCCGGTTGAAAGATTGATAATTTGCAACTATAGATGAGATAAAAGAAAATTTTCAGAGGTCGCTCCGCGCGACCAAGCAGGAGGCGTACCAAGACTGCTTCCGGAAGTGGAAACGGCATTGGGAGCGGTGTATCAATTGTGGGGGAGAGTGTTTCGAAGGAGTCCATGCACAGTAAGTAAAAGGCAAGAGCAGAAAAATTTTGCGGACGAAGTTCCGGAACTGTTTGAACAGACTTTGTATTTGAAAGTTTCGTGTTTGTACTCTTCTTCCCTTTGGGAGCACTATTTTTAATGTTGCTGAGAGTATTTAGTATTCCTCCTCAAACTCCCCGTGTTCGTGTAAGAGAAGCTGACCTCTGCGCGCTGAGTAATTCGGCGTCGCCCCAGGCACAGAGGCCGTAATACAGGGTGATTCAAAAAGAATACCACAACTTTAAAAATGTGTATTTAATGAAAGAAACATAATATAACCTTCTGTTATGCATCATTAAAAAGAGTATTTAAAAAGGTTTTTTTTTCACTCAAAAACAAGTTCAGATATGTTCAATATGGCCCCCTCCAGACACTCGTGCAATATCAACCCGATACTCCAACTCGTTCCACAATCTCTGTAGGATATCAGGCGTAACAGTTTGGATAGCTGCTGTTATTTCTCGTTTCAAATCATCAATGGTGGATGGGAGAGGTGGCCGAAACACCATATCCTTAACATACCCCCATAAGAAAAAATCGCAGGGGGTAAGATCAGGGCTTCTTGGAGGCCAGTGATGAAGTGCTCTGTCACGGGCTTTTCCCTTTGCACATACACCCATTCTCTGTAAACTGTTTATACCAACGTTTAATACACCACCTATCAGGAGGTTTAACACCATACTTCAAAATGCACGCTGAACAACTGTCGTCGATTCACTTCTGCCGTACTCAATAACACAAAAAGCTTTCTGTTGAGCAGTCGCCATCTTAGCATCAACTGACGCTGACGCCTAGTCAACAGCGCCTCAAGCGAACAAATGTACAACTAAATGAAACTTTATAGCTCCCTTAATTCGCCGACAGATAGTGCTTAGCTCTGCCTTTTGTCGTTGCAGAGTTTTAAATTCCTAAAGTTGTGGTATTCTTTTTGAATCACCCTGTATAATCCCTCTTGCGCCTGCCTCGGGGAAACGCCGGCTTGTCAGCTGGTGTCGGGAGGTGCAGCCGCAGCACACTACGCAGCTGCAGGAACACGCTACGCACTTGCCGTGGCGGTCGATGGCGTAACGTGTCAGCTTCCACTGCCGTGTGCCGTCTCTGTCGGTTTTAGCACCCATTTCGCGACGCGTCACGTACAGTTCTACGCTTCTCTCTGTTCCCTGTCAAATTGTCTCCGTGTGACATTCTGCACTTACTCACTTGCTGTCCCCAAAACAGACACGCCGCAGGGCCGTGTTTCCTTCCACGTGTGCTAATTGGACAAGAGCAGGCAGGGGCGATCTTAACGTTAGATTCCATAACACAGGCGCTCTCAGCACAGTGGAATACGGTGGTGTGTAATTTAAATTTTTACAATAGTTCAAACTAACACGGAAACTTGCGATTTGCTCAGTGTAGAAATAAAATACAAAATACCGCACACAGACTCGCATCGCACAGATCTCGAGCGATTTCACTTCAGTGGAAAGCAGCATGGTATTTCAATCGAGAATGTCCCTCCTCATCTATATTATTAAATGGATAAAACAGTTACCCGGTTTCAGTTGCAGGATGCCTATCTAATGACTACAAGGGACAATAACATTTGATTTTCAGTATTTTATATAATTATTGGCCGAATTAAAAAAAATTAAAATGCTGTCATAATCTCCTGACTAAAGGATATAATCTGCAGCAATTTTCATAAAATTATAACTAGTTTTGTCCGAAACAAATCAACGGCTATGAATGTTTTTTTCAGGGCTCCAAAAATATGGTAATTGCTTGGGGGAAGTCCGGGACTGTAAGAAGTATGTGTAACTTCTTTCCAGCGAAAAGTGGGCCACATGTTGCCAAGGTTGTTTAGAGTACGTTACAGGCCGGCCGGTGTGGCCGAGCGGCTCTAGGCGCTTCAATTTGGTACCGCGCGACCGCTACGGTCGCAGGTTCGGATCCTGCCTCGGGCATGGATGTGTGTGATGTCCTTAGGTTAGTTAGGTTTGAGTAGTTCTAAGTTCTAGGGGACGGATGAGCTCAGATGTTAAGTCCCTTAGCGCGCAGAGTCATTTGAACCATTTTTGGACGTGCAGACTTGCATGGGGCCTCGCGTTGTCATGGTGAAAGAGCAGTTCGTTTGCATTTTTGAGACGACGAATGTCCTGAAGTCATTTTCTCAATTTCCTGAGAGTAGCACAGCACACTTGCTCCATGAAGGAAGACATCAAACAGAATAAGACCTTAATAGTCCCAGAAGACCAACGCAGTGCTTTCCCAGCTGAGGGTGTGGCTTTGAACTTCTCCTGCAGAGGAGAGGTGGTTGACGCCACGCCATGGATTGTCGTTTTGTATACGATTCGAAGTCATGCACCCACGTTTCACTGCCTGTGATGGTTCGACAAAGAATTGTCACGAGCGGCCTTGTAATGCGCAAGCAATGCCGCGTAAATGGTCCGTCGTTGCTCTTTACGGTCTTCTGTTAGGCGGCGAGGAACCGAGCGGGCACACACCTTTGACTTCCCCAACTGGTGGGCGGGTGTGTCAGGTCTGCATACAGAGATGTCCAGTTGTGCAGCGAGGTGTTCGATCGTGATCCTTCGATCACCTCAAATGAGAGAGTGTCCGCACGTTCCAACATTGCAGGAGTCAAAGCAGCGTGCGGCCGACCGGCATACGGGAAATCAGATATAATCTGAGCGACCTTCTTGCGATGATGACGAACGCCTCCCCCAATGACTCACAGCGCTTTCGTTTACTTCCAGGTGTCTGTAGACACTCCGCAAGAGCCTGTAAATACACTACTGGCCATTAAAATTGTTACACCACGAAGATGACGTGCTACAGACGCGAAATTTAACCGACAGGAAGAAGATGCTGTGATATGCAAATGACGAGCTTTTCACAGCATTCACACAAGGTTGGCGACGGTGGAGACACCTACAACGTGCTGACATGAGGAAAGTTTCCAACCGATTTCTCATACACAAACAGCAGTTGACCGGCGTTGCCTGGTGAAACGTTGTTGTGATGCCTCGTCTAAGGAGGAGAAATGCGTTCCATCACGTTTCCGACTTTGATAGCCTGTCGCGATTGAGGTTTATCGTATCGCGACATTGCTGTTCGCGTTGGTCGCGATCCAACGACTGTTAGCAGAATATGGAATCGGTGGGTTCAGGAGGGTAATACGGAACGCCGTCGTGGATCCCAACGTCCTCGTATCACTAGCAGTCGAGATGACAGCCATCTTATCCGCATGGCCGCAACGGATCGTGCAGCCACGTCTCGATCCCTGAGGCAACAGATGCGGACGTTTGCATGACAACAACGATCTGCAAGAACAGTTTGACGACGTTTGCAGCAGCATGGACTATCAGGTCGGAGACCATGGCTGTGGTTACCCTTGACGCTACATCACAGACAGGAGCGCCTGCGATGGTGTACTCAACGACGAACCTGGGTGCACGAATCGCTAAACGTCACTTTTTCGGATGAATCCAGATTCTGTTTACAGCATCATGATGGTCGCATCCGTGTTTGGCGACATCGCGGTGAACGCACGTTGGAAGCGTGTATTCGTCATTTGCCATACTGGCGTATCACCTGGCGTGATGGTATGGGCTACCATTGGTTACACCACTCGGTCACCTCTTGTTCACATTGATGGCACTTTGAATAATGGATGTTACATTTCAGATGTGTTACGATCCGTGGCTCTACCCTTCATTCGAATCCTGCGGAACTCTATGTTTCAGCAGGATAATGCACGACCGCATGTTCAAGGCCGTTATTACGGCCAGAGGTGGTTGTTCCGGGTACTGATTTCTTAGGATGTATTCACCCAAATTGTGTGAAAATGTAATCACATGTCAGTTCTAGAATAATATATTTGTCCAATGAATACCCGTTTATCATCTGAAGTTCTTCTTGGTGGAGCAATTTTAATGGCCAGTAGTGTACCTGTTGTGATCTGGTTTTCCGCCAAAAGAAACTCTATAACAGGTCTCCGCTTGAAACGAGCCTCCGTCAGAGTCACCATTTTGAAGGCTGCGTATAGGGTTGCCCCCTATCGGAACTGCATGAAACTACAGGCGCTGAAGTGGGAACCTTCACGATGCACCATAATAAACTCTGCATTTTTTCAACCGAAACTGCCCGAGAAAAAGAATGTGTTGCATTACTTATTGAACGTCTCTCCATGGGGAGCGATCTGACTATTGGCCAGTCCAACCGATGCGTATCATTACGACATCCACAGGAGTGTGTTGAAGGCTCAGGTGTACCCTCACATTAGCTTTCCGTCACGTAGCCGGGTGTGAAAACGCAGGGCTGTGTTACACAGCATGTAGCGGTCTACGTCATCGTAAACGGTGTTGCAGCGTACAGCAGGAGGATTTGGAGAAATTCTTCAAGCCCGTGTGTACCGCTCCCTTTCTTCTTTCTCACAAAAACATAAACGTCCCTAGAATGCGATTTCAAGAAATGTTGCTACTTTCGTGCGTCATTTCTACCATCGCACCTTATCAGTACACAGGCAGAAGGTGATAACACTTTGGTTTTCGATGTTCACATATCGGAGATATTAGTGCGTGACAGACAAGGTATCGTCAGACTTATGAAGGTGAAAGCATATGCTTCCTTTTACCACTCTTACCGGCTACGTACACACATGATTTCTTTTTCCTTTTTGTCACATTTATGTCAAAATACCTGGAGCTCGTTGTATATTAATATTAAAAATCGGTACTTCAGTTTTCGTGTTCACGTATTAGTATTATGATGAAGCATCGCAAACGAAAGGCGGAAGCTCCGTTTTTGACGTAGCAGTGAATCTACCTTGCCTATTCTCTAAGGTGGAAAGTGGAATTCTGAGGTGGCGGGAAATCCGCTTTGAAGTCGCGGCGGCAGCTGTCCGCGCAGCCAATAGAAGCGCAGCGCGGTGTTAATGGTCTGCCCGCGGTTCTCGAACGTAATCGACTGCTGGCTGGCCGGCGCGGGGTTCAGAGGGGGCGCGGGAAGGCCGCATAATTGTCTCGGCGGACAATGGAACGAAATGTAAAGGGCCGCGCTGCCTGCGAGAAGAGACGGGCTAGGAAGAAGCAGCGTTAAAGCGGATGTGGGCAAAGCGGCCCCAGTGATAAAAACTGGCCGCCCCTGTAGCGGCGCTACGAGGACTCTGACGTAATAACTTACTCTCAGGGCAAACGCTACCATATATATCAAACAGCTCGAGACACAGAATATTCGTCTACAGACACACTGGAATATCCGTAGTATTTAGAATTTACATTAGGTAATTATTGGATACAAATCTTCATGATAAAATTCTCTTGGGCTTCCAGCTGCGTCGAGTGGTATAAAAACCACGAGCTTTCGGCCCAGCACTCTTCACTCAGCGTCAAGCGGTGAGTGTCGTGCGTTTGGTGCTGGTGCTCTTATTCAGCCACGCTGCCAACTGTGAAGTCTTTAGTGCCCAGTCATGCACCCTATGTATTGGTTGCAAGTAGCGCTGGTGATAAAATACCGATATTTTTTCCATAACCTATCGGTGTATCTCGGCGATTCTTTTACCACCAATATATCGATACATCGACATTAAAATGGCTATATCGAGTTCCGATATTTTTATTTTGTATTAGATTTTTTTCTCAATTTTCGGTAAATATTTGAATTTGTTCTTTTGGAATTGTACAGGGTGAGGCAGAAATGACGGACGTTTTTAGAACAGCTAGGGAGATAAGATACTGCGTGAAGACTTTGACTGAGCACTGAAAAACCTGAGACGAAACAAGGCCTCGGGAGTAGACAACATTCCATTAGAACTACTGACGGCCTTGGGAGAGCCAGTCATGACAAAGCTCTACCATCTGGTGAGCAAGATGTACGAGACAGGCGAAATGCCCTCAGACTTAAAGAAGAATATAATAATTCCAATCCCAAAAAAAGCAGGTGTTGACAGATGTGAAAATTACCAAACTATAAGCTTAATAAGTCACAGCTGCAAAATACTAACGCGAATTCTTTACAGACGAATGGAAAACTGGTAGAAGTCGACCTTACGGAAGATCAATTTGGATTCCGTAGAAATGTTGGAACACATGAGGCAAGACTGACCTTACGCCTTGTCTTATAAGAAAGATTAAGGAAAGGCAAACCTACGTTTCTAGCATTTGTAGACTTAGAGAAAGCTTATGGCAATGTTGACTGGAATACTCTCTTTCAAATTCTAAAGGTAACAGGGGTAAAATACAGGGAGCGAAAGGCTATTTACAATTTGCACAGAAACCAGATGGCAGTTATAAGAGTCGAGGGACACGAAAGGGAAGCAGTGGTTGGGAAGGGAGTGAGACAGGGTTGTAGCCTCTCCCCGATGTTATTCAATCTGTATATTGAGCAAGCAGTGAAGGAAACAAAAGAAAAGTTCGGAGTAGGTATTAAAATCCATGGAGAAGAAATAAAAAATTTGAGGTTTGCCTATGACATTGTAATTCTGCCAGAGACAGCAAAGGACTTGGAAGAGCAGTTGAACGGAATGAACAGTGTCTTGGACGGAGGATATAAGATGAACGTCAACAAAAGCAAAACGAGGATAATGGAATGTAGTCGAATAAAGTCGGTTGATGCTGAGGGAATTAGATTAGGAAATGAGACACTTAAAGTAGTAAAGGAGTTTTGCTATTTGGGGAGCAAAATAACTGATTATGGTCGAAATAGAGAAGATATAAAATGTAGACTGGCAATGGCAAGGAAAGCGTTTCTGAAGAACAGAAATTTGTTAACATCAAGTATACATTTCAGTGTCAGGAAGTCGTTTCTGAAAGTATTTGTAGTTTGGACATGAAGGGAATAGGAGCTTTCGAAATGTGGTGCTACAGAAGAATGCTGATAATTAATTGGGTAGATCACATAACTAATGATGAAGTATTGAATAGAATTGGGGAGAAGAGGAGTTTGTGGCACAACGTGACAAAAAGAAGGGACCGGTTGGTAGGACATGTTCTGAGGCATCAGGGGTTCACAAATTTAGCATTGGAGGGCAGCGTGGAGGGTAAAAATCGTAGAGGGAGACCAAGAGATGAATACACTAAGCAGATTGAGAAGGATGTAGGTTGCAGTAAGTACTGGGAGATGAAGAAGCTTGTACAGGATAGGGTAGCATGGAGAGCTGCATCAAACCAGTCTCAGGACTGAAGACCACAACAACAACAACAACAACAACAATAACAACAACATCGGTATATGTCGGCAATGCTTTTACCGCCAATATATCGATACATTGACATCAAAATCGCTATATTGAGCTCCGATATTTTTATTTTATATTAGATTTTTTCTCAATTTTCGGTAAATATTTGAATTTGTTTTTTTGAAATTGAACAGGGTGAGGCAGGAAAGACGGACGTTTTTAGAACAGCTGGTATTCAGGCTCAGGCGGTCGGAGTGGGGGGAGTGATGTGGTAACGTGATCGTTAGCTCCTGCCATTTTGTTTGGTCAAAGTCATGGAGCCGTGGACTGTGCAACATCGTGTGTTTAGCGACGATAGTCTTGTGCGCAATAGTGAGTCTATCGTTGCAGTGCAGCGTGAGTTTCGTCGTCATTTCAATGTCGCTGGACATGACAGCGTTCCCACCTGTAACACCATTTTACGATGGGTAGATAATTTCGAACACGAGGAACAGCTATGAACAAAAAAACACCAGGAGCCCTCGCTCAGTTCGGACACAAGAAAATGTTGAAAGAGTTCGGCAAGCCATACTCCGTAGTCCTGGTCGATATGCCAGAAGACACTCGGCTGAGCGGCACCTCAATAATCGCTCGGTAAGGCGTATTTTGCATATTAACCTAAAATTTCGTCCCTACAAAATGGCCATTGTGCAAAAATTAAACCCAAGAGATTATGAACAGTGGCTAAATTTTTTCCGGGAAATGGAGGCCATATTTGAGCGAAATTACAACATTATTTTGCCTATAGTGATGAAGCTCATTTCCATTTGAATGGAATGGTAAATCAGCAGAACTGTCGGTATTGCGCCAGTGAAAACCAAAATCTACTGCAAGAGAAACCATTAGATAGTCCCAAGGCGACTGTTTGGTGTGCTGTGACAGGTACAGATGTTATTGGTCCATACTTTATCCAAGACGAGAATAGGAACACTGTAACCGTAACCTCTGAACGATACAGAGAGATGAAAGCTGAATTCTTCCTATCTGAATTAAGAAGAAAACTTATTCCTATCCAGTGAGTGTGGTTTCAGCAGGATGGAGCTACAGCTCACATGGCAAGGTTGACTGTGGAAGCAATTAAGACTGTTTTTCGTGGTAGAGTTATTTCCCGGATCGGGGACATTCATTGGCCTCCTCGTTCCCCTGACCTATCCATGCGTGACTACTTTCATCTACATCTACATCTACATTTATACTCCGCAAGCCACCCAACGGTGTGTGGCGGAGGGCACTTTACGTGCCACTGTCATTACCTCCCTTTTCTGTTCCAGTCGCGTTTGGTTCGCGGGAAGAACGACTGTCTGAAGGCCTCCGTGCGCTCTCTAAAGTCTCTAATTTTACATTCGTGATCTCCTCGGGAGGTATAAGTAGGGGGAAGCAATATATTCAGTACCTCATCCAGAAACGCACCCTCTCGAAACCTGGAGAGCAAGCTACACCGCGATGCAGAGCGCCTCTCTTGCATAGTCTGCCACTTGAGTTCGCTAAACATCTCCGTAACGCTATCACGGTTACCAAATAACCCTGCGACGAAACTCGCCGCTCTTCTTTGGATCTTCTCTATCTCCTCCGTCAACCCGATCTGGAACGGATCCCAAACTGGTGAGCAATATTCAAGTATAGGTCGAACGAGTGTTTTGTAAGCCACCTCCTTTGTTGATGGACTACATTTTCTAACGACTCTCCCAATGAATCTCAACCTGGTACCCGCCTTACCAACAATTAATTTTATATGATCATTCCACTTCAAATCGTTCCGCAGGCATACTCCCAGATATTTTACAGAAGTAACTGCTACCAGTGTTTGTCCCGCTATCATATAATCATACAATAAAGGATCCTTCTTTCTATGTATTCACAATACATTACATTTGTCTATGTTAAGGGTCAGTTGCCACTCACTGCACCAAGTGCCTATCCGCTGCAGATCTTCCTGCACTTCGCTACAATTTTCTAATGGTGCAACTTCTCTGTATACTACAGCATCATCCGCGAAAAGCCGCATGGAACTTCCGACACTATCTACTAGATCATTTATATATATTGTGAAAAGTAATGGTCCCATAACACTCTCCTGTGGCACGCCAGAGGTTACTTTAACGTCTGTAGACGTCTGTCCATTGATAACAACATGCTGTGTTCTGTTTGCTAAAAACTCTTTAATCGAGCCACACAGCTGGTCTGATATTCCGTAGGCTCTTACTTTGCTTATCAGGCAACAGTGCGGAACTGTATCGAACGCCTTCCGGAAGTCAAGGAAAATAGCATCTACCTGGGAGCCTGCATCTAATAATTTCTAGGTCTCATGAACAAATAAAGCGAGTTGGGTCTCACACGATCGCTGTTTCCGGAATCCCTGTTGATTCCTACAGAGTAGATTCTGGGTTTCCAAAAACGACATGATACTCGAGCAAAAAACATGTTCTAAAATTCTACAACAGATCGATGTCAGAGATATAGGTCTATAGGTTTGCGCATCTGCTCGACGACCCTTCTTGAAGACTGGGACTACCTGTGCTCTTTTCCAATCATTTGGAACCTTCCGTTCTTCTAGAGACTTGCGGTACACGGCTGTTAGAAGGGGGGGCAAGTTCTTACGCGTACTCTCTGTAGAATCAAATTGGTATACCGTCAGGTCCAGTGGACTTTCCTCTGTTGAGTGATTCCAGTTGCTTTTCTATTCCTTGGACACTTATTTCGATGTCAGCGAGGATTTAGAGAAGGAGCTGCAGTGCAGTCTTCCTCTGTGAAACAGGTTTGGAAAAAGGTGTTTAGTATTTCAGCTTTACGCGTGGCATCCTCTGTTTCAATGACATCATCATCCCGGAGTGTCTGGATATGCTGTTTCGAGCCACTTACTGATTTAACGTAAGACCAGAACTTCCTACGGTTTTCTGTGAAGTCGGTACATAGAATTTTACTTTCGAATTCACTGAACGCTTCACGCATAGCCGTCCTTACGCTAACTTTGACATCGTTTGGGTTCTGTTTGTCTGAGAGGTTTTGGCTGCGTTTAAACTTGGAGTGAAGCTCTCTTTGCTTTCTCAGTAGTTTCCTAACTTTGTTGTTGAACCACGGTGGTTTTTTCCCGTCCCTCACAGTTTTACTCGGGCCTTACCTGTTAAAACGCATTTTACAATTGCCTTAAACTTTTTCCATAAACACTCAACATTGTCAGTGTCGGAACAGAAATTTTCGTTTTGATCTGTTAGGTAGTCTGAAATCTGCCTTCTATTACTCTTGCTAAACAGATAAACCTTCCTCCCCTTTTTTATATTCCTATTAACTTCCATATTCAGGGATGCTGCAACAGCCTTATGATCACTGATTCCCTGTTCTGCACTTACAGAGTCGAAAAGTTTGGGTCTGTTTATTATCAGTAGGTCCAAGATGTTATCTCCACAAGTCGGATCTCTGTTTAATTGCTCGAGGTAATTTTCGGATAGTACATTCAGTATGTCACTCGATGCTCTGCCCCTACCATCCGTCCTAAACATCTGAGTGTCCCAGTCTATATCTGGTCAATTGAAATCTCCACCTAAGACTATAATACGCTGAGAAAATGTATGTGAAATGTATTACAAATTTTCTCTCAGTTGTTCTGCCATTAATGCTACTAAGTTGGGAGGTCGGTAAAATGAGCCAATTATTAACCTAGCTCGGTTGTTGAGTGTAACCTACACTGATAATATTTCACTGGAACTATCCTCTTCTACTTCTCTACAGGATAAACTACTAATAACAGCGACAAACACGCCACCACCGGTTACATGCAATCTATCCTTTCTAAACACCGCCTTTGCAAAAATTTCGGATAAATTTATATCTGGCTTCAGCCAGCTTTCTGTACCTATAACGATTTCAGCTTCGGTGCTTTCCATCAGCGCTTGAAGTTCCGGTACTTCAACAATGCAGCTTCGACAGTTTACAATTACAGTACCGATTGCTGCTTGGTCCCTGCATGTCCTGACTTTCCCGCATCCTTTGAGGCTGTTGCCCTTTCTGTACTTGCCCGAGGCCATCTAACCTAAAAAACCGCCCAGTCCATGCCACACAACCCCTGCTACCCGTGTAGCAGCTTGGTGCGTGTAGTGGACTCCTGACCTATCCAGCGGAACCCGAAACCCCACCACCCTATGGCGCAAGTCGAGGAATCTGCAGCCCACACGGTCGCAGAACCGTCGCAGCCTCTGAATCACACCCTCCGCTCGACTCTGTACCAAAGGTCCGCAGTCAGTCCTGTCGACGATGCTGCAGATGGTGAGCTCTGCTTTCATCCCGCTAGCAAGACTGGCAGTCTTCACCAAATCAGATAGCCGCCGGAAGCCAGAGAGGATTTCCTCCGATCCATAGCAACACACATCATTGGTGCCGACATGAGCGACCACCTGCAGATGGGTGCACCCTGTACCCTTAATGGCATCCGATAGGACCCTTTCCACATCTGGAATGACTCCCCCCGGTATGCACACGGAGTGCACATTGGTTTTCTTCCCCTCTCTTGCTGCCATATCACTAAGGGGCTCCATCACGCGACTGACGTTGGAGCTCCCAATTACCAGTAATGCTGCTGAGTCGGGAGGTCGACATTTTCGTGGTGTTACCTCAAATCACGTGTGTACGTTCATAAACCACGTCACTTGAAGAATGGAAGGAAGCTGTTTGTTTGGAAATCGTCCAAATAGACAGCGGCAGGTTGCAGTGAGTTGAAGCCAACTTGGAGAGCGCCGTGAGAAGTGCATCGCACAAACGGCCGTCTTTTGGGAGATGTTGTTTTCAAGCATTAATTTTGTTAAATGGCTATATTAATTGTGGGCTATTCTGTAATTCAAATTTTTTTGAAGCACTGCTAACGATGTATCGTTCATTTGAAAAGCGTTCATCATTTATGCCTCACCCTGTAGTAGAACATTCGTCACGTCCACTCTTTCGCTTTGACAGTGTGAACCAAGTATATGCGACACAAAATACGAAAACCGATTGCACTGAGCGGTGGCGGTGTCAATGAAATAACAAGATTTCCGACTTTAAGAAATAATACATCAGTTGCGTTAAAAAAGAAAAAAATTGTAACGCAACTAGTGTGCTATTTCTTCATTCCGGCATTCTTCTAAAACAGTTGCTGAAAATGATGTATAAAAATCTGAATTTCAAGACTGATCTTTATGGTGGTGGAGACCTTTGAGGGAAAATGCTGATGTAATCGGCCCTCGGCGCTACCAACAGAAACTGGAACATTTAGCTTCACCATGCAATTCCGACACTACAGCTGCTCGGTCGCTGGCGTTGGCAGAAATGAAAAAAGAGGAAAGCAGACACGAAGTGTTCCGGATAAATCCGATAAGAGACGAAACCGAAAGATGGACCATTCGGATACCATTTGTTGTGTTACGTACATGCAGTTACCATTGTTGTTGCTGTTGTTGTTGTGGTCTTCAGTCCTGAGACTGGTTTGATGCAGCTCTCCATGCTACCCTATCCTGTGCAAGCTTCTTCAACTCCCAGTACTTACTGCAACCAACATCCTTCTGAATCTGTTTAGTGTATTCATCTCTTGGTCTCCCTCTACGATTTTTACCCTCCACGATGCCCTCCAATACTAAATTGGTGATCCCTTGATGCCTCAGAACATGTCCTACCAACCGATCCCTTCTTCTAGTCAAGTTGTGCCACAAGCTCCCCTTCTCCCCAATTCTATTCAATACCTCCTCATCAGTTATGTGATCTACCCATCTAATCTTCAGCATTCTTCTGTAGCACCACATTTCGAAAGCTTCTATTCTCTTCTTGTCCAAACTATTTATCGTCCAGGTTTCACTTCCATACATGGCTACACTCCATACAAATACTTTCAGAAACGACTTCCTGACACTTAAATCTATACTCGATGTTAACAAATTTCTCTTCTTCAGAAACGCTTTCCTTGCCATTGCCAGTCTACATTTTACATCCTCTCTACTTCGATCATCATCAGTTATTTTGCTCCCCAAATAGCAAAACTCCTTTACTACTTTAAGTGTCTCATTTCCTAATCTAATTCCCTCAGCATCACCCGACTTAATCCGACTACATTCCATTATCCTCGTTTTGCTTTTGTTGATATTCATCTTATATCCTCCTTTCAAGACACTGTCCATTCTGTTCAACTGTTCTTCCAAGTCCTTTGCTGTCTCTGACAGAATTATTAAGTCATCGGTGAACCTCAAAGTTTTGATTTCTTCTCCATGGTTTCCTTTACTGCTTGCTCAATATACAGATTGAATAGCATCGGGGAGAAGCTACAACCCTGTCTTACTCCCTTCCCATCCACTGCTTCCCTTTCATGTCCCTCGACTCTTATAACTGCCACCTGGTTTCTGTACAAATTGTAAATAGCTTTTCGCTCCCTGTATTTTACCCTGCCATCTTTAGAATTTGAAAGAGGATGCTTTCTCTAAGTCTACAAATGCTAGAAACGAAGGTTTGCCTTTCCTTATTCTTTCTTCTAAGATAAGTCGTAAGCTCAGTATTGCCTCACGTGTTCCAACATTTCTACGGAATCCAAACTGATCTTCCCCGAGGTCGGCTTCTACTAGTTTTTCCATTCGTCTGTTAAGAATTCGTGTTAGTATTTTGCAGCTGTGGCTTATTAAACTGATTGTTCGGTAATTTTCACATCTGTCAACACCTACTTTCTTTGGGATTGGAATTATTATATTCTTCTTGAAGTCTGAGGATATTTCGCCTATTTCATACATCTTGCTCACCAGATGGTAGATTTTTGTCAGGACTGGTTCTTCCAAGGCCGTCAGTAGTTCCAATGGAATGTTGTCTACTCCAGGGGCCTTGTTTTTACTCAGGTCTTTCAGTGCTCTGTCAAACTCTTCACTCAGTATCGTATCCCCCTTTTCATCTTCATCTACATCCTCTTCCATTTCCATAATATTGTCCTCAAGTACATCGCCCTTGCATAGACCCTCTATATACTTCTTCCACCTTTCTGCTTTCCCTTCTCTGCTTAGAACTCGGTTTCCATCTGAGCTCTTGATGTTCATACAAGTTGTTCTCTTATCGCCAAAGGTCTCTTTAATTTTCCTGTAGGCTGTATCTGTCTTACTCCTCGTGAGATAAGCCTCTACATCCTTACATTTGTCCTCTAGCCATCCCTGCTTAGCCATTTTGCACTTACTGTCGATCTCATTTTTCAGACGTATGTATTCCTTTTTGCCTGCTTCATTTACTGCATTTTTATAGTTTCTCCTTTCGTCAATTATATTCAATATTTCTTCTGTTACCCAAGTATTTCTACTAGCCCTCGTCTTTTTACCTACTTGATCGTCTGCTGCCTTCACTACTTCATCCCTCGAAGCTACCCATTCTTCTTCTACTGTATTTCGTTCCCCCATTCCTGTCAATTGTTCCCTTATGCTCTCCATGAAACTCTGTACAACCTCTGGTTCTTTCAGTTTATCCAGGTCCCATCTCCTTAAATTCCCACCTTTTTGCAGTTTCTTCAGTTTTAATCTACAGGTCATAACAAATACTGTAGATTGTGGTCAGAGTCCACATCTGCCCCTGGAAATGTCTTACAATTTAAAACCTGGTTCCTAAATCTCTGTCTTACCATTATATAATCTATCTGATACCTTTTAGTATCTCCAGGTTTCTTTCATGTATACAACTTTCTTTCATTTTTCTTAAACCAAGTGATGATTAAGTTTTGCTCTGTGCAAAATTCTACCAGGCGGCTTCCTCTTTCATTTCTTAGCCCCAATGCATATTCACCTACTACGTTTCCTTCTCTCCCTTTTCCTACTACCGAATTGCAGTCACCCATGACTATTAATTTTTCGTCACCCTTCACTACCTGAATAATTTCTTTTATTTGATCATACATTTCTTCAATTTCTTCGTCATCTGCAGAGCTAGTTGGCATTCAAACTTGTACTACTGTAGTAGGTGTGGGCTTCGTATCTATCTTGGCCATAATAATGCGTTCACTATGCTGTTTGTAGTAGCTTACCCGCATTCCTATTTTCCTATTCATTATTAAACCTACTCCTGCATTACCCCTATTTGATTTTGTGTTTATAACCCTACAGTCACCTGACCAGAAGTCTAGTTCCTCCTGCCACCGAACTTCAATAATTCCCACTATATCTAACTTTAACCTACCCATTTCCCTTTTTAATTTTCCAACCTACCTGCCCGTTTAAGTGATCTGACATTCCACGCTCCGATCCGTAGAACGCCAGTTTTCTTTGTCCTGATAACGACATCGTCTTGAGTAGTCCCCACCCGGAGATCCGAATGGGGGACTATTTTACCTCCGGAATATTTTACCCAAGAGGACGCCATCATCATTTAATCATACAGTAAAGCTGCATGCCCTCGGGAATAATTACGGCCGTAGTTTCCCCTTGCTTTCAGCCGTTCGCAGTACCAGCACAGCAAGGCCGTTTTGGTTATTGTTACAAGGCCAGATCAGTCAATCATCCAGACTGCTGCCCCTGCAACTACTGAAAAGGCTGCTGCCCCTTTTCAGGAACCACACGTTAGTCTGGCCTCTCAACAGATACCCCTCCGTTGTGGTTGCACCTACGGTACCGCTATCTGTATCGCCGAGGCACGCATGCCTCCCCACCATTGTTAGGAAAGTGGTTATCGCCAAGAGCGAAGGTGCATCATTTTCCTATCAATTCTTCCTCTAAGGGGATAGGCAGGCTGCTATCTTCTTGATGTACAGAATATTTAGTAATAACTCAGTACTTAAATATACAGCTCTAAAACCGGCAGTATATTTACAATGTGCAGCCGAATTTTTATAGGCAGGTACGCCGATATTTTTTTGTCGATATATCGATATAACGATATTTTTTCGGTGAATCGGAGGCGGATCATGGTATTTGTTAAATATCGATATATCGGATTCTCGACATTTTTAAAAATATCAACAGTTCTAGCTGCAAGACAGCTGCACCCACTTCAGTCTTCTGATTGCCGGCTTCCAAGCTGTCTTTAAGACCGCCGCTTTTATTGAGGGTTTCCTCTGAAATTTATATCTCAACAGTTTTCTCATGGCCCTGTACCACAAACCATTGTTCGTTTAATGTTATATAATTCATCCAATGCTATTCAGTGTCTGTATACCAGAGCATGCTTTACAACCTGTAGTCCGCTGGCCGCATTCGGCCCAAAGTGAGCATCATTGCGGCCCTAGAACTGAGCATCTGCTACAAGACCGGTAAAAACGAAAAAACAAACTTAAAATTCCGTTTATGTAAAGATATGATAAACTGAAACATAATCATAAACATGGGATGAAATATGCAGCCATAATTTCCGATATGATGCATGAATTTGAAAATCACTTCCAGGGTTTTCAAAAAATGTAATCAAAATTTTTATATTTATGCGACATCTTTTACAAATAAAATAGATACGTTTCAGAAGATATTCGGATGAAATGCATAGAGTTGCGGTCCGATATCCAACTAAAAGAAATTTTTTATCATGTATCTCTGTAGGACTTAGATATGTCAGCTGTGTTTCGAAGCGCGTACGTTCGTGAACAGTTATTTTCAAGAGCAAAGGACATAGAGAGTCAAAATAGAACCAAAATCTAGGATGAGCAACTTGAGAATACCGTGGAAATTGCGACCACTTCGATCGAACATGGTACTGACATCTTAGTTTCCCAAATCGAACGTCATATATCACATTAATTCTAAGATTTGCGATAACTTATACATAAGTTTATCAATGAAATTTCATATGTAAAATGCGAAATTAATTCCATCTTGCTTTTATAGAATAGAGACTCATTAATTAACAAAGTCTAAATTACTGAAATGTGTTAATTGTATTATGTGTGGCCCTGAAGAAAAGCAACTGAAATCACTCAACAGAGGAAAGTCCACTGGACCTGACGGAATACCAATTCGATTCTACACAGAGTACGCGAAAGAACTAGCCCCCTTCTAACAGCCGTGTACCGCAAGTCTCTAGAGGAATGAAAGGTTCCAAATGATTGGAAAAGAGCACAGGTAGTCCCAGTCTTCAAAAAGGGTCGTCGAGCAGATGCGCAAAACTATAGACCTATATCTCTGACGTCGATCTGTTGTAGAATTTTAGAACATGATTTTTGCTCGAGTATCATGTCGTTTTTGGAAACCCAGAATCTACTCTGTAGGAATCAACATGGATTCCGGAAACAGCGATCGTGTGGGACCCAACTCGCTTTATTTGTTCATGAGACCCAGAAAATATGAGATACAGGCTCCCAGGTAGATGCTATTTTCCTAGAATTCTGGAAGGCGTTCGATACAGTTCCGCACTGTCGCCTGATAAACAAAGTAAGAGCCTACGGAATATCAGACCAGCTGTGTGGCTGGATTGAAGAGTTTTTAGCAAACAGAACACAGCATGTTGTTATCAATGGACGGACGTCTACAGACGTTAAAGTAACCTCTGGCGTGCCACAGGGGAGTGTTATGAGATCATTGCTTTTCACAATATATATAAATGACCTAGTAGATAATGTCGGAAGTTCCATGCGGCTTTTCGCAGATGATGCTGTAGTATACAGAGAAGTTGCAGCATTAGAAAATTGTAGCGAAATGCAGGAAGATCTGCAGCGGATAGGCACTTGGTGCAGTGAGTGGCAACTGACCCTTAACATAGACAAATGTAATGTATTGCGAATGCATAGAAAAAAGGATCCTTTATTGTATGATAATATGATAGCGGAACAAACACTGGTAGCAGTTACTTCTGTAAAATATCTGGGAGTATGCGTGCGGAACGATTTGAGGTGGAATGATCATATAAAATTAATTGTTGGTAAGGCGGGTACCAGGTTGACATTCATTGGGAGAGTTGTTAGAAAATGTAGTCCATCAACAAAGGAGGTGGCTTACAAAACACTCGTTCGACCTATACTTGAGTATTGCTCATCAGTGTGGGATCCGTACCAGATCAGGTTGACGGAGGAGATAGAGAAGATCCAAAGAAGAGCGGCGCGTTTCGTCACAGGGTTATTTGGTAACCGTGATAGCGTTACGGAGATGTTTAGCGAACTCAAGTGGCAGACTATGCAAGAGAGGCGCTCTGCATCGCGGTGTAGCTTGCTCGCTAGGTTTCGAGAGGGTGCGTTTCTGGATGATACCTCCCGTGGAGATCACGAATGTAAAATTAGAGAGATTCGAGCGCGCACGGAGGCTTTCAGACAGTCGTTCTTCCCGCGAACCATACGCGACTGGAACAGAAAAGGGAGGTAATGGCAGTGGCACGTAAAGTGCCCTCCGCCACACACCGTTGGGTGGCTTGCGGAGTATGAATGTAGATGTAGATGTAGAAGAACTCGTCTTCTTCCAATGTGGCACAGGTAAGCTAAAAGTTACACTCATGCCGTAGACGGAAGCACCTGCTGCTCTATACACTGCTGTTCAATAGTGCGTACAATCTATTCAACTTATACTGACCATACCAACAGGGTTATTTATACGTTACTGGCATTCTGAGTCTAATATCATACTTCACAGGTCTCATAAGTTGTCGAACATTGGCTGGACGCCTGACTACGGAGTGGATTTTATACCTCTTAAGGAGCTACCGAATCTTTCCTGTTACTGAGACAGAAACGCAAGAACGCAGGCTTCTTCGTGACGTCCACGAATGCCTTCTGCTTACCAGTCTTTGGTGAAAAAGCTTGCGAAATTTGTTGGTATTTGTAGCCGTTTTCTTTGAAAACTTTCCGTAAGTGATTGAGTTCCTTCGAGACGCCTTCAGTGTGTGAAACGGCTTTCGTTCTATGCACCATGGTCCTCAGAAGAGAAGTTTCGGTGCTGGGCGGTGGCAGCTGGTAGCGTGCAGGTTGTGGGTGATCCATGTGGGTGTGTTTTCGGTAAACAAGGTGGCTTGAATAAACCCACAACAGCGTCGTCAAGTAACTGGAAAAGCGCGTGAATAGTGAGTCCACATATCTCCTTTCCAAGACTCGGGCATTTAATTCAACTTATGAAATCGGTCGTATTCTTGATACGGTGCACGCAGTGACCTACGTGCTGAGTAAGGAGGCTGGCCAGATGTTTCGCGAGTCTGTAAGTCGGAAATTCAACAGTGCTCGCTATGGGCCACAGGTGTGTGTCCTTATTATGAAGTTTGGAGTCTCATAAAATGTAAGTGGGAGATACCTGAAGGAGGAGATTTTTAATGACACCACTTGAGAAGCCCCTACTTCTTCCTCATTATTCTGGCTGTTAGGCCCCGTTGCAATCTTTGCTGCTCTCCTCTTCCAACACCAACCGAATATTCAAACCATATTCGTCTTATTCTCTTTTCACTACTGCATTACCCATGTCGGCTGGCGGGACTACGACGACGGGATTACCGCGGAACTCTCGACTGTTCTGCGCTGACAACTTGGATTTTCAAAAAATGCGACTCGTTTCTTATGCAGCTTCACTGGTAACCTTGCAAACTGCAAACTTCTTATGACATCGAAAAGGATACATCGTGGCAATGAAGCGAACTTAAGTTCCGTCTTAAAGGGTGATCCTAGTCGAGACCGACGAAGAAAATGGTTTTCTTTACATAATTTTCATCCCTGAAGTATACAGTCTATTCCTGCAAAAGGATTTTTCCTTGTGGAAGTGTTGTAGAAATTATAGAAACTGTAGACGCTTGACGAATTATTCCAAGAAAAGTTTCCTTAAAAGACGCACTAGTAGGCAATTTGAAAAATGAGAACGAGAGCTTTAACTGGTATATTTGGAAAATGGTTCCGAAATATCTTTATTGTGCGGCAAAAACTCGTAAAATAGCAGCATATATCTCTGCAGGTATATTCAGCGAAGGCTGTTCATCTATTCTGAACATCATGAACGTGTTAGGAATCATCATGAACAGCAAGAACTTCGCGGAATTATTTGATAGGAAACAGGTTGCTTCCGCAAAGCAGGGAATGTCTCAAATTGTTAAAAGAGTCCGGACTGAAAAAAAAAAAATGCAGCACCAGATTCAGAAACAGAGCATGTTTGAGGAACAGGACGGATACGTCCATGTCCTGTGATCGCAAATTAACCGTAAGTTTTGAAACAACCTTTATTTTTCTTACTCCAAACTTTAAACGCGACTTTCACGAAATATTTTCCAGCGCGCAAGTGCTCTAGGTCAGGTTGACCGATTCATTTGATTTTTTTTTAAATGACAAATGGCTCTGAGCGCTGTGGGACTTAACTTTTGAGGTCATCAGTCCCCTAGAACTTAGAACTACTTATACCTAACTTACCTAAGGACATCACGCACGTCCATGCCAGGGGCTGGATTCGAACTTGCGACCGTAGCTGTCGTGCGGTTCCAGACTGTAGCGCCTAGAACCGCTCGGCCACAGCGGCCGGCTTTAAATGACAGATAATTAAATTTAAGGGTCTTAGAGAGAGCTTTTTTGTATTAGAATTTTAAATATTTTTTAATCATGTGAACTTAGAAAAAGTATGCCAAGAAATTAACATTTTTTAAAATTACTGTCATTTTTTTATTTCGAGGAGAGTTTCGGAATCCCATCGTGATGGCTCCCCAATTCAATTTAATTTGAGAATTTTCTATTTTTATGGCTTTCAGGAATAGCCAGGAGTCTGTACAACGCTTCGCGCAAACCAGGATGCGCCACGAGATGCATCCTTTGACAAGGGCTGCAACCAACATTTCTCATATGTTATGAGATAAAAGGATATTTTCATACATGCACGAACACTATGTGATCAAAACTATCCGGACACCCCCAAAATTAGACGTTTCTCATATTAGGTGCATTGTGCCGCCACCTACTGCCAGGTACTCCATATCAGCGACTTCAGTAGTCATTAGACATCGTGAGAGAGCAGAATGGGGCACTCCGCGGAACTCACGGACTTCGAACGTGATCAGGTGTCACTTGTGTCATACATCTGTGCGCGAGATTTCCACACTCCTAAACATCCCTATGTCCACCGTCTCCGATGTGACAGTGAAGTGGAAACATGAAGGGACACGTAGAGCACAAAAGCGTACAGATCGACCTCGTCTGTTGACTGACAGAGACCGCCGAAAGTTGAAGAGGGTCGTAATGTGTATAGGCAGACATCTATCCAGACCATCATACAAGGAATATCAGTCTCATCAGGATCCACTGCAAGTACTATGACAGTTAGGCGGGAGGTGAGAAAACTTGGATTTAATGGTCGAGCGGCTGCTCATAAGCCACACATCAATCCGGTAAATGCAAAACGACGCCTCGCTTGGTGTGTAAGGAGCGCAAACACGGGACGACTGAACCGTGGAAAAACGTTCTTTAGAGTGACGAATCAAGGTACACAATGTGGCGACCGATGGTAGGTGTGGGTATGGCGAATACCCAGTGAATGTCATCAACCAGCGTGTGTCGTACCAACAGCAAAATTCGAAGACGGTGGTGTATGGTGTGGTTGTGTTTTTCATGGAGTGAGCTTGCACCCCTTGTTGTTTTGCATGGCACTATCACAGTACAGGCCTACATTGATGTTTTAAGCACCTTCTTGCTTCCCACTGTTGAAGAGCAGTTCGGGGATAACGACTGCATCTTTCAACACGCTAGAGCTCCTGTTCATAATGCACGGCCTGTGGCGGAGAGGTTATACAACAATAACATCCTTGTAATGGACTGGCATGTACAGAGTCCTGATCTGAATCCTATAGAACACGTGTAGGATGTTTTGGAACGGTGACTTCATGCCAGGCCTAACCAACCGACATCGATACCTCTCCTCAGTGCAGCACTCCGTGAAGAATGGGATGCCATACCCCAAGAAACCTTCCAGCACCTGATTGAACATATGCCTGCGAGAGTGGAAGCTGTCATCAAGGCCAAGGCTGGGCCAACACCATATTTAATTCCAGCATTACCGATGGAGCGCGCCAGCCACCTGTACGGATGTATAATAAAGCGGCAAAACTACAATTTTAATAAAAACGATCCTTGTATGAAAACAATTCTAAACATCGCCCATTTTTCGAGCTTGTCGACGATGAATTCCCCTTAAGTGCCGAAATGGCACCGGCGGCAATGTCTCTCGCCGTCATGTTGATAACGACACGTTATGTTGTTTTGGGTTCTGTTCCTGTTGTTGCGAAAGGTGACGGAATTTCCATTTCTGCCTTTCCGTAGTTTTCCCCTGTATCGACTTGCCACTTGTGGCTGCATCAATACAGCCCCAATCGAACGCTGAAAGCGAATCCGTCAGCTGCCGGAAGACGGGAGTAAAATCGCGGCTATTTGTATCCAGCTGATTTATAGTTTAATGTAATTTTTGTCGCAGCAGGAAGAAGTTGGCAAGGTAAAATTTTCTTCTGGCCCTGCTGTGTTGATATGTTGGTTCACGATATAAAAACGTAGATTGTCTTTTATTTCCGGCAGTGAAGTAGGAAGGCTAGGCAGTTTCATAAATTACTCTTCTTAACACGCAGCCTGCAGCTGTGGCCGAGCGGTTCTAGGCACTTCAGTCCGGAACCACACTGACGCTACGGTCGCAGGTTGGAATCCTGCCTCGGGCATGGATGTGTGTGATGTCCTTAGGTTAGTTAGATTTAAGTAGTTCCAAGTCTCTGGGACGGATAACCTCAGATTTTAAGTCCCATAGTGCTTAGAGCCATTTGAAGCATTTTCTGAACGCGCAGCTTGCCCAGGAGTTTAATCCTGCGCCACGCTTTCTACCCGTAAAGACACGTATAGTTGTGACGACCACGGCGGACAGAGCCATCACACCGACGTCACCTCAGACGCCGGCGCAATCTGTTCCACAGCGCGACCGTGGCGCGGGGCGCGGACGGCGGAGGGAGCCCGCCGCGGGTGGAGGGTATTTAAATCGGCTGCCGCCTCGAACGAACCCAGTTCCTCCTGAGCACCATAGCGTTTACAGGAGCTCAGTCCGTCAGTTCACCTGATGATGGCGACATGTATGATCGGCGAAATATTGTGCCCGTTGGACACTGTAGACCGGCAGTACACCCGTCGATATTTTGATTATCAAATACGCCAGGAGAAACTCAAGAATCACATCATACATGTAATATTCTTCATGTTCTCACGGCGTATTACATGAATAGCAATAAACTTAATATCAAGCACTATGGGATTTGATATCTGAGGTCATCAGTCCCCTAGAACTTAGAACTACTTAAACCTAACTAACCTAAGGACATCACACACATTATCGCCCGAGGGAGGATTCGAACCTGCGACCGTAGCGGTCGCTCGGTTCCAGACTGAAGCGCCTAGAACCGTTCGGCCACATCGGCAGGAGAGAGGAGCTTGCAGAGGTAATGCTGTGAGAAACGGGCGCCATTGTGACTGGATAGCTCAGTCGGTAGAGGAATTGCTCGTGGAAGGCGAGGATCTTCGGTTCGAATCCTGATCCGACACACAGTCGTAACGTGCCAGAAAGTTTCAAAACACAGCACACTTCTCTGAAGATTCTTGCTGAAACGATTTTTTCCTCGTACATCGTTTTAATTAAGCTCGATAAACGAACTTCTTAAGCCGGTGTTCTTGAGCCATATTGATCTTTAAAAGTCTGTGGGGGCGGGACACTTATTCAACATCGACACAAAAATTGTGTAATAACTAGTTTCAGCAGAGTAATTAGTTTAATTTTATTTATCATTTGCAGGGTCAAACTGTATAATCATATCATCTTCAAGCTTCAACGCGACCCTTCTACGCAGTGATGCAAATACGTCCAGCCGATACAAATACATAAGGTACGTACAATAGAATAGTAAAACCAGATCCTTGCATTAGCCAAGTGCTTTGCTAAATAAACCCCTCAGCGTGCAAATGATATGTTCTTATAAAAAAAAATCGATAAGTTCTAGTAGGACTCATGCAATGAAGGTTCCGCACAAACTTAATTATGTATACATAAATAGTCCAGTCACCCCAGGAATTGAGAATTTCAATCAGTTATCGCTATCAATATTGGTAAGATATTGATCCCAGGAACTCGAAGACCATTTGAAAATCACTACAGTAGTTTTCAGACTAGATTGAGCATACAATAAGAAGCGCGCAGTGGTCTTCAATTTATATATGTTTATTTTTATTTCCACTCATGCTCATAAATTAAGAGTAATGCTGATACATGGTGAATCACCGCTCTGGTGGGCGGTTTGCAGGTTTAAATCACCTCGGGGTATGACCATGCGGTGGACTGGACCTGCGGTCGTCGCACGGTTGCGCTGGCAGCAGTCCACATACGCAGAGGTGTGGTGGTACATGTCAGAGTACGGTGCAGCGAGTAAGTGTGCAGACGTTTCCAGACGTGCTAATGGTGACTGTGTGGTGAAAATGGCTCAAACAGCACATACAGATGACGTTACGAGGTTTAGAATACTAGGGCGACTGGAGGCTGGTCATACACAGCAGGTCGTAGCACGGGCCCTCCGTGTGCCACAAAGAGGGATCTCAAGATTATGGCAACGATTCCAGCAGACAGGAAACGTGTCCCGGCGCTACAGTACGGGACGTCTACAGTGTACAACACCACAAGAAGACCGACATCTCACCATCAGTGCCTGCAGACGGCCACGGGGTACTGCAGGTAGTCTTGCTCGGAACCTTACCGCAGCCACTGGAACAGTTGTCTCCAGACACACAGTCTACAGACGACTGAACAGACATGGTTTATTGTCCCGGAGACCTTCAAGATGCATTCCACTGATCCCTGGTCACAGGAGAGCCCGCAAAGCCTGGTGTCAAAAAACACATGATTGTGATTAGCGCACGTACACCCCTGCATGTCTTTGAGAAAGGAACACTGTAACAGGTCAGGTGTATCGGGACGTCATTTTGCACCAATATGTCCGCCTTTTCAGGGGTACAGTGGGTCCCACCTTCCTCCTGATGGATGATAACGCACACCCCACCGAACTGCCATCGTGGAGAAGTACCCTGAAACAGAAGATATCAGGCGAATGGAGTGGCCTGCCTGTTCTCCAGACCTAATCTACATCGAGTACGCCTGGGATGCTCTCGGTCGACGTATCGCTGCACGTCTTCAAACCCTTACGACACTTCAGGAGCTCCGACAGTCACTGGTGCTAGAATTGGAGGTTGTACCCCGGCAGCTGCTCGAACACCTGATCCAGAGTATGCCAACCGTTGTGTGGACTGTGTACGTGTGAAAGGTGGTCATATCCCATATTGATGTCGCGCTACATGCGCAGGAAAAAGTGACGTTTTGTAGCACATGTGTTTCGGGTCGGTTTTCTCAACTTATAACTAATACTGTGGACTTGCAGATCTGTGTCGTGTGTGTTCCCTATGTGCCTATGCTATTAGCGCCAGTTTTTTGTAGTGCCACGTTGTGAGGCACAACATTCTGCAATTATCCTTAATTTATGAGCACGAGTGTACTTGCTAAAAGATGACTACAACTTACATTTTATGTTTGCGTGCAGTAATGTTCGTCTGTTATGCTTTTGACAGACGGCAACGCAATGTTCACTGAAAAGACAAAACATTATTACCACCGGCCACCCCGAGGCTGGATGTCGCGTGGTGGCGTTGCGGGCATGTGACTAGCAATGAAAAGCACGTAGAACGCAGCAGAGACGGAGGGGGTATCACCCTAACGAAGATATGGGCTGCAAATGGGGAAATCCATCGAGATAACAGACTTTGTCAAAGGACAGGTTATTATTGCGAAAAGCCTGTCAACGAGTATCTTGAAAACGGCGAAGTTGGTCGAATGTTCACGTGCTAATGTCGTGGGCAACCACGGAAAGATGTAGAAGGACAGTGAAACTACCAAAAGGCGCTAAATGGTTGGACGTACACGATTATTCCACAACGTGGGGTTCGGATGATTGTCCGCTTTGTAAAGTAGGATAGACATTGACCTGTGGCATTTATGTCGAAAGAGCACAATGCTGCACGCACAAATGTTTCGGAGCACACCGTTCACCGTACATAGTTGAACAGGGAGCTCCGCAGCAGACCACCCCTACATGTTCACTCAACATCATCAGTTACGACCGCAGTGGGCACGGAACCATCGGGATTTAATCGTCGATCAATGTAAACGTGTCGGCTCTTCGGATGAATCACATTTTTGCTACACTAGGCCTATGGCTGTCTCCACAAACACCATCATCAAGGTGAACGGCGGCTCGAAACATGCAGCACGCTACGGACACAGGCTGCTTGGAGCAGTATTATGCTGTGGTGAACATTCTCCTGGGCTTGCATGGGACCTGTGACAGTAATCGAAGACACGCTGACAGCTGCGAACCACCTGCATCCCTTTATGCTTGATGTTCCCCGACGGCTATGGCACCTTTCAGTAGAATAATTCTCCGTATCTTTGAGCCAGAATCGCGTTACAGTGGTTTGAGGAGCGTTATAGTGAAATCACAGTGATGTCTCGGCCGGCAAATTCGCCTGATGTAAATCCTATGGAACCCATGTGGTTCCATATCGGGCGCCATCACTGCGGACACAAATCAGCAGACCCTTATTCCTTATTTACGCTAATTATGTGACCTGTGCGTAGACATTTAATGCTACATATCTCCACAAACCTATCAACAAACTTTCGGACCTATGATACGCAAGATCGATGATATATATATATCCTCCTGGAAATTGAAATAAGAACACCATGAATTCATTGTCCCAGGAAGGGGAAACTTTATTGACACATTCCTGGGGTCAGATACATCACATGATCACACTGACAGAACCACAGGCACATAGACACAGGCAACAGAGCATGCACAATGTCGGCACTAGTACAGTGTATATCCACCTTTCGCAGCAATGCAGGCTGCTATTCTCCCATGGAGACGATCGTAGAGATGCTGGATGTAGTCCTGTGGAACGGCTTGCCATGCCATTTCCACCTGGCGCCTCAGTTGGACCAGAGTTCGTGCTGGACGTGCAGACCGCGTGAGACGACGCTTCATCCAGTCCCAAACGTGCTCAATGGGGGACAGATCCGGAGATCTTGCTGGCCAGGGTAGTTGACTTACACCTTCTAGAGCTCGTTGGGTGGCACGGGATACATGCGGACGTGCATTGTCCTGTTGGAACAGCAAGTTCCCTTGCCGGTCTAGGAATGGTAGAACGATGGGTTCGATGACGGTTTGGTGTACTGTGCACTATTCAGTGTCCCCTCGACGATCACCAGGGGTGTACGGCCAGTGCAGGAGATCGCTCCCCACACCATGATGCCGGGTGTTGGCCCTGTGTGCCTCGGTCGTATGCAGTCCTGATTGTGGCGCTCACCTGCACGGCGCCAAACACGCATACGCCCATCATTGGCACCAAGGCGGAAGCGACTCTCATCGCTGAAGACGACACGTCTCCATTCGTCCCTCCATTCACGCCTGTCGCGACACCACTGGAGGCGGGCTGCACGATGATGGGGCGTGAGCGGAAGACGGCCTAACGGTGTGCGGGACCGTAGCCCAGCTTCATGGAGACGGTTGCGAATGGTCCTCGCCGATACCCCAGGAGCAACAGTGTCCCTAATTTGCTGGGAAGTGGCGGTGCGGTACCCTACGGCACTGCGTAGGATCCTACGGTCTTGGCGTGCATCCGTGCGTCGCTGCGGTCCGGTCCCAGGTCGACGGGCACGTGCACCTTCCGCCGACCACTGGTGACAACATCGATGTACTGTGGAGACCTCACGCCCCACGTGTTGAGCAATTCGGCGGTACGTCCACCCGGCCTCCCGCATGCCCACTATACGCCCTCGCTCAAAGTCCGTCAACTGCACATACGGATCACGTCCACGCTGTCGCGGCATGCTACCAGTGTTACAGACTGCGATGGAGCTCCGTATGCCACGGCAAACTGGCTGACACTGACGGCGGCGGTGCACAAATGCTGCGCAGCTAGCGCCATTCGACGGCCAACACCGCGGTTCCTGGTGTGTCCGCTGTGCCGTGCGTGTATTGCTTGTACAGCCCTCTCGCAGTGTCCGGAGCAAGTATGATGGGTCTGACACACCGGTGTCAATGTGTTCTTTTCATGAAGATAGTGACTGTTCCCTAAAGAACAAATACCAATGATGACCGTGCAAATTCTCTAGAATAAATGATAATTAATTGAAACCCTCAGCTGCCGACACGTGTTGTTGATATACCTCGATGGGGACAGGATGTGTGTCCCGACTGGGACTCGAATCCGGGATCTCCTGCTTGCATGGCAGACGCTCTATCCATTTGAGCCACCGAGGACATCTATTAGGTACATTACGTTTGTAGATTGTGGTCAGCTGGGAATGTGGGTCCCACGGGAAGTGTGCAAGGGATAAGTCCGTGCAGTCGCGCTATTCATCTGTGCCCTCGGTGACTCAGATGGATAGAGCGTCTGCCATGTAAGCAGGAGATCCCGGGTTCGAGTCCCGGTCGGGGCACACATTTTCAGCTGTCCCCATCGAGGTATATTAACAACACCTGCCCGCAGCTGAGGGTTTTAATTAATTGTTGTTGTTGTCTTCAGTCCTGAGACTGGTTTGATGCAGCTCTCCATGCTACTCTATGCTGTGCAAGCTGCTTCATCTCCCAGCCCCCCCCCCCCCCCCCCCCCATGAACCATGGACCTTGCCGTTGGTGGGGAGGCTTTCGTGCCTCAGCGATACAGATGGCCGTACCGTAGGTGCAACCACAACGGAGGGGTATCTGTTGAGAGGCCAGACAAACATGTGGTTCCTGAAGAGGGGCAGCAGCCTTTTCAGTAGTTGCAGGGGCAACAGTCTGGATGATTGACTGATCTGGCCTTGCAACATTAACCAAAACGGCCTTGCTGTGCTGGTACTGCGAACGGCTGAAAGCAAGGGGAAACTACAGCCGTAATTTTTCCCGAGGACATGCAGCTTTACTTTAATTAATTATCATCAATGATATATTTCTTTCCAAAGACGGGCAAACAAGCTATTAAGCAGCTGGCCATAATGTTTTTGCTCGTCAGTGTATGTTAAAATAGATAAAGATATTTTTTGTGATATAATTACAGTTTAAGAAGTTCCAGATTTTTTGCTTTACTTGTACTGTAAAATCTTACTTCTTACCGAGTTCCCTGGTTATAGGTCAACGGGAAGTATCCTATAGGTTTTGACAAGTGAGTTTGCAACATAAATGACAATCTTTTGATTGCAATGACTCAGAAACTTAAATTTTTTTACCTAGCAAGGGACCATAGAATTTTGTATGTGACATGGATTTGATCTTCATACGCTAAACTATTCCAGAAAGAATGGGGTCTTAAAAGACGGCCAGACAGACGGACAAAAAACGACAAAAAATATTTTTCGGGGGATATAATTACAAATTAACAGATTTCGAATTTTTTTCTTTTCCTGTGCTGTAAAATCTTGTACCTTGCCAAATTTCATGATTCTAGGTCAACGGGAAGCACTCTGCAAGTTTTGATGAGTGAGTTTTCGAGTGTGGAAGTATGTGACACAAATTGCCGTACTTTTTTGATTGAAATGACTTAGAAGCTTAAAATTTGTACACCTCAAAGGGACCATAGACCTTACTATGTAACATAATTTTGAACCTGATACGCATAACCAGCTGATAGACAGACAGACAGACAGACAGACCAGCATCAGAGATCGTCCGTTTCTACTGTTTGAAGCACGGAAACCTAAGCATCATAAGGTGAAGTCATCTTGAAATTTTTCATGCATCACTCAACACAAAAGTTTTATTTCAAGTACAGATAGTGTTGAGGATCAGTGGACAAAGTTCAAAACCATCGTACAATATCCATTAGATGAGTATGTGCCAATCAAGATCGTAAGAGATGGAATAGAGCCTCCGAAGTACAACAACCGAGTCAGAAGATTGCTACGGAAGCAAAGGGAACTTCACAGCAAACATAAACATAGCCAAAGCCTTACAGACAAACAAAAATTACACGAAGCGAAATGTAGTGTGAGGAGGGCTATGCGAGAGGCGTTCAACGAATTCCAAAGTAAAGTTCTATGTACTGACTTAATAGAAAATCCTAAGAAATTTTGGTCGTATGCCAAAGCGGTAGGTGGATCAAAACAAAATTTCCAGAAACTCTGCGTCCAAAATGGTACTGAAACAGAGGATGACAGACTAAAGGCCGAAACACTAAATGTCTTTTACCAAAGCTTTTTCGCAGAGGAAGACTGCACTTTAGTTCCTTCTCTAGATTGTCGCACAGATGACAAAATGGTAGATATCGAAATAGATGGCAGAGCGATAGAAAAACAATTAAAATCGCTCAAAAGAGGAAAGGCCGCTGGACATGATAGGATACCAGATGGATTTTACACAGAATACGAGACGGAACTTGCCCCCCCCCCCCCCCCTTCTTGCAGCTGTGTACCGTAGGTCTCCAGAAGAGCGTAGTGCTCCAAAAGATTGGAGAGGGGCTAAGGAAATCCCAGTTTTCAAGAAGGGACGTCGAACAGATGTGCAGAACTATAGACCTATATCTCTAACGTCAATTTTGGACACATATTACTTTCGAGTATAATGACTTTCCTGGAGACTAGAAATCTACTCTGTAGGAATCAGCATGGGTTTCGAAAGAGACGATCGTGTGAAACCCAGCTCACGCTATTCGTCCACGACACTCGGAGGGCCACAGGCACGGATTCCCAGGTAGTTAGGTGTTTTTTTACTTCCGCAAGGCGTTTGATACAGTTTGTACGGTCATTTAATGAACAAAGTAAGAGCACATGGACTATCAGACCAGTTGTGTGATTGGATTGAAGAGTTCCTGGATAACAGAACGCAGCATGTCATTCTCCATGGAGAGAAGTCTTCCGAAGTAAGAGTGTTTTAAAGTGTGCCGCAAGGGAGTGTCGTAGGACCGTTGCTATTCACAATATATATAAATGACTTTGTGGATAACATCGGAAGTTCCCTGAGGCTTTTTGCGGATGATGCTGTAGTATATCAAGAGGATGTAACAATGGAAAATTGTACTGACATGCAGGAGGATCTGCAACGAATTGACGCATGGTACAGGGAATGGCAATTGAATCTCAATGTAGACAAGTGTAATGTGCTGCGAATACACAGAAAGAAAGATCCTTTATCATTTAGCTACAATATAGCAGGTGAGCAACTTGAAGCAGTTAATTCCATAAATTATCTGGGAGTAGGCATTAGGAGTGATTTAAAATGGAATGACCATATAAAATTAATCGGCGATAAAGTAGATGCCAGACTGAGGTTCATTGGAAGAATCCTAAGGAAATGCAGTCCGAAAACAAAGGAAGTAGGTTACAGTACACTTGTTCACCCACTGCTTGAGTACTGCTCACCGGTGTGGGATCCACACCAGATAGGGTTGGTAGAAGAGATAGAGAAGATCCAACGGAGAGCAGCGCGCTTCGTTACAGGATCATTTAGTAATCGCGAAAGAGTTACGGAGATGATAGATTAATTCCAGTGGAAGAGTGTGCAAGAGAGACGCTCAGTAGATTTTGTTGAAGTTTCGAGAACATATCTTCACCGAGGAGTCTAGCAGTATATTGCTGCCTCCTACGTATATCTTGCGAAGAGACCACGAGGATAAAATCAGAGAGATTAGAGCCCACACAGAGGCATACCGACAATCTTTCTTTCCACGAACAATACGAGACTGGAATAGACGGGAGATCCGATAGAGGTACTCAAGGTACCCTCCGCCACACACCGTCAGGTTTCTTGCGTAGTATGGAGATAGATGTGAATGTAGATGTAGAAATCGTGTCTCACTCTAGGTCCTTTCACAGCTCCAAACAATTTTACGTGGTCTAGCTGACTTCGTTTATTGAAAGCATATATTCCGTCCTAACATTTTTCAAGGCACTTAGACATCAGTTTCTGTGTTGCATTTGAAGTTTTCTCTTCACTAGACTGTACCATATCATACATTCAATGCAGCTAGCGGAAATATTCCCCTTATGTGTAGGAAAGAAATGACCTAAACACAATTGGACTCCTACTAACGATCAAGTAAGTACAAACACCTTCAGGATACATTACAACCATCTCCCTAATGGTTTAGGAAGAGAGTCAAACATCCCAAAAAAATTTAAAAGTTGTGTCTCATTGCCTAATTGTCTGCTAAAGCAGAAAACTGATCAGATGGTAAACCAACTACTGTCTTCTTGTCTGTAAATAAAATACATTCATTTAGAATCTGTGCACCACTTGTATCACAAATTGGAAGGTTCTGCCGCCGCTGTAAAAAGCCATGCGGCATCGGCTTCCGCCCCCGTTCGAAGGCGGATAAAAAGTAGTACATGTCGCCTATGTAGCTACAAGGAGGTACGCCACGACCAAATAGTTAATTTTTACACCTTCAACGTATTGTCGGTCACTTTCATTCACTCTTCTTCCCACTGACGCATTATTCTGTAGCTAACACCGAAGCTACTTCAAATACGAGAACAGGACATTAACCAATGTGATTCAAAATCATTTGATAATTCATTCCCTTTGTTACATTGTGCCATGATAAGTTTTTCCCAGCCTATGCAGGTGTAGAATGGACCCTAGATGTTCTTGACATATCTGTCAGCAGGGTACGACCATCCACTTAGAAAATTCCACATAAAACGTAACTCTGGGTATCCAGGGTAATGGTAAGAGTAAAAAAAAGTATTATGACGACTATAGTAGTTTGAAAATGGTTTCTCCATGACGCATGTTTTGTGTACAGGATAAAAGCGCTTACACTAGAAATTTATTCACAAGATCACAAACATTATGATAATGGAAACTGAGAATAGTGTATATGACTTTAAAAGTGCAAAGTGGCTAAAATTCATGAAAACGGATCTAAGAGGTGGGTTTATGCGCCTACTCGAAAACAATGGCAAGCCTGGATGAAAGATTCTGCCCTTGCCTAGTGTACGGAGTGGGGAGTTAATAAGCTGAAACGTCCGCCCAACGAACGAGCGTATGAAATATTCGTGCTCGTGGCGAACTTCCAGAGAGAACAAACCACGAGGATACAGGCGAAATAGTAATCGCATTAGTAGACTGCCTAACTAACGGCAGCAGAGCTGCGCGCGTTTCAGCTGTTTAACCGAAATCCTTGTGGAAATGAGCTCACAGTGCTGGGAGCACTAGACGGAGAGAGTTGCCGCAGTGAATGTAACTACTCTTACTTTCGGGAGCAGCGGTTCAGCTCCACTTCTGGATACCCAGAATTAGGCTTTCCGTGTTTCTCTCAATGGATGACAATACCCACGAGGCAACTGTCTCCAGAGGATCCAGGATTTTCTTCTCCATTTGCAAAGACTGGGAAAGAGGCAGAACCGAACCGAGGTGAACCTGCGCCCCACCACAAGCGTCAAAGCTGCCTCTCCCCACTTCGATAAAATTGCCTTTCTGCAGCTTTTTCTACGAAGATTCAGCCGACTTTATAAATTTGTAAGTAATTTTCATAAAGGCCTACACTGGCGCAGTGGTAACACCGGTTTCCGTCTGATCACCAAGGTTAAGTGCGAAATTAGAATTATATATTAATATATTCAGTTTCTGACGGGTGTGCTTACATGGCAGACGGTCTATACATCTGAGCTACCGAGGGCACGTAGAACAGTGCACTGCAGGGACTATCACGCGCACGTCTCCCGTGAGACCCACCTTGGATGTCCAGACACTACATTCATAGTGTCCCACCCCAACACACTCATTACTCGTGGAAGACATTCTTACCAAGTCCCGTAAGAGTTCGAGTAATATGTGTGCAACTGCACAGAAGAGGAAGGTCATCGCCGGTGTTGCCAGAACTATGTACTTATATGGGTGTGGTGTCTGTTCTCTCGGACATGTCCGAAAGACCAGACACCATATCCATATAAGTATAAAGTTAAGTGCTGTTTGGCTTGGTTAGCAATTAGGTGGATGACCATCCAGGTCTGCTGAGCACTGTTGGCAAGCAGGGTGCACTCAGCCCTTGCGAGGCAAACTGAGGAACTACTTTACTGAGAAGTATGGGCTCCGGTCTCGGAAACTGACAGCGGTCGGGAGAGCAGATCGCCTATGCACTAAGGATGACACGGCCGCCGACAGTTACCGTTGGATCTTTAAGACCTGATCTGACCGATTTTAGCTTTAGTTTTAATAAACATTAAGCATTATTGGGAAATATTACTTAAATGAATTACGTTGCCAGCCGATGTGGCCGAGCGGTTCTAGGCGCTTCAGTCCGGAACTGCGCTGCTGCTACGGTCGCAGGTTCGCATCCTGCCTCGGGCATGGTTGTGTGTGATGTCCTTAGGTTAGTTAGGTTTAAGTAGTTCTACGTCTAGGAGACTGGTGACCTCAGTTGTTAAGTCCCGTAGTGCTCAGAGCCATTTGAACCATTTTTTTGCATTACGTTGACGAAAAATAATGCTGACAGAACATTAACGTATCACTGAAGTGACGAATTACAAATTCATAAACTTTCTAAAAATACTGAAACCAAAACAAAATCTATACCTAACTTTTTATTTCAATCACAAACTGGTTACATTGAGATGTAATGCAAAAATACTTCATCTGCTAATTGTATTTTTATTATGCTTTGCCTTTCTGACTTTAAGCGAAGCATTACAAAAATGTTAAATATAGTGATTAGCAAAGCAACTTAAATTTGTAAAATGACATATCACCGCCTTGTGCTGCTGGTAAAATGTTTTATTTACACAACGAGTTTTAGTGATCTGACAACAATCTGATTTATAGAAGTACCCACAGCGTTATGTTATGCGACAAATAAAATCGTTATCGGCAGGTGATGAAACGATCGTTACATAGTAATATAAATTACATTGTCATTCTGTAAAAACTGTGGTAGGTAGTGTGCTCATTCATGTTTAAACTGAAGTCAGTTTAACGCTTTGAGCAGAATCAGCAAATGAATCTGTTCACAATGTTGTTGCCGATTACAGGCAAAACGACAAACCACTCCTTTAATACTATTAATCAGCCAGAGAAGGCTTATTCTTAAATTCTTCTGCACACCAGAATGTACCAACCGAAACTTGGTAGCAACAGAATGATTGTCTGGACGGGCACACAATGTTATTTTGTTTAACCACCTTCCCAAATTCGTGTCCCATTCCAGTCCTCAAGCCGGCCGCAGTGGCCGAGCGGTTCTAGGTGCTTCAGTTTGGAACCAAGGAATTGCTACGGTCGCAGGTTCGAATCCTGCCTCGAGCATGGATGTGTGCGATGTCGTTAGGTTAGTTAGGTTTAAGTAGTTCTAAGATTTAGGGGACCGATGACCTCAGATGTTAAGTCCCATAGTGCTCAGAGCCATTTGAACCATTTTCCAATCCTCAGTGGGCAGAAATCGGCAAAAATCGGAAGTATCTAGTCAAACAGCATATTCGGTTCAGCACACGGTCGCCGAAGTTTCAGATACTATCACACCATAGCGAACATATTCTGAGCTCAAATGTATTGAGCTATGTTGAACGCAATGCCTTCCTCCATGCCAACCAGCATCGATTCCGGAAACATAGAGGATGTGAAACCCAAATCGTACTTTTTTCACCTGACATACTGAAAGCTATGAATCAAGGCAGTGAAACAGATGCAATATTCCTCCATTCCCAAAAAGTATTTGACTCAGTACTACGTCAACACTTATTATCAGAAATACGATCGTATGGGGTATCAAGCAAATTTGAGATTGGTTTGATGATTTGTTGGGCAGGAAGCAAATTATCTTGGATAGGATGGAGGGTCACCAACACATCTAAAAGGAACTTCGTGTGTGAACCACGGAAATGTATTGGGATCTTACTGTTCACGTTGTGTTTGGGTCAGTCTAACGAAAACTAGACAGTTTCGCTGGCAAGCCCTTGTGCTTACTCCATACAGTTCCGATCTCTCCCAATGCAATTTCCACATTTTGGGAGCCTTGGAGAAATGAATTCGTGGTCGTCGATTTGCTTCTGACGAGGAGGTGCATGCCGGGGCACAACAATGGTTCCGTAGGCAAGCACAGTCATTTTTCCATGAAGACACTGACCATCTTGTCTCAGAGTGCGATACAGTTTTCGATTTTACTTTTGAAATAATAAACAGTTTGCTTACTTTTCCCACCCGCCTCGCCTTAATTTGACTGGCTCTTATATATTAATGACATTGCAGACAATATTAATAGTAACCTCAGACTTTTAATCTATGGACTATGCCGCTGATCCCGGTGGAGGTTCGAGTCCTCCCTCGGGCATGCGTGTGTGTGTTTGTCATTGGGATAATTTAGGTTAAGAAGTGGGTAAGCTTAGGGACTGATGACCGTAGCAGTTAAGTCCCAAAAGATTTCACAAACATTTGAACTTTTTTTAAAATCTATAATGAAGTAATGTCTGAAAGATGGTGTGCAAAGTTTGTCAGATCTTGATAAGATTTCAAAGTAGTCCAGTGATTGGCAACTAGCTTTAAATTTTCAAAAATGTAAAATTGTGTACATCACAAAACGAAAAAACGTAGTAACCTCTGACTGTAAGATCAGTGAGTCACAGCTGGAAGCAGTCAAATTATACAAATACCTGGTTGTGTAGGTAAAGCATGTGACAGACTGTGATTCATTGGTAGAACACTAGGGAAAAGCAATCAGTCTACAAAAGAAACTACATACAAAGCAATTGTGCGCTCCATCATAGAGTATTGATCAAGTGTGTGACAACCACAGCGAATAACACTAACAGGGGATAGTGAATGGATACAAAAAAGGGCACCACTAATGGCCACAGGTTTGTGCTATCATGGGAGAGTGTCACAAAAATGCTGAAGGAACTAAACTACCGGACGCTTGAAGATAGACGTAAACGATCCCGTGAAAACCCACATAGAAACGTTCTAGCACTAACTTTAATTCGCGACCGCTACGGTCGCAGGTTCGAATCCTGCCTTGGCCATGGATGTGTGTGATGTCCTTAGGTAATTTAGGTTTCAATAGTTCTAAGTTCTAGGGGACTAATGACCTCAGAAGTTAAGTCCTATGGTGCTCAGAGCCATTTGAACCAACTAACTTTAATTGATGAATCTAGGAATATATTACAACCCTCCGCGCATTGCTTCTATAGGTATCGAGATGACAAGATTAATTTCAGTACGCACAAAGGTATCTATGCAGTCATTCTCCCTGCGATCCGTACATAAATGGAAACCTAATAAAACCTGTTGCAATGGGACTATTCTCAGCCATGCACTTCACTATGGTTTGTAAAGTGTGGATGTAGATGCAGAAGTAGTTACAACAACTCGTTGTTGAATATGGGTGAGTTTTGTAGACTACGGTTTGAGACTTGGCAGTGGTACGTTTGATCACTGTCCACGCTCATCGTACTCATTGTCCGCAATTGGAGACATTAAATAATAAAGCAAGAACTGAAGAAGTGTAAGCACAGCTAGCTGTATTGAAAATTTTATTAGAATAACTGTTATAGAAACCACAAAGTGATCCGCATAGTGTATCACGAGATATTCAAGTTTTAATTCAGTTGAATGCTTTTAATTGAAGAGTGCTAGAAGCGAGAAAGGAGTGGACTGTGTAAAAACTAGGTGCAACGGTTGCTCGAAAATTAGCAATTGTTTGCATTTCAGAACTTGTTCACTACGCCCTTGATTCACTTGAATTATGTTTCTCAAACTGATTTTGATATAAACTTTCTAGTCATATGTGAAACTTAAAGCACATCAAACAGTTCAGTTACACATACATACCCTTTAATAGAAAATTTGCTACTTCTTGTAGTTTATTTTGAAAGCACGTTCTGATACATTTCTTTCGGGCTTCCAGCCGTGTCAAGTGCTTTAAAATCCACAAGCTTTCGCCGACTGCTCCTCTGCCATTTTCAAGTGACGATTGTTGGTAGAGCACTTTCCCGTGAAAGGCAAAGGTCCCGAGCTCGAGTCTCGGTCCGGCACACAGTTTTAATCTGCCAGGAAGTTTCGTATCAGCGCACGCTCCGCTGTAGAGTGAAACTTTCATTCTAAAAGCATCCCTCAGGGCTGTGGTTAAGCCATGTCTCCGCAATATCCTTTCTTCCAGGAGTGCTAGTTCTGAAAGGTTCGCAGGAGAGCTTCTATGAAGTTTGGAAGGCGGGAGACAAGGTACTGGTGGAATTAAAGCTGTGGGGATGGGGTGTGAGTCGTGCTTGGGTAGCTCAGTTGGCAGAGCTCTTGCCCGCGTAAGGCAAAGGTCCTGAGTTCGAGTCTCGGTCCGTTACACAGTTTTAATCTACCAGGAAGTTTCAAATGTGGCGTTGTACGCTGAAGGACTGTAGGCGGCACATCTCGCAATGTTGTTTCTTACTGTGTCATCGCGATTGAGTGCTATGGCCACCAGCGGAGAAGATGGAGCTAGCCGCTGCACAGAGAGACATTGTCTCCTATGAATTCGATGCTGTGTTTCCTCTGTGGATAGCTGTTTCAGACAGTTTTCAATCGGCAGTTTATTCATCACCTGCAACCCTCTAAATTCTGCAATGTTTTTTAATATACAGGAGAAAAACTGTATATGGAAACCAATTTCCGAAACCATCATGCAACAAGGTGTAGAAGGTAGCTTTTATAGGAGACAAGATCTTTCTACGCAGCAGCTAGCTTCATCTTCTTTACTGTCGAGCTTGGCAATGAGTCGTGATTACTAAGTAAGAAACAACGTCGCGAGACGTTACGCCTATTGTCTGTCAGCTTACAAAGTCACTTTCGCTGCCGAAACGGTGTCATAGTCGCAGGCGCCGGAGCCTGTAACATTCACACCTTGTAGCATTTCTGTATGACGTCCTCGATTTGTTGCTCAAGACACTCTTACAACCCCTTGAAGTTTGTTGGAGCATTTCTGGGTCACCCTGTATATAAAGGGTGTTAACAAAATATTCGTTCAAATTAATAATGAGTTAGAGAACATCAAAACAAACACTATTCTATAAGGAATAGATGGTCTCTGAAGACAACTTCTAATGTTTAGGAAATTTTTTTTAGTGGTGCTACCGTAAGCTGTTCTGTCGGTGTCACCGACTGGGAATGTATACTGACATTCAAATATCCATAATTCGCATATTTGTACCGAACAGGGTACCGCAGTGGTTAGCACACTGGACTCGGATTTGGGAAGACGACGGTTCAAACGGCAATGCTGATTTCGGTTTTCCGTGATTTTCCTAAGTCGCTTAAGGCAAATACCGGGATGGTCCCTTCGAATGAGCACGCCCGCTTTCTTTCCCAACCCTTCCCTAACCCGAGCATGTGCTCTGACTCTAATGACCTCGTTGTCGATGGCACGTTAAACACTAATCTCCTCCTCCTACTGTGTTCGAAATTAAGTTTAAAATTTGTTGGCAGTCAATAAGCGCTCTCATTATCAAATATTGGACATATATAGTCTGCGTAATTTGTGCGACGTGAGTTATGCTGCCTCAACACATACACACAATGTCTAACGCTCGGCTTATTGTGTTAAAACTTGAACGTGATATTATACCTCGTAATGAATAGATTACGACAGCATTTTACATTTTTAAATTGTTTCAATAATTACATGAAATACTGAAAACGTAAGTTTTTTGTGCTCCTAAGAGCCGTTAGGTAGGCAACCTGCAATTGAGAGTTGATGAGCATTTTACTTATTTAGTAATATGGATCAGAATATAACGGTCTTTGATTCGACCAGACGAATGTACTGACAGGTATTCGATAGCGATCCATCGTTCCTGCCAGCTTTCATTATAAGGACGCTCTACTCGTACCTTAACTTTGCGTTAGGGGCCGCAGCGATAATATGTGCCGCACACACTGTAGGTTTTCTGCAGCTTACAAAATGGCCACCGCTTACGGTAGTAATCAGTTACGGTGAGATTAGCAAATATTGAGCTAACTTAAAGATGGCGAACAGATGGACTGCTGAAATATTGCATCAAAGTGTTAGTGTTATATAATGTCCTCTGTGGCATTGTAGCTAGAAGGAAGCGACTCTGCCTCACTTCTCTGGTTTCTGTATCACTAACCTGGTGTCTTACTGCTTCGGTTGTCCCTTGTCGAACAGTAGTAGCGCTCATGTGCCAGGTTCAATGTATCTTTGCGGAAATGGGGTATGTCGGGGTCCAAGTTGTTAAATGCTAATAACGTTTTGTAATATACTCGTTTTAATCAAGAATACTTTGAAACACACGTCACAGACTTTCCAATATGGCGGTTCTTGGCTACGCCGTTATAAACAACTCTTTACAACACATTGATCACTTTCCATACTCGTTATAGATACTCCCACGACACCACGACACGTGGCGTTCATTGATAATTAATACCATCACTTTAACTTCATTTCTTGTTTGTTCTTGTTGTTGTGGTCTTCAGTCCTGAGACTGGTCTGATGCAGCTCTCCATGCTAATCTATCCTGTGGAAGCTCCTTCATCTCCCAGAACCTACTGCAACCTACATCATTCTGTATCTGCTTAGTGTATTCATCTCGTGGTCTCCCTCTACGATTTTTACCCGCCACGATGCCCTCCAATACTAAATTGGTGATCCCTTAATGCCTCAGAACATGTCCTACCAACCAATCCCTTCTTCTAGTCAAGTTGTGCCACAAACTTCTCCCCAATCCTATTCAATACCTCCCCATTAGTTATGTGATCTACCCATCTAATCTTCAGCATTCTTCTGTAGCACCACATTTCGAAAGCTTCTATTCTCTTCTTGTCCAAACTAGTTATCGTCCATGGTTCACTTCCATACATGGGTACCCTCCATACAAATACTTTCAGAAAAGACGTCCTAACACTTAAATCTATACTCGGTGTTAACAAATTTCTCTTCTTCAGAAACGCTTTCCTTGCCATTGCCAGTCTACATTTTATATCCTCTCTACTTCGACCATCATCAGTTATTTTTGCTCCCCAAATAGCAAAACTGCTTTACTACTTTAAGCGTCTCATTTCCTAATCTAATTCCCTCAGCATCACCCGACTTAATTCGACCACATTTCATTATCCTCGTTTTGCTTTTTTTGATGTTCATTGTATATCCTCCTTTCAAGACACTATCCATTCCATTCAACTGTTCTTCCAAGTCCTTTGCTGTCTCTGAGAGCATTACAATTTCGTCGGCGAACCTCAAAGTTTTTATTTCTTCTCCATGGATTTTATTACCTACTCCGAATTTTTCCTTTGTTTCCTGCACTGCTTGCTCAATATACAGACTGAATAACATTGGGGATAGGCTACAACCCTGTCTCACTCCCTTCCCAACCACTGCTTCCCTTTCATGCCACTCGACTGTTGTAACTGCCATCTGGTTTCTGTACAAATTGTAAATAGCCTTTCGCTCCCTGTATTTTACCCCTGCCACCTTGAGAATTTGAAAGAGAGTATTCCAGTCAACACTGTCAAAAGCTTTCTCTAAGTCTATAAATGCTAGAAACGTAGGTTTGCCTTTCCTTAATCTAGCTTCTAAGATAAGGCGTAGGGTCAGTATTGCCTCACGTGTTCCAACATTTCTACGGAATCCAAACTGATCTTCCCCGAGGTCGGCTTCTACCAGTTTTTCCATTCGTCTGTAAAGAATTCGCGTTAGTATTTTGCAGCCATGGCTTATTAAACTGATTGTTCGGTAATTTTCACATCTGTCAACACCTGCTTTCCTTGGGATTGGAATTATTATATTCTTCTTGAAGTCTGAGGGTATTTCGCCTGTCTCATACATCTTGCTATATATATGCGTCGCGAGTAAATATTGCAGTGATATAGCAAGATGTATATATATATTAAAGCTCTCAGCCTATGGGCACTTAGATAGTTCTTTCCAGGCGGATCTGACGTCACGTTTGCGGACATTGTGTAGGAAGTTTGTATCGGAATATCGCCACAGGTTGTAAGATCCTACTCCCGAATAGTCGGATCTTATCCCTACTAAGGCTGCACAATATTTCCTCTTATGATGTTCTCGTTAATGCGCCTTGCTAGCGCACAATTGTCAGATGGGCATGTGGTTGCTACTGAGCATGTGCGTAATAATTAGCATAAACACTTGAAGGGAATGCACATATCCATTTCAGTTATCCGACTGCAGGCTCGACAATAATATCGGCTAGTACAGGATGGTTATAGCTAAACTGTGGATACTCAGGGATGTCCGCTGCGTGCTGCAACTATGGTATGGCGGCGAAACTCGGTAGACTGTGTAATGGAACCGATTTATGCTGGAACAAACCTTAGTTCCAACTCTGGCCACCAGATGCAATACTGGCGCATTACATTGATTGTATGACGCTTTGACATCCACGTTGTCAGTTGACGAGCCATAATCTGAGTGAACGGCATGGCTATCGAGAAGAGAGATCGTGCGCTGTTGGCGAAACTGTTTTATGAGAACGGTAGCAATTATAGTATTGCATTGAGAGAAAATCTTCAGCTCAAAGATCTAAGGGGAGGTTTACTATCTTGGTCCCGAAAAATGCATTTTCTTTGAGAATATTTTTTCTCGGGATGTGTTACAGATATCAATGTCAAATTTGGTCAAAATGTTTATTGGTTTTTCCTCTGCAAATTGGAATTTTTATGGCCGGAAATGTCGAAGAGAAAAGGCGGAAGTGCCGACGGAAACAAAATTTCGATGTAGACCTCCACACGCGGTATGTCACAGGTCAGCCGGCTCGTCTGAAATCAAAATTGAGTTGACTTTGGCGAAAGACACTCCTGGAAATGGAGAAAAGAACACATTGACACCGGTGTGTCAGACCCACCATACTTGCTCCGGACACTGCGAGAGGGCTGTACAAGTAATGATCACACGCACGGCACAGCGGACACACCAGGAACAGCGGTGTTGGCCGTCGAATGGCGCTAGCTGCGCAGCATTTGTGCACCGCCGCCGTCAGTGTCAGCCAGTTTGCCGTGGCATACGGAGCTCCATCGCAGTCTTTAACACTGGTAGCATGCCGCGACAGCGTGGACGTGAGCCGTATGTGCAGTTGACGGACTTTGAGCGAGGGCTTATAGTGGGCATGCGGGAGGCCGGGTGGACGTACCGCCGAATTGCTCAACACGTGGGGCGTGAGGTCTCCACAGTACATCGATGTTGTCGCCAGTGGTCGGCGGAAGGTGTACGTGCCCGTCGACCTGGGACCGGACCGCAGCGACGCACGGATGCACGCCAAGACCGTAGGATCCTAAGCAGTGCCGTAGGGGACCGCACCGCCACTTCCCAGCAAATTAGGGACACTGTTGCTCCTGGGGTATCGGCGAGGACCATTCGCAACCGTCTCCATGAAGCTGGGATACGGTCCCGCACACCGTTAGGCCGTCTTCCGCTCACACCCCAACATCGTGCAGCCCGCCTCCAGTGGTGTCGCGACAGGCGTGAATGGAGGACCGAATGGAGACGTGTCGTCTTCAGCGATGAGAGTCGCTTCTACCTTGGTGCCAATGATGGTCGTATGCGTGTTTGGCGCCGTGCAGGTGAGCGCCACAATCAGGACTGCATACGACCGAGGCACACAGGGCCAACACCCGGCATCATGGTGTGGGGAGCGATCTCCTACACTGGCCGTACACCTCTGGTGATCGTCGAGGGGACACTGAATAGTGCACGATACATCCAAACCGTCATCGAACCCATCGTTGTACCATTCCTAGACCGGCAAGGGAACTTGCTGTTCCAACAGGACAATGCACGTCCGCATGTATCCCGTGCCACCCAACGTGCTCTAGAAGGTGTAAGTCAACTACCCTGGCCAGCAAGATCTCCGGATCTGTCCCCCATTGAGCATGTTTGGGACTGGATGAAGCGTCGTCTCACGCGGTCTGCACGTCCAGCACGAACGCTGCTCCAACTGAGGCACCAGGTGGAAATGGCATGGCAAGCCGTTCCACAGGACTACATCCAGCATCTCTACGATCGTCTCCATGGGAGAATAGCAGCCTGCATTGCTGCGAAAGGTGGATATACACTGTACTAGTGCCGACATTGTGCATGCTCTGTTGCCTGTGTCTATGTGGCTGTGGTTCTGTCAGTGTGATCATGTGATGTATCTGACCCCGGGAATGTGTCAATAAAGTTTCCCCTTCCTGGAACAATGAATTCACGGTGTTCTTATTTCAATTTCCAGGAGTGTATATAATATTCTTTAGGAGTTGCACCTCGCTTGAGTTATTTGGACCATAGGAAACAAAATGGCGGCCACTTGAAAAAAATAGGATTTTTTCATCGATTTTTCGGCTTCGTCGGCCAAGTAAAACTATTTATAGTTGATGGATCGGAATAAAATTGGTACAAGTCCTAGACAATTTAGTTAGTTTCGTCGGAAACAAAGAAATCTGCCAGTTGGTTCAGTAACTTTGAAGTTACCATACCGCGCCATAAAAAAAGTCATTTCGAGAAAAACGCGTTTGAAGTTTTGACTACGTATAAATGCAATATTATGCAACGTACTTTCAATCTGCTATTCCGGTTCCATAAACTAGTCCTTCCTCTTCCTCATAGAGCGGGTTCTGCTCGACTTGGGCCATCCTGTGCTGTTCCAGAGCCGCTCGTACGGCCGGTGACAAGCGGTTTCAGGCAACTTGAATCCAGTGATCGTCAAAATGCTTGACGAACTGCATCGAATAGAGTCCCAGGGTGACGTCCATCGTTGTCATGGTCTTCAGAATTGCTGAATAGCCTTCGCTGAAGCTGCTCACTGCCAGAAAAGTCGCAAACTCCACGGTCTTTGCACCAGAATGCAAGTGCTTGGGGGCTGACTTCCAAACACACGCGTTCAAATTTTCCTTTGAATTTTGTGTGTTTCCTCCAAAGCACCAGTACAATAACTCGTCCTCCAAAAGAAAAAAATACTGGTGCGTGAAAAATGCCGATTTCAGGCAGGTGCATTTTTTTGTTCAACTGCGAATAACAAACATTTCCGTTCCGTATCCGGAAAAACCGTCCCACGGGTGGATTTTAAACACCTTTATAGGTCCAAAAATGCAATTTAAAAATTTGTTTTCAACCAAAAGACAGCAAGCCTCCCCTTAAAGAGGGTGATAATGAAATTCGAAAACCGGGTGGCCTTGGTGTGTCACCTGGAACATGTGAATCCACTAGATACTCGATCTCACGCTCGTCAACAGCGATTCGCTGTGATCGGACGACACATTCTTCCATTTCGCCATACGGACGGATATATCGCGTCTTTGTGGCACATATGTTGACGCAACTGCTGGAGGATGTAGCTCTCAGTGTTAGACAAAGAGTTTACTTTTTGAGAGCCACCTTCGGATATCGATGAGTCGGCCGAGGTGTGTCTGTGGCGTGGCCACCCAGATTTCCTGACCTTACTTGTTTGTAGTTGCTCCTCTGGTGGCTTATGAAGCAGATGATGTATGAAACGGTTGTGGTAGCAGGTGAAGACGTCGTCGCTGAAATGCTAACGGTGTTGGTACCATTGCGGACATGACTGAAATCTTCTAACGGACAGAACAGTCAGTGGTCTGACGATGTACTGGGTGCACACAGGCCAATAGGAGCTCAGTTGAGCAGTTCCTATTGTGAAATAACGCCTCCCGTGACTCGGTAGGGATAATGAAAGATATATTTTCCGTCAACTGCAGCGATCATATAACGCTGATTGTTCTGAGCGTTAATGCCAAACTTACTGTGATCGCCGCGGCATTAACATCATTGTTACTACTATAAATTACGATGCGTGACTGATTTTGCGTTCTCTATTATTTTAGCGATTTTCTGTGATCCTCTCGAACTATCAGATTCTATCTTGTCAGACATTTTAGCTCTACTGAGTCCTGTTTATTAATATTGTAATTATTATTTTTATCTTATAACGTATTATTCATCGCAATTACTGCGATATTATTATTTCCTACAATGATTTCCTCTGCTGATGAGCATTCTAATTTCCAAACAGGAAATATTAAACTTTGTTAACGATAACTAATTTTCGCCGTAAGTTGGCAAATTCCATTATGTTTTCTTTGCGGAAGATGTCTGCCATGAAACTTGTAAATGTACGAAATAATTTTTCTAAATAAAACCTGAATTGTTGTAAGAAAAGGTTTTCATCTCATTATTTAGTAGTCTCAGATATTCTATATTTCATCATTAATCGACCCCACTTCTGTACACTAATAAGAAAAATACTTTTCTTTGCAAAGTTTTACACTGCTCTTTAAAAGCTAACCATCATACAAACCAAAAACGATATATTTACCGCTGAATGACTTCTTCCTGAACTTTGCTACAGAAACTACAAAAAGTAAATCTCATGTTGCTAGCTTAACTTATAAAAGTTACTATTTACTGTCAATAGAACTCATATCCATTATAAAAATTCTCTCTACTTAACAAGATTTAACATTCTTTCAAGTAATGTAAAGTTATGTTTTACTATGAATGACACTGCTGTCATTAGCACGCTAAACTACCTTCGCGTAAATCGTCGCTAACATGAGAAATTGTCGTCGGAGACCACGTGTACCATAACTAGATATATTTATTGCTGGAGTGAGCCCAAATAAATATTATTCATCAATTATTTCAAGGGGCTCCTCCGTGTCGACGGAAAGCGTTGGTTTGTTTCTCGTTACAAACAAAATGTTTTTTAATGTGGAATTTTACGTGCCCAGTTGATAAAGCGGTCTGAAAATCGACTATGAGATATTCGTTTTATCGATACGTATTATCAGGGTCAGAGAAACACTAAGATAACTATTACTCTAGCAGCGCTGACTATTAGCGCCATGCAGCAACACTGCTCAGTGGCTGCTGAAAAATGTACTGTTAGTGACAATTTACATTGCAGTTATTGTATTATTGTTTTCTTCTTGCTTCTGATGACTACAATGGACCAAACGTTTGAAACTGTAGGTGCTTCAGTAAATTTTCTGTGTCGACTGCATACTGGTATCAGTGCTGGTATGATCGTCAATTTATTCAGGAACGTAAATAAAAATATTTACGTTTTCGCACTCACTAGAATCAAGAGAAATCTGTGCACTATCACACATATCTCAAGCCTCGTTACGTCCAAATTGCTTTTCGCTGTTGAGCAGTTTTAGTCGATTTTGTATTCACGTTTTGACTATCTGACGTTCTTGTGATGACTGAAAGAGGAACCATATTACGATACAATTTCGGCTCACTGAACTCAGAGTTTCGATCTTTCGTCTGTCATTCTCTCCGGTGCCAGTAGTCATTCAGCGACTGAATAGATTATTTCGATCTGCTTACTGATATCTATAAGACCAAAACTTCTTAGGACTTTCATTCAGACTGTACGAGAAAAATTTTACATTCGAATTCGATGAACGCTTCCTGCATTCCTCTCTTTATAACCATTTTGTCTTCGTTCAGCAATTGTTTTCCAACTAGACTTTGAATTCTCTTAAATCTGTGAGTAAGTTAAGCTGTCTTTGCTTTTGTAGTAACTTTCTACCATGTTTGCTGAAACACGGTGATGTTAAATGCAGCATGTGACGGTACACGAACGTGCTGGTGTTATAAGACACGACCCAGCTGAAGATAACTGCCTGTAGTTCAGAAGGCGGCTGGCGCACGCCGCTTTATCACCCACCCACCTGGGAGACCAGCCGACCCTAGAGGGCTGTTCCATCTGTTACGTCTGCGGCTGTGAGTGCTGGACGTAGCTCGGCAGCTGTTTTTCTTCCCTTTCTCAGCGGGGCGGCAGGAAGGCTGCAGCTGAGGAGAGGAGTAAGTGCGGGCGCCTCAGTAACTACGGGAGTTGAGGTGCTGAAATATTCAGTTGTCTCCAGGTTACCCCAGCAACAAACGTTGTACACGCCATCTCCAGTTACAATCACAGAGAGTTATCACAAACGTTGCACAATGTTAAGCCCGCCTCCGTTACCGAGGTCTCTGCGGTGGCGCTTGACTTGGAGGTACGCCGATTCGAACCCTGGTGGTGAATTAAATGTTCACTGCCGGTAAGGAGACGACAGGTGACAGCCTGAAGTTCTAGAGCACGAATATTTGCAGCAATGTCCTGGGTTAAATTCCAAACCTTTCCTGAATGTCTCTTGGAGTGAGGGCATGTGACATTCTTAGTGATCCTTTATATAAAAAAAAAAAAAAAAAAACGGTTCAAATGACTCTCAGCACTATGGGACATAACATGTGAGGTCATCAGTCCCCTAGACTTAGAACTACTTAAACCTAACTAACCTAAGGATAACACACGCACCCATGCCCAAGGCATGATTCGAACCTGCGACTGTAGCAGCAGCGCGCTTCTGGACTGAAGCGCCTAGAACCGACCGCCCACAGCGGCCGGCTCCTTTATAAAAGACATCATATTTACGCCAGTGACTGTAACATTTTCTTTATTTCACGACTGCAATTTCGGCCTTAGGCCATTATCAAGTGGAGATGTTATGGCTATTAGTCCATGTCAACCTAAATGAGCTGACACATTTATATATCGTTGTCACTACTATTAAATACATTGGTGACGCTGTTACATAGTGCGAGCACACATATCCATACGTCATACAACAACATAGTCTGTAGACACTCATATTCGTTGGCCCATCATTGGTCATATATGCACTCAAAGTTTCACTGCCAATACTAGGCCGGCAAGGGGCCGAGAGATGGCAGCGTGAAGTTCCAGAGCACAAGTATTTACTGGGTTAAATTCCAGCGCATATATGACTAATGATGGGCCAACGAAGATGAGTGTCTACAGACTATGTTGTTGTATGACGTATGGATATGTGTGCTCGCACTACGTAACAGTGTCACCAATGTATTTAATAGTAGTGACAATGACATATAAATGTGTCAGCTCATTTTACGTTGACATTGCCTAATAGCCATAACATCTTCACTTGATAATGGCCTAAGGCCGAAATAGAAATCGTGAAATAAAGAAAGTGTTACAGTCACTGGTTAAATATTATGTCTTTTATAAAGTTCTACGTCACTGTGGATCCCAGGTATAAAAAGTTAATTGTTGGTGATCCGTCCGTCGGATGGGCCGTTAAGCTCGGCGATCCTTTTGAGAGGAGTAGGCTACGTGCCAGCACTGGGTTTGACCCTCCCCCTCCCACACGTCCGAACAATACTAACTTAACACTACACTGTTCAAGCTCTCACCAAAGCTGTACACACAAACAGATATACACTTGACACTTCATACCAAATCGGAGGAAGGCAATGGATAATCACCTACACTAGGATCTTCCCATGACCGGCACTGTAGAATTCCTGTATGCGCTACCCTAAACACATTCCAGAAGGTTGGGACTACTCTGACTTTTTGATACAATGTTAACTTTTCACCAACACTGAGGTGACAGAAGTATAGGATACCTACATACACATATACAGACGGCGGTAGTGTCGTGTACACACGGTATAACAGGGCAGAGCATTGGCGGAACTATCACTTGTACTGGCGGATTCATGTAAAACGGCTTCAGACATGATTATGGCTACACATTGTGAATTAACAGACTCTGAACGCAGAATGGCAGTTGGTGCTAGACGCATGGGACATTCCATTTAGGAAATCGTTAGGGAATTCAATATTTCGAGATCTAGAGTATCAAATGAATGTCGAGATTGCCAAACTTCAGACATTACCTCTCACCACGGACAACACAATGGCCGACAGCCTTCACTCAACGATTGAGAATTGCGATGTTTGCTTACAGACAAGAAACACTGCATGAAACAACTGCATAAATGAATGTGGGACGTGCGACGAACGAATCCGTTAGAACATTGCAGCAGAATTTGGAGTTAATGGGCTACGGTAGCAGAAGACCGACGCGGATGCCTTTGCTAACAGCACGACATCGCCTGCAACGACTCTCATGGGCTCGTGACCATACCATTTGAATCTTAGATAACTAGAAATCCGTGGCCTGGTCATATGAGTCCCGATTTCAGATAGTAGAGTTGGAATATGGCGCAGTTCCCAAGAAGCCATGGATCCAAGTTGTCTACAAGACACTGTGCAAGCTGGTGGTGGCTCCATAGTGGTGTGGGCTGTGTTTACTTGGAGCGATCCAATTGAACGGATCATTGACCGAAGATGGTTATGTTCGTGGACGCAACAATTCCCAAACAACTTTGTCATGTGACCGGGCCACAGTTGTTCGGGATTTGTTTGAAGAACATTCTAGACGATCCGAGCGAACGATTTGGCCAATCAGGTCGCCCGACATGCATCCCGTCGAACATTTAGGGACATAATCAAGATGTCAGTTGCTGCGCAAAATCCTGCACTGGGAACACTTTCGTAGTTATGGACGGCTATAAGGGCATCATCGTTCAGTATTTCTGAATGGAACTTCCAACTATCTGTCCAGTTACTGTACTATGCCCCCGGTAGCTGAGTAGTCAGCGCGACAGAATGTAAATCCTAAGGGCCCGGGTTCGATTCCCAACTGGGTCGGAGATTTTCTCCGCTCAGGGACTGGGTGATGTGTTGTCCTAATCATCATTATTTCATCTCCATCGACGCGCAAGTCGTCGAAGTGACGTCAAATCGAAAGACTTGCACCGGCGAACGGTCTACTCGACGGGAGGCCCTAGTCACACATCACTATGCCGGAAATAAGGATGTCCGATACGAATTCTGTCAGTTCAGTGTAGATGCTTGAGCGTTTCATCAACTCAAAGACGGAGGTATGAAGCTCTTGCACGCAGATCAAGTGCACTTCATGTGTGTATTGCTCACGAAGCCCTCTGAGTTTGTTCGAATGCGATAATTGCGATACCGACTGTGGAATGTACAACTGGCCAACTAGCATTTGGGAGGACGACGGTTCAATCCCGCTTCCGGCCATCCTGATTTACGTTTCCCGTAAGTTCCCTAAATCGCTCCAGGCAAATGCCGGGATGGTTCATTTGAAAGGGCACGGCCGACTTCCTTCCCCATCCTTCCCTAATCAGATGAGACCGATGAGCTCGCTATCTGGTCTTCTTCCCTAAAAAAATAAACAACAATAAACTACTGGCCACTGAAACTGCAGCGCCATGCAGGCGGCCTGCAACAAGGGTCAAATTGGCGTGAAGCATACTACATGCTTGAACATGCAAATGATTAGCATTTCACACCATCCACACGAAGTTAGTGGTGGAAAGTCACCTAGATACGGTATACAGGGTTTTGCACAGTTTTTTTTACAAGCTCGTAGGCGTTATAGACGAGACTTAGAAGATAAAGTTGTAATCAGCGAATACTGTACGGAAATGTACATTTTGAATATTAAATAAGTTCGAAGATCAACTTTCAACTCTCCCGCACATAACTTAGAAGACGGCGCCGTCGTCGGTCCCCGTTCTGATTAGGGCATCAAATGTCATTTTTGTGCGACTACAATAAGGGCTGATTGAAGCTGCATCGCGTGGTTATAAGTAAAGTACAGGTGCTCACAGAGATGCAGTGTGGGCTGCAATTATCGCATCGTAGTGAAACTTGGACAGATATTCTAATGCGATACTACGGGGCAAATTTGCGCTGGAAGACATGTATTTCAATTTTGGCCACCAGGTGCAAATCTGGCGCTGTGAATGCAAGAAGTACGTATAGAAATGTTTCCGTATGCAGTGCATTAGGAACGGGACATGCTCAGACAAGATCAAACAAGTGAGAAAGGCATAATGTTGATGTTATTATTAACCATCGCTTACACAATTTCTTGAATATAAGCAACGGAGGCGTCGACTTGTTGCTGCATCCGTAAAACGACTGTGGAATCTGAGTAATGTGTTCTTGTATACTGACCTCAGATCATGTAGAGACCGGACATATCTGTGGTAAACGCGTTCTTTTCGATGTCTCGAGAGCCAAAAGTCGTATGGATTCATGTGAAGTGATCTTGTAGGCCATGTATCTGGAAAACCTCTGAAGATAACACGTTCGTGTAAGGTTGCGTGAAGAGGATCTCTCAGTGGCCGAGTGACATGAGGTGTTGCCACATGTTGCATGAAAACGGTTGTTTCTACACAGCTGCGCTCTTCCGGAGCAGGAATCACATGCTCTACAAGGAAAGCTCGATAACGTGCATATGTTATGGTACACCTGACAGGCCTTCTGGGTGTTTTCTGTTCAAATAACGGACGAAGAATAAAACTGTTTGTGAATCCACACCCCACAGTCGCAGTCGCTATTGGTGTACAACACGCAGTCTAACAGTATACCAAACACGCCAGCTTTGTGTGGTTGGATGGTTGGTTTAAAGATTAAAGGGACCAAACTACAAAAGTCATCGGTCCCTTGTTTCATAAACACACCGAGCATATTGAAACCATCCACCAGTCAGGCTGAGCACTAAAACAAAAATTCCGGGGGAAGAAATGCCCCAAGGTCAATGGTAAGACAACATGGAAAATGGAGCACAGCAACAAAAACAACATATAGAAGAAATGCAGAAAGAATTAAAACTGTACAGCAGAGGACCGTGGCTGGCTGATCACGAAAAGAAAAGGATGAGGCAGCCACTCTGCAACACGTTAAAACCTCCAGCCTGAAAGATTAGGGTGGAGTCGAATTACAACACAAAACTAAGTAAAATATACAGCACAAAAGAGGGCGACGCAATAAAATTAGATGGACTTATGAAAGCCGCTGGCGCGAATAAAAAACCCGATCTGCCATGGAGACATTGTCACCTAAAAGAGATGATAAATCACCTACGAGATTAAAAGTTCGCCTGATGGCGGTTAAAAGAGGACATTCCAACAACATATGGGCCACGGTCATGCTTGCACCACAGCGACAATTAGGGAGGTCCTCTCGACGCAGCAGATGACCATGCGTCAGCCAAGAGTGACCAATGCGGAGCCTACAGAGAGCAACAGAATCCCTGCGAGAGGCCCGCTTGGAGGAACCCCACACAGTCGTCGTCTCCTTCAGTCGCTGCAGCTTGTTGGGTGCAGACAGAGTGCGCCATTCGTCTCCCCACATCCCAAAGACCCGATGGAGCAACACCGATCGGAGATCAGTTGCCGCGAGGCCGATCTCCGGCGTCAGTTTGCGGGTAGCCTCTTTGGCTAACTTGTCGGCGAGTTCTTTTCCCGCTATGCCAACGTGTCCCGGGGTCCATATGAACACCACCGAACGTCCACGCTGTTCAAGAGCGTGAATGGACCCCTGGATGGTACCAACAATGGGGTGGCGTGGGTAGCACTGGTCAAGAGCCTGCAGATTACTGAGCGAGTCACTGCAAATGACGAAGGACTCTCCAGTGCTGGTAGGAATACGCTCAAGGGCACGAAAAATGGCTGTTAGCTCTGCGATGTAAACACTACAGCCTTCTGGCAAGGAGCGCTGGTCTACATAGTCCGTATGAGCCTAAGAGTACCCCACACGGCCATCAACCATCGAGCCATCGGTATAGATAACCTACGAGTCACGGGATGCGCCTAGGAGAGCAAGAAATTGGCGGCGCAAGACTGCAGGAGGAACTGAAGGCTTTGTGTGTTCCGTCACTATATAGAATATTGCCCGGCCACATGGCATCAACTTCAAACTGTGCCAGAAACCGAAGAGCAAATTCAGAACTTTGCTGCGGATCATGAGGCATCAGCTGCACCGACTGGATATAGTACTGCACCAGTGTATAATATATTGCAAAACTTCCCCTGCTGTTGACCATGGGATGAAGAATTCTTGTGGCACAGCACGAGCAGTAGCACTACCCAGGGTACAAGCTACGTGGTCAGTTATCACAGTAACCTCATGGTTAACCTACGCTGTGATAGAACGCTTTCCTCTTCCAGTTGCTGCACCAAGCTCACCCCTGTACTCGAACTTCATTATCATCTTCTTTACATCACTTGATTTAGATTGGGCCTATGTTCACACATTTCAGTCGGCGATACTCTCTCAATGCAGCACTGTAATTGTCGCTGTTCACATTAAACTGTTTCACTAACAGCGCACATTTTCTCGACAGCCATACTGTCCACTCATGTTGTGGCTTGTAAAATGACAGCGTGGATGTCACAGCGTCATACAAACAGTGCGCAGCGCCCAGTTTGCACATGGTGGCCAACATTGGGACTAGTTTTTGTCCAGCGTAAACCGGTTCCGTATTCACGCGGCGTATCTATCAAGTTTCGCTGCCATACCACGATTACAGGCCGCACTGGACCTCGGTGAGTAGCTTTAGTTCAATTGTAACCACCCGTATACGTTAGAAACTGGGAGGGGAGACTGCGGTGCCCCACAAGAGGACATCCTTCGTAACGTAGAAGAGAACCCGACGGCGAGTAGTCCAGTCAATGCCCATGCCATGGGCTCCTATAGATCACACAGGTCGTAGCTTAGTGTCTGAGCTTTGTGCATACCGTGGAGCAGCAGATTTGAAAATGACCCGATCTTCAAAATTATTTTACATCCAAGCGGTGCATTTCCAGACACCGGTTTCATATCATAGCTTTACCTACTAAGTGGCCTTTGCAAATCCTAGAAGTCTGTTATAGAAATTCTGATACATCGTGTTTTAGGAAAGATTTCGCAGCTCAGTATTGAAACGAAAAGACCTCGGGAGAGGTATAAAGGGCCTCAATGAAACCACCCCTTTTCTTGGGGCGTTTATTCCCTCACATTTCATGGCCGAAAACGACAGTTCGCAGAGCGATGAGCTACGGGACTACCGTCTTGACAATATTTGACATTCCTGATATCGCTGGACGTTTCAACCCTTCTCTAAGGATACTGTGGGGCACATCCCCAGCGAACGTGATTGCACTTATTTGGAGCTCAGTCCAACCACAATTTCGCCGCGCGGGATTAGCCGTGCCGGCCGCGGTGGTCTCGCGGATCTAGGCGCGCAGTCCGGAACCGTGCGACTGCTACGGTCGCAGGTTCGAATCCTGCCTCGGGTATGGTTGTGTGTGATGTCCTTAGGTTAGTTAGGTTTAAGTAGTTCTAAGTTCTAGGGGACTAATGACCACAGCACTTGAGTCCCATAGTGCTCAGAGCCATTTTGATTAGCCGAGCTGTCTCGGGCGCTGCAGTCATGGACTGTGCGGCTGGACCCGGCGGAGGTTCGACTCCTCCCTTGGGAATGGGTGTGTGTATTTGTCCTTAGGATAGTTTAGATTAAGTAGTGTGTAAGCTTAGGGACTGATGACCTTAGCAGTTAAGTCCCTTAAGATTTCACACACAAATTGAACCACCACAATTTTTGCTCCTGTGTTCAGTTTGGAGAACAACCACTGGACGAAATCTGAACATAATTCGAAGCAGCAAAGAGCGCTTGTGCATTTTAAGTCTTTCTTTTTCGTACCCTCTTGTGGCGTGATCACTAGTTCGGCATGGACTCTTGCGTGAGTAAAACAGCAATGGGTCCCCTAAGAGCACCCAGTTCGGCAACACTTTCAGAAATCGCGTTTGTATATTGTTTGTGGGAAGATGCTTCGTGCTCCTCCCAGTTCGCGGTATTCAAAAGCGGCAAGAGAGTGGTCTGTTCGCACAGTTCATTGTTTCCCGATATTGTTGGACGGAATCCCACGCCTGTCACGGGAATATGAAATCGACAAGTTCAGAAATGCCATGCTGAACGCCGTGTTGGATCTCAACGACGCCAGGCTACTACGGTCTGGGTGGAAAGATATAACTATTCGCTCTGACGTTCAGGATCCTACATGCACATACTACTCACTGAGTCACGAAAGCGCCCTGCTTGCTGCAACAAAGTCCGCTTACGTATAGTGGACAGCGTGTGTGACTGCTAAGCGGAAGACCCCGGTTCGGTTCTCGGTACTGCCAGAGAATTTTCCCTGATGAGTGCGAGGACTGCTGCGGGATACACTCAACCTGATGATGCCAGTTGAGGAACTACTTGACTGAGATTTGACACGTAGTCAACAAGGATTTAGAAAACATCGTTCTTGTGAAACCCAGCCCGCATCTCGTGGTCGTGCGGTAGCGTTATCGCTTCCCACGCCCGGGTTCCCGGGTTCGATTCCCGGCGGGGTCAGGGATTTTCTCTGCCTCGTGATGGCTGGGTGTTGTGTGATGTCCTTAGGTTAGTTAGGTTTAAGTAGTTCTAAGTCCTAGGGGACTGATGACCTAAGATATTAAGTCCCATAGTGCTCAGAGCCATTTTTTTTTTTTTGAAACCCAACTAGCTCTTTACACACACGAAGTGTTGAGTGCTATTGACAAGGAATTCAAATTGATTCCCTATATCTAGACTTCCAGAAGGCTTTTGAAAATGTACCACACAACCGACTTGTAGTGAAATCGCGTGCTTATGGACTATCTTCTCAGTTGTGACTGGATTCGAGATTTCCTGTCAGAGAGGTCACAGTTTTGTAGTAACTGACGGATAGCCATCGAGTAAAACAGAAGTGATTTCTGGCGTTGCCGAAGATAGTGTTATACGCACTCTGCTGTTCCTCATGTATATAAATGATTTAGGAGACAATCTGAGCAGCCGTCTTAGGTTATTTGCAGATGATGCTGCCGTTGTCATCAGAAGATCAAAATCAATTGCTTATGGCTTATGGCTCTGAGCACTATGGGACTTAACTGCTGTGGTCGTCAGTCCCCTAGAACTTAGAACTACTTAAACCTAACTAACCTAAGAACATCACACACATCCATGCCCGAGGCAGGATTCGAACCTGCGACCGTAGTAGTCGCACGGTTTCGGACTGCGCGCCTAGAACCGCGAGACCACCGCGGCCGGCAAATAAATTGCAAAACGATTTAGGAACAATAACTGTATGGAACGAAAATTGGCAGTTCACCCTAAATAATGAAAAGTGTGAGGTCATCCATATGAGTCCTAAAAGAATCCGTTAGGCTTCGATCACGCGATAAATCAATCAAATCTAAACTAAGTACCTGGAAATTACAATTACGAACAAGTTCAATTGTAATGAACACACAGATAATGTTATGGGAAAGGCAAACAAAAAGACTGCGATTTATTCGCAGAACACTTCGAAAATGTAACAGATCTACTGAAGAGACTGCCTACACTACGCTTGTCCGTCCTCTTTTGGAATACCGCTGCGCACTGTGGGATGCTTAACAGATAGGAATGACGGAGTACATCGAAAAAGTTCAAAGAAGAGCAGTATGTTTTGTACTATGGCGAAATTGGGGAGAGTGTGTCACTGAAATGATACAGGATTTGGGGTTGACATAATTGAAAGAAAGGTGTTTCTAGTTGCTGAGGGATATTCTCACGAAATTTACATCACCAGTTTTCTTCTCCGAATGCGAAAACATTTTGTTGAAGCTGACCTACGTTGGGAAAACCGATCATCATAAAATAAGGGAAATCAGAGCTCGCACGGAAACATATAGGTCTTCGTTTCTTCCGCGCACTGTTCGAGATTGGAATAATAGAGAGTTATTGTGAAGATGGTCAGATGAACTCTCTGCCAGACACTTAAGTGTGATTTGCAGAGTTGCTAGGTCTATGTACATGTAGATGTAGCCGTTCCAAGCTCAATAAAGCCGGCAACAATCGGGAGAGCGGTGTGCTGACGTCACGATCCGCCACACCGCATCCAAATGAGAACGACACGGTGGCTGCTTGGTCCCGATTGGCCCATCAGGGTCAGAGCGGGCAGCTTCGTTTGCTGCGAGAAAGTTATATACGCGAACAGTGTATGACTATTTCTGCGGCATCCCTTGGCGTGTCAGCTGAAGAGTTGTGCCTGCGACAACTCTAGAGTGTGGAGTAATTCCACGTCGACTTGCCGAAGGAGTCTTTGTCTTAGTAGAATAAAAACTCCTCTTCCCTTGGTGGTGTTTGTACCCTGTTGCGCTGTGGAGTCCGTACGTACTGGCTACCAGGTCTTTGAGGAGCGTTACGACCTGCATAAATTATTAAGATGGCAGGCTCTAGCAGTCATAATGCACTTTGAAACAAAAATCCAGTCCCCGTTCCGGGTGCAGCATCACGACAGAGTCATCTGTCTGTGGAGGTGACAGGAGAAGCCCTCTCTACCCGAGGCAACAGAATGGTGAATAGTGAGACAGAGATAGTTGCTCTTGCGTCTCACTATCGGGAAAGTGTCTTAAAGTGATCAGTGGAAATTAGATTGGCAAACAATGTAACAAGCCGTGCGGGGTAGCCTCGCGGTTCTAAGGCGTCTCGCCGCGGTTCGTGCGGCTGCCCCTGTCGGAGGTTCGAGTCCACTCTAGGGCATGGGTGTTGTGTTGTCCTTAGCCTACTTTAGTCTAAGTTAGTTTAAGTAGTGTGTGAGACTAGGGAGCGATGGCCTTAGCAGTTTCGTCCCTTAACAATTCACACACACACACACATAAACAATGTTACAAATAGAGGCAACCCTTGAAATAAAATATGGAATCCTGTTTTATCTGATACCAGTAAACCCCACACCCGATTCTTCGAAGAATCTAAATCCCACTTGTAGATCAGCTTCAGGTTTCTGATACCTTACAACACAGTTTTTTTCTTAAATTCTGTAAACATTCATACACTCCATGTTGAGATTTATATTTTTCTGAAAAGCTAATTCTTCTGCTAAACCATGTGTCATACAATGATACAATTTTGTAAGTATCTTCAGTGGTATATGTGAATACTGTATGCAAAGTGGGTAGTAAATAGAGTTAGCAGTAAGGCAATAATAATTTACAACGTCATGGATGTGTTGAACTTCTGCCACATGAGCAAAGATCATTTACTAAGCGATAAACTTTTTCCTTTCATTATTTTGTGGGGTTGTAACAAGAAAAAGTTTTTAAAATGTTTGAAACTATTATTAGATGCATTCGTCAACTGCGAATACGATTGTAGAGTTGCTATAGGAGTTACTAGTGAGACATAAAAATTTGTGCCAAACCAGGATTCGAACTCGGATCTACCGTCTTACGGGAGCGGTCATTTTAAAACCACCTTTTTTTCCCATTTTTTTCGTTGCATTTGGTCTGGGTAGACGTCACTTGACACCCGTTCATGTGTATCGTTGGTTCCTTTTCTCACTTTTCTTATTACAGAGGATAGAGCTACCTCTTTATTTTTATTGATCTCATTTTGTTCTATATTATTCGTGGAATTTGTTCGGGACGGACTTCTGATAAAACCCGTTGATCTGTTCACTCAGTTTTTTTTATTACAGAAAGCAGCTAACCCTCTGACTGAACACGCTGAGCTACCGTGCCATCCCTTCAGGCACGCCTCCAGTACCGAGCCAAAGTTTCATGCGTTCTAATGTCTATGTTCCACAGTACTTGTACACAAATCGTGCGCTTCCCAAAGAGGAGACGACATCATTTTATTCGACAGATTGCCTTGCTTTGGCATGAAATTCAGCAGGGCAGTGTCTGTACGGTTCGATGCAATGTTCCTTCAGGCATGCGTGCATGCGAAGGAACAGACTCCGCTGACGTTTCGCAGCCGTATTAAATTATGAAATGCTTTCGGAAAATGCCAATAGAAATGTACAACAGCTATACGATTCACCAGTAACATATAAAAATTTGTGCTGGACGGGGTAAATAGTACCTTGCTGTATTTAATGTCAAAGCAAGGCCATCTAATGGGTAAAATAATGTCTCTCCCTGCGTGGAATCACATGATTTGTGTGCAGGTACTACGGGGCGTAGACATTAAGACGTATGGAAGATTGGGGTGGTCCTGACGCGTGCTCGAATGTCCGAGGCTGTTAGCCGGTACGGTAGCTTAGCGTGTTCGGTGAGAGGGGTGGCTACCCTCTGTAGGAAGAAAAAAGTGAAATATTCAATGTTTAATTTGAAGGTGTGTCATGTGACATCCACCTAGACCAAGTGGTTAAGGCGACTGCTTGCGTTAAGAGAGAAATCCGTGTTCGAGTTCCAGTGTGACAAAAATTTTCGTTTGTTACTACTAAATTACGTAGCTGTTGTAGAACCGTATTCGCAAATCTGCGAATGCATTTCATAATTTAATGCGACTGTCAACATTCAGCATTTTCTGTTCCGTCGGAGATGCACATTCCATCGAATTATATACATTATGTGGTCAAAAGTATTCGGACACCACCAGAAACATACGTTTTGCATTGTGCTGCCACCTGCTGCCAGGTACTCCATACCAGCTACCTCAGTAGTCATTAGACATCGTGAGAGAGCAGAATGGGGCACTCCGCGGAACTCACGGACTTCGAATGTGGTCATGTAATTGGTTGTTACATGTGTCATACATCTGTACGCGAGATTTCCACACTCCTAAACATCCCTAAATCTACTGTTTCCGACGTGATAGTGAAGTGGAAACGTGAAGGGACACGTACAACACAAGAGCGAACAGGGCGACCTCGTCTGTTGACTGAGAGAGAGCGCCGACAGTTGAAGAGGATCGTAATGTGTAATAGGCAGACATCTATATAGACCATCACACAGGAATTCCAAACTGCATCAGGATCCACTGCAAGTACTGTGACAGGTGGGAGGTGAGAAAACTTGGATTTCATGGTCAAGCGGCTGTTCATAAGCCAGACATCACGCCGGTAAATGCCAAACGACGCTTCGCTTGGTGTAAGGAGCGTAAAGATTGGACGATTGAACCGAGGAAAAACGTTGTGTGGAGTGACGAATCACGGTACACAATGTGGCGATCCGATGGCAGGAAGTGGGTATGGCCAATGCCCGGTGAACGTCATCTGCCAGCGTGTGTAGTGCCAACAGTAAAATTCGAAGGCGGTGGTGTTATGGCGTGGTCGTGTTTTTCATGGTGGGAGCTTGCACCCGTTGTTGTTTTGCATGGCACTATCACAGTACAGGCCTACATTGATGTTTTAAGCACCTTCTTGCTTCCCACTGTTGAAGAGCAATTCGGGGATGACGATTGCATCTTTCAACGCGATCGAACACCTGTTCGTAATACACGGCTTGTGGCGGAGTGGTTACACGACAATAACATCCCTATAATGGACTGGCCTGCACAAAGTCCTGACCCGAATCCTATACAACACCTGTGGAATGTTTTGGAACGCCGACTTTATGCTAGGCCTGACAGACTGCCATCGATACCTCTCCTCTGTGCAGCACTCCGCGAAAAATGGGTTGCCATTCCCCAAGAAAACTTCCAGCACCTGACTGATGGTATTCCTGCGAGAGTGGAAGCTGCCGTCAAGGCTAAGAGTGTTCCATCACCATATTGAATCCCAGCATTACCGATGGAGGGCGCCACGAACTTGTAAGTCATTTTCAGCCAGGTGTCCGGATACTTTTGATCACATAGCATATATCACACTGTTGCGCGTACAAGATCCAGACGACACGGCAAATGAAACCGCACAGCCCTCAGCAACGTTCTGAATTTGCTCTTCGGTTCCTGGCACGGATACAAGCTGGGCATGTGGCCGGGCAATATTTTACGGAGTGATGACGGTCATTTTACACCACAGGGTGCAGTGAATGCAGAGAACTGACGAATTTGAGGGCCGGCCTGTTAAACTGCGTGTTGTGAAGGAAGAGACATTTCACTCGCCGTATGTGATTGTGTGGAGTGGATTCACGAGCTCGTGCAGCATGCGATTCCTGCTTTGGAAGAGTGCAACTGTGTAGGAACAACTGTTTTCATGCAAGATGGGGCAACACCTCATGTCACTCCCCAAGTGAAAAATACGCTTAATGCAACCGTCCACGAACGTGTTATCTGCAGAGGTTTTCCAGATGCATGGGCTGCAGAATCACCTGATATGAATCCATTTGACCTTTGGTTCTGGAGATATGGAAAAGAATGCGTTTAACAGGGACACGTTCGGTCTGCACCTGGCGTGAAGGCCAGTATACAGGAACACGTTGCTCAGATTCCACAGGAACTATTGCGAGCAACTGATCACGTCGCTTTGCAGGTGCAGCATCTCGTTGACGTCTCCGGTGTTGATATTAAATAAATTACGTGAGATGTGGTTAACAATTAGGTCAACGTTATGCCTTTCTCGCTTGTTTGGGCTTTTCCGCGCACGTCCCGTTCCAACGCAGCACATTTGAAAACATTTCTATACGTCTTTCTTGCGTTCACAGCGCCAGATAAGCATCTGGTTGCCAAAACTGGAAAATCTTTTTTCCAACGTTTATCGGTTCCGCATTGACGTATTAGAATATCTACAAAGTTTCGCTACTATACGATAATTACAGCCCACACCGGACCTCTGTAAGTGGCTGCACTTTAAGTTAATCACACGGTACATATTGTAATCGCTGCCGCTAGAAGATAAATCGTCCCTGCGGACAGCTCGTTGCTGTGTGATTTGGTTAGTTTAATACCTGTTTGTGTCACAGGTGGTGATTTGCCACTCTCCCTCCTACGCTATTCTCCTTGCTTTTCAATATTTCAGTCGACTTACGCACCGGCTGGCACGAGGGAGGTTCAAGGCCGCGCCAGTATTTGCATTCAAGGCGCATCGATTGAGCTTGAATGCGGACCACCTGACCGGCTTCCGGCCCGCAAACACCTCGATGCTCCTCCCACATCGAACGCAACCCAGCGCCACTTTACGGACCGCTTATATCCCAGCCGCTATTTTCACTGCTCAGTCTGACGCCGGTATAATCGTGTTAGACGTCATACTCTGTCGGAATAAATGTGTATTACCTTGAAGGTATAATCAGAGAGAGAGAGAGAGAGAGAGAGAGAGAGAGAGGGAGGGAGGGAGGGGGGGGGAGAGGTACAACTTGCAATGACTGTGTAAATTCTAGTATGATAAAAGAAAAGAAAAACAAGTTAAACATATATCAATTTTTTCAATTTTAATCTGATAATTATGAATATATTGTGTTTCATACTAGAATGTCGTGTTCCCAGTTTGGCATAGCTTTGCCACAGGAAACACGAAAGCGGTCGAAAGCGTCCGTCTTCTGGTCGGCTCCTGATCGTTGTCAGAAGGAGTCTAGTTTCTGACTACGCAAAGGCTTCTATTATTTGGAAAAGAACAACCCGGATTTCTTTACGTAATCAGTATGAATTTTATAATTACCTAAGGGACCTTTAACAATGAACAATAAAAAAAATTGCATTTGCAAATGAAATCATTAATAAATCAGGTATGAGTTGTATAGAAGACAAGGAGCGGCCTTCTGTCTACGACCAGAATGCCGCAGTATTCTCTACTGTAGTGAAGGCTGTTTGACATTTATAAAAATAGTATGACATGGAGGTAAAGAAATATATATAAAGGAAAAGAATAGAATAAGAACTCTTGTAAACACTAAATATATTCAAACAATTCTCACAATCAATTAGGGCTTATTTATAAATAGTATAGCTTACGTAAGTAATTTTCTAACTGTGTGGTGCGATCAGATTTCAGCCTCTCCTGTACTAGCTTCTTGGTTCACGTTTTGTCACAAATTACAGTCATTATTTTTCTCCTTCCTTCGAGACAATTCTTGCACCGTTCAACACCTTCATAACAATAACTTGCCGTCTTACAGTATCGAACATAAATTACTTGAATTTTATTAATTAATTACTGTTGTGTGCAGCTGGCAAGACCGCTCACTTTCATGGCATAAAGACGACCTTCTTTACGCTTTCACATTACAAGCAGAACTACTATAAAAATCTGAAGATCTACAAAAGTTTTTACTGTCATCTTTTATTTAGATCGAAGCGGAACGTTCAGTTCAGCTTCTGTTGAAATGATTCTTTGACTGCGCAATCGATGTATTAGCGTGCGCACTAGATGCGCATCTTTACAGTTACCGGTACGTAAATTATATAAAGCAAATGTCTTTCAAAGAATAGGTCTCATCTCATAAGTTGATCATTTAATTAGGTGAATGCCTTTCCAAGGGTACTCTCAGCTTTCATACGACGGAAATTCCAATAATATTACTAAATGTAGCAAAAATAAACGATCTATAAGGAAACCAAAGAAGAATTTGGTAAAGTAGTTAAAATTCGAGGAGAGGTAATAGAGATTTTGAGGTTTGCCAATGATTTTATGTAAGAAGCGACCAAAAAATTTCAGTTTGAGAGCGTTGTTGTAGAGCATATGCACAGCAGCGCGACTCCGACGCTAGTATATGAGCATCGACATGTGGGCAAGCGATTAGTGTGGGATTCCTGTGTTTCCGACGCTCTTGTAAAAAATCGGAAATGTGAAGTATGGCGAAGTTATTACCAAAGTCGTCAAAATAGCACCAACGTGCTGTTATTCTTTTCCTGGCCGCCGAAGGACAAATAATGCTCGACAGCCAGTGGAGAAAGCCGAATGTGTATGTGGCATCAAGTCTGTCGATGCTTCTGCTACTGAATAACGCACGTCTCAGTATCGCAAATGTTGTAACGCAAATGTTACACCAAATCAAGTGGGAGACACTTGAGCACCCGTCCTGTAATCTTGATCTCTCTCCATTCGCCGGCCAGGGTGGCCGAGCGGTTCTAGGCGCTACAGTCTGGAACCGAGCGACCGCTGCGGTTGCACGTTCGAATCCTACCTCGGGCATAGAGGTGTGTGAAGTCCATAGGTCAGTTAGGTTTAAGTAGTTCCAAGTTCTAGGGGACTGATGACCTCAGAAGTTAAGTCGCATAGGGCTCAGAGCCACTTGAACCATCTCTCCATTCGACTATCTCGCTTTCGGTCCCTTAAAAAGCACTTGACTTTTGTAGGATAAGGATGAGCAGCACGTAGTTACAGACTTCTTCACGCAGCAGGACATGGTGTTTTACCTAACAGGTATCGTCGGGGGACGATTGCCTCAATGCTCACGGCCTGATTGGCAAACCAATTATGCACTGTACGTCCTTGGAACGGAAACTTTGTAATCGCGCTGTGCAGCTCTGCCACAGCCGGCGAACGTTTTACGAAATGGGTATTATCATGGAAAGACGTTATGACACGAATTTCAACGAAAGTAAAACGAGACTAATAGAATGTACTCGAACCGAATCAGCAGATGCTGAGGGAATTATATCAGTAAATGAAACATTAAAAGTACTAGATGAGTTTAGTTATTTCGCCATCAGAATAACTGACGATGGGTGGCTGAGCTAGAGAGGATATAAATACAGGCTGACAATAAGAAGGTAACGCGTTTTTAAAAGAGTAAATGTGTCAGCATTGAATATATGTTGTTGTTGTTGTTGTTGTGGTCTTCAATCCTGAGCCTCGTTTGATGCAGCTCTCCATGCTACTCTATCCTGTGCAAGCTTCTTCATCTCCCAGTACCTACTGCAACCTACATCCTTTTGAATCCGTTTAGTGTATTCATCTCTTGGTGTCCCTCTACGATTTTTCCCCTCCACTCTGCCCTCCAATAATAAATTGCTGATCCCTTGATGCCTTTGAATATGCCTTACCAACCGATACCTTCTACTAGTCAAGTTGTGCCACAAATTTCTCTTCTCTCCAATTCTATTCGGTACCTCCTCATTAGTTATGTGATCTCCCATCTAATCTTCAGCATTATTCTGTAGCACCACATTCCGAAAGCTTCTCTTCTCTTCTTGTCTAAACTATTTATCGTCCATGTTTCACTTCCATACATGGCTGCACTCCATACAAATATTTTCAGAAAAGGCTTCCTGACACTTAAGTCTATACTCGATGTTACCAAATTTCTCTTCTTCAGAAACGCTTTCCTTGCCATTGCCAGTCTATATTTTATATCCTGTCTACTTCGACCATCATCATTTATTTTGCTCCCCAAATAGCAAAACTCATTTACTACTTTAAGCGTCTCATTTCCTAATCTAATTCCCTCAGCATCACCCGATTTAATTCGACTACATTCTCTTATTCTCGTTTTGCTTTTGTTGATGTTCATCTTATATCCTCCTTTCAAGACCCTGTCCATTCCGTTCAGCTGCTCTTCCAGGTCCTTTGCCGTCTCTGACAGAACTAGAATGTCATCGGCGAACCTCAAAGTTTTTATTTCTTCTCCATGGGTTTTAATTCCAACCTTGAATTTTTCTTTTGTTTCCTTTACTGCTTGCTCATTATACAGATTGAATAACATCGGGGATAGGCTACAACCCTGTCTAACTCCCTTCCCAACCACAGCTTCCCTTTCGTGCCCCTCGACTCTTATAACTGCCATCTAGTTTCTGTACAAATTGTAAATAGCCTTTCGCTCCCTGTATTTTACCCCTGTCACCTTCTGAATTTGAAAGAGAGTATATTTACATCAAATTTCCGGTGGAACTTTATACCGGATCAGGACTCGAATCTCTGACATTTGCGTTTCGCAGGCGACTACTGTACCGACTGGGCAAACATTTATTTAATTAAAATCTTTTATTGTGCTGAAATACAATGGATGTTGTAGAAATGTTGATGCGAAACGTAAGTACTACCAACACTCTTTCAAATTATTTACATTACTGAAAGAATTAATCTAAAAAAATGAAAAATAAACTCGCTCTCACATTACTTCGTTCGGTAGCGCCTCTCTTCTGCGTTCTAAACTGAATAGAAGCTCTCCAGCATAAGTGAAGGGACTAGTACTTATGGCAGGAAGGATGTTGCAGAAAACGGCTTAGCCACAGACAATGGTGAATTTTTACTCTGTAGCGGAGAGTGCGCTGATTTGAAACTTACAGGTAGTTTAAAACTGTAAATTGAAGTGTTAAGAAGTCTTTTCTAAAGGCATTTGCGACGTGGACGATGATCAATTCATATGGAAAGACATTGAAATGTGGTGCTGCAGAAGAACGCTGAAGATTCGGTGGGTAAATTGAATAACTTATGAAGAGGTGTTGAGTCAGATTGGGACGGAAATATATACGTGGTATAACTTGACTAAAGCAAAGGATCGTTTCACACCACACATCATGAGGCGTCGAGGAATCGTAGGGAAGCGTCAAGGATAAAAATTATAGAGAGAGACGAAAGTTTGAATATAGTGAGTAGGTTCAAATGTATTAGATAGCAGTAGCTATGCAAAGATGAAGAACATTGCACAGGATAGACTAGGGTGGACAGCTGCAGCAAAACATTCTTCATGCTTACGACCACAAAAGCAACAGTGTTTCGGTATGTGCACCGGCGTTTCCAAGTATTCAACGCCTAGATCCTCAGTAACCGAATCTCAAGAAATCCGAAATGCAAAGCTTTGATCATGTCCCGCATATTTGTACCGCTAAGCTATTGACACTTTAGCTATATGTATATCACCATCTCAGCTGCTGTTTAGAAAATACATTACTATGGTCCGTATAAAATTACTTGATAGTTGATGCTTCACGCATTGGAACTGGTTTCCTCCAACCAGAGAGTTCAACCCCACGCCCGAACCGTTCGTCGTTGCCGAATTGCCAAGCAATTGGTCAGTTCACTTCTAATCCCCTGTCCGGCTTTCTTTCTTGATGTGTTTGGATCCAGAATCCTGGGTCTGACCCTTTTATTTCGTGTTCCATCACACATGATAATCACAGCAGAAACAGCACACGCATATAACAATGCTAACGAAATCAAATGTTTCATACATAGCATTAACTAAACACTACTCGATCCTTCCGCACAATACGCGATTACGTGTGACATGTATAATTGCGTGATGCCGAATCTTTGAAGGCTGCAATTCATCGCTGTGACTGGACACCTGAATCATAAACACAAAAGGTAGCGTATTGCAATGGTGTAGCGCAAGGGTTACGTTATAAACCTGATGTGTAGATGGTGGTTAGTACTAATCACTTGAAGTACAGCTATTTTTTTTATTTCTAAATTAAATCAAAAGACTGATTCTTACGTTTATGTAATTGATTGGTTAGAATGTAATTTTATTATTTCTAATTATTTACCGCGTCGTTTTCAACAACGTGATGACTTTTTTATTTACTCTTATTTTTCTTCCTATCACTCTTTCTTTCATTTGGAGTGTGCTTATGTCACCTATAATACGCAGACAAATGCCAACCAGCAACGATCAAGTTTGGTAACGCGGTAGCTGGTGACGCCAGTGCGAGGATAATTTCAGCTATCCAATAATAGTGCGAACGCCAAATTATTTCACTTTTAGCGTTGAAAATGAAATTTTTCTGACTTGAGTATGCTCATAGAGGTTAATCTGCACCGCCGTGATCAAATACACTCCTGGAAATTGAAATAAGAACACCGTGAATTCATTGTCCCAGGAAGGGGAAACTTTATTGACACATTCCTGGGGTCAGATACATCACACGATTACACTGACACAACCACAGGCACATAGACACAGGCAACAGAGCATGCACAATGTCGGCACTAGTACAGTGTATATCCACCTTTCGCAGCAATGCAGGCTGCTATTCTCCCATGGAGACGATCGTAGAGATGCTGGATGTAGTCCTGTGGAACGGCTTGCCATGCCATTTCCACCTGGGGCCTCAGTTGGACCAGCGTTCGTGCTGGACGTGCAGACCGCGTGAGACGACGCTTCATCCAGTCCGAAACATGCTCAATGGGGGACAGATCCGGAGATCTTGCTGGTCAGGGTAGTTGACTTACACCTTCTAGAGCGTTGGGTGGCACGGGATACATGCGGACGTGCATTGTCCTGTTGGAACAGCAAGTTCCCTTGCCGGTCTAGGAGATCGCTCCCCACACCATGATTCCGGGTGTTGGCCCTGTGTGCCTCGGTCGTATGCAGTCCTGATTGTGGCGCTCACCTGCACGGCGCCAAACACGCATACGACCATCATTGGCACCAAGGCAGAAGCGACTCTCATCGCTGAAGACGACACGTCTCCATTCGTCCCTCCATTCACGCCTGTCGCGACACCACTGGAGGCGGGCTGCACGATGTTGGGGCGTGAGCGGAAGACGGCCTAAGGTGTGCGGGACCGTAACCCAGCTTCATGGAGACGGTTGCGAATGGTCCTCGCCGATACCCCAGGAGCAACAGTGTCCCTAATTTGCTGGGAAGTGGCGGTGCGGTCCCCTACGGCACTGCGTAGGATCCTACGGTCTTGGCGTGTATCCGTGCGTCGCTGCGGTCCGGTCCCAGGTCGACGGGCACGTGCACCTTCCGCCGACCACTGGCGACAACATCGATGTACTGTGGAGACCTCACGCCCCACGTGTTGAGCAATTCGGCGGTACGTCCACCCGGCCTCCCGCATGCCCACTATACGCCCTCGCTCAAAGTCCGTCAACTACACATACGGTTCACGTCCACGCTGTCGCGGCATGCTACCAGTGTTAAAGGCTGCGATGGAGCTCCGTATGCCACGGCAAACTGGCTGACACTGACGGCGGCTGTGCACAAATGCTGCGCAGCTAGCGCCATTCGACGGCCAACACAGCGGTTCCTGGTGTGTCCGCTGTGCCGTGCGTGTGATCATTGCTTGTAGAGCACTTTCGCAGTGTCCGGAGCAAGTGTGGTGGGTCTGACACACCGGTGTCAATGTGTTCTTTTTTCCATTTCCAGGAATGTAGTTTCTGATTTTTATTCTGCCGCAGATTGTTGACTGCCACTTCCTCGGATAAAAATTTTGGAAATTTGTAATGAGTTCCTATGGCACCAAACTGCCGAGGTTATCACTCCCTAGGCTTATACGCTACTTAATCTAACTTAAACTAACTTAACGCTATGGGTAACACACACACCCATGCCCGAGGGAGGACTCGAGCTGCCGTTGGGTGGAGCCACGCGAACCGTGACAAGGCGCCAATAGACCACGCGGCTACCCCGCGCGGCTTTCTCGAATACATCGCGCATCAAGAGGTTGTGTTTAGGTTAGAACACAACTTTAAATTCAGGGCTACAAAACAGGTCGTCACCGCAGTTCAGTCTTTGGCCACATAAAATCAGCTGTTGCATTTTCGTCATACCTCGAGGAGGCCGCACCCAACATTCCTGAGCATTACAAAATGGCTCTGAGCACTTTACGACTTAACTTCTGAGGTCATCAGTCGCCTATAACTTATAATTAAACCCAGATAACCTAAGGACATCATACACATCCATGCCCGAGGCAGGATTCGAACCTGCGACCGTAGCGGTGGCCCGGTTCCAGACTGTAGCTCCTAGAACCGCACGGCCACTCCGACCGGCCTGACATTACACGTTAACAGTATTTGTGATATGATCCGTCCTGTTTGTGTCGCCTACAACCGAGCCGTAAGCGGCAGCCCATGTGGCAACACTGTAGCGGCAAGTGACAGACTTCATATTTCAAGTAATTTGAATTGAACTGGAGTCACTACTATCTGCGTTTATTGATCGTCATCGGTCGAGATTCAGTACAACATAACAGAGGTGCAGCATCGTATCTTGGATAAAGAGGTATCGATGGATAAAGAACTAACTTTAAACGTGACCCATGGAACAGTGTTACGTTATAACTCTGCTCTTCATATCACTGGTTAATGACCTGACACAGAACACTAAAAAAACATTAAACTTCTTGGAGATGGTGCAACTACCCGTAATGAAGTAATGTCTGAAAAAGCATGTTCTGCATACTTTACAGTCACTGATGCTTATACGTAAGTGTAGGGGACAGTATTTTTCGAGAAGAATAGTGTTCAAATGGTTCAAATGGCTCTGGGCACTATGGGACTTAACATCTGTGGTCATCAGTCCCCTAGAACTTAGAACTACTTAAACCTAACTAACCTAAGGACATCACACACATCCATGCCCGAGGCAGGATTCGAACCTGCGACCGTAGCAGTCGCGCGGTTCCGGACTGCGCACCTAGAACCGCTAGACCACCGCGGCCGGCGAAGAATAGTGTACTTAGAAGCACATGATGATTCCTGGTCGGTACAGTGACCGATTTTAGAATCACATGAAGGAATGCGCATTAGGAACCACCATAAGCAGTTTCTGTAATTTTCCATTAGTTTTGTTGTGAGACAATGACTATGTATCCAGGATGGTGGTGTCTGTTCTATATCGTGTCTCCCTACCACTTTCGCGCAACGACGCTCTGAGCGTATTTTTTTAGGGAATTAACTAGTTTGAACCTGGGACCTGTTGCTGGTAAGGAGACGCCAGACCACACATGACATGAATTCAGAAGAGTTCACTGAGACTAGCGATGATATAACCAAATACTTAATGATCTCAGCGTCAGCTCCACTGCAGTCCCTGTAAAAGAATCTTAATCCTAACTAAATATAGTGGAAAGGGTTCAAGGCTTTCCTATTTTTAGTTAGCTGGTAAAATAACGTCGAAAAAGCAGTTAAGTTTACCATTGCAAATTTTATTCTACTCACAAAACATTGTTTATAAATTGCACTATTGATAAAAGGAAATGTTTTAATACAGGATGGTAAAAACCAACTGCGTTCAACAAAAATGAGAACGAATATTCCCTGAGTGGTTTTCCAAGTTCTACAATCGATCGAAGGATGACCTATGCCATATCACATCTATAATCTAGGTTTAATTTAAGTTTCACAAAAGAGAAAACTATCAAAATGGTCTACAGTGACCCTCAATTATCTTTAATTACTTATCTAACTTGTCGTAAATTACAGTGGCTGATGTGGCTTCTCAATAACTATATAAAAGAAAAATCATCGCGTTTCAGATCTGTTCTTCAAGTGGCAAATGTGAACACCATGAGTTTTAATTAACGATCGACACTAGTATTACGCAAAAAGGGGGTGTAACAGATGAGACTTCTGCAGTTCTGAGTGAAGCCTTATGTGCTGTTATGCGGCATAGCGTGCGTTCATTACCTTGTCGGTGTTCGTCAGGGGAGCGGCGGCCGGCGCAGCAGCCATCCAGCTCGCCGTCTCGGAACTCACTCTCCTAACTTCTCCTTACTACAATTCACCGAAGTTAGTTTAAAAAACTATCTGGCTATGTTTTCATCTGACCAATCAGGGTCTCAATGTTAACCTTAAGCTCCGCCTACAAAAATTCAGTCTATCCAATGAGAAACGTTATACTTTTCGTGGTGGGGCAATGTTTTTAAAGTTTGCAACGTAACAGAGACGCTAAAAAGTCTCACGCTAAAACCTGCAGCTGGTGTGGCCCTTTTAGAGTTATCGTAAGATCTATACTGTTCTTCTGGAGGGCTCTATCTTTTAACATGGGCTGGGGGGTGGTCCTTGACGTACCTGAGATGCAAAAAAGTCTCACGCTAAAACGTGCGGGTGGTAGTGGCCCTTTTTGTGTTATCGTAAGATCTATACTGTTTTTCTGGAGGGCTCTAGCTTTTAACATGGGCTGGGGGGTGGTCCTTGACGTACCTGAGACGCGAAAAAGTCTCACGCTAAAACGTGCGCGTGGTAGTCGTACAGGTAGGCTGGCCCGTCCGTCCCTTATCGTAGTGCCTTCTAGCTTAACACGGTTCTGCTCTCGGCTTCTGTCCTCGTTTCTCCCCTCGGAACTGCGTCTGCCTCACGGTGGGAAGGTACGACATGGATTTAGGCATTCTTGTGTTAGTCTGTGGTATTCCATTTGCTCACTCGTTACTCGTATTACTTTGGTTAATTTAATATCACGATTTATTCGGAGCTATGTGACATACTAGTAGATTTGCTTATTATGTCAGGGTTTTCATGGAAGGTGTTGGATTTGTCTGACACCTTACAAATGGGTGGTCACGTAACGCGTCCATTCCCATCCTTGCACATAGCGAATCATGTGGTCATAACAATCGTCATATTTCATGAAAAGTTCAAGCTATCGATATGAAGTGTTTGGAAACAATAGCACATAAAGGGGCACATATGTCGTACGTTTAATACTTCTAACTTTTTATTGACCGTGATATTGAAATAACACTTCCACAGCAGTGAGAATTCAATGGAATGAGACGCGTAAACACGTCAATAGCGTTTCAGGAAAACCTAGGGGCTACGTTTACAATGGTCCTCAGCACCTGGGAAGCATGACGAGTTGATTTTTTACAGCATTCAAAGCGTTAGCTAATAACTGGATTTTGATAATATTTCTTAATATGATTTCACTTACTGATTTCCGTTTGTAGAAGAGTAGCAAAATAACACACAGATTATTAAACATCGTATTAAAAGATTTTCTAGAGTGCAACACCTACAAATTTGAATAGAATATTTATTCCTAGGTACATGATCATGTTGCACCTTAGAACAGTTTTTCGTATTTAGAAAAGCCATGCTTTTCTGGAGCGAATTTTGTAATTTCAGAAAAAGACTGCAGCACACGTAAAGTGAATGCTATCATTTCAAGACAGAGTAAGAAAATATATTAAACTTCTATTACAGGGCAGGATAGAGGCGGCAATCTGAAAACTCTTTCACTGTATAACACTCTCTACCATATGTAAATCACCGGATCAGCATATTGCTCTTTACCTATCCTCATGATGTAATGGGGATTAATACGATTGTAAAATAATAAAGAAAAGCCGAACCAAAGTCTGAACTGTAGCGCCCCCCCCCCCCCCCCCCCCCCCAACTGGTTGTGTAAGTGAATTCAAGGGTTCCTGCTGTAATTATACAATACCAAGTTGGACACTGCAGGTTTTGTACAGCTTTGCCCTCATCTTAGTAGTCATTTGGTCGTCATGACAGAACGATTTTGCGCAACAGTTAAAATGTATGCGTAATCGGGCTTCAAATACCTTTCCGACTTCCCTGATTGAGATCTTCCGTAATTTCCCTAAATCATATCCGGCAGATACTGGAATGGTTCCTTTAATAACGATAGGGTTGATTTCCGTTACCATCACTTTCTTTTCAGATGTTGTGCTCCGTCTCTAATGAGTTCAACGTTGACGGGGCGCTTGGTTCCCACCTTCCACCCTAGGGACGTAATTGTCTGTAAATATCATACATCTACACAACGGCCAGACCTGTGTGACTGCTGCTTCATTTTCTCCTGGTGATTTACTCGGTCCACCACATCAATGTGACCACCACCTATGTTCGACGACAACGTGCAACAACCACTCACAGAAGGCAGCTGGCAGCACTAGCAGCGGAGCATATACAGGGTGTTACAAAAAGGTACGGCCATGCTTTCAGGAAACATTCCTCATACACAAATAAAGAAAAGATGTTATGTGGACATGTGTCCGGACACGCTTAATTTCCATGTTAGAGCTCATTTTAGTTTCGTCAGTACCTACCGTACTTCCTCGATTCACCGCCAGTTGGCCCAAATGAAGGAAGGTATGGTGACTTCCGTGCTTGTGTTGACATGCGACTCTTTACAGTACTAGCATCAAGCACATCAGTACGTAGCATCAGCAGGTTAGTGTTCATCACGAACGTGATTTTGCAGTCAGTGCAATGTTTACAAATGCGGAGTTGGCAGATGCCCATTTGATGTGTGGATTAGCACGGGGCAATAGCCGTGGCGCGGTACGTTTGTATCGAGACAGATTTCCAGAACGAAGGTGTCCCGACAGGAAGACGTTTGAAGCAATTGATCGGCGTCTTAGGGAGCACGGAACATTCCAGACTATGACTCGCGACTGGGGAAGACCTAGAACGACAATGCAATGGACGAGACAATTCTTCGTTGTTGACGATAACCCTAATGTCAGCGTCAGAGAAGTTGCTGCTGTACAAGGTAACGTTGACCACGTCACTGTATGGAGAGTGCTACGGGAGAACCAGTTGTTTCCGTACCATGTACAGCGTGTGCAGGCACTATCAGCAGCTGATTGGCCTCCACGGGTACACGTCTGTGAATGGTTCGTCCAACAATGTGTCAATCCTCATTTCAGTGCAAATGTTCTCTTTACAGATGAGGCTTCATTCCAACGTGATCAAATTGTAAATTTTCACAATCAACATGTGTGGGCTGACGAGAATCCGCACGCAATTGTGCAATCACGTCATCAACACAGATTTTCTGTGAACGTTTGGGCAGGAATTGTTGGTGATGTCTCGATTGGGCCCCATGTTCTTCCACCTACGCTCAATGGAGCACGTTATCATGATTTCATACGGGATACTCTACCTATGCTGCTGGAACATGTGCCTTTACAAGTACGACACAACACGTGGTTCATGCACGATGGAGCTCCTGCACATTTCAGTCGAAGTGTTGTACGCTTCTCAACAACAGATTCGGTGACCGATGGATTGGTAGAGATGGACCAATTCCATGGCCTCCACGCTCTCCTAACCTCAACCCTCTTGACTTTAACTTATGGGGGCATTTGAAAGCTCTTGTCTACGCAACCCCGGTACCAAATGTAGAGACTCTTCGTGCTCGTATTGTGGACGGCTGTGATACAACACGCCATTCTCCAGGGCTGCATCAGCGCATCAGGGATTCCATGCGACGGAGGGTGGATGCATGTATCCTCGCTAACGGAGGACATTTTGAACATTTCCTGTAACAAAGTGTTTGAAGTCACGCTTGTACGTTCTGTTGCTGTGTGTTTCCATTCCATGATTAATGTGATTTGAAGAAAAGTAATAAAATGAGCTCTAACATGGAAAGTAAGCGTTTCCGGACACATGTCCACATAATATATTTTCTTTATTTGTGTGTGAGGAATGTTTCCTGAAAGTTTGGCCGTACATTTTTGTAACATCGTGTATAAACGATGTCAGAGGAACGCGAAAAACAGTGCAGTCGTTGTTGTAATGTGGAAACGGTGCGATTCATCTGGCGTCCAAAAGGGCATGATCATTGCCTTTAGGGACAAGAGTAGAAATATTTTCTAAACGGCTAATTTTGTGAACCGTTCGCCTGCCGTCGTGCTTTCTGTACACCGTGCCTAGAAAATGTAGCTATCCAAAACCGGTGCCGTGGAAACCGTGGTGCACCAAGGGCCATAGATGAAAGTGGTGAAGGACAACTACAGGGTGTCCAGAAAAGGACTCCCTGATTTCAAAATTAAATATCTCGAAAACAAATATCGATAGAGGAATGCAGTAAACGGTATGTTTATTGTGAAAGCTGTAAGAAGTTTATACAGCAGTTTGAAATAATAGTTACAAAAGCTGCTAACAGATGGCGCTGTAATCGCCATACGTAATGCCTAGTATAAATAGTGATCCGAAGCCCGGATCGATCAGTTCCGCTATTGCAACGTGAAAGGAGGTTAGCGTGCCGAAGGAAGAGATTAAAACCATGTACTCCATTGAACAACGCATTTTTCTGGTGCTGGAGCACCACATGTTAGAAGAGAGTCCTACGGCAACAAGGCGAAGATTTCAAGCACGATTTAATGTTCCAAAAGGACCCGACGCGAAAACCATTCGTACGCTCTTCGCAAAATTTCAACAAACAGACAGCGTAACTGATGATCTGGTGGGGCATGTTGGCCGCAAGCAAACCGCAGCTACGCCTGAAAATATCGCCACAGTTTCTGGAATTATTCAGCGAAATCCAATGTCATCCGTCCGTAGAATTGCATGAAAAACTGGTTTGAAGCGTTCCAGCACGCAGAAAATACTGAGAAAGAGCCTACACGTGTTTCCATTCAAAATTCAAACGCACCATGCCGTACCCGTACGAGCTGTGCAACAAACGGTTGCCTTTGCTAATCAGATGCTCACAATGATTGATAGTGAAGGATTTGATGTTGGCTGCATCTGGTTTACAGATGAAGCACACTTCCACCTGAATAGATACGTGAATAAGCAGAACTGGCGATTTTGGGGTTCCGAAAAGCCATATTGATGTGAAGGGAAACCCCTGTATTCTCCTAAAGTTACTGTGTGGGCTGCAGTATGCAGCAGAGGCATTATTGGCCATGTTTTCATTCGAGAAACGGTCACTGGTGCACGTTACGGTGCAATTTTGGAACAATTTATTGCCACACAGCAAGCGTTAGAGGATCGATCAGGTACTGAATGGTTTATGCAAGATGGAGCCCGAACACATCGGACCGAACAAGTGTTTCGCTTTCTTGAGGAATACTTCGGGAATCGAGTCATTGCTTTGGAATATCCCAAATTTACTGGTGCAAGCATGGATTGGCCTCCATGTTCGCCGAATTTGACTCCCTGTGACTTTTTTTTGTGGGGCACAGTGAAAGACATGGTCTACCCGAAGCATCCCGCCACGCTGGACGAGCTTGAATCGGTGATCTCTGTGGCATGTGAATCAATTTCGGTTGAGACACTACGAAATGTGATGGCGAATTTCATTCTTCGTTTGCGCCACCTATATAGTGCCAATGGTGAACATTTTGAAAACATTGTGATGTGATTGTTTCCAAAGATTGTTTTCATACGATTATTTTACTTATGTATGCTGATATGAGCTGTACAGCGTACAGCGCCATCTGTTAGCACCTTTTGTAACTATTATTTCAAACTGCTGTATAAACGTCTTACAGATTTCACAATAAACATACCGTTTACTGCATTCCTATATCGATCTTTGTTTTCGAGCTATTTAATTTTGAAATCAGGGAGTCCTTTTCTGGACACCCTATATGAAGATGTGTAGGAGCGAACAGACGTGCAGCTACTGAGCAACTGACCGCCCAGATGAAACAAGGGGCTACCAATATTGTATCCTCAATGAACGTTCAGCGAACGTTACTGCGTATAGGGCTTCCACAGCGGGTGCCTGGTTCACGCATCTATGCCATGTGCGGTCAAAGGCGACGAAGGCTGGAATTTGCACAGCAGCACCGCAATTGAACGTCCACTGATTGGTTACAGGTCGCTTTTATGCTGCATCGGACAGACGGCCGTTAGCACGTACGTCGTGAAACGTCTGCAAGCAATCGTCGGAAGGGTCCAGGCCGGACAGCATTCGCTGAGTGATCTTGTTCTTCTGGAATGTATAGTGGATCATACAAGTATTCATACATCCCTGACAACCATGACCAACCCCAAGATGAAATCTGTTTTCCTTCGGCAGTATGGCATCTACCAGCAGAACAATGCAACGTGTCACACAGTTCACAGTGCACGTGCTTGTTTCGAAGAGCAGGAGGATGAGTTTATTGTGCCCGCCTGGCCATCAAACTCCCCGGATTTAAATACAGCGGAGAATCTATGGGACTACCTCCATCGGGCGGTTCGCGTCATGGATCCTCAACCGAGAAAACACGGAACTCGAATCAGCATGGCTGCACATCCGTGTTGGTACTTTCCAGAACCTCACTGACGCCCTTCCTGCACATCTCGCAGCGGTCTGTGCTGAAAAAGGTACTCATTTGGGTTCAAAATGGTTCAAATGGCTCTAAGCACTAAGGGACTTAACAACTGAGGTCATCAGCCCCTAGACTTATAACTACTTAAACCTAACTAACCTAAGGACATCACACACATCCATGCCCAAGGCAGGATTCGAACCTGCGACCGCAGCAGCAGCTCTGTTCCAGACTGAAGCGTCTAGAACCACTCTGCCACAGCGGCCGGCATTCATTTAGGCTTTTGACATGTGATCACATAAAATAAAATGAGATTGGACAGTGCATTTTAAATGATTGTGCCGTTTATATACAAGGTGTAAAAATACTAGATATACAGAACTTTAGAGTGTTTAGAGGAGAAAAAAGAAACAAAATTTTATATGAAAACAATGACACAGGTGTGTTGTTCAGGTTCTGGCTCTAGTGATGTCCACAATGAGTATTCAAACGGCCATGCGATGAACATAGTTTCAGAGAAGTTGCTGAAAATGTCGACCTTTTACATTAATGCGCAACTGGAAGTTGTGAGAGGAAACCTATGTGATCAAGGCGGACTTGTGAAAATAAAAGTGCTCAAAACAAAATGATCGTGGATTCATATACAGACTTTATGTCTTCAGTTGATAAGATTATGTGGTGTCCAACCCTTTAAGGACGTCTAGTGGTGAAACTGTGCATTTTTCATATTTGTGTCACGTGAAAACTTGTTTCTTTTTACATCTTACATTTCTTTTTACATCATACGCTCCAAAATTTTATACACGTAGTTTTTTACATCCTACATATTCAGCAGTGTCTTTTTCTTACTACTTGTTGGAACAGTCATCACCATTCTGTTTTCTGTTATTACGTATCATTTGATCAACAGTTAGTTGTAGAGAGCTGAAACGGTTCTGTTAGCACTCGAGCTTCACACGAGAAAGCCCCAACGAATTTGGTCTAAACGCAGATTTTCCATCGCAGCGCGATGCCAACAACAAAGCCAGCTGGTAAAAATTCCGTGCTTAATCGATGGGATGTAGCTATTCGAGGGTCTTATCGTTTCTGAAAATCCATGGACATTTAAATGTATTCCAGTGCGCATATGCATTTTCACGCCACTCAATTTTTCCCGATATTACCGACGGTAAACAAACAGCGGGTCAAATCTGCCTCTCGAATTCTAGAGCACGCAGTGTATGCTGAATCCTCGAAGAGATTGAGGTGACAGTGAATCTTTCTAGGCCTTCCAATAATATGACGCCGTTTTTACAGTTGTTCATCGTAGCTCATGTTTCCAGATCTGCCCATCGGCGGCTGCTGAATTCTGTAGAGTGGCTACAGAGTCCTGTTTGGAATCGCATTTAGGTATCAATTGGAAAACAATAACTTTACAGTTTTAAGTAAAATGGTTCCGCTCAAGGAATTCCAGTGTCAATACTTTACATTCCGTATATACCTCCTTTAAGTGATTACGGATAGCTCTAGATATCAAAATACTTCAGAAGTGGGATGCCTGAGTGGTTAAATTGCTTAAAGTAGTAGGGCACTATTTGTTTATTCGTGACACAGATGCGAGCACTGTACAGCACACCGAGCGAGGTGGCGCAGTGGTTAGCACACTGGACTAGCATTCGGGAGGACGACGGTTCAATCCCGTCTCCGGCCATCCTGATTTAGGTTTTCCGTGATTTCCCTAAACCGCTTCAGGCAAATGCCGGGATGGTTCCTTTGAAAGGGCACGGCCGATTTCCTTCCCCATCCTTCCCTCACCCGAGCTTGCACTCCGTCTCTAATGACCTCGTTGTCGACGGGACGTTAAACACTAATCTCCTCCTCCTGTACAGCACACATGACTTCAGCGACTGCGGCGAGTTTAAGAAATACAACTGTAAAACTGACATAGGCTACTGCAGACTCTCATAAGTACACTACTGGCCAATAAAATAGCTACACCATGAAGATGACGTGCTACAGACGCCAAATATAACCGACAGGAAGAAGATGCTGTGATATGCAAATGATTAGCTTTTCAGAGCATTCACAAAAGGTTGGCGCCGGTAGCGACGCCTACAACGTGTTGACATGAGGAAACTTTCCAACCGATTTCTCATACACAAACAGCAGTTCACCGGCGTTGCCTGGTGAAATGTTATTGTGATGCCTCGTGTAAGGAGGAGAAATGCGTACCATCACGTTTCCGACTTTGATAAAGGTCGGATTGTAGCCTATCGCGATTGCGGTTTATCGTATCGCGACATTGCTGCACGCGTTGGTCGAGATCCAATGACTGTTAGCAGAATATGGAATCGGTGGGTTCAATAGGGTAATACGGAACGCCGTGCTGGATCCCAACGGCCTCGTACCACTAGCAGTCGGGATGACAGGCATCTCATCCGCATGGCTGTAACGAATCGTGCAGCCACGTCTGGATCCCTCAGTCAACAGATGCGGACGTTTGCGAGACAACAACCATCTGCACGAACATTTCGACGATGTTCGCAGCAGCGTGGACCATGGCTGCGGTTACCCTTCACGCTCCATCACAGACAGGAACGCCTGCGATGGTGTACTCAATGACGAACCTGGGTGCACGAATAGCAAAACGTCATTTTTTCGGATGAATCCAGGTTCTGTTTACAGCATCATGGTGGACGCATCCGTGTTTGGTGACATCGCGGTGAACGCACATTGGAAGCGTGTATTCGTTATCGCCATAGTGACGTATCACCCGGCGTGATGGTATAGGGTGCCATTGGTTACACGTCTCGGTCACCTCTTGTTCGCATTGACGGCACTTTGAACAGTGGATGTTACATTTAAGATGTTTTACAACCCGTGGCTCTACCCTTCATTCGATCCCTGAGTAACCCTACATTTCAGCAGGATAATGCTCGACCGCATGTTGCAGGTCCTGTACGGTCCGTATTGGATGTAAAAAATGTTCGACTGTTGACCTGGCCAGCACATTCTCCAGATCTCTCACCAACTGAAAACGTCTGGTCAATGATGGCCGAGCAGCTGGCTCGTCACAATATGCCAGTCACTACTCTTGATGAACTGTGGTATCGTGTTGAAGCTGCATGGGCAGCTGTACCTGTACACGCCATCCAAGCACTGTTTGATTGAATGCTCAGGCGTATCAAGGCCGTTATTACGGCCAGAGGTGGTTGCTCTAGGTACTTATTTCTCAGGATCTATGCACCCAAATTGCGTGAAAATGTAATCACATGTCAGTTCTGGTATAATATAGTTGTCCAATGAATACCCGTTTATCATCTGCGTTTTTTCTTGGTGTAACAATTTTAATGATCAGTGGTGTAAGTGTAGACAAAGGTAGTTCTCCCAGCAACTGTATTCAGTTAAGGTCGTACCCACTTTACCTGAACGTCAAGTGTGTTGCATGGTTATCGGGCGGTACGTCATAGCGATCTCTTTCTTTAAGTATGCTGTCAATGTCTTAATAGATTCGCCTCAAACCCAGAAGCGGTGAACTGTCCGAAAACTGAGTAATGATTTACACTGAAGCGCCGAAGAAACTGGTATAGGCATGTGTATTCAAATACAGATATATCTAAACAAGCAAATACGACACTACGGTCACAAGTGTCTGGCGCATTTGTTAATTCGGTTACTGCTGCTACAGTGGCAGATTATCAAGATTTAAGTGAGTTTGAAAGTGGTGTTATACACGGCGCACGAACGATGGGACACAGCATATACGAGGTGGCGATGAAGTGGGGATTTTCCCGTACGATCATTTCACCAGTGTACTGTGAATATCAGGAATCCGGAAAAACATCAAATCTCCGACGTCGCTGCGGCCGTAAAAAGATCCTGCAAGAACGGGACCAAAGACGATTGAAGACAATCGTTCAACAGGACAGAAATGTAACCCTTCCACAAATTTCTGCTGATTTCAGTGCTGAGTCATCAATAAGTGTCACCGTACGAACCATTCAACGAAAAATCATCGATATGGGCTTTCGGAGACGAAGGCCCATTCGTGTACCCTTGGTGACTGCACGACACAAAGCTTTCCGCCTCACCTGGTCCCATCAACACCGACATTAGACTGTTGATGATTGGAAACATGTTGCCTGGTCTGAAGAGTCTCGTTTCAAATTGTGTCGAGCGGATGGACATGTACGGATGTGGAGACAACCTCATGAACCCATGACTCTGCGTGTCAGCAGGGGAGTGTTGAAGCTTGTGGAGGCTCTGTAATGGTGTGGGGCGTGTGCAACTGGAGTGGTATGGGACCCCTGATACGTCTAGATGCGACTCTGACAGGTGACAAGTACCGTAAGCATCCTGTCTGATCAGCAGCATCCATTCATGTCCATTGCGGATTCCAACGGACTTGGTCAATTCCAGCACGACAACGTTATACCCCACGTGTCCAGAACTGCTACAGAGTGGCTCCAGGAACACTCTTCTGAGTTTAAACACTTCCGCTGGCCACCAAACTCCGCATAAATGAACGTTGTTGAGCATATCTGGGATGCCTTGCAACATGCTGAGTAGAAGAGACCTCCACCCCTTCGTACTCTTACGGATTTATGGAGAGAGCCCTGCACGATTTGTGGTGTCAGTTCCCTCCAGCACTACTTCAGACATTAGTCGAGTCCATTCCACGTCATGTTGAGGGTTTTCTGCTGCTCGGGAAGGCCCTACACGATAATGGGCAGGTGCACCAGTTTGTTTGGCTCTTCAGTGTATAGAGGGCCAGGTAACCCACAAAGCATTTTTCTTCAACCCAGAAATCCTACTGTCTGTTACTTAAAAATATACAGCATTTATAGCAAAACTGAAACTGTCAGTGTTTAATTCAGGTTCTATTTAAAAACTGTTGATTTGTAACGTGAAACAGAGGGAAGTTGTATGTAGTAAAAATAATGGAAACAAACACATTTATTGTATAGTACTAGAGAAAGGAAATTCGTCAAAATAAAAAACCGCGAAATAACAACACAGGGCTAGTCAAAAAGAAGAAACAGATTTCAAACATCTATTGCTTCTATTTTACAGAAGATAGAAATACAATTCCAACGTTCCTGGAAACTTTCAATGCTCCATGTGTTATACGACAAATATCAAAACGGCGGTTCATTTATTGTCACAACGAAGCAACTGGCCTTTTGGTAACGAATTCACAGCTTCAACAATGTCGTAGACTTTAAAGAGTGTCAGGCATAGGGAGGTGGGGGATAAAAACACGGTCTTCCACGTAACTCGGCAGATATAAGTCACAGGGGGTGGGGTCTGGATATCTGGGAGGCCACCGGCGATGAAGTTCATCTCCTGTTCCTCCTCCTCCTCCTCCTCCAGTCCAATGTCCTGGAATGGTGTCTTTCAGGTAACGTCGACGTACTTGGAGAATACTAAAAGAGGAAAAGTCTACAGATTGTTTTAAAAACTTGAAATGTTGAAATTTCTGTGTGTTCAGTGAATTTTGGGGTGTGTGGGTCGACACGGGTTCGGCTGTAATTCGTGGAGGCTGCCTGCCACACTGGCGAACACAGTACTCTAGCAACCAAACAAGTAATTCTGAATTGATAGTACTTAATACAATTGTACAACTTTTTCAGTGATAATAATTTACGTTGCTAAGTATTACCGCCAGTGAAGTTTAGTTACTAAAAAATTAATTAAATCCGTATGTAAGAAAAGAACTTAGTTGACTTCCCAGATTAAAATAAAAGAATATCTTTGCTGTAATGGCGCCTGTACTACATTGGAAATACCGTCACACTGAAAGTATATTTCAGTGAGCTAGAACTCTCTGATCATATTTATTACTTAAAATAGGGTCGCCTTATCAGAGCGTTGTGGGAGGAAGTGATGGAGTAAAAAAAAGTCATCTTCAAAATATTAATTTATTTGTGCTCTATCAATAATCCACATGTTAAAAATTGGTTAATTTATAATTACTTTTATGAGGAATGATTATCAATATGCTTACTATATCAAAGTTTGACTGAACCACCATATTCAAATTCTAAAAACACTGTGTCTGTGCCGAAGCCAGCTGAGAGCTGTCTCTAAGACCCTAAATTGAGATACAAAGCACTCTCAGAAGTCTGGGCGCCGCGCAAAGGCGGAAATACTGGATAGTATTGACTCTTAACACCAGTGTGATACACCGCTATCACCACAGTCCAATAGTAGTGGAAAACGCTATCTATAAAAAGCAATTACAAATTGAGAACAGACTCGCAAATTATGAGCTTCGCAGGGCAAAGTAACGTCAATGTTGTACGCAACACTTTTCCAAAACACGTAAAGAAGCGCCAGACTGAAGCCAGACACCGAACAGCGACTCTTGAACAGGGAAACTCAAACAGTGACAATTTTCTCTCTCTAGAGCGACTACTGACTGAGGCCGCCATACGCTCGTCAATGCTACTGCAGTAGGGAAGGAATCACCAGGTTTCTCACGGTGACAAGTGAGAATGTCTCTCTATCTTCGTGGAAGCATAGGAAGCCCTCAGAATTTTCTCCTCGAGCTCTTGTTGCATTCCCTGTTAACTGGTTTAAAGTTGACACTGTACGGGGACTCACTTTACGGTTGGCGGAAAAACGAAAGGGCATGAAAATGCACCTCGCTTCCCTGCTGTTTACGAAAAAAAAGCAGTAGCTCTTCCTCTGGGCTTTTGTGCAAGTCTCTCGGGAGCACACGTGGCCCCCACTGCTCTGAAAAGGGCGCTTTTGTGATACTTTGGCTGGGGAGATAGCCAGAGCAGTCTTCTCGCGTGCCTACCATCCCTGGAAACTCTCACGTGGAATCTCCCTCCCCCCCTCCCACTTTCTGCTATTGACTACCCAACGCTTACTGCTTGCAGCTCCCCCTTTTTGCCACAGTCCAATAGTAGTGGAAAACGCGAGCTAAAACGCAAGAGTTCAAAGGCCCTTCTCTTCCATCCAGAATGGTCATGAAATGATAATACATATGGTCGCTTAGTGACATGTGACGTACCAGTGCTGTCACAAACGATAAAAATATGAATTTTTTGGCGTTTGCATTGAAAATATTAAGCTGTTCATTTAAAAAAAAGTAAAAATCGAAGCACTAAAAGATAAAAAACAAAAATATGCCACATTTAAAAACAAATTGCAGAAATGGAGACATTCTTTAAAAAAACAACAGCACTGCAGTTTCACTTAAAAACTGAAGGATCTGTACTGGGAGAAGAGGATTTGCAGAGGGGAAAATGTATTCTATAGGCTTGAGGGATATGGGTGGAAAAAATATAGGTAGGTGCTTTGGAAATTGAGACAGGTGTTGGGGCAGATGGTGGGGAGACAGAAGGTGAAGAGGGGTTTGGTGAGTGGAGAAGGGATGAGGACTGATTGAGAGGGAAAATGAGATGTGACCTCTGATGGGCAATGGGGTAGGTGGCGAAGAGTTGCAGTTGGTAGGACGGATAAATATTGGGGCAGATCACATTGTCTAGGAGGATCACATTGCATTGTATAGGAGATGGGGTTTGTATTTAGCTGTAGGGATGGTGGGATGTTTTTTTGAAGTTGCAGCAGCATATCAGGGTTGGTGATCAGAGGGGAACAATGTGCATGGTGTAGGATTTGCGGAGGTGTTTGATCTGACACAATCATGGTGCCTATTAATTTCTACACAAGCGAGTGGATAATGTATTCTGTTGGCTAGGGTCATTAAATTTTATTTCTTGGCCTCTGTACCTAAAACATGTTTCGCTATGGCGGACTTACCGATTTGTCCAAAGTGATACTTCCTTTTATGTTCGACTAAACAGGTGTTAATACTGCTATGTGTGATTCCATTGTACCTTATCACTTCAAACCTATCCAGACTTCCCTCTGCAATGTGGAGCTGACCACGAAATGCCACAAGAGATGGACCTACCAGTATAAAATGAGGAGGTGATACTGTGTTGTCAACTGCCCCAACAAAGTTCTATAAATCCTTCCAAATCCTGGAAGGCCATGCACACTGTCTCGCTTTCCACATTAGTTTACGTTCCCCCACCTGGATGCTCTATCATCTCATCAAATTCCTACCCCTCCTCACCCACATCGAACATCTACGCATCTCCTACACTGTGTACAAACTAGTTTCCAATAACCCCATTCTCTCCCCTCTGGTCGCCAATTCTGGTATGCTGCCGCTCCTACATCAACACGTCTCTCCATCCCTGCACCTCCACACAAACCATATCCTATCCTGTCACCAACTTCAACCAACTCCCTCTCCTAGACAATCAGATCTGCCTTGATATTTATCCTTCCAACAAACTTTATCCCTTCCACACTTATCCCACTCCACATCAGGGCTTCTCTCTCCTTTTTCTTCTACAACCACCTGTATCCCTTGCTTCTTGTGTCATTGCCCTCCCCACACACTATTACTCCTACTCACCCTCCATCCTTTTCATGTTTGTATTCGTACTATTTGCTTCATCTTCTATCTTATACCTGTCATCTCCACTTAACAGACCCGTACCTTCTTCCACACCCTCCCCACGAACCTCTACGGAACATATTCTCTCTTACCCTGTCCAGATTCTTCAGATGTTAAAGCAAAAGTGCAGTACTCCAGTGTTTTTTCGTAAAAGAATTTCACCCCATCGCAACTTGTTTTTAAATTATATATATTCTTCATCCGTTTAACTGCCTGTCATTAATCTTTTTAACTTACAATGTAAACAGTCTTCACATTTTTATTTTTCTATCACCTTTGTTTTCTTTTATCAGCAGTCTCGGCTGAAGTCAGTAGAGAAGCAGAACAGCCGAATGGGCCATCCAGGAGAGCTAACAAGTGGATCACCTGGCAGCGGATAATTAAAATTTTTAATGATAATTAAATGGACATACTCGCTGCAAACAGTCGTTTATATACTTCATGGGAGCGCGCAAGGGATAAGCCCGTGCTGGCGCACTATCCTCTGTGCCCTCGGTGGTTCAGATCGATGGAGCGTCTGTCATGTAAGCAGGAGATCGCGTGTTCGAATCCCGGTCGGGGCACACATTTTCAACATGTCCCCAATGAAGTATATAAACGCCTGTTTGCAGCTAGGGTGTCCATTTAAATATCATTTCATTCTAGCAAAGCTGCATGGTAAGCAACGGTAACTATTCTTTCGGGAACAGATACTACCGTCATATATAGAAATTTTTTAAGTTTATGGTACATGAAGTTAATAACTCATACGCCAGTCAGTTCAAGCAGTGTAGTGGGACTCTCATAAATGCTCGAGAAAATCGACTTTGAAGATTTCGGGGAAACTGTGGTTCACTAAGTTAACGTTGTTTCTGCTGTGCCGTTTCGCCGATGGGTTGTATGGCAGACATGTAGCGTCGGAGATTGATAACTAGGTAGTCAATTATCGCTAACTGAAACATCAGTACGGTAATTTTCTTTTACTTTATTTATTTATTTTTTAACGATCGAATACCTTTCTCGTGTAGATATCATAATCATAAAACATATCCTAAGAAACACATATCTAAACATTTTTTTATAAAATTGAATTTCTTCTTGCTTTTAATCACATATCACAAACAAAATCCTAGTTTTCATTGTAAACATAAATTCTAAAATATCTCTATATCACTGAAGATCTGTACTATTAATAAAACAGTAAAACCGTCCTGCCTTCCCGTTTGTCTGTTTGAGAACGCTAATCTCTAAGAATACAAGACGATTTTTAAGGGGATTTAATAGATAGTTTGAATTTAGCTTGGGGAAACATACAGGTTATATTTCACCAAAATCGGAAAAAAAACATGAAGTAATTTAAATTTTTGTCTAAAATCGTTTGCTCAGCTTAGTAATTTGGATGTTTAACCATTATGGCACATTAAAACAAAGAACAATCACATGATATTGTTAATTTAGTAGTATACCAAAGAACCAGTATATGACGCTGTTAGTTATTTAACTCAGTGACAGACGTATTTTCGAAAGTTTATGTCAGGGACGGAATTAGGCGCCGCAGTCTTATCTTTACGAATACAAGTAACATTGGATTTACTCGGCTAGGATACACAGATTTACTGATTTCTTTTTGAGTGTTAAATACTTAACAATATTGCTTCAGTACTGTCGTTTTATTTCATTCTTTGATAGGAAAAACGAATGTATTAATTTTTTCTTTTGTTATATTGGTACCTATTCAATTTTTTTTCTTTTGTTATGTAGGTGTCTACTCATTACATTTTGACATCATTCTTTTACGAAAAATAATGCCTAGGAAACAGTCGAATCTTTCTGAATGCACCAGAAGGACTAAGATACTATGTGGTTTAGAGAATCCAGTGAAGATCGTGAGACGAGACTTGTTGCGGCACGAGAACATCAGGATTTAACTCACACTTTGGGAATTCCTTCAAAAGCGAGGTGCGCGCCAACTCTGAACGAGAGCGCCACGCAATATCTCGCTTCTCAGAACCCATCACTCACAGAAACTCAAAGTTACTTCTCTCTAACCTAACATCGTAGAAGCGGATATTTTGATGGGAAGTGTCGCTGGCGAGCGATTTTTCATACCCCATATGGCGTTTATTCCTACCAATTTACCATTTTGTTTTAAACATGTACAATTCTTGTAAGATTATGCTATGCCACTACCATAAACGAAGCACAAGGCCAGACGTTGCGTGTTGGAGACGTGGGGTGGAGTGTCAGCTGCTTTTCACATTGCCAGCTATATGTTGCTCTTTTCCTTGTTAGGGAAGCAAACAAGCTCATCGATCGTCCCCCCACTCGTACTATTTCAACCGTTGTATACAAAGAAGCTTTAGAAGTCATAAATAAATTTCAAATGTTCGAAGTCTCGGACACAGACGTAAATAAATACCTGTGAAATGCTGGGTTTCCCAGCAAGTTTCTTATAAACTTGTAATTTTAAAAAAAATTTAAACACTCTTTATTAGCACTGTTTTACAAAGTATTGATAATTAAGAATTTATATTTGCAGTACATCCAATATGCAATTTACAGTGCATGCAATATGCAATTAGAAACAAGTAAATATACAACATTCATAAAAAATGATGATTAGATGTGTGATAATTGGCGTATACCTGATAAATTGTATATTTAAATGATGTAGGTATTCGAACTCAAAGCAAACAATGAAACGAAAAAAAAGATCGTGCCAAGATTCAATCCTGTGATCCACTGATTACCCGTTTACCATTCCCCGATACTGCCAAGTGAACCACGGAGTCCATAATGAGTAATTCCCTTAATGTTAGTGAACTGAATTTCCTGGGAAATCTTCTAGTAGATTTTCTCTGGAATTACTGAGAGTTGTACTTAACTGATTCTGGTTACAAAAATCCCATTACTGGGTTGTCTCATGGCCAGTGAATTCGAACGTGAACTGGTCACTGAGTGTCACCTGAGTAATAAATCCCTCAGGGGTATTTTAACATTATAAAGCTGCCCAAGTCGATTGTGGCGAAATGATGGTGATGTGGAAACTCGAAGGAATGACCACATCTAAACCAACACCAGGCCGGTTATCATGTACTGATCAACTGGAACCGTTAGGCATTGCGGAGGGCGATGGTAAGAAATCGTATGATATCAGGTTGAAACGTCCCCTTTTAAAAATTATACAAGACTGGTCTATGTGAAACGTCCTCTTTGAACAATTATACACGAATGTGCTTAAACTGACTCACAATATTTTTAGCGCAACGCAATCTGACTTTCAAAAATCCCTACGAAAGAATGGCCCTGACTAACATTAACCTATACGTTTCACAAATCACTTACCTCACAAAAATCTTCGTTACTCAAGCTACTGCAATACAGCGAGCGCCACTACTGCCAGCTAAATAAAAGATTCAAACTATGGAATGCACTAACTACTGATAGGTATAGTTAGCAAATGAAAGATTTTAATAGAGAACAAACAATGTATTTACCTTAGTAGTCATAATATATATATATATATATCACTTCATGACACCAATTCTTACAAATTTAAAAACTCCGCCATCTCTCTACCCACGTCCACCACTCCTGGCGGCTCACCTTCAACTGCCCAACGCTACGCGCTGTTAGCATCCAGCTGCCGCTGCTCAAGACTACAATGGCAGACAACAATGCAAACTAAACACAGACTGCGCACAGCACAGCCAGTGATTTTTCATACCGAGCGCTAAGCGGCGTTACCAATTAAAACAAAAACCTAAACATCCTACTCACAAGGTGAAGGAACGGGGTGTAATGATCGAGCAGATCCTCAAATGCCACACATTTGTTCAGCCAGTGCTAAGCGTCGCTTGAGATCGGGTGAAGGGCGACACCACTGGATAGTGGATGTCTTGAAATGAGTGGTTTGGACTGGCGAACCACGCTATATCCTGTGGCAATCCCATGGAAAAGTTTGGATTTAGAGAATGTCTTTAGATCGTAACCCGTCATCATGTGCGATACCAACAGAGAAGTACGCATGAGGTGGTGCTACGGTATGGGTTAGTATTCGTGGTTGGGTTCTGATCCCGTTATAGCGCTTAAAAATGCTAATTGCCGAAGGATATGAACACATTTTAAGGCGTACATTGGAGGAACAATTAGGTGACCCCACATTAATATTCATTATTATGATCGTGTCAAGAGGCCTTTGATTAGATAGTTTACACTTAGCCGAAAATTTTTTACACATCAGATGTCGTCAAATGATTCAAAGAGCAAGATAAAATTTGATGTTCTCGTGCCGCAGCAAGTCTCGCCTCTCGATCTTCATTGGATTCTCGAGACCACATAGTCCTCAAGTCTTTTAGCCGTTCTGATGTATTCAGAAAGACTCAACCGTTTTCTAGGCGTTTTTTATTCGTAAAGAATACGAAATGAAAATACAATGAGTAGGCACCTAAATCAAAAGGAAACTCAATAAATACGTATTTCGTAAAAAAGAATGTAAATAAAACGCATCGAAAGAAGTTATGTTTGTAATACACAAAGCGAAATCAGTAAATCCATATATCCTTGTCAAGCAGATTCGCTCTTAGATTGAACTCGTAAAGATAAAATTACAGCGTTTAATTCTGTCTCTGATGTAAACTTTCGAAAATACATTTGTCTCTGAGTTTAAAAAAAGAAAATCTAACAACGCCAACTTTTTTTATTTTTTATTGCAATATGATATTAACAGTGCCATCTGTTGGTTCTTCGGTGTATTGTGCCGTAGTGATTAAACATGCAAACTAAACAAGCTGAAAAGACGATTTTAGACAAAAATTTAAATTAAAATATCTTTTTTCCGATTTTCATTAAATAAAGCGTATATGTTACCCCTTTTTCCATCATCCGATTTTGATGATACAACGCCTAAGCGTAGCTGCGAGCTGTGCTCCAGTTACCTATGAAAACCCCATGAAAATTGATGTCGTTGTTCTGGAGATGAGTGTGTTCAGACGGACAGGCCCGACAGTTTTACAGTTTTATTATTAGTATATACAGGGTGGTCCATTGATCGTGACCGGGTCAAATATCTCACGAAATAAGCGTCAAACGAAAAAACTAAAAAGAACGAAACTCGTATAGCTTGTAGGGGGAAACCAGATGGCGCTATGGTTGGCGCGCTAGATGGCGCTGCCGTAGGTCAAACGGATATCAATTACGTTTTTTTAAAAATAGGAACCCCCATTTCTTATTACATTTTCGTGTAGTACGTAAATAAATATGAATGTTTTAGTTGGACCACTTTTTTCGGTTTGTTACAGATGGCGCTGTAATAGTCACAAACATATGGTTCACAATTTTAGACGAACAGTTGATAACAGGTAGGTTTTTTAAATTAAAATACAGAACGTAGGTACGTTTGAACATTTTATTTCGGTTGTTCCAATGTGATACATGTACTTATCATTCCTCAGAACGCATGCTGTTACAGCGTGATTACCTGTAAAGGCCACATTAATGCAATAAATGCTCAAAATGATGTCCGTCAACCTCAATGCATTTGGATATACGTGTAACGACATTCCTCTCAACAGCGAGTGGTTCGCCTTCCGTAATGTTCGCACATGCATTGACAATGCGCTGACGCATGTTGTCAGGCGTGGTCGGTGGATCACAATAGCAGATATCCTGCAACTTTCCCCACAGAAAGAAATCCGGGGACGTCAGATCCGGTGAACGTGCGGGCCATGGTATGGTGCTTCGACGACCAAACCACCTGTCATGAAATACGCTATGCAATACCTCTTCAACCGCACCCGAGCTATGTGCCGGACATCCATCGTGGTGGAAGTACATCGCCATTCTGTCATGCAGTGAAACATCTTGTAGTAACATCGGTAGAACATTACGAACGAAATCAGCGTACATTGCACCGTTTAGATTGCCATCGATAAAATGGGGGCCAATTACCCTTCCTCCCATAATGCCGCACCATACATTAACCCGCCAAGGTCGCTGATCTATCACTTGCCGAAGCCTTCGTGGAATTTCGGTTGCCCAATAGTGCATATTACGCAGGTTTACGTTACCGCTGTTGGTGAATGACGCTTCGTCGCCAAATACAACGCGTGCAAAAAATGTGTCATCGTCCTGTAATTTCTCTTGTGCCGAGTGGCAGAACTGTACACGACGTTCAAAGTCGTCGTCATGCAATTCCTGGTGCATAGAAATATGGTACGGGTGCAATCGATGTTGATGTAGCATCCTCAACACCGACGTTTTCGAGATTCCCGATTCTCGCGCAATTTGTCTGCTACTGATGTGCGGATTAGCCGTGACAGCAGCTAAAACATCTACTTGCGCATCATCATTTGTTGCAGGTCGTGGTTGACGTTTCACATGTCGCTGAACTTTTTTTTTTTTTTTTTTCCTTTATTGTGATTTTAATACCTGTGACAAACAGGTAGGCCGGCAGCGGACCAAGTATGCCGCTCTTCGGCCTCAGAGTATACACAGAACAGAGATGAGTGAGATATAAAAACAATCAAGACGGCGGGGTACAAACAGTAGACAAAACAGAGTTAAAACGGAGTCGGTCACGTGCGTAGCACAATGGATAAAAGCGGAGAAACACGGTGCACAAACGCAGATGGCAGATGGCCACACGTGAACCAGCGGAGCACAAACGACGAAACACAAACACACTGCAGGAGAGTCGAGGCACAAACACATGCGATGGTCTTCGGCGTAGGACGATGAAAGTAACTGATGGAAGACAGCAGAGTCGTGGCCTGCCAAGGGGAAAAGGTGTGGGGAAGAGGAGAGAGAGGGGGAGGGGAAGATGCCAGTGGAGGAGAGGGATGGAGGAGAAGGGGGAGGGTAGGGGGAGTGGAAGCCCAAGGAGAAAGGGGAGGGGAGGGAGGGAGAGAAGGGAGAGAGGGTGCCCACAGGAAAAGGAGAGGAGAGGGAAGGTAAGGCTCAAAGTTGGTAGGAGGGGTAGATGGAGGGGAGGAGGGCATCATCAGGGAGGGGGAGTTGACGGAAGCCACCGAGGGAGAGGGTGTGGAGGGTGTAAAGATGGAGAGCAGGTGGGATATAGGAATGCAGGCGCGGCAGCGGGTTGGGGTGGGAGAGGATGGGAGAGACAAGAGGGTGTGGAGGATCAAGCTTGCGGGAGGTGTAGAGGATCCGTAACCGTTCGAGGAAAAGGAGGAGGTGCGGGAAGGGAATCAGGTCATAGAGGATCCGCGTGGGGGAAGGGAGACGGATGCGATAGGCGAGGCGGAGCGCATGGCGTTCTAGGATCTGAATGGACTTGTAGAAGGTAGGAGGGGCAGAGATCCAGGCGGGATGAGCATAGCAAAGGATAGGACGGATGAGGGACTTGTAGGTGTAGAGGATGGTGGAAGGGTCCAGACCCCATGTACGGCCAGAAAGGAGCTTAAGGAGGCGGAGGCGGGAGCGTGCCTTGGCTTGGATCGTCCGGAGATGTGGGTTCCAGGAGAGGCGACGGTCGAGGGTGACACCAAGGTACTTGAGAGTAGGTGTGAGGGTGATGGGACGGCCATAAATAGTAAGATAGAAATCAAGGAGACGGAAGGAACGAGTGGTTTTGCCTACAATGATCGCCTGGGTCTTGGAAGGATTGACCTTGAGCAACCACTGGTTACACCAAGTGGTGAACCGGTCAAGATAGGATTGGAGAAGGTGCTGGGAGCGTTGCAGGGTGGGAGCGAGGGCAAGGAAGGCAGTGTCATCGGCGTACTGGAGAAGGTGTAGGGGAGGTGCAGGTGGAGGCATGTCTGCCGTGTAAAGGAGGTAGAGAAGAGGGGAAAGGACGGAACCTTGGGGCACACCGGCGGAGGGGTAGAAGGTGTAGGAATCAGTGTTGTGGATGGTGACATAGGAAGGACGGTGGGAAAGGAAGGAAGCGACCAGACGGACATAGTTGAGAGGAAGAGCAAAGGTTTGGAGCTTGAAAAGGAGACCGGAATGCCACACACGGTCATATGCGCGTTCGAGGTCGAGGGAAAGGAAGATGGCGGAACGACGGGAATTGAGTTGTTCGGAGAGGAGGTGAGTGAGGTGAAGGAGGAGGTCATCGGCTGAGAAGGACGGCCGAAAGCCACATTGGGTAGGGGGGAGGAGGCGGTGTTGGTGAAGGTGCTTGTGTAGGCGGCGGGTAAGAATGGATTCCAGGACCTTGCTGAAGACCGAGGTAAGGCTGATGGGACGGTAGGAGGAGACAGCGGAAGGCGGTTTGTCGGGCTTGAGGAACATCAGGATCCGGGAGGTTTTCCACAGGTCGGGGTAGTAGCCGGTGGACAGGACCACATTGTAGAGCCTGGCCAATGTGGAGAGGAAGGAGGCAGGAGCTTCACGGAGGTGACGGTAAGTAACACGATCGTGACCGGGAGCAGTGTTGCGTTTAGGGCGAAGTGTAGCAATGATATCTTGAGTGGTGATTGGGGTATTTAGTTCTGTGTGTGTGATGTTGTCCAAGTACTGGAAGCCAGGAGCAAGCGGGGGGACAGAGGTATCAGTTCGATCACGGACATCAGGAAAGAGGGAATAATCGAACTGGGGATCGTCAGGGATGGTAAGGATATCGGAGAGGTAGGAGGCGAAATGGTTGGCCTTACTAAGGGCATCAGGGAAGGGGTGGTCATCATGAAGGAGAGGGTAGTAGGGAGAGGGTTTAGATCCGGTAAGGCGGCGGAAGGCTGACCAGTACTTGGACGAGTTGATAGGTAAGGTGGCATTAAGACGGGTGCATGTCTGTCGCCAGTCCCGGCGTTTCTTTGCCGTGAGTAAGTTCCTGATGTGTCGCTGTATTTGCCGGTGGCGTCGTAGTGTGTCCTGGTCACGTGTGTGAAGGAAGGCACGGTAGAGCCGGCGGGATTCACGCAGGAGAAGGACGGCCTGTGGGGGTAAGGTGGGGCGGTGCGGATGGATGGCAATGGTAGGGACGTGGGCCTCCACGGCCTCAGACAAGGTCTGCTGGAGAAAGGAGGCAGCACGGGTAACGTCATCAGGTTGGTGGTAGGTGAGGGGGTGGCTATCGACCTGGAGAGCAAGGGAGTCCCGGTAGGCATTCCAGTTGGCACGGGAGTAGTCATGGACATATTTCGGGGGAGGGTCATGGCGCGGGTCGGGACGGGGGCGACGACCGTCTGATACAGTGAGGAGGACAGGGAGATGGTCACTGCCAATGGGATCAAGGACGTCCACCGCTATGCGGCCAAGCAGGGTGGGGGAGGCTA